>NC_044549.1:116804276-117458276 GCF_007565055.1 Rhinopithecus roxellana | reverse complement strand
TCTTTCCTCAGCAACTGATTCTAGAAAAATCTAAGTTGGTCAGGGAAAAAGATATAATCCCCTAAATGCTCATGGTTTTACCTAATCCAGTACCATATCTGGATAAACCTCAATTCCAGAAACTAAAAATAGGAGGGAATTTGGGAGGGCTAGTGGTAGCCGGCATCAGTTCCTCTCAACTCATTCCCAACTAGTCTTGGTGATTTGAGAGGCAGCAGCTTGTAAACTGGGCCACGTTTGATACTTCAATGTAGGATTTGTTATTCAACCAGTATTTTTTGGAGCACCCGCCATGCCCTAGATCCCATACTAGGCATTGTAAGTACCGTAAAGCAATGAACAACACAGACTGCCAACCCTGTCTTCCTGCCTCCCCCATCCGCCTCCCTCTGAAAGTGAGACCTAAATCTCTGCATTTTGAGGACGTGCTCACTACAGTTTGAGAAACAGTTATAGCTCTGCAGAGAAGACAACTAAAGCAAATCAGTATTTCACTGGATGGTCAACAGGCCACATCTGGGCCCACATGGCATGTTAAACATCAAGGCATTTCCAACAAAAATCTAGATTTCTAATGTCTCTTTAAAAATAAGAAAAGATGGCAAAAGTAGGCTTGTAGTCCCACATGGCAACACTTGCCTGGAGCTGAGACAATGACTGTCTATTTAGAGAAGAATGCACTCTACAATTTGCTACTCTTCACTACTCTGAATTGTCTCATGTAGAGTCAGTTTCACCTGTCTGAGTTATCAGTCTTGCACCTGAACATATTTGAGTTGAAGACTCTTGTGTAGAACCATATAGAAGAGGACCTAGTCTGGAGACATTAGGGATGAATGGGGATTTCCAGGCGATGAGGGGCAGGAAAGGGAGGTTGGGAATGTGAGGCAGTGAAACAGCAGATGGAAAGGCTCAGAGATGAACCTCAGCGCAAGGGGACAGGTGTGTTTAAGGAAGGTAAAATGTTGCTCACAGCCGGAACTCTAAGCAGGAGGTAAGAGATGGAGCTGGAAAGATTAGGCAAGGAATAAGTCATATTTAAAATGTTGGACTTTGGCTGGGTGTGGTGCCTCATGCTGTAATCCCAGCACTTTGAGAGGTCAAGGCGGGCAAATCACCTGAGATCAGGAGTTTGAAACCAACCTGGCCAACGTGGCAAAACCCTGTCTCTACTAAAAATCTGAAAAATTAGCCAGGCATGGTGGGGCGCACCTGTAGTCCCAGCTACTCAAGAGGCTGAGGCAGGAGAATCGCTTGAACACGGGATGTGGAGGTTGCAGTGAGCGGAGATCGTACCACTGCATTCCAGTCTGGGTGACAGAGCAAGACTCTATCTCAAAAAAAGAAACAAAAAAAAAAAGTTGGACTTTATTCCAAGTTACTCAGAGCAAGACACTGAAGGGTTTCAATGTCTGAAAGCTGGGATAATGACTCTCATTTGATTGGTACTGGAAGGCTACTCAGGCTGCTGTGTGGAGAGTGGACTGAAGGAGGCAAGATTGACTTGGGAGCAGATATTTTAGGACATCCGTGAGCAGCCCCCCTGTACAGAGGCCATTCAGGAATGCTGAAGGATTGTGCCGCATCTTTCCTTCCTGGAAGTCCCCACACCCAGTGTATAGCAGAATCCTGGACACAGAGCAGGTGCTCGAGGAAGTGTTCTGACTCAGACCTCAGGCAGAAACAATGGCAGAAACGCCTCAGTCTGGTGGCCATCTGTCTTTTCACAAAGAGGATGCTCAGGACTTGCACAGAAATGTTACATTTTCTTCTTGATAGTATCAGAGGGGTAAATTTTAAAAAATAATTTACAAAATGAAGCCATTCTAAAGCTATTGACCTTCTTTGCCAGCTGTTCAACTCATCTTTGGTTTGGGTGAAAGCCGTGTCTGTCTCAGGCATGACATTCCCGAGAGAGAGCTTCCAAGTCATCCTCAGATGTCTATCAAGTTTAAGGAAAAGGCATAAAAATACTGCAGACTGAGAGGTGAAAGAGGCATACACAATGTGCAAATAAAGCACAAAATGATACAAACATCTAGAATAAGATCAGATTTTCTACATCTGGTAGTGGAGAGGGGAATATTTCCAAAGAAACTTTTTGTTTTTCAGCTTGCTACAACAGATTGGTCTGGAGGTGTAGATCCATTAAAGTAAAATTGATTTAGGGAGAGAAGATACTGTTCATTTCAAAACTATAGTTCCCCCAACCCCACCTCCACCAAAGTCTCAGATCTCAGCGTGGGAGAAACCCATTAGAATTCCACTTTATAGTGCTAGAGTGATCTGCTTAGATTTCATCTACTGGAATATTTACTTTGGATAAAATGCAAGTTCTCTGTAGCAGTCTGGGGGAATTACAATAGATGAAACAAGAAAAGAATTTTTAAGATGAGCCCAAACCCCAAGTGGGATGTTTCAGTGCTCAGTTAATTGACTCTCCCACATCCACACTCCCCCTTGCTTAATCTTGGGTCATTGTTTTTTTATTCTAGGATCTCAAAGCTCTTTTCAAGCAGATGTTTTTCTGCTCGAATTATTGCAGAGATAAAATGAGTTGCAGCTAGTCGAATTAAAACATCCTCTTGCCTGTTGGGAGTGAGTGATGAGGGTTGTAGCCCACAGAATAGAGCTCCCAGATGCTTTGACCTGTTTGCAACTGGCTAGTATCCTTCAAGAATTCCTACCCATCTAAAGGTTCACAGTGTCTGAAAGGCCATCGTCCTTGGTCATTCACACTCACGTATTAGGAGTTCTTCCTCATTTACTACAAGAGGAAAGAAATTAGTCTGCCAGGAAGCATCTGGTGGTCTACAAATCAAGGAGTGCCCAGGTTAGTTCTGATGTTTATTCTTTTAGCCGAAGGCCACTGATCATAGCCCTAATACTGCAGCACCCATCTTGCTTGCTTGAAACCAATAGAGTGAATCCTGAAAACACCTGTAAAGCTCGCAGAGGAACCCCCTACTTATTATGCAGTGATAAGTGCTAGACAAGAAGAATAAAGGGCAAGAATAAAGACGAGGGGTCAGAGGTAGTCAGGAAAGGCCTCCCTGGCAAGCTGACCTTGAGCAGGGGAAAAGGGGAGCAAGGGAGCAAACCAGAGTCTGCTGGAAGAGCATCCTGGGGATAAGGAATCACA
Source organism: Rhinopithecus roxellana (assembly GCF_007565055.1). Classification (NCBI taxonomy): domain Eukaryota; kingdom Metazoa; phylum Chordata; class Mammalia; order Primates; family Cercopithecidae; genus Rhinopithecus; species Rhinopithecus roxellana. The sequence goes on along the minus strand of NC_044549.1, from coordinate 117,455,134 downwards.
AGGACAAATGTCCTGAGAGAACAGAGAATATAACTCCTGTCATCCTGTTATACAGTCTGTGGGACATAGACTCCTTCCACTGGTAAATCAGAAAATGATATTACCCTTTTTCTTTCTTTTCTCTTCCTTCATTTTCCTTATTTATTTTCACATCTTCTCTCCCCTGTTTCTTCCTTCATTTCTCCCTGGTCCAAATCTTTGTTTACTGAATCAGTCTCTCCACTACTTTGCTCTGGGATATGAGCATTAAAGTTGATACAGCTCAAATGCTTTTGTGGCAGGACTAGTTTCCCTTTTCTGGTGACGGCTGAGGATAAGAATTAGGAGGAAGGCCTTAAAGTTGAGAGAGAAACAGACATTCATTGATCACAGTAAGACTTGTAGCTGTTCTAGTAGGAAATGTGTTTGTAGGGATTCTCTCCTAGGTCAGGATCAGAAGAAGCATGCCCCTACTTCCTAGTCCCTGTGGAGCAGAAGATGGCTGGTGTGCTATACTAAGTGGAAAGCTGGTCATGAAATGACCTAAAAGGACTGAGGGACTGTGTATGTGTGTGTGCATGTGCCTGTATGTGTGCACACATGTGCCTCTGTGTGTGTGCGTGTGTGTGCATGTGTGTGTGTGCATGCACGCGTGTGTATGTGTGTGTGTGTAGTGGGGAAAAAGGTTGGAGCAAGGAAGATAGTGCAGGTAAAAAGAGGTCTGCTGACTGAGGACTTAGTCACAAGGTGCCCCTAACAGTCTAGGGTTAAGTTCCTGTGTCTGTGGATGGATCTGAGAACAAGATGGATGGAATAAGAAAGTCATCTCTGAACCTCCACAACCCTCCCCCACTTTACACCAAGCCCCATACCAATTCCTTGTTGACTTCAGTATTATATAAGTAGGAATGTATCCCTTGAACCCAAATAATTGAATTCCGAATTTTAGAATTCTGAGTATTTGATTGGCCCACTATAACCTGATTTATAGTACCACCCTTTCATTCCGTGTTAAGGAACATAGTGTACGGGTTGCACCCTTTAGAAATGCTTTAGTTTACGTAAGCAAGCCAACCCAGAAACTGGTACCCTTGTTTTCCCAGAATAGAGTATGATGAGAGCTTTTTGTCATTTTTCTACTCTCGGCTTTTTTCTATCTTTCTTCACCTGCAAAGTTTTTCATTTAAATGCACTTATAACTCCCTTAGCGTTTGTTAAATATGCAACATCACTGTCCCTCCTTAATGCCAGCCTAAAGCATAATTCTATTCATTTGAAAGAATGGCATCATTCTGAGTTTAAGGGCATCAACTGAGTTTTATTCTATCTCTTTACAACCTAATTGCCTAGTCCTATTTCACCTCTCAGCCTCTTAGCCATCAGTTCACACACACACAAAAATCACTGTAGAATGTTTTGGTATTTATTCAAGGCATTGTTATTAGGGACACCTGTGGTGGTACATTCATCTAGGGTCTTTCCTGCAGTGTATAAACTGATTAACACAGAGAATTATCAGGACAAGCCTTGGGAAATCCTTTGTTAACCCTGGATATAGAGCATCCCTGTATTGCTAGATGAGATAGAATTATTACATGTTGAATGTCAGGATGTTCCACCTAACTCTGGTATATTTGGATTGCTCACAATTTCCCTTATTTGCTCTATTTCAGTAAAAGAACCTATCCCTTACCTGAAATAATCCTTATCTACATAAGCATTGATTATTACCTTTCAGTCTTATCTTTTTTTTTTTTAAGACAAAACCTTGCCCTATCACCCAGGCTGGAGTGCAGTGGCATGATCTCAACTCACTGCAACCTCCACCTCCGGGTTCAAGCGATTCTCTGGGTTCAGCCTCCCGAGTAGCTGCTACTACAAGCATGAGCCACCATGCCTGGCTAATTTTTGTATTTTTAGTAGAGACAGGGTTTCACCATGTTGGGCAGGCTGGTCTTGAACTCCTGACCCCCGGTGATCTGCCTGCCTCAGTTTCCCAAAGTGCTGGAATTACAGGCGTGAGCCATTGTGCCATGCCCAGTCTCATCTCTACTAAGTTAAATTACCACTGTTCTGGCCACCTTATTTTCTAACTATTTATTCACCTTGAATACCTCCTTCCTGGGCCCTCCACATTGAATTCAGTTTGCAGTGATGCATAGCCTACCTTGTGATTATGTGCCCTAGATAACAGGATGCAGGTCAATTGATCACATAGGCAACTGATCACAGGATGCAGGTCACTTGATCACATAGTCAATGGTACCACGTGCCAAGAACCTCAGAGGCAAGTAGACATGTAGTTGGTCAATTTATTGTGCCTAACCCAAACCTCTGATGGCCAGAGTGGTTTGAAAGAATGCTTCTGTATTGGTGTGAGAGGATGTGACTGCTCCCATAGTGGGAACAGCCTCTTCCCTGGGATACATGTAAGAACTGCAGGATGGCTTTCTCTTTCAAATTGCACATCCCTTTACTACTACCCATCTGCCATAGCAGACCCCCACTACATCCGTACCCATTGGGAATTGCTTAATGTAATGACTGATGTTATAGACAGGAATCTATTACATATATAAAGCATCTAGGGTTCGACAAGAGGTTGGAAGTCTTGAGCTTGAGATATGGGCTCAGAATACAGATTAAGGAAACAGGTTGGTTTTGCTCTCACTCCCAACGATTTCCAGTGGGTTCCACTGAACTACTCTTTCTTGAGGCTCCACCAAATGAATTAAAGCCCATCAAGTTCAAACTAGCTAGTTGCCCAGAGGAATCCCCAGATATAAAGTTCATATGAAGATATGAAGTTCAGCTGTGCTCAGAAAAGATCTTTCAAGAACACTCTAGCCCCAGGGTCCATTGCAAATCCAATCTAACCCTCTTAGGTAAAACAATAAGATCAGAGATAAGGTGTGCAAGTGTTCTGGTATGCCCAGGACTGAGAGGCTTCCTGGGATGCATGACTTTCAGTACTAAACTTGGGAAAGTTCTGGGCAAATCAGGATGAATTAATCTCAATATCCAAGACTGTAATTATGTAAATGGTAAGCTTTGGTGCTGCCCTTCCATTCCCAGTGTTGTAACAGCTACAGAGAGATGCATTATTTGGCTGTAGATATGGAGAGCCATGCTACTCACGTGCAAACCACATATATTCTGATGCTTATTTCATAAAAAAAAAAAAAAAAAAAAAAAAAAAAAAAAAAAACTTAAGATATCTTCTGCAAATACTTGGAACTCAATCAGTGACATTCCAAAATTAGCTTTAAGTAATAAAATTTTATGTAATTATGACAACCATCCCTAAAATAAGTGATTAAGTGCTTCAATTAAAAAAAGGAATGGTCTGAAAACAAATCTCTCAGAAATTATAAATATCCTCTAAGATACTGGCCCAATTACAAGCTCATGATTCTTGTTTTTAGATTTTTTGCCAACAAAGGTTGCTTAGCAACAGTCAGCCATCTCTTTTCTCTCATCAGTTTTATCTTTTTTCCTCTCCCACCTTTGCTATTGCATACTAAAGAGAAGGAAAGCCACAGCTCTGTGATGACCTCCTCTTCTCAGTTTATAAACATAAAAAAGAGTTTCTAAGCGTAACAATTCCTAATATTTGTACCAAGGTTTGTACAGTCTGAAGAATGTGTTCCTGAAAGAAGCTGCATCTGACAGTGCCTTAACTCATTAAAACCCATATAAAAGTAAGAGGGGTTAATGAACCAACCAGCATGGAAGGGCCATTGCTTAGTCTGGTATCTCTGGGCACCCGAATCTTGATCTAGTTAACAGCTGGTGAAGAGGAATGGAAACTAACACTGTTGAGGACCAACTTTGTTCCATCCTTGAATAGGTGCTAATTTAATTGTGTTCCTGGTATTGTACCTGGCTTAGCTCAAGGAGGTGTTAGGGGTTATTTTGGGGAGGGGACAGTAAGCAAGGAGTTAGGAAGGAGGCAGAGATCATGACTCCAGGAGCAAGAGCCGTAGCAGGACCTGGCCTCATGGGGCCTGGAACCATACCCTGGTCATTTCCAGGGGGCTTGGCTGTGATACTGAACCTATCTAGTCCTCTGCCTTCACTTAACTCCACTGCTCTCTGTCTGCCCTTCTCCTTGTGTAGCTTATTGGGTCTCCTTTTGCTACTTCTCCCTGTCCTATATCCTTACCCTAATCACATATCTCAGCTTATTCAAGACTCAGAGCTACTGCCTCCACATAACTGGCTTGCTAAGGAACCCTTGTTTACCTCAGGGACTCAGTTCTCTGTGTTTCTCTCAGTGTTAGCTCTTCCTGCAAACTTTCTGGATTATGCTAGACTTCTCAAGTTAAATGCCCAAGAGTTACTTATTCATTCTAGATAATGTCATTTTCTGAATTATGCTAGACTTTTCAAGTTAAATGCCCAAGAATTACTTGTTCATTCTGGATAATGTCATAGGCCAACTATAAATTAGTAATATATAGATCAACTGGTACCAGGTAAGGGAGATATTGTGGGTTAAAATGTGTCATCCCCGCAACCAAAAAAAAATCATATATTGAAATCCTAATCCCCAATACCACAGAATGTGGCCTTATTTGGAAATAGGGGCATTGCAGGTATAAATAATTAAGATGAGCCCATACTAGAGTAGTACGGGCACCAAGTTCAATATGACTGGTATTCTTATAAGAAGAAGAAATTGGGACACTGGCAGGCACACAAAGAGAAAGCTATGTAAAGACATACAATGAGGACAGCCCTCTACAAGCCAAGGAGAGAGGCCTGGAACAGCTCCTTTCCTCACAGCCCTCAGAAGGAAGCAACCCTGTAAATGCCTTGATTTCAGACTTCTATCCTCCAGAACAGTAAACAATAAATTTCTGTTATCTAAGTCACCCAGTTTGTATTACTTTGCTATGGAAACCCTAGAAAACTAATACAGATTTTGGTATCAGGAACTGGGGTGCTGCTGTAATAAATACCTAAAAAGCTAGAAATGGCTTTGAAATTGGGTAGTGGATAGAGGTTGGAAGAGTTTTGTGGTGCATGAAAGAAAAGGCATGGATTTCCTTGAAAAGACAGAAATACAGAAATGTCTATACAGAAATATAAACATTAAAGGAGATTCTGGTGAGGGCTCAGAAAGAAAAGAGGAGAGCTGTGGAGAAAGTTACTATCGTCTTAGAAAATACATTTTTCACATGAACAGAATGTTGCTAGAAATGTGAACATTAAAGGTGCTTTGGTAAAGTCCCAGACAGAAATGAGGAAATGTTGAAAACTGGAGGACTGGTGATCCTTGTTATAAAGTGGCTGATAACTTGGTTGAATTGTGCTCTGTTAGAAAGTAGAACTTGTAAGCAATGAACTTGGATATTTAGCTGAGGAAATTTCTAAGCACAGTATTGAAGGTACTGCCTTGTTTCTCTTTATTGCTTTTAATAAAATGTGAGAAGAAAGAAATAAACTGAAGAATAAACTGCTAAGCAAAAAGAAACCAGCACTTGATCCTTTGGCTAAGTCTCAGCCTCACCAGATAGTGTTCTCTGGAAAGAGGCAATGGGGTGTGTCTGGACAAGCCTTTGCTAAAGAGATTAGGCTTTTAACTCATGGATCCCATTAGCCATCTTAGCAGAAGCCAGGAATAGAGATACAGTTATCCAAAAGTCTGGAAGACCTCTTGTCTGATGGCTTGGATTTCCATGAATTGCACAGAAGGCCAGTAAGGTTTCTGAGAATTTTATAACAGTAGAAACATTGCCAGCCTGGACTGAAAAGGACAGTGATGAAATGAAACAAAGGAAGAACAACTTTGAGGGCACAGCCATGGATGCAGAGGGCTGATGGGGATGGCCCCTGCTCCCAGAGGACACAGGCCCAGGGACTGGGGTCATTTCCTCTCTGGTACCACAGAGTGGGTCACCACCCAGGGCCAAAACTAATAGGGGAGGTCATGTTGTTCTCTACATGGCACACTAGTCCCTGTGAACAGAAAATATGAGCAGGAAGTTTCCCTTAAGGTTGTAGGTTACAGAAGCTTTACGTATATTACATACTTTAATCCTGGGCAAAGTAGCCTTGGGCATCAGTTTTATTCTTCTTATTTTACCAACTGGGAGACTATACAATTTGCTTGATGTCTCATGTCTGGCAGGTGGAAGAATCAAATTTTATACCAAGATCTGATGTCAAGAGCTTTTCAGTTCACCAGAGAGGGTAATGAAACTGAAACTTTGTAATGACAACAAAGAAGGTAAGTTAAATTGACTAAACTCACTCAATAGAATGAAAACTAAATATACTTTACTATTATATTACTTAACCATGTGTGTATGTGTATAGAAGTTTGATGCATAAAGGTAAAAGATCAAGTATGCAATAATAACCCTTCCAGAATGGGTGTTTATATTTATGTATCTATTTATCTATGTCTCAGTCCATATCCATACCCATACCCATACATATACCTATTAGGTGTATGTACATTAAAAAATAATAGACAGCATAGAGTCTGATAATAACTTTCAACCCTTCAATCCTTAACTAGGAATTGTTGAAACCCTCAGCTAAGGATGCCAAGGGAATGTCTCTTTTTCCTTTACTGTAAATTTATAGATTATTTCCCTTTCTGAAGGTATTTACCACCCTTACCATCTGCATTTGAAATGGCTTCTTTCTTATAGCAGAGATTTCAGTACCATTTTAGAGGATTCACAAATCTCTTGGTGGCAATGATTTTTAAAGTTCATTCTTTAAGTCTTCATTGCATGCTAGAATTTAAGATTTATTCTTCTTTAATACATTCTGCAAAATGCCAGCCAAAGTTGCTCACTACTTGGAAGATGTCTTGTCTCTATTTAAATGGCAGAACATTTCTCTGAACTGTCTTTTTGAGCTTTTAATTCTGATATGTTCTGGGTTGCTGTAGGTAGTGGTGGGGAGAGTTTTATAAACTTACGGCTTTTGAGCTAAGAGACAAATTCCAGGCTAATCCGTACCTTTAAAATGTCTCTCCAGCATAATAGTGCCTGGGTTTTATGACATTACCTGTTTCACCCCATTGAATATCCCTCCTGCATCCAGAAACACAGGATTTCACAGCTTATGCATTTCACTGTCATTATTATGTAGTTCTAATATATCATTATATAATATTAAGATAAAAATAGCTAAAATAAAATTCCAAAAATGTCAAGATCCAACCTCAAATTCAGAAAATTAGTCTCTGCTACTATTGGAGTCTTGCCTTTGTTGTCTTGTTTTGTTCTGTTTTATTAATAGATGTTAACTAGTTCTCTTTTGTTTTTTTCTATCTTCTAGTGCTAGGTTACAGGGAGACTTGCAGATTTTAAAAAATCAACCAACGTATATAGTGAAGTGGCAGTTACAGTTTTTGGGTGACCAAAGGTCCACAGAGAAGTCCTTTGGAGGCCCTCTCATTTTACTGGGGATGACTTGACCCCCAGTATGGCGCTAGGCAAGCGCCATAAGGACCTGCTGTGTTCACTTGTATATCCCCAGCGACCGATGAAGCACTTGATGCACAGTAGGTGCCAAATGAAGAGAAGAAAAATTGAAACAAGTGACAAATTTCAGAAAGCTGTCAAATATCACAACCATAGGCTATAAACTCAGGAATTCTAATAAATTCAATTTCATGGAATTTCTATCATAAGAAAAAAGTATATGGCACATTTATAATTGTACATATTGTATTATCAGATATATTCCTGATAGACAAGAGCTTCTGGTTTGACCACATGTTAATGAAAATAGATTCCTTTACTTATAATTTTACACATCTGATACTTGTGAAAACTAAATATGCTCCAATTTGTTCAGAGGTGAGCATGTTACCCAAAGATTGAGAACAGGGTGGTGCTGGGGCAGGAGGCATCGAAGTCTTTTTTGGGGATTAATATATGGAAAGTGGGAGAGTCAATTTTTCCTTCTGCTAAGGTTGCTAAGCTGGATTGATATGATGAGCCAGCAATGCGAAGGCAAACAAGGTCGTACAGAGGGAAACAACTAAGAAGGAAGAGAGACAGATTACAACACCATTTAAGCCCTTGAACTGAGCCATGCTTAAATGAAGCTGCCTCTCTGCCTTCTCCTGTTCTGTAAGTCAACAAACTTCCCCTTTTTTCTGTCATTTGAAGCCAATTTCAGTCATTTGAAGTCAAAAGTCCTACCTACTATACAAAATGATAGCTATTTGCATTGTCTTAGTACTCTAAGTCTTAGATAACTTCATATTACTGGGAAAAAAATAATTTAGGCTCATATGGATAGCTTCTTTATTGGATGTCTGGAACTTGAAGATCCCCTATACCTCTGTTATCTCCTTTCTTTGCTTATTTTAATCAGAGGGCACTGTACTCTCAGTAGTAAGATAGTAATGGCTTACACTTGCACAGTAATTTAAAGTTTCAAAGTAATTTTTTTATGTATTGTCTTATCCTCACAGAAGACAAGTGCTTTCATCAAAGTTTTTCAAATGAAGAAACTAAGGTTCAGAGAGATTAAGTGAATTCCCTAAGGCTATATAGCTTGCACGGGACAAAGCTAGGATTAAAGTTTATACCTGGTGCTTCCTAATCCAGTATCCTTTCTGTGACATACCATACCTCCCTGAATACACCTGCAGACCCAGGACCTTCCATACCGCCTCGAAGGGATAATTCAGGCCAGAAGACACACACTTTTGGGCCAGATACACTCCGGGTCAATGGCCACTTCTTCTTTTGTCTTCTTCACCTAAGTGTCTAGGTTATACATCTCTACAACTCTATCTACTATCTTCTCTTACTCTCTTGCCTAGACTCCAAACTCCCAAAACTTTTCTCATATCCTAACTTCTAAGAACCACAACTCAGTAGTGTTTGCCTCAACAGCTTGATGTCAAACCCCTATTAAAATTTTAACCACCAGGATTTTCAGACATGATTTCTACTCCCTTATTTCTGAACAATCCCCTGACTACCATATAACATGAGTTCTTGAATCTGACTCATATGACTTCAGTCCTTGTCATTATTGTGCTCATACTCTGCTTCCACTCTTTTCTTATCTATTCTACCCTGTATTGTTTATTTCTAGAGCGGAGAGAAAGTTGGCCAGACAGCCACCATTCTGCCTGTTCACACTGTTGTGTGTCCTGAACAGACCAATAATGAGTTCCAAAATTGAATTCGTAATAAATAGGCTGCCAACCTAAAAAAAACCAGGACCAGACAGGTCCACAGCCAAATTCTACCAGATGCATAAAAAATGCTGGTACCATTCTTACCAAAACCATTCCCAAAAATTGAGGAGGAGGGACTCCTCCCCAACTCATTCTGTGAGTTCAGCATCATCCTGACACCAAAACGTGGCAGACACACACACACACACACACACACACACACACACACACACACAAACTTCAAGCCAATATCCTTGATGAACATAGATGCAAAAATCCTCAACAAAATACTCGCAAACCAAATCCAGGGGGATATCAAAAAACTATTCCTCCATGATCAAGTAGGCTTTATACCTGGGATCAAGGTTGGTTTAACATACACAAGTCAATAAATGTGATTCATCACATAAACAGAACTAAAGACAAAAACCATATGATTATCTCAATAGGGGCTTTTAATAAAATTCAGCATACTTTTATGTTAAAAACCCTCAACAAACTAGGCAATGAAGGAACATACTTCAAAATAATAAGAGCCACATATGACAAACTCACAGCCGACATCATACTAAATGGGCAAAAGTTGGAAGCAACACCACTGAAAGCTGGCACAGAACAAGGATGCCCTCTCTCACCACTCCTATTCAACATAGTACTTGAAGTCCTGGACAAAGAAATCAGGCAAGAGAAAGAAATAAAAGGCATCTAGATAGGAAGAGAGGAAGTCAAACTATCCCTGCTTTCAGACATGATTCTATATCTAGAAAATCCCACAGTCTCAGCCCAAAAGCTCCTTGATCTGATAAATAACTTCAGCAAAGTTTCAGGATGCAAAATTGATGTACAAAAATCAGTAGCATTTCTATATATCAACAACATCCAAGCTGAGAATCAAATCAAGAATGCAATCCCACTTACAATAGCCACCAAAATAATAAAATACCTAGGAATACAACTAAGCAGGAAGGTGAAAGGTTACTATAATGAGAATTACAAAACACTGTTCAAGGAAATCAGAGGCAAGACAAACAAATGGAAAATATTCCATGCTCATGGATAGAAAGAATGCATATTTTGGACATATTGCCCAAAACAATTTACAGATTCAGTGTTATTCCTATCAAACTACTATAACATTCTTCAAAGAACTAGAAAAAACCTATTTTAAAATTCATATGGAACCAAAAAATAGCCCAAATAGCCAAGACAATCCTAAATGAAAACAACAGAGCTGGAGGCATCACATTACCCAACTTCAAACTATACTACAAGGCTACAGTAACCAAAACACCATGGTACTGGTACAAAAACAAACACATAGACCAATGAAACAGAATACAGAACCCAGAAATAATGACACACACCTACAAGCATGTACTTCTTGTTATGTGTGTGTTTGGGATGCAAAATCTATCTAAGCTTGGAGAGCCTATTTTAAAGATTTTGAGATGAGGATTTTTAGGGATGGAGTATCAAGAAATGGCCCAAAGTTTCAGAGATACTGTTCAATGGCAAAGAAAGACTCTAGAAAGTTCCTAAATGGCAGTCTGAATACAGCAGCCTTTCTCTTTACAGCATTAGAGAATCAGGAGAAGCCCAGCATGGACTGGCAGAGGTGCCCAAAGTGGCTGCTCTGTGGGGGGACATATCACTATTATCAGTCAAAGGATCCTCCCAGTGCTATTTTCCAAAGGGGGATCTCTATAAGTATTAGCCAAATATAATGCCCTCATGAAAAAAAGGTTTAGCATTGCTTTGAATCTGAAGAACAAGGTCCTGTGGATTCAGCCAGGGGACATTCTGGAATAGATAGAGAGCTGAAAACAATAATCTAGCAGATATTTAGCTATTACGTCAGAAGGAACTTGGGAACTGTGGCTCAGAGACCATGAGAGTAAACACTGTGAATGTTTTTTTTAAAGCTTCATAGCCTCTTCATAGTTCATTTTTAACCCCCTTTGTTTCTTACAATCTCCTAAAGGCAAGGATGTTATAATGAAACAAACTGCATTTGCAGGAGGGATACAAAGCCAAGCATCCTGAGGGTTTTGGGGAACCCAAAGTCAGGAATACCACAGAGAAGAGTGGAGTGTAGCAGCTTCAAAACTCCTAAAGAGAAGAGGTATGGACAGCCTGTTCCTGAAACATAACTCTAGGACTTGGTAATAGAAACACCTGAGGAGTTCTCCAGTGTAGGTGTTAATATTTGCTGTCTCCTGATAACTCATACCCAATATCCTTTTCTCATACTGGGAGAATCATATTCTGTTCCATGACCTCCCAAGGATAGATATTGATTAAGCTAATCAGAGGGGTTCCATTTCCCTTGTCACTGATTAACTTACTATTGTGCTTGTCCTGGCCAATGAGATGTTTGTGTGTGGAATGTTACTAAAGAGCATCTGGGAAAGTTTTTCTTTTAGCTCTTAAAAACATGCGTACAAAAAGAAATACACCTTCTTATTTTATGGAGTGTTGCATCTTCATGTTGTCTGGTCCTATGGTGAACATCTTAGAGACATGAAGAAAGTTAATGTGAAGAATATGCCAGAACAGCAGAGCAGAAAAGTGTAAGGAAGCTAGGTCCCTGATGACATTACTGATTTGACATATGTGCATGTGGAATCCCAAAACAAAAGAAAGGAACAAAAAAGTATTAGTAGAAACAAAGGCCTATTTTGTTTTCTAATTTTGGCAAAAGGCATAAGTTTACAGATTCAAGAAGCTCAGTGAATCCAAGCAGGATTGTTGCAAAATATACTACATTTAAGCACATCAAAGTCAAAATGTAGAAAGCGAAGTAAAGAGAATTATCTTGAAAGCAGCCAGAGAAAACAACTCATTATGCACAGAGAAACAATGATACGAATTACCATTGACTTCTCATTGGAAACAGTGGAGGCCAGGAGACAGTAGAATGTCTGTAAAAGTGTGACTGAATGGAACCGCAAACCTAGAATTTTATATTTAAAAAAAATAGAACCAGGCATGGTGGCTCACACATGTAATCCCAGCACTTTAGGAGACCAAGGTGGGAGGGTTGCTTGAGCCAAGAGTTTCAGACCAGGCCTGGGCAACATAGGAAGACCTGTCTCTACAAAAAAAAATTTAATAATTAGCCAGGAGTGCTGTAGCTCCAGCTATTCGGGAGGCTGAAGTGGGAAAATCATTTGAGCCTGAAAGGTTGAGGTTGCAGTGAGCCATGATCAAGATACCACTCCAGGCTGGTTGACAGAGTGAGACCCTGGGAAAAGAAAGAGAAGAAAAGAAGAGAAAGAAGGAGAGAGAAAGAAAGAGAAGAAGGAAAGGAAGGAAGGAAGGAAGGAAGGAAGGAAGGAAGGAAGGAAGGAAGGAAGGAAGGAAGGAAGGAAGGAAGGAAGGAAGGAAGGAAGGAGAGGGTGGGAGGGAAAGAAAAAGAAAGAAAGAGAGAAAGGAAGGAAGGAAGAAAGAAAGAGAGAAAGAAAGAGAGAGAAAGAGAGAAAGAAAGAAAGAAAGAAAGAAAGAAAGAAAGAAAGAAAGAAAGAAAGAAAGAAAGAAAGAAAGAAAGAAGAAAGAAAGAAAAAGAAAGAGAAAGAAAGGAAGGACCCTTCAGAAATGAGGAAGGTAGAATTGTTAAAGATAAATGAGTACAAAGCGAATTAGTTGCCAGCATACCTGTACCACAAAAAAATTCTAAAAGAAATTCTTTTTCTTCCCACCCAGTAGTTTAAGGAGGAAATTCTTTAAGCTAAAAGAAAATCATGCTGTATAGAACCTCAGATATTCAGGAAGGAGAACACTTTCAAACTGATTTTGTGAGTTCAGCATAATGGTAATTAACACCTGAAAAAGAAATCACACACACAAAAAAAAATACAAGCCAAAATCATTTGTTCATAGCACAAAAATCCTTAACAAAATTCAGCAAATAGAATCTAGTGATATATGAAAAGGATGACACATTATGACAAAGTTGGCTTTATAAGAAATTAAGTTTGGTTAAACACTCAAAAGTCAATCAACAAATTCAGTATCTCAACAGGAGAAAGGAGAAGAACATAGTCATCTAAATAGACACAGAGAAAACATTTGACAGAATTCACCACTCCTTCATGATAACTTTTTTAAAACCTAGCAAATAAGGAGTAGACACCTTTCAATCTAATAAAGAACATCTAAGAAAAATCTACGGCTAATATTATACTTAATATTGAGATAGTGTATCTTTTCCCTTTAAAATCAGGAATAAGCATGTATATTCATCCACTTCTGTTCCATACTCTCCTGGCAATCCTGGGCAATGCAATAAAATAAGCAAAAAAAAAAAAAAAAAAAATTAAAAGGCATAGAAATTATAACAGAATGAAGAGAGTCATCTTTATTTACAGATAACATGACTGCTATGTAGAAAATACTCAGGATCTGCAGAAACATTAATAGAAGGAATACTATGCAGCCATAAAAAAGGATGAGTTTGCGTCCTTTGTAGAGACATGGATGCAGCTGGAAACCATCATTCTTAGCAAACTATCACAAGAACAGAAAACCAAACACCGCATGTTCTCACTCATAGGTGGGAACTGAACAATGAGATCACTTGGACTCGGGAAGGGGAACATCACACACTGGGGCCTATCATGGGGAGGGGGAAGGGGGGAGGGATTGCATTGGGAGTTATACATGATATAAATGATGAATTGATGGGTGCTGATGAGTTGATGGGTGCAGCACACCAACATGGCACAAGTATACATATGTAACAAACCTGCACGTTATGCACATGTACCCTAGAACTTAAAGTATAATAAAAATAAAAAAATAAAAAAAAGAAGTAACAAGTTAATTTAGCCATATCACAGGACACAAAATCAATATACAAAAATAAATTGTATTTTTACAAAACAATGGCAAACAATTTGAAAATAAAATTTCAAACAATACTATTTACAATAATATAGAAACATACATGTAATATTTGGAAATAAATATAACAAAACATGGACATAATCTTTACACTAAAAACTCAAGCCATTGATGTGAGGAATTAAAGATTTAAATAAATGGGAAAATGCCAGGTTCATGGGTTATAAGACTCAATATTTTGAGATGTTAATCATCCCTAAATTAATTTATGGACTCATGCATCTTGAATCATAATTCCACCAGATTTTAGGTAGAAATGAATAAACTGATATTTAAGTTTGTATGGAAGTACAAAGAAGACTGAAGCCAAATAGAATAAGAAGAATGAAGTTGGAGGACTCACACTACTTGACTTCAAGACTTAACTATATACCACAGTAATCAAAAGTTCATTACTCATATACGTAAGGAAAGATAACTAGATAAATAGAACAGAGAAATAATTCAAAAATAAACCCATACATATATAGTCATTGGATTTTCAACAAAAGCACCAAAGAAATCCAATGGAAAAAGGAAAATCTCTTCAGCAAATGATTATTGAATAACTGAATATGCATATGGAAAGAAAGTTCAACTTCTACCTCACACTACTCACAGAAAAATAACTCAAGGTGGATCATTCCCCTAAACATCAAAGCTAAAATTATAAAACTTCTAAAAGGACACAGGAAGCAAAAATCATAAAAAATGTTTAAACTTCTGCTTATCAAAAGGTACTAATAAAATGAATAGACAAATCATAGACTGAAAGAGGATATTAGCAAAACATATAAAAAAGAAGACTATTATCGGGAATATAAAAAGAAGTCACACAATTCAGGAATAAAATGACAACCCAGTAAAAAATTAGGGATTAGTACATAGGCATTTTGGGATGGAGTGGGGGGTTAGGGGAGGGGGAATATGATGGCATTATGTACTAATCCCTAATTTTTTACTGGGTTGTTTGTCATTGGGCAAAACATTTGAAAAAAAAATTGCAGAAGAAAAATATGCAAATCAATAGGGCTGAAAGTCACCAGTCATCATGGAAATGCAGATTAAAGCCACAATAAAACATCACTAATATTCACTAGAATGTCTAAAACAGACAGTTGCAAATGTTGACAAGGATGTGGCATAACATAACCAGAACTCTCACATATTGTTGATGAGAATATAAAATTTTACAATCACTTTGGGGGAAGTTTGGGCAATTTTTTTAGAAGTTAAACATATATCTTCCCTATGATTAGCAATTAATTCCACTCTTGACTATTTATCTGTGGTAGGCAGCATAATGCCACCATGTGCCCCCTTCACCCCCACTCCATCCCAAGATGCCTATGTACTAATCCCTAAGACCTCTGTTGCATAGTAAAGGGGAGTTAAGTTTGCTAATCAGATGACCTTAAATTAGGGAGATTATCCTGGATTATTCGGGTGGGCCCAGTGTAATCACAAGGTCCTTAAAAGTGGAAGAGGGAGGCAAAAGTATTAGGGTATGAGGGCAATGTAATTACAGAAGAAACATCAGAGAGATGCAATGTTGCTGGCTTTGAAGATGGAGAAAGGAGGCCACTAGCCAAGATGTGGGCATCCTCTGGAAGCTGGGAAAGACAAGGGAATGGATTCTCCCCCAGGGCTTCCAGAAAGGAGCACAGCCCTACCAATACCTTGGTCTTAGCCCAGTGAGAGCCCTGTTGAATTTCTAACCTGCAGAATTGTGAGTTAATACGTTTGTGTGATTTAAATTGCTAAGTATGTGGTAATTTGTTGCACCAGCGATAGAAAGCTAAGCTAATACAGTAACAAAGAGAAGGCCTGGCATGGTGGCTCACACGTGTAACCCCAGCATTTTGGGAGGCTGAGGCAGGCGGGTCGCTTGGGTCCAGGAGTTTGAAACCAGCCTGGCCAACATGGCAAAACCCCGTTTCTATAAAAAATATAAAAATTAGCCAGGCATGGTGGCACACGCCTGTAGTCCCAGCTATTCAGGAGGCTGAGGCAGTAGGATGACTTGAGCCTGGGAGGCAGAGGTTGCAGTGTGCCTAGATCGCATCAGTGCACTCTAGCCTGGGCAACAGAGACTGTGTCTCAAAACAAAACAAAGCCAACCAAACAAAAACAAGCAACAAACAAATCAAAACCAAAGAGAAATGGAAACATACGTTCCCCCAAAAAATTGTTCAAAAGTGCTCTTAGCGGTTTTATTCTTACAGCCCAAACCTGGAAATAGTCTGAATCCCCATTAATAGGATAATGGATAAACAAACTATGGTATGTTCATATAACGAAACATTGCTCCCCAATAAGAAGGAATGAACTACTATACATGAAACAACATGGGTGAACTCACAAACATTCTGAATAAAAACACCGAATACATATTGTATGATTCTTTTTATATGGAGCTCTGGAACAGGCAAAGCCACTCTAGGGTGAAAAAAATAAAGATAGTGGTTGTCTGGGAGGGAGTGAATGAGGGGATTAACTGGAAAGTAACCTAAGGAACTTTCTGGGATGGAGGTAATATTCTATATCTTAATTAAAATTTCAGGTATATAGGTATATGTACTTGTGAAGCTCAGGGAACGAGTTTTGCACTTTGTTGAGGATTGAATTATGCTCTCCCAAAAGTTATTTAAAGTCCTAACTTCTGGTACCTGTAACTATGATCTTATTTAGAAACACAGTCTTTGCAGATGTGATCAAATTCAGATAAGGACATACTGGACTACGGTGAGCCCTAGCTCCAATGACTGGTGACATTACAAGGAGGCCATGTAAAGCCCCAGGGATACAGATACTGAAGGGGAACACCATGTGACGACAGAGACAGATATTGGAGTGATCCAGCTGCAAGCCAAGGATCACTAAGAATTATGGGCAGCCACCAGAAACCAGGAGAGAGAATAGGCATAGAACAGATTATCCCTCAGAGTCTCCAGGAGAAACCAGCCTTGCCAACACCTTGGCTTCAGACTTCTGGCCTGTACAACTGGGAGAGAATAAATTTGTTTTTCTATTTGTTTTGGTTTTGTTTTTTTTCAGACAGAGTTTCACTCTTGTCACCCAGGCTGGAGTGCAATGGCGCAATATTGGCTCACCCCAACCTCCACCTCCCAGGTTCAAGCAGTTCTCCTGCCTCAGCCTCCCAAGTAGCTGAGATTACAGGTGCCCACCATGACGCCCAGCTAATTTTTGTATTTTTAGTAGAGACAGGGTTTCACCATGTTGGCCAGGCTGGTCTCGAACTCCTGACCTCAGGTGATCCACCTGCTTCGGCCTCCCAAAGTGCTAGTATTACAGGTGTGAGCCACCATGCCAGGCCAAATTTCTGTTGTTTTAAGCCACCCAGTTTGTGGTAATTAGTTATGGCAGCCCTAGGAAATTATTATAATACACACTTAAACTTGTGCATTTCACTACCTACACATTTTACCTATAAAAAAAAACTATAAAAATTGAACTCTAGTTTATAATATGTATGTGAAGCATTTAGTAGTCAAGTGTCCGAAATTTAGTTTGAATTGTTGAAACTAAATGGTGGGTATATGAGTGTTTATTGTGTAATTCTTTTAGCTTTTCTATATATTTGAATATTTTCATAATAAAATATTGGGGAAATAATTGCAAACTTTGACAACCTAATGGGAGGTAAAATAAATTTACAGAGTAAATAAGCACTTTTTTTAATGGGATAGAATAGATTAAAACAGAACATGTAAAATGAAAGTGTTGTTGAATGAAAGTTAAATTTTAATTATACATAATACATATGCATGTATGTATGTACTGGATCATGATGTAAAATTATTTTTTTACTAAGGATCAAGTCAAAACCGTTTGAGAAGATCTACCTTAGTCTCACAGGTTTCCCATCATCTCACCTTTTCCCCTCCACCAATAGTTTTATACCCACACCTAATCTATGCATCATCTGCACAAATTCAGGGCTCTTGCTATGAAAATGCTTTCATATCCGTCTCTCTTTGACCTATTATCATAGTTAATGAAGCACATTTTCCTAAAACAATGAGTTTCTTCCAGGGAAATTCACAGGGCTCTTTGTAAGCTCTACTTATGCCTTCAAATCCCAGGGTAGCATTTAGTAATTTTCTGCATGAGAACACTAAATGGAAACTTAGAAGAATCAATCAAACTCTAAACAGATGTTCTTCCTTTGTCATTTTTTTTTTTAAAGGCATAGCCAAAGTAAGCTAGCTCCTCAATAAAAAGTTTAGCTGTAAACACTGCAGCTAGAGATTAATTCAGTCCATAAAGTGTGTGGATTCATAGTTACCATCATCATTCATATTTAATAATAACATAAGTGAGTCTTAAAGATGCTAATTAAGTCAGAAATAACTATTTTGATCCACTATAATGTTATGTGTAAGTTCTCAATAATGTAATGAGTGTTCAATTCAACTGAGTTCAACCAAAACTTATTAAACTTCAACTACATGTCACGCACAATATTGTAAGTGCAGGAGATACAATAATAATGAAGACTGGGCCCAGTCCTTGAGGAGTTCACAGTGTAGGAGAACAGACACATAAATCGTTCATTTCAAGAGTCAGGTATATATACGCAGGGTTCTAGAGGTGTACAAGCTGGAGCATACAACATCTGAATTGAGTCTTGAAGAATGTACAGAAGTTATTTAGGGAAAAGGGACCCAGATGGGCAGGATGTGTTTCTGACTGCCTTTTTAAAACGGTGGTTCTGTCTAATTGTGAAGATTTTATTTTGCTGAATGGAGTTTGCAAGCTCAGGGCCAGAGCTGAGTTGCTCCAGACAATAGAATCTCAACCATGTGCTCTCTATCTCTCAGGCTGTCCCTCTCTACTTTCCTTTCTTCCATCAAACACTTGGTCCCTCTTTCAAATATTGGACAAATGTTTAAAGACTATCAGTTTGAAGACTTGACAAGTCATTTTTCGACATAAGTTATTCAGCTATTTTGTTATACTCTGAAAGTAGCACGATATAGAATAAGCAAATAGAAACATTAGCTAGAAGGGTTTCTTTGCCATCAGAAGACTAGGCAAAGACTAGGCAGAATTAGAATGCAGCACCATTCTAGGGATCAGAGAACAGTAAGGAGGAAAATTCAAGTCTTGGAGAGCGGGGCCAACTTCATCAAAGAATTGCCAAGAACCCCAAGGCAGACCAGGAAACCCCTGGGTACTGAAAGACAAGAGGGGGTTTGTCTTCTAATAATGATTCTGAGTGAGGGTTCAAGAATCAAAAACTGTTCCTTAAAACCAATATGGACTCGGGAAACAATGCTTGTATTTTTAACTCTAGGACCAAGAACTACTTAAAACCTTATAAAGACATATATTGAGAACTTTGGACAGTCTCTCTTGAGAAGGAGAGGTTAGGGTGGGTTGGGGATAAAGAATGTCACATAACTAAAAGTCCTCTAAGTCCTATTAAATCTTAAAGACTTAGTGCAGCCACTTCTCCCTCCAGAAGGACAGATTGAAGAACGTGTGCAGGAGTATGCTCTTCCCAAAGGTGAAAAATCAGAACCATTGCTGACAGATTTCTAATACATCCCTGATGGAAGATAGATGGGAACAAAAGTGAAGTCCCAGTTGACCTTAGTAGCAGGACAGTACAGTAAAGGGGAGGCCCAAGCAGGGGAGGCCAAGCAAGGACAGCCCAATCACTGTGTCTAGGGGCAGGATTCTCTGAAGCACAGGAAAGGCACACAGCATTGGCTGCAGACATAGTCTCAAATGGATGACAGTGGCCAGAAATAGAGTCTCACTAAATTTATAAAACATCATTTATAAAGGTCTGACCAATGTTTATAAAACAGGCTGGAGCAAAGGAGGTTGTTTCAGCAGTAGCAAGCTACAGAAGACCATCAACTGGGGACTGGTAGGAAAATGGATCCAAGCCTACAGAAAAGGCAAACAGGTGACTGCAAGTCTTTTCAATGTCATATTGGAGTATCGTCTAACAGCCCCATTGAGGCTTACTTAATACTCTAGTGCAGAGGTCAGGAAATTCTGGCTCATAGTCTGGCCACATGTTTTTGTAAATAAGCTTTATAGTAACACAGCCACATTCATTTGTTTGTGTATTATCTATAGCTGCTTTGGGGCTATTACATGAGAGTTGAGTAGTTACAACACAGACTGAATGGCCTGCAGGTCTAAAATATTTACTGTCTAAACCATTAAGGAAAACTTGCCAGCCTCTGCTCTAGGGGAATGTACTTTTGCTTGACTTAGTATTTGCTGTTGATTAGAGGGCAGATTCTGCGAAACTATGTGCTAATATGCAGATTAATATGTTGCAGATGATTTCTGTCTGGTAAAAAAGATAACCCTAGAATTTGTTTTATTTCCTTGTAGAATATTAACCAGTTTTATAATCAATCTAGCAATTTTATCCTAATATTATTTGTTCAGTACCTATATATACTTAATCTCTGGAGTATTTTGACGTAAACTTTTCATTTTAGAACAGCTGTGGAGTTACAGAATTATTGCAAGGATAGTAGAGATTCTCCACATACACCAAGTCCAATTTCTCCTATTATAGACAACTTCCATGTCCATGGGACATGTATCACAATTAATGCACACGTATTGATGTATTACTAATGTCCATGCTTTATTCAGATTTTCCCAGTTTTTTTTTAATATCCTCTTTCCTCTTCCAGGATCCTATCCAGGATACATTGCATTTAGTAGTCATATCTCCATAAACACCTCAATTATGACGGTTTCTCAAACACTTCTTGTTTTTGATGACCTTTATAGCTCTGAGGAATACTGGTGAGGCATGTTGTAGATGTCCCTCAGTTAGAATTTGCCTAATGTTTTTCTTATGATTAGACTGGGATTATGGGTTTGGGGGAAGACCATGAAGTGCCATTTTCACTATATCATATCCAGAGTATATAATATCAATAAAACTTATCACTGTTGATGTTAACTTTGATCACTTGGCTTGCAGCAGTATTAGTCTGGTTTCACCACTGTAAAGTTACTCGCCATACTGCCGCAGCTCCTGTCCATACTGTACTCTTTGGAAGGTCATGTGTATACATAACCTGCACTTAAGGAGTAAGGAGTTTTACTCTATCTCCTTAGGTACTAAAAATGTACATGAATTTTTTGCAATTCTTCTGCAGATATGATTTATCTACTTTTTCCCAATTAATTATTTGTTCAATCATTTATTTTATTTTTTATTTTTTGGAGATGGAGTCTTGCTCTGTCACCCAGGCTGGAGTGCAGTGGCGCAACCTTGTCTCACTGCAACCTCCACCTCCTGGGTTCAAGTGATTCTTCTGCCTCAGCCTCATAAGTAACTGGGACTATAGGCATGCACCACCACGCCCAGCTAATTTTTGTATTTTTAGTAGAGATGGGGTTTCATCATATTGGGCAGGCTGGTCTCGAACTCCTGACCTCAAATGATCTGCCCACCTCGGCCTCCCAAAGTGCTGGGATTACAGGTGTGAGCCACTGCTCCCAGACTGTTTGTTCAATCATTTATTTATGTCAGTGTGCACTCATGGATATTCATTTATACTTTGGGTTATAATTCAATACTACTTTATTTATGTTGCTCAGATTTTTCCAACTTTGGCCACTGGAGCTCTTTTAGTTGACTTCTGCATCCCTTTAACATATTATCATCATTGTGGGTTTTTTTTTTTTTTTTTTTTTTTTTTTTTTTTGAGGCGGAGTCTTGCTCTGTCTCCCAGGCTGGAGTGCAGTGGCCGGATCTCAGCTCACTGCAAGCTCCGCCTCCTGGGTTCCCGCCATTCTCCTGCCTCAGCCTCCCAAGTAGCTGGGACTACAGGCGCCCGCCACCTCGCCCGGCTAGATTTTTGTATTTTTAGTAGAGACGGGGTTTCACTGTGTTCGCCAGGATGGTCTCGATCTCCTGACCTTGTGATCCGCCCGTCTCGGCCTCCCAAAGTGCTGGGATTACAGGCTTGAGCCACCGCGCCCGGCCGGGTTTTTATATTTGATCATTTTTTGGCTTTCTGGCATTACAAGATGCTCCAGGCACATATTGTGTATTTCTGGCCCTAATCCTAGAAGCAGCCATTTCTCCAAGGAGAACTAGTTCCTTTTACAGGAGAATGCTATTGGAAACCAATATCTGGGTGTAAGGTATGTTCATTGCTATTGGGGTGTCATTGCTTTTAGGCCTTCTCAGCTGACAGAGCAAAGACATATATGTGTGTATATATTTCCTTGTGTGTATTCTTCCTTGTGTGTATGTACACATCTACACATATTCCTATATGCAATCATGGGTATCTATGTTAAGCTAGACATAAGTTCATACTGATATCTCCAACTTAATCCATTATCACAAGGACCATCTCTTTGCCTCCTTCCCTTTTAACCTCTCATTGCAGCAGTGAGAAACCTGGATCCCATCATCTTCCATTCATTTGCTTAATTATTCAATTTCAGTATACATGTAGACTGGTTTCAGAATTGTTAACCTCTAACTCTGTAGGGAGAAAAAGGTTATCAACTAGCATACCATCCTTATGTATAGCTTATTTTACCCTTAGTTTTACAGACTCTACTCATTTCCAGAGTTACTTAGATCAGCACTCTAAGTAGCCTCCTTAAATGAGGTAGCTTCCTACACTTAAATAGAGTTAGATTGTTTTGTTACACTCTATATTCCATCCTGGGATCCCTGACTTTCTAAAGTTTTTAAAAACTTGTATACATTAAGGTTTACTTTTTGTGTTATAAACTTCTATGAGTTTTGATAAATGCTCATGCTCACCTTGGCAGCACATATACTAAAATTGAAATGATAAATGCTTTATAACTGTCATTCACCATTACAGTATCACATAGAATAGTTTTGCCTTCCCAAAAATTTGCCTATACTTTACTTGTTCAAACCCCCTAGCCCTACCTTCTCACCCTCTGCTGAACCCCTGGAAACCACTGACTTTTTACCATTGCTACAGCTTTTTCCTTTTCCATAATGTCATAAAATTGAAATAATATACAGCCTTTTCAGACTGGCTTTTTTCACTTAGCAATATTCATCGAAGAATTATCTATGTTTTTGCGTAGCTTGCTAGCTTGTCCCTTTTTATCACTAAATGATATTTCATTGAATAGATGTACCACAGTTTGTTCATTTGCCTGCTGAAAGACATTGGTTTGGGGGAAATTATAAGTAAAGTTAGTATAAACATTCTCATTAAGGTTTTTGTATGGACATACATTTTCAAATCATTGAGTAAATACCTAATAGCATGGTTACTGGATCATATGGTAGGACAATTTTTAGTTTGTAGGCAACAGCCAACCTGCCTTCTAAGGTTGCCGTATCAATTTGCACTCTCAGCAATGAGTGAGAGCTCCTGTTACTCTGCATCCTCACCAGCAATTAGTAGTTTTTTGTTTTACTTTTTTCTTGTGTGTGTGTTTTTTTAAGCTATACTGATTGGTATGCAGTGAATTCTCATTGTTGTGTAATTTGAAATTCCTTAATAACAAATAATGTGAAGCATATAATAACAAATAATATATACATATTTTCCACCTATGTATCTTCTCTGGTGAGGCGTCTGATGAGGCCTTTTGTCTATTTTTAAATTGGATTTTTTTAATTATATATTTTGGATGCAGATCTTTTATCTGATATGTACTGTGCATATCAGATGAGTCTGAGACTTGTCTTTTTATTTTCTTAATGGGTATTTTGCAGAGCAGAAATTTTTTTTTAAGAAAGTTCATCTTTTTTTCTTTTTCTTTTTTGCATTATTATTGGTGTTGTATCTAAAACTTCACCACCAAACCCAAGGCTGTATAAACTGTCTCCTATTTTTTTCAAGGAGTTTTATACCTAGCGTTTTGCATTTATATTTATGATGAATTTTGAGTTCATGTTTGTGAAAAGTGTAAGGTGTGTGCTTGAGTTCCTTGCTTGCATATGAACACTCAATTGTCCCAGCACCATTTGTTGGAAAGACTATTCTTTTTCCATTGTATTGCCTTTGCTTCTTTGTCAAAAATCAGTTGACTATGTTTGTGTGGCTCTATTTCTGGGTCCTGCAGTCTATTTGACTGATACATGGATCTATTCTTTTGCTAATATCATGCCAAAAAATCAAAATATTGAGAAAAAAATGTAACAAAATATGTCCACAACCTTTATGTTTTGTGTTGTAAAGTTCTATGAGTTTTGGCAATTTGTATTCACTATTGCAATATCATACAGAATAATTTTGCCACCCTAATAAATTACTTGTACTTTGCTTACTTAAACCCCAACACCCCCCACACTACATATACCTGAATATTCTGGATAAGACCTAAATCAGTAGAGACATATAACATATTCATGGATTAGATAACACAATTATTGTCATTATGTCAAATTTTTCTAAATTGATGTAAAGATTCAATGCATACCTAATCAAAATACCAGTGTACTCTTGTGTTGAGAGTGACCACCTTAGTCTAAAATTTATATGGAAATGTGAAGAACCTAGGATATCCAAAACAATCTTGAAAAAGAAGAACAAAGTTGAAGTATTCACACTTCATCATTGTAAAACTTAATACAAAGGTACAATAATCAAGACAGTGTTGGAATAAGAATGAAATTGAGAGTTCA
The DNA here is from genome assembly GCF_007565055.1 of Rhinopithecus roxellana. Classification (NCBI taxonomy): domain Eukaryota; kingdom Metazoa; phylum Chordata; class Mammalia; order Primates; family Cercopithecidae; genus Rhinopithecus; species Rhinopithecus roxellana. The sequence goes on along the minus strand of NC_044549.1, from coordinate 117,430,460 downwards.
GAAATAATCTTTGCATTTATGATCAATTGATTTTAAATAAGGATACCAAGACCATTCAGTAAAGAAAAACTAGTCTTTTCAATAAATGGTGCTGGGAAAACTGGATATCTACACACAAAACAGTAAAGTCAGACCCCTACCTCACAATATATACAAAATAACTCAAAATGGATAATAGACATAAATGTAACCACTAAAGCAATAAAAGCCTTAGAGGAAAATGTAGAAGTAAATTTATATTTCATGATCTTAGTTAGGCAATGGTTTGTTAAATAGGAGACCAAAAGCACAAGTAACAACAAAATAGATAAATTGTACTTCATCAAAATTAAAAATGTTTGTGTTTCAATGGACGACATCAAGAAAGCGAAAAGTCAATTCAGGCAAAAACCCAAAACATGGACAACATTAAATGTTGGCAAGGATGTGAAGCAACAGGAATTCTCATTCATTGCTTATTGGAATGCAAAATAGTACAGTCAGTTTGAAAGACAGTTTTCTAGTATTTTACATAATGAGACATACTTTTACCAGCAATTGTGCTCTTGATGTTTATCCAAAAGGGTTTGTATTGGTCCATTCTCATGCTGCTAAGAAGAAATACCCAAGACTGAGTATTTTATAAAGGAAGGAGGTTTAATTGACTCATAGTTCAGCATGGTTGGGGACGCCTCAAGAAACTTACAATCATGGCCGAAGTAGAAGCAAACACGTCCTTCTTCACATGGTGGCAGGAAGAAGAAGTGCTGAGCAAAATAAGGGAAAGCCCCTTTATAAAACCATCATATCTCATGAGAACTCACTGACTATCACAAGAACAGTGTGAGGGTAACCCCCACCATGATTAAATTACCTCCCACTGGGTCCCTCCCTCGACATGTGGGGATTATGGGAACTACAGTTCAAGACAAGATTTGGGTGGGGACACAGCCAAATCATATCAGGGTTGAAAACTTATGTCAATACACACACAAAAAAAGACAAACCCAGATGGATGTTTATAGCAGCTTTATTCATAATCGTCAAAACTTGGAAGAAACTAAGATGATTTTCAGTATGTAAATGGACAAATAAACTGTGGTACAGACAATGAAATATTACTCAGTGCTAAAAAGAAATGAGCTATTAGCCATGAAAAGACATAGAGGAAACTTAAATGCATGTCTTTAGGCAAAAGAAACAAAACTTAAAAGGCTACAGACTGTATGATTCCAGCTGTATTATATTCTGAAAAAGGAAAACTATGATAGCAGTAAAAACAAAATCAATGGTTGCTAGGGGTTGAGAGGGGGAAGGGATGAATAAGTGAAGCACAAAGGATTTTCAAGTCAGTGAAAATATTCTATATTGGTGGATACATGTCATTATACATTCATCCAAACCCATAGAATGCACAACACCAAGAGTGAATCCTAATGTAAACTATAGACTTTGGGTGATAATAATGTGTCAATGTAGATTTATAAATTGTAACAAATGTACCACTTGGTATGGGATGTTGATAGTAAGGAAAGCTGTGGATGTGTGGGCACCGGGGTTATATGGGACATCTCTGTAATTTCTGCACATTTTTCCTCTGAACCTAAAAAAGCTATAAGCAATAGTCTTATTTTTTAATGAAGATCAACCCAAGAATGGGAGGAAATATTTGAAATTCATATATCCAATAAGAAACTTATTTCTAAAATATATAAAGAACTGTTACACTCAATAATGGAGACAAATGACCTATTTAAAAGTAGACAAGTAATTTGAATAGACATCTTTCCAAAGAAGACCCACAAGTGGCCACTATGTATATGCAAAGATGCTCATTATCATTAGTCATTAGGTAAATACAAATCTAAGCCATAATAAGACACCACTTCACATCCACTAGGATGGCTACACTGAAAAGGACAGACAATAACAAGTGTTGGTGAGAATGTGGAAAAATTGAAACCCTCATACCTTGCTGTAAAATGGTACAACAGTTCTGGACAATAGTTTGGCAATTCCTCAAATGTTAAACAGAAAATTACCATATGACCTAGAAATTCCACACCTGGGTATATACCCAATATAATTAAAAATAGGTGTTCAAACAAAAAAGTATGTACTAATGTTCACAGAAACACTATTCACAAAAGCAAAAGGTAAAAACAACCCAAGTGTCCATTAACTGGTGAGTGGAAAAACAAAACATGGTATATCCATACAATAATACATTATTCAGCAATAAAGAGACAAAATACTGACACATGCTACAATATGGATAAACCTCGAAAACATTATGCTGATTGAAAGATGCCAGACACAAAGGCCACCTATTGTTTAATTCCACTGATATGAAATGTCCAGAATAGGAAAATCTAAAGAAACAGAAAACAAATTATTGGTTGTGAGGAATTAGGTGGAGGGGAGAACAGGGACTGATGGCTTATGTGTAGTTTCTTTGAAGGAAGATCAAAGTGTTCTGAAATTAGATAATGTTGAAGGCTGCACAACTCTGTATATATACTAAAAACCTCTGACTTTTACATTATAAAAGGGTGAATCTTGTGATATATGAATTTTGTCTCAATAAGGCTATTATAAAAATTATATATTTGGGCTCACAAAAATTCAATAGCTAGAGTGTGATGATAGCTTAGTAAACTATTCCTGGGGTTCCACAGGATTATAAACCCACTTTCCATTTCTAGGAATATTTCAAGATAAGTAAATCAGATAAATGCTTGGTTTGTGTTTAAAGCAAACAAATTGAGAGTCAACAGCCCTGTTCCCCAACTACTACACAAAGATTATTAGGTCTGTTGTTTGGCAAAGCTTACATACATTTTCCTTATAGAAGAAGTTCTTTAGACAGATACTATAGAGCTAAATGTGCAGAAGAATTAAATTCTGGTTTACTTCCTAAAATCCTATGGGATATTTAAATGACCAGCTTGCAGAATAGCTAATTTAAAAAGTTCCTAATCTGAACTGAGCATAAAGCCATAAAACACAGGCAAATTAAGTGAAAATTTCCTCCCCACTGTATCTTTTATTCAGAAACATAATTTATTGCCTGATAAGCCATGTTTATGATCTGATCACCTTATCAACTGCCTTTATTTTTATTTATTTTATTCAGTAGGTTTTTGGATAACAGGTGGTGTTTGGTTACATAACTAAGTTCTTCAGTGGTGATTTCTGAGATTTTGGTGCACCCATTACCTGAGCAGTGTACACTGTACCCAATGTGTAGCCTTTTACTCATCAGCCCCTTCCTACCCTTTCCCCTGAGTCCCCAAAGTCCATTGTATCCTTCTTGTGCTTTTGCATCCTCACAGCTGAGCTCCCACTTATGAATGAGAACATATGATGTTTAGTTTTACATTCCTGAGTTACTTTACTTAGAATAAGGGTCTCCATTTCCATCGGGTTACTGCAAATGCCATTATTTCATTCCTTTTTATGGCTGAGTAGTATTCCATGGTATACCATAATTTTTTTACTCACTCGTTGATTGATGGGCATTGGGCTGCTTCCATATTTTTGCAATTGTGAATTATGCTGCTATAAACATGCATATGCAAGTATGTTTTTTGTATAATGACTTCTTTTCCTTTGGGTAGATACCCAGTAGTGGGATTGCTGGATCAAATGGTAGTTCTACTTTTAGTTCTTTAAGGAATCTCTACATGGTTTTCCACAGTGGTTGTACTAGTTTACATTCCCACCAGCAGTTTTGATTATGGTCATTCTTTATCAACTGCCCTTAAAAACAATTCCAGATGGAATGTCTATCCATAGTTTGTATCTATTCACTCCACTCTCTCACTTCTTGTTGCTAGGATACCACTTACTGGAATATTAAAAATTTATTTTTAATCAAGTTTTTATACTACATAGCCTTAGGAAAAGGAAAAAAGCAAGATCCGTGTACACATAAAAGTTTCCAGAATGACTTTCAATCTTTGGTAGTAATTCTAAAGTCTTCTTTTTTTAATTTAGTAATTGAAAAAGCTGACTTCATAATTAAAATTGCCAGTTTTCACTTTGTGTATTAATTTGTCTAAGTGGAAGGGGAAGTCATGTCACAGAAACTTTTCCTTCCTTCTAAAATGACTGATTCATTTTGTCTGTCAAAGACAAAGCCTCCAAGGTACAGAAAAGGTCTTCCTTTAGAGAGGATTCATCTCCATGGCCCTTATTTCTCAGGGCTCTCAAGTTTAAAACTAGAAACTGGAATAGTCTATTTTCTTGACTTCTAAAAGTTACAGAGATTAGAGTGTAAAAAAAGTTGATATTATTCTATTTATTTTTATTCCAATTAATTTAATTCAGTAATGTGTATGAAACACCCTCTATGCACAATTCACTGTACTAATTAATCAATGTTGAGAGTGTTAAGATGAATGTGTTGACAGTCACTGTCTTCAAGATGGTCATACCCTAGTGAGGAAATGGACAATACCCGGTACCAGTCTCCAAGGGAGCAGGGAACTAAGTTACTCCAGGCCCAGTGGGTAGAGTCCCAGCACTTACTCTGGGGTCTGCAGAAACACAGGTTTAGAGCCTGCATTGGTTGAGTGTGAACAATGTGCAGCATCCAGTACCAGATTAGCACCCGAAGTGGTTACCACACGAAGGAAGACAATGCGTGAGAGAATTCATAGGTCGGGGCTCAGTTGGGCATTCCTAGGTAGTACCTATGGTCTCTGCCCTGGACACTGAAGAGGGCTCGTAAAGGCAGACATCAACCCAAACCTGACCTGCGGTAGGCTGATCAGTACCATGGGGCAGGTTTATTTTCTGGGGGGAGAGGATGGAGTTTAAAAACACTTTGTAAGCAGTATGGCAGTTGAGCTGGGTTCTAAGGACTGGTAAGACTTCACTAATCTGAGGTTACTAGAGGTAACATACAAAGTACAAAGTAGAGGTAACAGAATACGAAGGTGGGAGGATGCTGCTGTATTAAAGAAATGCTGGTGTTTGTTGATGAGGAGTGTAAAATGCACACTACTGTGGGGTGAGGAGACAGTGGAGAGGGAGCTAAAGCCGGCATCTTGGGCCAGATTAAGAAGGGCTTTGGAATGCCATGCAACATAATTTGGACCTTATTCTGTATGTGCAATGAGGTTCTATCCAGGGTTGTTGAGTAATGCAATGTTATAAAATATTGTCTTTTATTAATAAGCTGACTTATCAACTTGGCTTAGCAATATTTTTAAATGATTCGTTTCTAAACTTGTCCTAGTTTTTCTCTATTTTCCCCCTCAGATCCATTCTTCACCTTCTCTCTCTTACTCTATGCCATAGGAGGCTTACTTCATCCAGGCTCCCTTGGCCTCTGCCTTCCAGTAGAGTGGCTATTGGGAGGCACCAGCAGGAAATTGGAGTTCCAGAAGAGAGAGGAAGGGATGTGTTCAGTGAGTGGCTGTGTTTCTCCACAGGGCTTTAGTTCTTGTAAACTGTCCCTTTTCTGCAGCTCCAGCTCTCACAGAGGTCTAGTAATGGCTTCCTTCTCCTGCCCCTTCCTAGCATTCCTCTCTTACCAGTCACTGAAAGCCTTACCATCTTTTATTATTTCCCTTAATCCTGCTGTTTACGGGGGTGGTGTCCCAAAGATCACCCCCACCTTAGATGATTCGCTAAGAGGACTCACATGACTTAACATATTGTTGTACTTATGGCTAAAATTGATTACAGCGATACGCAAAAATAAAAGACACATGGGGTGATGTTGGGGAAGCCAGGCACAAGCTCCAAGAATCTTCTACCAGTGGAATTGCACAGCACATGCTTAATTCCCCCAGCAATGAGTTGTGACAACATGCATAAAATGTTGTCTTCCCGAAAAGTTCATTGAGACTTAGTACCCAGGGTTTTCACATGCCAAAATTCCAGACTCCCAGAAGGAAAGCAGGTTTTCAGTGTAAACCACATTGTTTGCATAAATAGTTTAGGCACTGTGAGCTATTCCTGTCAGGAAATACTGGGGAGGCTCAGCGTGGTGGCTCACATCTGTAATCCCAGCACTTTGGGAGGTTGAGGAGGATCGATCACAAGGTCAGGAGTTCAAGACCAGCCTGGCCAAGATGGTGAAACCTCGTCTCTACTAAAAATACAAAAAATTGCCGGTGTGGTGACAGGCGCCTGTAATCCCGGCTACTCGGGAGGCTAGGTAAAGAATTGCTTGAATCCGGAAGGCAGAGGTTGCAGTGAGCTGAGATCGTGCCACTGCACTCCATCCTGGGTGACAGAGTGAGACTCCGTCTAAAAAAAAAAAAGGTGGAACTGCTCACCCACCAGTTTGCTAGTCTGAGTGTAGCTTAAAGAAAAAGGCAGATCACAAGACTCAGGGAAATAATCACTGCCCTCACTCTGTGTGACCTATCTGTAGTTTAAATTCTGTTCCCTGAAGGAGAACTCTTTTCTACATTACATGGACAAATGCCCTCACATTTATACTGAGGGGCTTGTGACTTTTTGAAGGTTTGCAGGTTTTGCAGGGTTTTCTTGGGAGTCAGCTCTGCCTCTGCCCTTTAAATCTCTGCCTCACATCCCAATTTGCAAAAACTAAAGTCTTTTGTTCACAAACGAACTACATGTTCCTTATTTTTGATAAAATAGCTGTATGCCAAACATGATTCATTTCATCTCTCATACATTACAGTAGAGATTTAAAGTCTACTCATTGATGTGTTTTAATGGTGCTAAGAAAAATTTCTCGGAGAGGGCGGAGCAAGATGGCCGAATACGAACAGCTCCAGTCTCCAACTCCCAACGCAAGCGACACAGAAGACCGGTGATTTCTGCATTTTCAACTGAGGTACTGGGGTCATCTCACTAGGGAGTGCTGGACAATCGGTGCTGGTCAGCTGCTGCAGCCCGACCAGCGAGAGCTGAAGCAGGGTGAGGCATCACCTCACCTGGGAAGCACAAGGGGGAAGGGAATCCCTTTTCCTAGCCAGGGGAACTGAGACACACAACACCTGGAAAATCGGTTAACTCCCACCCCAATACTGCACTTTAAGCAAACGGGCACACCAGGAGAATATATCCCACACCTGGCCGGGAGGGTCCCACGGCCACGGAGCCTCCCTTATTGCTAACACAGCAGTCTGTGATCTAACCGCAAGGCAGCAGCGAGGCTGGGGGAGGGGCGCCTGCCATTGCTGAGGCTTAACTAGGTAAACAAAGCCGCTGGGAAGCTCGAACTGGGTGGAGCTCACAGCAGCTCAAGGAAACCTGCCTGTCTCTGTAGACTCCACCTCTGGGGACAGGGCACAGCTAAACAACAACAACAAAAAAAGCAGCAGAAACCTTTGCAGACGCAAACGACTCTGTCTGACAGCTTTGAAGAGAGCAGTGGATCTCCCACACGGAGGCTGAGATCTGAGAACGGACAGACTGGCTGCTCAAGTGGGTCCCTGACCCCTGAGTAGCCTAACTGGGAGACATCCCCCACTAGGGGCAGTCTGACACTCCACACCTCACAGGGTGGAGTACACCCCTAAGAGGAAGCTTCCAAAGTAACAATCAGACAGGTACACTTGCTGTTCAGCAATATTCTATCTTCTGCAACCTCTGCTGCTGATACCCAGGCAAACAGGGTCTGGAGTGGACCTCAAGCAATCTCCAGCAGACCTACAGCTGAGGGTCCTGACTGTTAGAAGGAAAACTATCAAACAGGAAGGACACCTATACCAAAACCCCATCAGTACGTCACCATCATCAAAGACCAGAGGCAGACAAAACCACAAAGATGGGGAAAAAGCAGGGCAGAAAAGCTGGAAATTCAAAAAATAAGAGCTCATCTCCCCCTGCAAAGGAGCGCAGCCCATCGCCAGCAACAGATCAAAGCAGGTCAGAGAATGACTTTGATGAGATGAGAGAAGAAGTCTTCAGTCCATCAAACTTCTCAGAGCTAAAGGAGGAATTACGTACCCAGCGCAAAGAAACTAAAAATCTTGAAAAAAGAGTGGAAGAAATGACAGCTAGACTAATTAATGCAGAGAAGGTCATAAAGAAATGACAGAGATGAAAACCATGACAGGAGAAATACGTGACACAAGCACAAGCTTCAGTAACTGACTCGATCAACTGGAAGAAAGAGTATCAGCGATTGAAGATCAAATGAATGAAATGAAGCGAGAAGAGAAACCAAAAGAAAAAAGAAGAAAAAGAAATGAACAAAGCCTGCAAGAAGTATGGGATTATGTAAAAAGACCAAATCTACGTCTGATTGGGGTGCCTGAAAGTGAGGGGGAAAATGGAACCAAGTTGGAAAACACTCTTCAGGATATCATCCAGGAGAACTTCCCCAACCTAGTAGGGCAGGCCAACATTCAAATTCAGGAAATACAGAGAATGCCACAAAGATAATCCTCCAGAAGAGCAACTCCAAGACACATAATTGCCAGATTCACCAAAGTTGAAATGAAGGAAAAAATCTTAAGGGCAGCCAGAGAGAAAGGTTGGGTTACCCACAAAGGGAAGCCCATCAGACTAACAGCAGATCTCTCGGCAGAAACTCTACAAGCCAGAAGAGAGTGGGGGCCAATATTCAACATTCTTAAAGAAAAGAATTTTCAACCCAGAATTTCATATCCAGCCAAACTAAGTTTCATAAGTGAAGGAGAAATAAAATCCTTTACAGATAAGCAAATGCTTAGAGATTTTGTCACCACCAGGCCTGCCTTACAAGAGACCCTGAAGGAAGCCCTAAACATGGAAAGGAACAACTGGTACCAGCCATTGCTAAAACATGCCAAAATGTAAAGACCATCGAGGCTAGGAAGAAACTGCATCAACTAACGAGCAAAATAACCAGTTAATATCATAATGGCAGGATCAAGTTCACACATAACAATATTAACCTTAAATGTAAATGGACTAAATGCTCCAATGAAAAGACACAGACTGGCAAACTGGATAAAGAGTCAAGACCCATCAGTCTGCTGTATTCAGGAGACCCATCTCACATGCAGAGACATACATAGGCTCAAAATAAAGGGATGGAGGAAGATCTACCAAGCAAATGGAGAATAAAAAAAAGCAAGGGTTGCAATCCTAGTCTCTGATAAAACAGACTTTAAACCATCAAAGATCAAAAGAGACAAAGAAGGCCATTACATAATGGTAAAGGGATCAATTCAACAGGAAGAGATAACTATCCTAAATATATATGCACCCAATACAGGAGCACCCAGATTCATAAAGCAAGTCCTTAAGAGACTTACAAAGAGACTTAGACTCCCATACAATAATAATGGGAGACTTCAACACTCCACTGTCAACATTAGACAGATCAACGAGACAGAAAGTTAACAAGGATATCCAGGAATTGAACTCATCTCTGCACCAAGCGGACCTAACAGACATCTATAGAACTCTCCACCCCAAATCAACAGAATATACATTCTTCGCAGCACCACATCGCACTTATTCCAAAATTGACCACATACTTGGAAGTAAAGCACTCCTCAGCAAATGTAAAAGGACAGAAATTATAACAAACTGTCTCTCAGACCACAATGCAATCAAACTAGAACTCAGGACTAAGAAACTCAATCAAAACCGCTCAACTACATGGAAACTGAACAACCTGCTACTGAATGACTACTGGGTACATAACGAAATGAAGACAGAAATAAAGATGTTCTTTGAAACCAATGAGAACAAAGATACAACATACCAGAATCTCTGGGACACATTTAAAGCAGTGTGTAGAAGGAAATTTATAGAACTAAATGCCCACAAGAGAAAGCAGAAAAGATCTAAAATTGACACTCTAACATCACAATTAAAAGAACTAGAGAGGCAAGAGCAAACACATTCAAAAGCTAGCAGAAGGCAAGAAATAACTAAGATCAGAGCAGAACTGAAGGAGATAGAGACACAAAAAACCCTCCAAAAAATCAATGAATCCAGGAGTTGGTTTTTTGAAAAGATCAACAAAATTGACAGACTGCTAGCAAGACTAATAAAGAAGAAAAGAGAGAGGAATCAAATAGACACAATAAAAAATGATAAAGGGGATATCACCACCGACCCCACAGAAATACAAACTACCATCAGAAAATGCTATAAACACCTCCATGCAAATCAACTAGAAAATCTAGAAGAAATGGATAATTTCCTGGACACTTACACTCTTCCAAGACTAAACCAGGAAGAAGTTGAATCCCTGAATAGACCAATAGCAGGCTCTGAAATTGAGGCAATAATTAATAGCCTACCAACCAAAAAAAGCCCAGGACCAGAGGGATTCACAGCTGAATTCTACCAGAGGTACAAGGAGGAGCTGGTACCATTCCTTCTGAAACTATTCCAATCAATAGAAAAAGAGGGAATCCTCCCTAACTCATTTTATGAGGCCAACATCATCCTGGTACCAAAGCCTGGCAGAGACACAACAAAAAAAGAGAATTTTAGACCAATATCCCTGATGAACATTGATGCAAAAATCCTCAATAAAATACTGGCAAACTGGATTCAGCAGCACATCAAAAAGCTTATCCACCATGATCAAGTGGGCTTCATCCCTGGGATGCAAGGCTGGTTCAACATTCGCAAATCAATAAACGTAATCCAGCATATAAACAGAACCAAAGACAAAAACCACATGATTATCTCAATAGATGCAGAAAAGGCTTTTGACAAAATTCAACAGCCCTTCATGCTAAAAATGCTCAATAAATTTGGTATTGGTGGAACGTACCTCAAAATAATAAGAGCTATTTATGACAAACCAGCTAATATCATACTGAATGGGCAAAAACTGGAAAAATTCCCTTTGAAAACTGGCACAATACAGGGATGCCCTCTCTCACCACTTCTATTCAACATAGTGTTGGAAGTTCTGGCTAGGGCAATCAGGCAAGAGAAAGAAATCAAGGGTATTCAGTTAGGAAAAGAAGAAGTCAAATTGTCCCTGTTTGCAGATGACATGATTGTATATTTAGAAAACCCCATTGTCTCAGCCCAAAATCTCCTTAAGCTGATAAGCAACTTCAGCAGTCTCAGGATACAAAATTAATGTGCAAAAATCACAAGCATTCTTATACACCAGTAACAGACAAACAGAGAGCCAAATCATGAATGAACTTCCATTCACAATTGCTTCAAAGAGAATAAAATACCTAGGAATCCAACTTATAAGGGATGTAAAGGACCTCTTCAAGGAGAACTACAAACCACTGCTCGGTGAAATCAAAGAGGACACAAACAAATGGAAGAACATACCATGCTCATGGATAGGAAGAATCAATATCATGAAAATGGCCATACTGCCCAAGGTTATTCATAGATTCAATGCCATCCCCATCAAGCTACCAATGAGTTTCTTCACAGAATTGGAAAAAACTGCTTTAAAGTTCATATGGAACTGAAAAAGAGCCCGCATTGCCAAGACAATCCTAAGTCAAAAGGACAAAGCTGGAGGCGTCACGCTACCTGACTTCAAACTATACTACAAGGCTACAGTAACCAAAACAGCATGGTACTGGTACCAAAACAGAGATATAGACCAATGGAACAGAACAGAGTCCTCAGAAATAATACTACACATCTACAGCCATCTGATCTTTGACAAACCTGACAGAAACAAGAAATGGGGAAAGGATTCCCTATTTAATAAATGGTGCTGGGAAAATTGGCTAGCCATAAGTAGAAAGCTGAAACTGGATCCTTTCCTTACTCCTTATAGGAAAATTAATTCAAGATGGATTAGAGACTTAAATGTTAGACCTAATACCATAAAAACCCTAGAAGAAAACCTAGGTAGTACCATTCAGGACATAGGCATGGGCAAGGACTTCATGTCTAAAACACCAAAAGCAACGGCAGCAAAAGACAAAATTGACAAATGGGATCTAATTAAACTAAAGAGCTTCTGCATGGCAAAAGAAACTACCGTCAGAGTGAACAGGCAACCTACAGAATGGGTGAAAATTTTTGCAATCTACTCATCTGACAAAGGGCTAATATCCAGAATCTACAAAGAACTCAAACAAATATACAAGAAAATAAAACAACCCCATCAAAAAGTGGGCAAAGGATATGAACAGACATTTCTCAAAAGAAGACATTCATACAGCCAACAGACACATGAAAAAATGCTCATCATCACTCGCCATCAGAGAAATGCAAATCAAAACCACAATGAGATACCATCTCACACCAGTTAGAATGGCAATCATTAAAAAGTCAGGAAACAACAGGTGTTGGAGAGGATGTGGAGAAATAGGAACTCTTTTATACTGTTGGTGGGATTGTAAACTAGTTCAACCATTATGGAAAACAGTATGGCAATTCCTCAAGGATCTAGAACTAGATGTACCATATGACCCAGCCATCCCACTACTGGGTATATACCCAAAGGATTATAAATCATGCTGCTATAAAGACACATGCACACGTATGTTTATTGTGGCACTATTCACAATAGCAAAGACTTGGAATCAACCCAAATGTCCATCTGTGACAGACTGGATTAAGAAAATGTGGCACATATACACCATGGAATACTATGCAGCCATAAAAAAGGATGAGTTTGCGTCCTTTGTAGGGACATGGATGCAGCTGGAAACCATCATTCTTAGCAAGCTGTCACAAGAACAGAAAACCAAACACCGCATGTTCTCACTCATAGGTGGGAACTGAACAATGAGATCACTTGGAGTCAGGAAGGGGAACATCACACACTGGGGCCTATCATGGGGAGGGGGGAGGGGGGAGGGATTGCATTGGGAGTTATACCTGATATAAATGATGAATTGATGGGTGCTGACGAGTTGATGGGTGCAGCACACCAACATGGCACAAGTATACATATGTAAGAAACCTGCACGTTATGCACATGTACCCTAGAACTTAAAGTATACTTAAAAAAAAAAAGAAAAAGAAAATAAAGAAAAAATGTTTTTCATGTTTAAAAAAAAAAAGAAAAGAAAAATTTCTCAAATGAATAACCCAGAGCTTGCTAACATTTCTGTTAGAGAATGGGAATGGGGAACAATTTTCTTCCTTCCTTTAAGACCTTACCCAGTGACCAGAAAGTCCATTTCAATTCAAATTCAATCTCAGAGGACTTTTTTCTTTACATTTGGCTAAAGCTAAATGTAAATTAGTTCAACCTTTGACCATCTTGAAGGTAGGTACATACATAAACAAATAAATCACATTTAAATTTTCCTTTTTTGCTTTAAAGGCTTAATGCACAGAATATTTTCCCTACTTCTTTTAAAAGTACTTAAAATGGCCTCTTTATCAAAAATTGAACTAGCTTCCCCAAAAGTCATCATCTTTTTCTTTCTACTTCATTTTTTTAACTATATGTTGTTATGACAATCACCCACTCTATTTTAAACAAGCTTTGCAGTGCAAATGTGATGATTTACTGAGGAACAAGAAAGCTGTTTGGTCCTTTGAGCTGAAAAAGGGTGTCATGCCTATGGTCTGTAGATCAAAGCCAGAGCACTAGATTAGGAGTCAGGGGACAGCTCAGACATCAATCAGCCATGTGACCTTCTGGATTCCAGCCTCCTCCTCAGCATGAGAGGGAGCCAGACTTGTCTGAGGTCACCTTCAGCCCAGAAGATCTATAACTCCATATGCTAAGCCCTTCATCCTGGAGGAAATCTACAGAAAGTTCCACGAAGGCTCAGTCTGCAGTGCTTCTATCATAGAAGCAGCAATTTTCCTCCTTCTTGCTCTGCCAGCGAGAAGTAAAAGCAGAATGAGATGCATGTAGAACAAGATCATTTCACTACATATAGGAGAATGAAACGGGATTCTCGTATCTCTCACCTTATGCAGATGGATTAAGGACTTAAACCTAAGACCTGAAACTATTACAAATTCTAGAAGATAACATTGGAAAAATCTTTCTAGACACTGGCTTAGGCAAGGATTTCATGACCAAGAACCTAAAAGCAAATGCAATAAAAACAAAGATAAATAGCTTGGACCTAATTAAACTAAAGAGCTTTTACACAGCAAAAGGAACAGTCAGCAGAGTAAACAGACAACCCACAGAGTGGGAGAAAATCTTTGCAATCTATACCTTTGACAAAGGACTAATATCCAGAATTTACCACAAACTCAAACAAATTAGTAAGAAAAAAACAATCTCATCAAAAAGTGGGCAGAGGACATGAATAGACAATTCTCAAAAGAAGATATACAAATGACCAACAAACATATGAAAAAATGTTCAACATCACTAATGATCAGGGAAATGTAAACCAAAACCACAATGCGATACTACCTTACTCTTGCAAAAATTATAATCAAAAAATTAAAAAGCAGTAGATGTTGGCATGGATGCGGTGAACAGGGAACACTTCTACACTGCTGGTGGGAATGTAAACTAGTACAACCACTATGGAAAACAGTGTGGAGACTCCTTAAAGAACTAAAAGTAGAACTACCATTTGATCCAGCAATCCCACTACTGCGTAGCTACCCAGAGGAAAAGAAGTCATTATTTGAAAAAGATACTTGCACACGCATGTTTATAGCAGCACAATTCACAATTGCAAAAATATGGAAACAGCCCAAAAGCCCATCAATCAACAAGTGGATAAAGAAACTATGATATATATGTATATAAACTATGACATATATATGATGAAATATTATGCAGCCATAAAAAGGAATGAATTAACAGCATTTGCAGTAACCTGGATGAGACTGGAGACTATTATTCTAAGTGGAGTAACTCAGGAATGGAAAACCAAATATCATATGTTCTCACTAATATGTGGGAGCTAAGCTATGAGGATGGAAAGGCATAAGAATGATGCAGTGAAATTTGGGGACTTAGGGGGAAGAGTGGGAGGGGGTGAGGGATGGAAGAATACAAATATGGTGAAGTGTATACTGCTTGGGTGATGGGTGCACCAAAATCTCACAAATCACCACTAAAGAACTTACACAACCAAATACCACCTCTACCCCAATAACTTATAGAAAAATAAAATAAAAATAAGAGCTTTGTAGTACTGTAAATACTGGAGAAACATCAACAGTGTTGCCTATAATTACCTATTTAAATAATACCAGTGAAATGTACATTTCTGAAAGAGATAGCCCGATGACTTCAGAATAATGAATGATAAAATGATGAGGTTTATTGCCAAGTATTTTTTTTTCTTTTTTTTTTTTTCTTTTTATTTTTGAGACGGGGTCTCGCTCTGTCGTCTGGGCTAGAGTGCAGTGGCGTGATCTCAGCTCAGCTTCTGCCTCCCAGGTTCAAGCAATTCTCCTGTCTCAGCCTCCCGAGTAGCTGGGGCTACAGGTGTGCGCTGCCACGACCAGCTGAATTTTGTATTTTTAGTAGAGACGGGGTTTCACCATGTTGGCCAGGATGGTCTTGATCTCCTGACCTTGTGATCCACCTGCCTCGGCCTCCCAAAGTGCTGGGATTACAGGCATAAGCCACCATGCCCGGCCTTTTATCAAGTATTTCAAAGCACCCTGAATAAGTCAAGAGATCTTATATAGGGTGAAGGTCAAGTGATGTCTCCTAGCTGGGTCAATTGCCCCTAGAACTGAAGAGTTTTCCCTCAAGCATTTAGGTGACAGTAAATCAACAGAAAACTTGCAATCTCTGTCTCCCAAGCAAGGGCTTAGGGTATTGATAAGACACTGGGGAAGGCAAGGACAGACCTCAAATGGCACTTATTCCCAATTATAGTCCTTTCTGGCACTGCAGGAGTTCCTGTGATTAATATGTATTTTTTACCAATGTCCTTCAAGGAACAACTCTGGGAGAGGCTCTATGGAGGAAGCACATAGCATGAGCCTTCAGTCAAAATAGGTGCAGCCTCAACAGTTCAATGCTGGAGAAAAACTATGTTGACTTGCCAAGAATCACTGAGCTCAGGACAGTGTGCTCCACATGGTGACATATAAGTAATAAACTCCCACAGCTAAGAGATTAGTCTTTGCTTCTTTCTTCCCTGATGAACAAAGATAGATTGTGATTTAAATTCCTGAGGAATAAAAACCTTTGGCTATTCAGTGAATTCCTCCTCTGGAGAAACTGAAACCAATGGCCAGTGGCCAATTTGGCTGAGACTGAATTTGGAACACCTCTGAGATGCATAAATACTGAACAAAATATACAGAAACCATCTTCCATGCTCACCTTGGCCCCAGAGAGACATCACATAAACACTTGAGTCTGCTCTAAAACTCAGGGAAGAAGATGGAATAGAGAGGAGAGGAAACTCCACCAGAATGAAGAGCTATTTTCCTGGTTACATCAAGCTGTGGTGAGCTGCAGACCAGTAGCTTAATCATTCCAAATCTCATTTACTCCATTTCAAAAATGGAGACTCTAATTTGTGATACCAGTCTAACTCCACAGAGAAATTCTCCAAAGAATATTAAATAAGTGACATCTATAAAGTAGACCAATTATCCTATAGTCAAGATAAAAAAAAAGTTTAGAAGTACAGTCAGTGTCCTCCAGTTAGCCATGAAAAATTCACTGGGGCTCCTGCAGTGTGACCTTGGACTCCAGCTGTATTCTTTCAAGAGGGTACCTTTGACTCCACAGTTGACTTTCCTGCCATTCAGTGTCTTCTTCACTGTTTCTCGTCTCTGTGCCCTGCTGCAAATAACTCATTCAAGCCATGGATCTCTTTTCGTGTATCCTTATAACTTCCCCTGGCAGATACCCTGCAACGTGTTGCCAAAGGCATCTGCCTCTTTTTCATCAAGGTGTTTCTCCATTTTTCAGTGACTATTTCCTTTCCAATCACATGCACACACACATACACACAAACTCACACAAAAAATAACTCTTCAACCTCTACTATAGGTTTGAAAAAAAACTTTTGGCTGGGCACGGTGGCTCCCACCACTTTGGGAGGCTGAGGCGGGCAGATCATGAGGTCAGGAGATTGAGACCATCCTGGCTAACACGGTGAAACCCCATCTCTACTAAAAATACAAAAATATTAGCCGGTCGTGGTGGCGGGCGCCTGTAGTCCCAGCTACTCGGGAGGCTGAGGCAGGAGAATGGCATGAACCTGGGAGGAGGAGCTTGCAGTGAGCTGAGATCGTGTCACTGCACTCCAGCCTGGGAGACAGCGAGACTCCGTCTCAAAAAAAAAAAAGAGAAAAATAAAACTTTAAAAATAAACGTTGGTGGGGAGATACATTGTCTTAGTGAGGTGGTGGTGGGATTTCTTATTGTGATGACATTCCCAAACTATACATCCTAGGAAGAGAACAAAATTGAATCAGAGTGTCTGATAGGGTTTGGCTGTGGCCCCACCCAGTTCTCATCTTGAATTGTAATTCCCATAATCCCCACAAGTTGTGGGAGTGACCCGGTGGGAGGCAATTGAATCATGGGGGCGATTTCCTCCATACTGTTCTCATAATAGTGAGTGAGTTCTCATGAGATCTGATGGTTTTATAAGTGTCTGGAATTTCCCCTGCTAGCACTCATTCTCTCTCTTGCTGCCCTGTGAAGAGGTGCCTTCCACCATGATTATAAGTTTCCTGAGGCCTCCCTAGCCATATGGAACTGTGAATCAATTAAACCTTATGTCTTTATAAATTACCCAGTCCCGGGTATGTCTTCATAGCAGTGTGAGAACGAACTAATACAGTGTCTCTGTAGCAAATTAACAAATTGAAAAAGCAAAAAACAAACAACCAAAAAACCTATATTTTATCTAGTAGGGAAGAAAAGAAACCATGTGCATAAATCACTAGCTCTTTTTCAAGTGCAGTGTCTTGGAGGATCCTAGAGACAGACTTCCTGGGTTCAAACCCTGGTTCTGTGATGTATCAGTCTTGTGGCCTTGGGCAAGTTATTTAAACTCTCTAGGCCTCAATTTCCATCTACAAATAATGTAAAGTACTAGTATTAATCCATAGACCTATTTTGAGGGTTAAATAGAATAACATATTCAGGACAGACATATTTGCCTGGCACATAATAAACCCTGTACATATTAGTTATTATTAAGGTGAATTGGGTTTAAGAGATTGGTTTGTTTAAACAAAGATAATTAAAAGCTACTTGAAGGTAGAATAAAAGAGCTATATGTTTGTGAGATATTATGGGCTTAACAAAGTGCCTGGCACCAAGTAAAAAGAACAAAGATGTTATAACTACCATGACATAGCCAAAAACTCAGTTGGCTGGAAGAGAGTGCTAAAAAGCTCTGTCCCTTATGACCACAGCTGCAGGACTGCAAAGGCATAAGCTTAAGAGTGCGTGATAGGCAAGCCTTTTATGTCAACCATGTAAAACCTACCTTTGCTAATGTAGGACAACAATATTGTTCTAGTTTGTAAAGGTCAGCGTATTATCTGGACAGAGAACACTGTTAAAAAGACAGTAGCATAATGCATCTCTCTGGAATACACACATACAACCCTGTCCTCCACATCCCAACTAAGGTAATCAAGTTCTTTCCTTGTAAAGAGTGCAATGAAAATGCCAGAGGCATCATCAAATTGTGAATCATATAATGACAAAAGCTACTCAGGGATGACCTCACATAGCCCCATTTGTGGGAGGAGGAAATGGGGGTGGGTGGAGGTTGCTGACAGAACAGTTGTCCTGAGGCCACACAGCCAGGGATCGGCAGAGCTGGACTGAGAAGACTTACTGATTCTAACTCTTCACTGTGCTACGCTGTCTCCCATTCCCACACCCATCACCACCCACCTCAGAATCTTAAACCAGATGGCAAATCCAGCTTCTCCTGGACCCCTAGAAGATACTCCTTCTCTGAGCTGTCACAGCCTCAGGGCCTTCTAACGCCTTGTTCGCTGCTGCCACCTAGGGAATTAAAGTGAGTTTTCCTCCTTAGGCTGCTGCCTTAGGTGCACAACAAGGGTGATGCACCTCCATCCTATTTAAGGCCTATCTCCTTAATTAATCATCCAAGTCACTTCATGCTCAGCTCACCAATTAGCAGAGCTATTCACAATGCAGGAATTCAGATGATACACTTCTGACCTTTGTTGATGAACACATCTTTTTGTTTGCTCTTTGAAATATTGTAAAGGAACTACTCAAACGCTTTGGGTTTAAAAATATTACTCCAATGGTACTGACTAGTTGCTGAGTTCTAGTTTAATATCTGATTCTTTTCAAGGTGCTGGTGAGAAGGAGCTCATCTACTTCATCCCTAGCATTGCAAATAGGAGAATATATCAGACCTATTTACTCAGGTTCAATGTGTCCAAATCTATTAACTGAAGTTCAATGTTCGTCATGCTTCCACTTTCCCCTGACCACTCCTTCTTTCCTCCTTGTATAGCCAGATGTTAGCATTTAGCAATAAAGTAGCCATTCATTCCCTCAACCTTAATTACTTGATAGTATCCATTGAAACAGAAACATCCAGGAACTAAATCCCTAGTGATAAGTCCATTGCTTGGCCATTAATATGATAAAACAGACTCCTGACAAACAATAACAGTCCAGGTTGATTTCCCATGGAATTAAAACCAGACTCCTGGAATTTCCAATCCCAGAACAGAATACATGGAAATAATCAGAGTTCATTATTTTTCTAAGCAGGGAAGTTCAGAAAGCTTCCTGTTTTAGAGTGTAAGCACTCTTTTCCAGCTTCATCATTATACCATGCCACATAAAGACATGACTATACCCCTTTTTGCTATTATTTCAGTTTTTAAAGATCTGATTAGTAGTACTATAGCCCTGAGTATTTCTCCATAAATTCAATGATCTCCCTATGCACAGTATAGCATAGTGGTTTAAATACTTGGGCTTAGGGACCGTTAGACCTAGGTTCCAATCCAGGCTCTACCTGGATGTGTAATATTGCGAAAATTTCTTAACATTCCTAACCTTCAGGTGCCTCATCTACGAAATGGCAGTAAAAATACTAACTTCATGGTAGATTTCCTGTGAGAATTGAAGATATAAAGGTTTGGTGTTGAGCACATTGCTTGGCCTATAGTAAGTAATCAATAAAAGTTAGCTGGTATTGTAATTATCGTCGTCATCATTCATATAACCATTGTCAATGTAAGATCCTCAATTACAAGGAGAAGCCAGAGAACAGGGAAGGAGATTTCAAGTAGTTCTGGCAGACAGTGGCTTTGTAGTTAGGACTAAAAAATACATTTGATTTTAACTCGGAATGCCTGAATTTAAATCCCAGATCTGTATGAAGGTACTTAACTTCTCTGGTCCTAGGTTTCCTTATCTGTAAAATGGAGGTGGTAATAGAAACTGGCAGATTGTTGTAAAAATTAAATGAGATAATGACACTGAATGTTTCAAGTCCAACACCTGCTCCAGTGACAGGCAAGCTTTCTTGCTTTTGCCCAGTGAACGTTTTAGGGCCCTTGCCCTTGGTCTAACTTCTGCTTCTGAATGTCACCTCCTGCAGATGAGGTGAGGGTGGCAAATCTGGATGGAGGAAGCTCTGGGAGAACCTGGCAATCATACTTTCAATCTTCTTATCCGATAATTCCAAATACAAAGATGAAGGCCCTCAGTGATTCTCTATTAGGTATAAATAGGAAGAAAGCCAGTTACAATGGCTGGAAGACCTTAGAGGAAAGGAGGCCCTGGGAGCATGGGGACTAACAGCAAATTCTGGTACTGGCCACAAGTCACAAATCTGTGTAGGGGTAGAGAAGAGGATAGGGGATGGCTGGAGCCTGAGACCTGGTGTTTCCTGTGATCAGTGTGCCTAGCTTGATGACTCATGTTCTAGCTTTTGGCAGCCTTTTCAGTGACTGGTATGTCACTGAAACTTAAAAGCTCCCTGAAATATAGGCAGCTTTTCCTCTCCTACTGTATTTTGAAAAGATGACACAATTTGGATGCAACCTTGTTTTCCAACCTGAAGCAATATTCAGACAGTGTGTTAATGTATTCAAGTCAGTAGGTGTGTCTGTTTAGTACGTGTGTGCGTGTACATAAAACACTCTCCCTCGTGATGCAAAACATGCCCTTTTTCTAATGCCCACGAAAGAAAGTTATCTAAAAATGAACAATTATTTGTTTGGGATATCACACTCCAGAACTCTCCACCAGCTAGCCTATTGGGTCTGCTAGCTTCACAGAGGTCAAGGCCAGGTTAATACATACTATATTATTAGCGAAATAACTAGGTCTTTAACACCTCTCCCTCTAAAAAACAAACACACAAAACAGCTTCAACTTACATCCCTCTCCAATACCACACTGAATGCCCCACCCTATGCCATAGCTCCATAACCTCATCTCTCCTCTTCTGAGAAACCATGAGTGCCCCCTAGTGGTTCAATGGCCATAATTGCACTACCCAGCTTTCTGTTTGCCTAATTACTAAGTTTTACCAGCAGGGATGTAGCCAAGTTCAAGTGTCAAGTTCAAGAACATTTTTGTACTGCCATGTATGTGGTGATTCTGTTGCAGCTAATAAAGAGCTTAACAGTCTTTGGGTCTGTGAAGCATAATCTCGGCATTTTCTGTTTAGCGGATCTCAGGTTTTCCTTGGTTCCACACAGCTGATAATGTGAGAGGGGTTGCTGGTCTCCTCTTGCCACAACCCCCACCCCAGGCCTCTCACTCCCAAAACCTACCAAAACCTACAAAGCTGCCTCTTTGAACCTGCTGGCGTGGTAAAGGGAATGGTGTGGCGCATGTGAGAGAGATTGTCCCAAATGGGCAGAACCTTGGGACTCCAGCAAAATCCTGCTCTGGCCCAATTGCCAAAGTTCATCCTCAGTTCTTGTTTCAGACTAGCTCAGAAATTTGTCTCATTGATCCCTTTTAAGGGCTTTTGTATGCAACTTTGCCACATCAAGAAAATAGCTCTACTACCACCCACTCAGAATATTTGCTTTCTTGAGATACGATCACAGCAAAAGCCACACAGGAATCCCCACTTACCACAGAGGTCCATTTCCAGACATCTCATTGTGCACCCCACCCCTCCGATGGCTGCAGACTCAGTCTCTAGAGGAGGAGCTCCTTGAGGCAGGGGTTGAAACATTTTTATAAATTATTATCCCCAGCGTGCGGCATAGGGCCCAACACGTAGTAGGTGATCACAAAATTTTTTGTCAGGCAAAGTGTTAATGTACTGAACTGCACTCCCAGTCCCCACGTCCATTCTGATGTTAAACTCCTAATTCCCAATGTGACTGTATTTGGAGTTGAAGCCTTTAGGGAGGTAATTAAGATTAAGTGAGGTCCTAGGGGTTGGGCTCTAATCTGAAGGACTGGAGTCCTTATAGGAAGGAACAGAGACACCAGAAAGTTCTTTCCTTGTGTGCGCACAGAGAAGGGGTTATGTGAGGACACAGGAATAAAGTGGCTGTCTACAAAGACAGAAAGAGAGGCCTTACCAGAAACCAACCTGATTACACCATGATCTTGGATTTCCAGCCTCCAGAACTGTGAGAAAACACATTTCTGTTGTTTAAGCCATCCAGTCTCCCGTGTTTTGTTAATGGCGGCCCTAGCAAACTAATACAGAAAGGGAAGCTCTTTAACGAGATTCCTGCAACCAGACCACCACACAGTTCTAAATTCCAAAGGAGGGAGGCCAGACACTTAACAGGTGTTGAGAGTTGACGGATGTGGCAGCACTGAAGCGTCTGTTCCTAGAAATTCACCTGTTGTCTTCTGATCTAAAAACACTCCTGGGGAAGTTCGTGAATACCCACGGGTGAAGTGTTTCCTGCTGTACTATACCACCCCCCCAGCCCTTCCCCAGTGGCTGGCTTTCAGTGATCTCTGGGTATGTGAACTTGAAACCAGCATTTCAGTAGGGAAGATGTAGTCAGGCAGAAGAAAGTGCTCCTGTCTCCCCAGGTGTTGCTCCTAAATGTCTCCATGAATGTCTATGAGTACCCAGGAATGAATGTCGTGTTTCTCATCCTGCACTGGGTTTTATAGCCTTCATTACATTTTGACCAACAAAATTGAGTGAGAAAATCAGGCTTCCTGCAAGGAATGAGCTAAAACCAGTATCGGGTTCTCACTGTGAACCTTGCATTTCCCTTTAATAACATACATCAGACCACCTGCAAAAACATTATGTCTCACTAAGCCAGGTAAGAGTGAAACTAGAAAAAAGTAGAGGAAATGCCTTAAGTCAAAGTTTTGATTTGTAAATCTTAGACCAGGACATGAAGCCCATGGATAAGCAATAGACTTGAAGACTACAAAATGATGTAAGAGGCAGTTTGCCTGCCCCAGAGGAACAGAAGATTCCCTGGGTAGAAAAGAATAGCACTGAGGAAGGGCTTTATGTCCTACCCATTCCTGCTCTAGCCCCCAGCCATTCTTAGAGAAGGGAGAGGTGGCAAAAAAAAAAAAAAAAAAAACTCATAAGAAAGTTTGAGATATCTAAGAGCAGAAACTTTGGGGCACTTGACTGAAGTTCAAGAGGGCAGCAGCCATTATGCAGCTTCCCTCAAGTTCCATGCAACTTGAGGAATGGCTGCAAAGACTATCCCGGCAGACGGGGCTGAGATGATCTCATGGAGTTCCCTGTTCCCTGGGAGGCTCATGGAGCAGCCAGTTATTTCCCAGAAGGGCTTAGAAGTCTTGAGAGAGAGCCCAGCCTAAAAAAGCTTAGTCTGTTCAACCAATTCTGTTGGTGACCTAATAGGAATCAGAGCACACTAGTAAGGACAATGTCAGTGATGAAGACTACAGGGACTTTACTCCCTCCATGGCTTCCCTCCACTCAGTCCAGTGCCACCTGAAAGCTTTCTGGAATTTACCTGAAACACTGGATAAAGAAGTGGGGTCCTACATTAGCTGTCCCCAGAACCACCATACACAGAAACGCAGACTATTCACTGCACAGGGACCCCCAGCTTAAGAAGCAGGTGTAGGCAGAAATCTAGTTTGTATTGGCGTGGGGCTGCATCCTCCTGGAGGGGGCTTTTTTTCTAATTTGCAGAATGGTGCCATAGGTTAGTGGCAGCTTGACTGAGCAAAATTTGATTTGACAGAGGTCCCTCTTAACTGACTGAAAAGTTTTCACTACAAGCAGATTGAGGAACTAAGTAGAAATTAAGTTGGGGTATGAAAGAATAAAGTTAATATCTCTTGCACATCTGAGTCTGTGGCCTGAGATTTATGACCACTATAAAGAAAAATATAAAGAAACCAACTCCTTCTCAAAAGAATCTCTCTCTCTCTCTCTCCACCCCCCCTCCCCCCACCTCTCTCTCTCTGTTTGGATGGCCTCACTCTGTTGCCCAGGCTGGAGTGCAGTGGCGTAATCACAGCTCACTGCAGCCTCAACCTCCTGGGTTCAAGCAGTCCTCCCAAATCCCAGCCTCCGGAGTAGCTGGGACTACAGACACGGTACCACATCTGGCTAACTTTTTTTGTACAGATGGAGTTTTGCCATGTTACCTTGGTCTTGAATTCCCGGACTCAAACCATCCACCTGCTTCACTTTCCAAAGTGCTGGGATTACAGGCCTGAGCCATTGGGCCCAGCTCAATTTTTACAATGATTAATATTCTGGTATATTTTCTTCCAGTCTTTTTCTGTATGCATTTTTCCATAATTAATAACACAAAGAACCAACAACTTGGTATCATGAATTTTCTGCTTAAAACTGTATCACAGGGGAAATCATGTAGATCAGGGGTCCCCAACCCCGGGCCGAGGCCTTTTACCAGTCTGTGGCCTGTTAGGAACCGAGTTGCACAGCAGGAGGTGAGTGGCAAACAAGCTTCATCTGTATTTACAGCCACTCCCATAGCTCACATTACCACCCGAGTTCCACCTTCTGTCAGATCAGCAGCGGTATTAGATTTTCATAGAGCAGGAACTCTATTGTGAACTGTGCATGGGAGGGATCTAGGCTGTATGCTCCTTATGAGAATCTAATGCTTCATGATCTGAGGTGGAACAGTTTCATCCTAAAACAATCCCCCATCTGCCTCTCCATCCGTGGAAAAATTATCTTCCATGAAACCAGTCCCCGGTGCCAAAAAGTTTGGGGACCACGACATAGATGGTAGATCTTGACCTCATCTGCATTTTTGAAACATCTGAGGTACTTACACAAGTGGCATGCCCTATGGCCACATCCCAGAGTAATGAAATAAGAAACTTAACATGCCACCAGAATCACTAACTTAAGGCACAGATGTATTCAGAGTTGAGAAGCTGTCTGAGGACTGAATCTTTGAGACTCCTTACTCAGATAGGTACAAATATTAATGTGATGTGAATCACCTGGGGATGGTGCTAAAATGCAGATACTGATTCAGCAGGGCTGGGGCCTGAGAGTCTACATTTCTCACAAGCTCGAAGTTGATGTTGCTGGCCAGTGGGAGGATCGCATTTTGAGTACCATGGGCTCAGAGGTCCCGAAGATGAAAAAGCAGCAGAAAGATAATTTCTACTAAAGCATTTTCCAAGTCATTACAAACCATTTATTAACTATTGCTTTTAATATTTAGATATTTCATAGAATAAACAGACCGTATTTTTTCTCTTAACCATCTCCTACTGTTTGCCATTTAAATTGTTTTCAATTTTGCTGTTGTAACTAAGGAAGTGAGAAACCTCTTTGTGCATACTCTTTGTCCTCAGCTTTTAAATGAGAAACTAATAAAGGCAAATGATGAGTAGCAGAGCAGCCCCCAGTGTAACCACCACCGAAGGCCTGACTTCCCTTCCAACACGTGCCAGTGTTCCTATGTCCTCAGGCAAGCTAAGCAATGTTTCTTCACCTCAGTTTTCTTTGCTACAAAATGGGATTTTTTTCTTTTCTCATATCCTTGAAATAAAGGGAGTTCATAAAATGATCTGCAACTCAGAACTCCCTCTGTGGAGCTACCATGTTATTTTTTGTCACAGCTCAGGGACAATGACCAGGTGTGCCAATGGCAATTTCTGGAGCCACCCTCCCCCAAAGCCAACCCAATACAGAATTGCTGATGCCACAGTCATAAACAAACCCTAGGATGTGGCCCACCCTTGGGTGTTTGGATTTCAGTGCCAGGGTAAGAAATATGAAAGACATGAAAAGAAACAGCTGCATTCCAAGACACTCCTTCAGATAAAGTTTCCCTGAAAACATTTTTACCACTCTTCATCAATATTTATAAAGTGATGAATAGATACAGCCACATTCCTCCTGGGCTATGTCTCAGACACACCCGTAATATCTGATCAAAATACAACAGATTTTTGTATTTTGTTTGGTGGTTCGGGGAGCACTTTTATTGGCAAGCTTCTTTGAAAATGAGGAGCCAAGTCAGCCCCACATAGCAAACAAATAAAATCAAAATCAGTTACATGAGAACAAAAAGATGAATATAATTTTTTTAAGGGCAACATGATGTGGCAGAAAGAGCATGGAATGTAGAGTCCTGGATGCGATTCTCAAATTGGTCTCTCGCTGCTAGAGACTCAGAGCAAGTTAATTCACCATTTTGAGCTTCAGTTTCTTCCTCGGGGGGGTATTATGAAAGTTATTATAAACACAGAGAGAATCAGAGCTTTTCTAGAAAGAGTTCATTGATGTATCTGGCCTCTCAAGCAGGCAGAATGTTAGTTAATACTTGCCAACATGTCGAGGTATCACGGACCCTTAAGGTTTCATCCAGTATTCACGGTTGAATCTTTGGGAAGCACCATGAAGGACACCTAGCTTCTAAATAAGTCCCCCACTAGGTCCCATATGGCAACTGGAATTCCCAAATGACTTGCCTTTTGGGTTAAGGGAGCAGTTCTCATCCCTCACTTACATAAAAATTGCTTGGGCTACTCGAGAGGCTGAGGCAGGAGAATCACTTGAACCCGGGAGGCGGAGGTTGCAGGTTGCAGTGAGCCAAGATCACACCACTGCACTCCAGCCTGGGCGACAGAGCAAGACACTGTCTCAAAAAATAAATAAATAAAAATAAATAAATAAATAAATTGCCTGGGAAGAATTTTTTAAATGCCAATGTCCAGGCCCTCCCTTCAACAAAGGCCATGCTTTAGTATTGTGTACAAATTTCCCAGGTGACCTTATTATATGGCCTGAGCTCAGAGCCACTGAGTTTAGTTTTAAGACACTAACTGAAAATCCACAGCTGGTAAACCTGTAAGTCATTTATCTTAAAATGGCCCTTGTTTCAAGAAATGTATCAGTTTAGCCAGTCAGTTCCTTGGCAGTGCACCACAGGAACATAAATGGGTGATTCTGGACATGCAGATGATGTACAACAGAGAAAACCCTAGAGCACTATAGAAGCACTGTGGCCCTACACCAAGTCAGTGAGAAAAGTAAGAGGTAAGAGTGATAATAAACTCGTCCATCAGCAACGTCACCATCAACTACCATTTATGGAGTCACTAGTAGTTGCCAAGTACTGTATACCAAGCATTTCACATTTTATTCTTACAATACTCATGTGGAGACTGGAGACAGGGCAGGGGCAGTAGGTGTGGAGTAGAGAGACAGTGCAACTTTTCTGGAAAACCATTTGGCAACATGGGTCAAGAGCCCACAAAATGTTCATATTCTTTGGCCAAGGAGTTGTACTTCAAGTGACTGTCCCATGGAAAGGGCCACAAATGCAGGTGGTGCTTTTGTTCACAAAGATGGCCATCGCAGCATGGATTATATTAGTAAGAACTGGGACTAATCTAAATATCCAACAAATGAAGGGTGATTACATACATGTTACTACCTTATACACTGGAGCATAGAATGTGAACATAAAAGATGTTTTCCTCTATGAATAAATTTTATGACAAGGAAAATTTACATAACAAAATATTAAGTAAAATAAAGCAAGACAGAAAGTAGTATCTACAGTGGAATTCAAAGTTCCAAGAGTGGCATATATCTGTAAAACTTGTTACATTACAAAGTTGGTTGCAGCTGGCAAGACTCCATTTGTATCCATGTGGTCTTCAGAAAACACCCTTCAAATGGTTAAAAAGCATATTGCCAGCCAGGTGCTGTGGCTCACGCCTGTAATCCCAGTACCATGGGAGGCCAAGGCGGGTGGATGACCTGAGGTCAGGAGTTCAGGACCAGCCTGGCCAACTTGGTGAAACTCCATCTCTACTAAAAATACAAAAAATTAGCCAGGCATGGTAGTGGGTGCCTGTGGTCCCAGCTACTTGGGAGGCTTAGGCAGGAGAATTGCTTGAACCCAGGAGGTGGAGGTTGCAGTGAGCTGAGATTGCGCCGTAGCTCTCCAGCCTGGATGACAGAGCAAGACGCCATCTCAAAAAAAAAAAAAAAAAAAAAAAAAAAAAAGGTATATAGCCAAAATGAAAGTTTTTAAAATAGCAATCATCTTAATTGATCACGTTGTACTGCTCTGGAGTCACCCCTGTTTTAGTTCGTGCACTAAGGCTTGACTACACATTACCCTGCCTCCAAATAAAGCCAGGCAGGGAGGCAGATGTAAATAGTCAGTGGAAATGGAAAACAAGTGACATCCAATTTATAATACAAGCAAAATATTTGTTTCACAAGTTTTTCTCACCACTGGAGTCAGGTTTCTCCATGGGTGTGAAAAGATGAAGAACTGAGAAAGAAGGAAAGATGAGCAGAGGGGAAACCAAAAGGAAGTGGAGAATGTGGGAGGGGGTAAAGCAAATAGAATTACAATTCCGCCCGTGGAAGGATTCCAAATCTCCCAGTCTACGGCAGAATCTGGTTTTTGCTCACACAGCCAGCTTTGCTTTGGGGTTGTTGCACATTTGCTGTCACTTGGCTTCACTGTCCTAGGGGAAGCCTAGGCCAAACTAACCCCACACATTTGTATTGCGGGTGGGGGCAGAAGGGGGCACATTCTCCTTTCTTTTTCTCATACCCGATCCCAAAGCCAAGGCTTCCCCAGTCTTCTGGCCACCTAGATTCTGCCTGCCTCCTTAGCTTAGGACAAGACTCCAGGTCCAGGTCAGACAGTCCTAGCCTAATCCTATCAGAGGTGGCTTTTTTGTTTAAAACGACGGGGGAGGTGGAGAGGGAGGATGCCATCTATTAGTGTAGTCATACTTTTATCATCCAGTGATTGAGAACATATAGAATGACCAAAGCTACCATATATTCAAAATGGATATTTTTAAAATTACATTTTAGGAATCATAACAGCATCCACAGACTTTTAATAAATGAAATAGGTGAGGCATTTTTTTTTTCACGTAGCCTATAGACAATGCTTGGCATTTAAAAGGTTTCAAAGACAGGTCAGTACTCTACCTGCATAGCACCTTCATCTCTATCTAGCCTACTCTTTCACCGTCTGGAAATGAGATCAGTCCTTGTGTTCCTATCCTGCCCCTCTTTGTTAGCTTATGAGTAACCCAGAAAGACACCAAAGGGAGAAGGACATTAACATTTACTGAACCTGCACTGGACGCCAGGCACTGTGCTGTGAAATAGCTACAGTTATCTCCATTTTACAGATGAGAACACTGAGGCTGGAGATATAAAGCTAGTAAATGGTAGAACTGGGATTTTGTGACATCAGAGACCTCTTACAATGTAACCCACTTACATTGTCTAATGTATTACCTTCCTGAGTAAAATAGCCTTTGTCCTAAGAAAGAAGTTGGGCACCTTAGCAGAACTATTTTTCAATTCACACCACAGACGGCTATCTATCTTCCTATCTTCTGGGGCTGCTCATTGCAGGCTTATTGGGCTGTTGATTTGGGCTATTTTTATGATATATACATGGTATGCCATACAGTAATAGTATATATGATAGTGATATAATAGAGAATAATACTATGACAAGTATGATATATCATAAAAATAGGACACATACTTTAATTCTACAGTCTAGAAAGGTAGGATTCAATGAGGGCAGTATACCTAAAATTATAGAAAAGCGAACCTCAAAAAATAAAGAAATGATTGCTCCTGTGTCAGGTTGCTATGCATTTGAATGCTAAAAGTGCTCTCTAAGTATTTCAGAGGCAGGCAGGTGATTTTTAGTCTAAAAACCAACTGGTTAAGTTAAATCAGACTTTGTGGTCCTTTGAAAATACCAACACTGTTTAAATATTTCCTGTTATCCAGATGTTTAACTCCTTGTTCAAATCTCTTTGATCAAGGTGAATCCACCTAGGAACATTACCAAATGCAGCCTTTTTTATGACGTTTTTATTGCATATCTTTCTTCATGATATCCTGAAGTCACCTCCTGATGACTTGACTTTTAATAGCTCTCTTGTTTCAAGACAGATCACATGTACATTTAAATAAGTTATAAGAGCCGATAAAAATTACATAAAGGATCCAACTCTCTTCCCCAGCATTAAGAGGTACCACTATTCTCCAGCTTTTGGAATCAACTTTGTGTTTAATGGTTAAAAAACTACTATAGCCTGTAAGAAACCCAGTGCTTTCTACAATTTTTATATTATTTACACACTCACCTGTCACCTCTCACTCCAAACCTCCACTCCTGATCTCATTTCCATCCCCTCTACTTTTTGCATCACTGCTCTTATCAGCTGCTATCCTCTTCATTACCACTTTGTTCCCAGTACGGATGCACTACTTTCTTTCTCATTCTCCAGGACATTTCTGTTTCATATAATAAACTTTTACTGAATGTTTGCAGGCAACAAAGAAGAATCATAGTACAAATTTTAAAATAACTGAAAATTAAATACGCAACATCAGTGTTCTTGAATTTCCTTGGGCATCTTGATAATGCCATCCTAGCTGGCTTTCTTGCCATAATGGAATGGAGAGAATGAGCTTAAATAAAGCCATCACCACTACCCTAAGACCAATTTTGTGTTCCTTATCGATCCTAGAACCCATGTGGCCCAGACTCATGTGGTATTACAATCAAAGAGATAGTTCAGGAGTAAAAATCACTTCAATCTCTAATTGTATCTGTTGAAGACTATGAAACACATTTAGTCCATCGTCCACTGAACCCTTCCTCTCTCTTCTCCTCCTAACCTCCTGCAGTGATTCCAGAGCCTCTTACTCTCTACTCTACTCTCAATTCTCCCCCAAGGCTCTTTGCAATGCCTAACCAAAGCGGAATTTTAATCATTCTGTTTCCTTTTCTTTTAACATTAATTTACAGCACTTTAGCCTCTCAGGCTTCCTTTGTTTTCTGTTTTGTCTAGTTGGAGGTTTCAACGTATTAGAAAAGAACCTGGGAGCTGACTGTTAAGCCAAAATCTGTCCCCAGTGAGAAAGGGGAAGGGGAGAGAAGAAACAGCGGGAGGGAGGAGACATTTGAACACTGATCATTCCTGTCCCTATTACACATTAATGTACTTCTCTGCTATAGTCCAGTAGACAAGCCCTCCTTAGGAGTTAGGAATATGGTAATGGCCTGTTAGGAAAGCAGTATCCAAACTGTCTCTATCTAGTGGCGGAATTTTATAGAGCAGGAGTTCCCAAAGTGTGGTCCCTGGACCCACAGCATCAGCATTGCCTAGGAAGTTGGAAATGCAAACTGTCCGATCCCATTCCAGACCTACTGAATCAGACACTGGAGCTGGAGCCCAGCACTCTATTTTAACAAGCCCTCCGGTGATTTGGAAGCAGCTCAAGTTTGAGAAACACTACCCTGGATTTCTCCAGGCTAACAAGCCCATTGAGCTGGATTTGGGGTTGGGATCTGCCTTTTTCTTCCTCTGTGCCCTCTGTCACATCACGTAACCTCCCTGAGTCTGAGAGGAGATCCCACTGGACTTTCTGCTGCACAATCCAGAGCTGCTCATGTCAAAGGCTGTCCCCTGACAAGGTTCTCTTTTTTTATTTTTACCCTCAGGGACTTAACCTGCTTTTTCTCTCCCTGTGTCTTTTGCTCTATACCCAAGTCTGGACACCATTTTAATAATAATAATAGTAACAACAGCAACAACAGTTCTCATCTCTCTTGGTGATACTTACTGGATACCCCTAAGAGCATGGTTTGTATTCCCGAAGTTAGGGCTCACTAATGCCACCTTCCCTAGTTACCCTGCAAATGAATTACTCAGTTTATCCACTAATAAATGTATATTAGATGAACAGCTTACAGAATTTAATTTTAGTTCTTCCCTCAAAATGGTCAAAGTGATTGTGTGTATGTAGACACAGCTTGAACAGAGAACTTGAACTTCTCCAGACTTGGATTTCAAAGGCTCATTCCATTTAGTTGGGCTGGTATTAATCGTACCTATTCATTTTTATATTTCTGATGTGTTGACATTTTCAGGCCTTGCTGACCCTGGAGGGACTGCCCCTCCCAAGTTTAGCTAATTACTAGAGAAAGCAGACAATTAGCCCGTGAATGCACCTTTTACATACAAACCAACCAATCCAGAGCCCAAATCTACAAACACCTCCTTTATTGAACTCTCTCAGGATTCTTACACTCTGGGACCTGCCCTAATCACCCCAGGGCCAGCTACAAGGCAGCTTGACCCAGCTCCCATACCCCAGAGCTCACTGAAAGTGTTCAGATTTGCCGCGAACCTGCTTACTCGGCCTCGCCTGGTCCTTCCTGTGAAAACCACAATCAAGGCTCTTGCCCATGTTTTCCAGCTCCCTCCGCCTCCTGAATGCCTCCCTATGTGGCCCTTTGCAACCTGCCGCGACTCATGTTTCTAGGGATCTGTGAGCATAAAAACTTCTTCCTTCAGGACAGTCATCTCCGTGTCTGCGTTTCTTACTATACCTGATTAACAACAAATCCTTGCTACCCTTAAAACAGGGACACACATTGAATTGACAGTCCCAGGATCCACATAGTCAGCTTGCTCTTCGTCAATACGGGTTTCGAATTCACTACTGGAATGCAAGCGCGCTCTCTGAAAATCATCACTGTGGAACTGGGTAAAGCACTTTCCCACACAGAAATTGTTAGGTAAGTGGCTTACCTATAAATAGAACAATGCCCCAGCAAGGCCCACAATGTTTCTATTTTAAATACATCTCTCTCTACTCGTGTCACTTCCTTAACCTCTCCTTTTTTTTTTTTTTCCAGCATGCTCTTATTAATTATGTGTTAGAATCCTGAGCAGCAAGTTCTTTCATTTTAAGTCATTAAAAACTTGCTCTAGGAGTGCTGTTATTGGGAAGTACAGCCTTTACACTTTACCAATTAGTGGCCGCACAGAAGAATTTTGGTGGAATGGAGAATTGCTTCTGCCTGGCTTCTGATTTTGCTGGCTCTGGGCTTTTCAGGAGAGGGTGGCAATCAATTTTGATCAACATAGGACTCATCCTCGGACGCTTCAGTGAGCCAGAAGTCACAAAAGGAGAAGGAGGGTGGTTTGCCGGGTGTGGTGGCTCACACCTGTAATCCTGCTACCTTTAAAAAATATATACATATATATATACACACATATATATGTATATTTATTTATTTTGGGGATGGAGTCTCACTCTGTCACCCAGGTTGGAGTGCAGGGGCATGATCCCAGCTCACTGCAACATCCAACTCTTGGGTTCAAGCAATTTTCCTGCCTCAACCTCCTGAATAGCTGGGACTACAGGTGTGCACCACCGCACCCTGCTAATTTTTTGTATTTTTAGTAGAGACAAGGTTTTGCCGTGTGGGCCAGGCTGGTCT
The DNA here is from genome assembly GCF_007565055.1 of Rhinopithecus roxellana. Classification (NCBI taxonomy): domain Eukaryota; kingdom Metazoa; phylum Chordata; class Mammalia; order Primates; family Cercopithecidae; genus Rhinopithecus; species Rhinopithecus roxellana. Next base: position 117,396,959 of record NC_044549.1, on the reverse strand, counting down.
GGAACTCCTGATCTCAAGTGATCTGCCCACCTTGGCCTCCTAAAATGCTGGGATTACAGGCATGAGCCACAGCACCCAGCCTAATCTTAGCACTTTGGGAGGCTGAGGAGGGAGGATCACTTGATCCCAGGAATTAAAGACCAGCCTGGGCAACACAGTGAGAGTCCATCTCTAATGAAGAAGAAGAAAAAAGAAGAAGGAGAAGGAGAAAGAGGAAAAGGGAGGAGAGGAGGAGGAGGAGGAGAAGAAGAAGGAGAAGGAGGAGGAGGAGGGAGAAAGGGAAAGAAGAAGAAGAGAGAAGAGAAGAAGAAGAGGAAGAAGAAGAAGAGGAAGAGGAAGAAGAGAAGAAGAAGAAGAAGAAGAAGAAGAAGAAGAAGAAGAAGAAGAAGAAGAAGAAGAAGAAGAAGAAGAAGGAGGAGGAGGAGGAGGAGGAGGAGGAGAGGAGGAGGAGGAGGAGGAGAAGAAGGAGAAGAAGGAGAAGAAAGGGGAAGAAGAAGAAGAAGGAAGAAAGAAGAAAGAAGAAAGAAAGAAGGAGGAGGAGGAGGGATGAGGAGGAGAAGGAAGATTCTAGGGAGCAGAGAGGTGCTCTGGTACTGACCCTCCCATGTGCTGGAAGGAAGAAAGGCAAGAAGCAGAAAGCTGTCTCCATGCCCTGAAAATGTGATCAGCAGAAAGTATTTGGTTACCTAAACCAATGCTTCTTGAACGTTAATGTGCATATAAATTGACCTGAAACTTTTATTAAAATGTACATTTTAGACTCAGTGGGTCTGTGGTGGGCCTGAGATTCTGCATTTCCAACAAGTGACCAGGTTATGCTGATCCTGCTGATGCACAGACCACATGTTGAGTAGTAAGGACCTAACTACTCCATTTGTGAGGTCCTTGCCTAAGAGGAGGAACTATAATAACACAGGAGACTAATTAGCTGGGAGTAACAGCAAGCATTTCTGCTGAGTGTTATCATCAACCTCAACAGGGTAAGTTAAGTTAAAATATTATCTTAATTTGAAGTCTGTTTGTTTTCACTTTTTTTAAAAAACAAAATATTTTAAGTGGTATGTGTGCGTTATTGTTTTGTGCATGAGCATATGTTCCATTTTCACTTTCGTAGCCAAGTTTTTGCTTAAGTACAAAACTACTTCCTAGGGAGCATGACACAGGGGGATAAGCATTACTCCTCACCGTGGCAGTGGTTCAGAGGCAGAGCACAGAGTTGAGAACCAGACAAGGCCATGAAAAGGCATGGAGGAATCTTTATCCATCAATGCTTCCCAGAGTCTGCCAAGCTGTTTTCCAAGCTCTCATCTTGATCAGTCCTTCTCAGATTTGTTTCAGAGGCTGAGTGCTCGGAAATCATGATACTCCCTGCACAATGGGTAAAATGCTGGTATATGTATGTAATGATATGATACAACTTTACTGGCAGAAAACATGGCTCTAATAAGTGAATGTAACATGAAATAACACCTACCCCTAAGTCCTTTTGGAAATGAACCTGAGTTTCATTATTGGTAAAATGAAGGTAATAACCCCTATCTCACAGAGACCACTGATCCTTCAGTTTGAATGAAAGATATGCCAAAGATTTTTGTTTCTAAGACAAATAGCACAGCAAGACAAATAGCACAGCAAGCAGGACTTCACTGTTACTGGCTGCCGTTTATTTAGCATCTACCATATACTAGATACTATGCTAAGGGCCTTACGAACCTCTCATTAAACATGAGAACAATTCATTTAGGAAAACATTTTTATTTTCTCTATTCTAACAATGAGAAATGCTGAGACAGTGGTATGTTGCTAGCTCATTGGTAGAGTTTATGCTTCGCTCCTCTTTCAACGGGCCTCTCACCACCCCATGCTCCCATGCTAGCAATTTACCTTCTTTATCAAGAAATTAAGATGTGGCTTTTGACCAAGCACATCCCCATGGCAGTATTTCTTAATCTTTTTCTGTGTGTGTCACAATTCCCCTGAAAATCCACTGAAGGCCATAAACCTTCCCAGAAAAATGCACATAAGCAAACACAGCACTTCGTATTCAACTTTAGTGGGCTCATGGGCCCCAAGAAAAGACAGGGTGCTGCTGAGTGGAAGACGGGGAGGGCTTTAATAGGCTTCAGACTGAACTTGATCTGTCCTTTCAAGCACTGATCTGAAATGTTTTCCTTAGCCATTTTCCTGACTATTATATTTTTCAAATATTTATATTGATAAAAGATTAAACAAACCCAAAATGTCAAAAATATTATTTGGCAACAGGGAGCCTATAGAGTTTCCAATTTTTTTTTAACCATCAGTCATCAAAAAGATTTTCTATTCTGAATAGACAATATCAGTTCAGATTAGCAAACAACCCAGAGAATACTTGTTTCTCTTTTTTAGTATCTGAATGAAACCAGATATTTAACACAAAGCAACGTTGTTGCTCCCTCCTGGTTTCTTAACATAAGAAGAGACTTGAGCTGTTGACAAAAAATACAGAGGTGAGAAATATAGGTGGTTTCTATAATCCCCATATATGAAGATAAAAATGTGGGAGGTAGCAGGAAGGAAGAAAGGTAGGGAGGAAAGAGAAATAAGAAAGAAGCAACCAGATATTTACATTTAGACCAATTTGAAATGGACTTTTATTATAGATCTTATAGATCCACGTGTGCTCTCTGGACCAATAAAGTGTGCTTGCTGGACCAGCAGCATCAATGTCTCCTGGGAACTTACTAAAATGCAGATTCTCAGGCCATACCCCAGGCCTTTTGTATCAGAAACTCTGGGGGTGAGACCTAGCAGTCTGGTTTCTTTTTTTCTTTTCCTAAATAAGTTTATTTCCTAAAGACTTTATGTTTTAGAGTAATTTTAGGTTCATAGCAAAATGGAGAGGAAGGTACAGAGATTTCCTATATACCCATTGCCCCTACAAATGCATAGCCTCTCCCATTATCAACATCCCCCACCAGAGTGGTACATTTGTTACAATGGATGAACCTACATGAACACATCATTATCACCCAAAGTCCATACATTACATTAAGGGTTCACTCTTGCTATTGTACATTCTAGGGTTTGGACAAATGTATAATGACATGTATCCACCATTGTAGTATTGTACGGAATAGTTTCATTGCTCTGAAATTCCTCTGTGCTCTGCCTACTTATCCCTCTCTCCCCTTAGCCCCTAGCAACCACTGATCCTTTTGCTGTCTCCATAGTTTGTCTTTTCCAGAATTTCCTGAGTTGTAACTATATAGTCTGTAGCCTTTTCAGATTAACTGCTTTCACTTAGTAATATGCACATAAGTTTTCTTCAAGTCTTTTTATGGCTTAACATTACGTTGGTGCAAAAGTAATTGTGGGTTTTGCCATTAACCATATTAATGATGTCAAAGACCTCAATTACTTTTGCACCAACCTGATAGCTCATTTGAATGGAATGATATTCCACTGTCTGCATGTACCACAGTTTATTTGTCCATTCGCCTGCTGAAGGGCATCTTGGTTACTTCCAAGTTTTAGCAATTATGAATAAAACTGCTATAAATATTCATATGCAGGTTTCTGTCTAGACATAAGTTTTTAACTCCTTTAGGTAAATACCAGGGAGCATGATTGCTGGATTGTATGGTAAGAGTACACTTAATTTTGTAAAAATTTGTCAAATAGTCTTCCAAAGTGGCTGTACCATTTTGCATTGCCATCAGCAATAAATGAGAGTTTCTGTTGCTCCACATCCTCACCAGCATTTGGTGTTCTGGATTTTGGCCATTCTCATAGATGTGTTGTGTTCAGCAGTCTGTTTTAACAAGCCCTCAAGGTGATTCTGGTGCACTGAACATTGAAAACCATGATTGTGAACAGATCTTCTCTCATAGAAGTAGCCCTCCCAGCTGGTACTGATTCAATCTGCTGACTTTGTAATGAAAGAGGAGCATAAAGAGGAGGACAATGGGGAGGAAAGCAGTGTTTATTCAGCGACCACAACATGCCAGGCACTGTATGATTATGATTTCATTTTATTCTTCCATAGGGGCTAAGAATGTTTTACTCTTGTCTCCATTTTAAAGATTTTTTGAAATGAGATTCCAAGTGATAGCAATGTTTAAGCTTACAGACCTACTAAGTAGTGAGTTCACATTAGGGAATTTGAAAAGTACAAAAGTTACAAAGAAGAATATAGGAATTACCCATAACCCCATTCAAAACAACATTATTATTTAATATAAGTCCTCACAGTAATTTTTTTTTTTTCTTGTGTAAAACTCCTTTGAATTTCAGGCTGCTCTGTGGTCTCTCACAGAGTTTAGGCTCCATAGTGGGTCCTTTGCTCAGAGATCTGAAGACCCAGGAACTAATGCCTCCGCCTTCAGCTTTGTTCTAATCTCTCCTAAAAGCAGTTATCTGGATCCTTTGATTCTCCCTACATCCCTACATTTGATAATACACAGAAGCAAGAGCTGAGTAAATCAAACAAGTGAGCCGAAGTAGGTGCTGAAAGTTGACCTAAAACAAACTGGGAGCTAAGACTCTACTCCAAGACAGAACAGAAATGGACTTGGAGCCAGATATAGAACGGGCTATTTATGCTCAGTTCTCTAGGAAAAGGATGGAGGCTTGTTCTGAGATCTGTTCATCTTGTGCTGGGGGCTGGAGGGAGCTGCTGTTCCTGGAACACTCTGTAAGTGTCTGTTCTGGGAGGGGCATCATGGTCTCTGCATCCCAAGCCAGGCATATTATGCATCAGAGTCAACGAATGGAAGTCATCAGAATTCTGGACGACACTGTTGTGTTTGGATGGTTCTCTATTTAACCCCCTGTGGAGGCTGCTGTGTATCTGTTTCATGCCAGACTCAGAGAAAATAGTAAAGATAAAAGACAGAAGGCTTATAGCTGTTTTCATAAAGTGTTTGTTTTCCTTGCTGTTAAGATCACTTGTCCAAGTGAATAATTTGGGGTTATATTTTACTAAAGCACCTCAAAAAAAAGCCAAAATGTTTTTAGAATCTATAGCTGTGAGTGATCCAAACATAATGAACTTCCTCCTTCTGGAAAGAAAAAAAAAAAAAAAAAACCAGAAAGAAAAGAAAAAAGGAAAGTCTAGGTTTTTTTTCCTCCAACCCTGCCTCTGAGTTTGAAACCTAGAAGCAATTGCTGCCCCTCCCTCCCAAACCCTTAGTCTTCACCCAACATAAAATGAAAATGAAGATAACCTGGAAGGATCTTATATGACAGAGATGTGTCATATTCAGGCTGTGGATAATTGAAATTTACGATTAACAATTTTGTCAGAAGAATGCCTTTTAGTCCCCGAGGTATTTTATTATGTATGCTAATAGCACAATTTAGTTATGATAAAGACAGGGAGTGGGTTCTAAAGAGCAAAGCATCATTATGTAAGTTAAGGATTAATACAAGGTATTCACTAATGAGAAAAGTTTTAACATATTTTACTTATCTACATTTGAATAGACAATACATTCATATAGTTCAAAACTCAGGCCAGGCATGGTGGCTCACGCCTGTAATCCCAGCAGTTTGGGAGGCCAAGGCGGGTGGCTCACCTGAGGTCAGGGGTTTGAGACCAGCCGGGTCAACATGATGAAACACCATCTCTACTTATAAAAAATAAAATAAAAAATAAATTAGCCAGGCATGGTGGTGCACACCTGTCATCCCAGATGGTCGGGAGGCTGGGGCAGGAGAATCGCTTGAACCTGGGAGGTGGAGGCTGCAGTGAGCCGAGATCGCACCACTGCACTCCAGCCTGGCGACAGAGGGAGACTCTGTCTAAAAACAAAACAAAACAAAAACTTCAAACTGTATGAAAGGATAGGGAGTGAAAAGAATCCTTTCACATCCTTGTTCTCCACCCCCAGTTTTCCTGAGGTCATCAGAGCTACCAGAGTGTTTGGTATGCTGTCAGATGTGTAGTATGCATAAACAAGCAACACACACATATTCTTATACTCTGTTTTTTAATGCAAATAGCAACATTCACTACACTCTGTTCTATGCCTTGGTTCTACACCTGAGGATGTCTCTTTAATGTTTTTGTTTCAATGTATAAAGAACTTCCACGTACATGAGCCCCACCTTAGAATCATGCCCCACAGTAGAGGTTTCTCTTCTTTTATTGTTTTCTGCCTCTGCTTTCATTGCAAGCCTTCTTTAGTATTCATCTTTTATTTCATCTGGCTTAAAGGAAGAAGACCAGATCTTTGTGCAGTAGGGACCCTAAGCTTCGAAGAGCTCCAGTGATAGCAGGTCAGAAGAAAATTCCTGAGGTTGGGAGCTTGCACCTTTCTGAAGAAACAGACATGCAACAGGATGTAAGGAGAAAGGAGCAGGGACGAGACAGGAAATGGAATCAAGACAAAAGACAAAGGCAATGGGAAAGAACCAGGCATTTGCAATAATATAAATGATTTGGGTGACTGAACTAGTAAAACCTGTTTTTCTGTGAGAGTAGTCTGTGTTAAATGTGTAGAGGAAGCTAATGTATTAAAGCAGTAGAGAGGAATTATGCTGATGTGCAGACTAAAATATACATGGTTAGCTCTAGAAATTAATATAGTCTCTATAGATGTGATTGTAAGTTGATTCAGTTCTAATGGCTGATTTGGAAAATAAAATCAAAAGGATTACAAATGTACCCTGAGGCCAGACACAGTGGTTCACACCTGCAATCCCAGCATTTTGGGAGGCTGAAGTGGGAGGATCGTTGAGGCCAGGAGTTCAAGACCAGCCTGGGCTACATTGCGAGAACTCGTCTCCACCAAAAAAAAAAAAAAAAAAAAAAAAAAAAACCACAAAAAACACCCACGCTGTAAAATTGCCCATAAATTCCAATTATTTTAAGGAAGCAATCATGAACAAAGTTGTCACATCGTTTACAACAGCAAAAATTTAGAAACAATCTAAATATCTAATGTAGTGGATTAATGTAGTAAATTATGGTGTATCCATAAACTGAAATACTATCTGCTATAAAATATGTGTTTACAGGTATGGGAGAATGTCCTCCATACATTTCTAAATTAAAGGAATTATACAACTAAAAGGCTAACTCTGTATATCTATTCTACTGATTTAATTTATTTTCTTTTTTTTATTTTTTATTTTTACAAACAGCGTCTCACTGTGTTGCCCAGGCTGGAGTGTAGTGTAGTGGCATGATCATCACTCACTGTAACCTTGAATTCCTGGGCTCAAGTGATCCTCCCACCTCAGCCTCCCGAGTAGCTAGGACTACAGGAGTGTACCACCATGCCCACACCTAGCTAATTTTTTTTGTAGTGATGAGGGTCTCTCTATGTTGCCCAGGCTGATCTTGAACTCTTAGCCTCAAGCAATCGTTCTGGGATTACAGGCATGAGCCACCATGCCCTGTCTATGTATTTATTTTAGTATATTAGTAAATGTTTATTGAGATATGCCATTTACCAGAAGCTCTTCGCGGTGTTTTAAACTCATTAAAACTTACAATCCATCAATTAGAAGCTACAATAATTTACAGTTTGCCTACAGGAAAACTGAGGCACACAGCAGTTGAGCAACTTGGGTAATAGTGGCAAGTATCTTGGACCCTGCTTTTCTGGGTGTAGAGTCAGGTCCACATGTGATAATGCTTACCTGTGTAGTGAAAAAACTAGGTCACAAAATAGAATTCGGTTTTTGAATAGTGTCCATGGTGGGGATAATGTGTCCCTGCATGGGAAGAAGTTATCCTCGGTGGGGGACTGAAGGAGGTGGGTGTGAGGGGATTTTGCCTGTGTTGCCATGGTTTATTTCTGATAAGCCTAATATAGAGAACTAAAATCAAGGGTATAAAACTAAATTTAAGGAGACCTGGAAAGGACTAAAATGAATCAACTTAGTGTCTTAGAGATGATATAATCACAAAATATGCCACGAAACCATTCAGATTTTTTTTTTTTTTTTTTTTTTTTTTTTTTTTTGAGAAGGAGTCTTGCTCTGTCACCCAGGCTGGAGTGCAGTGGCCAGATCTCAGCTCACTGCAAACTCCGCCTCCCGGGTTTACACCATTCTCCTGCCTCAGCCTCCCGAGTAGCTGGGACTACAGGCGCCCGCCAGGTCGCCCGGCTAGTTTTTTGTATTTTTTTAGTAGAGACGGGGTTTCACCGTGTTAGCCAGGATGGTCTCGATCTCCTGACCTCGTGATCCACCCGCCTCGGCCTCCCAAAGTGCTGGGATTACAGGCTTGAGCCACCGCGCCCGGCCTCATTCAGATTTTTTAAAACAACAAACAACATGCAAGTGTTTATAAATCTGATTTATATTAAATCGATTGTTTATTCATATGATAATTTATTTAGTTTATAATGATTGCTTAGTATTCATTTTACAAGTGTGCTCTCCTCATGCACTTTAAACTAAAATATTAAAAATAAAAGAGTAAAATGAGGCAGTTACAGACAAAACAAAGTCCAAAAAAATCCCAATATTCGGCTTACATATTGAATAACTGTGTGGGAAAACATTGGCCATCTTTTGTAACTTGTCCTTGGAAATGCTTTCAAAACCACTTTCATTATTAAGTATTCCACATTGTTTTTAACAAGATTATTTCACCTACACTATTTACCATACTTGTCACCAAATGATTATGTTTCCAGAAGTTCAACTTCACTGAAAATGATGGCAATTTGTCACCACAGAGAATATTTTAATAAATGGACTTCAGTTTTCAAGTTTCAAAGCAGTATTTCCATAATATATTTAGTTATGTCAACATTGTTGGAATATGTGTATCTTTCTAACATGGCTCCTGACAAATTCTGACATTTTTGTTTAAAAACAAAGTTAGTTACATTGTCAGAGGCATTTGAATCAGAACAACTCCATTTTGAATAGGGGCTGAGTGAAATAAGGCTAAGACCTGCTGGGCTGCATTCCCAGTAAGTTAAGGCATACTTTGTCACAGGATGAGATGGACGGTCAGCATAAGATACAGGTCGTAAAGACCTTTCTGATGAAACAGAGTACAGTGAAGAAGCTGGCCAAACCCCACCAAAACCAAGATGGTAATGAGAGTGACCTCCAGTTGTCCTCACTGCTACACTCCCACCAGCGCCATGACAGTTTACAAATGCCATGACAACGTCAGGAAGTTACCCTATGTGGTCTAAAAAGGGGAGGCATGAATACTACGCCCCTTGTTTAGCGTATAATTGAGAAAAAATCATAAAAATGGGCAACCAGCAGCCCCCAGGGCTGCTCTTCCTATGGAATAGCCATTCTTTTATTCCTTTACTTTCCTAACACACTTGCTTTTACTTTACTCTATGTACTCGCTCCAAATTTTTTCCTGCATGAAATCCAAGAACCCTCTAGGGTCTGGATCAGGACCCCTTTTTGGTAACAACATTGCTTTATGTAACTTCGTGTGTGTGTATGTGTGTGTGTGTGTGTCATACATTGAGCTACATTTATGTACCCATATCTAGAATTTATGTTAAGGCATATGGGCACAGTACTCCTTAAAGTACAATAAACACTATTTACCCCCTCATTGCATAATGGCCTGGAGCCTAGAGCAAACTAAAATAAACTACACCAAGTTTTCAGTTGTATATTAAAGCCTTAAATTCACCACATAAATATTCCAAAACCAACTCAGAGCAGTAAGCTGATGGCTGAATAGAAAGCACAATCAGAGGGATTATTCTGAGGGAGCAGGGGAAACGTGTTTCTTGACCTTCTGTTCTGAAAGGCTTCTTTTCATCTGGTTTCAATTCTCTTGTTTGTGCACCTTGCCATATTTATTATTGAATTCCTGGTTTCTTCTTGTTTTATGTTCCGTGTTCCAATGATTTAGGAGAAATTGCTGATCTAGATGTTATCTTTGGCATTCAGAGAGTGCACAGAGCCTCTTAAGAATGCTGAGAGAATAAATGTGTTTTGAGCTGCACAATACCCAGGCTGAACAGATGTCCATCAATTCATGAAAAATGCCAGCTGAAGATGCTTTAATAAGATGCATTTTTCTTCAACTCAGCAGCAGCAAGAATGTTTTCAAAATCGCAGATAATTTTCCCTCTTTGGTAGATGATTGTGGTTAGAAATGATAAGACTTGGTTCTAAAATATTCATATGAGAAAAACTCTGGTCAAAGATAGATTTTTTTTTTTTTTTTTTTTTTTTTTTTTTTTTTTTTTTTTAGCTCAGAATAAAGTGGCACATTTTCTACATCAGGGAATTGTCTTGTGAGGTCGACTAAGAAATGGAATATGCTAATGACACTTCAGTTAATTTCTAAACATCTCCATGAAGATGATCTAGTTTATAAGTAAGGGGTGAGAATTTTTTTAATGGTGACCAGTTTTTTCTTGCTTAACTAAGTGAAAACTAATTAGCAAGTCAAATATGCTCAGAGGAAGTCATCGAATTAGATAGATTTTACAGACTAATCAAAGTAGTTAGGGAATTTTCCCTAGACTTCCTTCTCTCCACTAGGGGAGGTTAAACACATCCCGAGAAAACATTGCCCTTACCAAACTTTATCTTCCTATGCAAGTCTTTTTGTAATCAAACTTGCTAAAATATTATATCCAACACCCTAATGCAGACATGTATGCAGATTCCTTCGTGGGCTTAGTGTTCCGTTAATTTTCCCATATAATTTAATAATTTTTAAGAAGGAGATGTGTCAATATATCAAGTCCTAATTATTTAAAATTACATTCTTCATTCATTTCTACCTTATTTTTCAGAGTTAAATCAGAAAAGTAACACACAGAATAAAGAAAACATGTAAAGAGGTTAAGGAAAACTATAATAAACAGCACACTTGCAATAAAAGGTGTATAATAAAAGGAGAAAAGATGTCTTTTTATTTCATGATAATAAGGGAGAGAATAGATACTTTCACCTGTTTCATCACACACATGAATCAGCTATGATGGAACACCTGGAGTAGTCAATACTTTTCTTGTTAGTTAACAAGTTTGGCAAGCAAGTAAAGATTGTCTTAATAAATCAAACGTTCATTTCTGCAATTCCAAATACTGAAATCATTGCATACTTAAGGAATAACAAAAAAGACTGTAGGGTTCCTCTGTAAATTTCAGTAACTAAAGGATATATATATATACATATATCTCAATCTTGGCTAAGGACCAATTTTTTATTTTCAGGGTTGTCCTTTATAGAGCTCATCAACTTAATTTCCAAAATCCAAATGTTAAATATTCTATGGTATAAAATGTTTATATCTAGATGGTGAGATTAACTATGATTTTCAATTTCTTCTTTAGGAGTTCCCATTTCATATTTTTAAAAAACTAGTCAAGCATGGTTGTGGGAAGAGACAATGTTACTCAGCTTAACAATAACCCAACACCCTCAGACCAACAATTTTGTATTGTTTTTATAGTGTTTATTTTTATAGTGCTTATAACTTTTACAACTAGGAGAAAGGATATTGAAAAGAAAATTCTGGGCTATCAAACACACATGGAAGTGCAATTCACAAGGGCATGATACAACGATGAGTTTTGAGACAGGTTTTCACGAGGATGGCTTCTTACCTACTGTACGTTCTGGGATTCAGAAACTTAGCCATAAATGTAATCTTGTATCCATCTAAATTAGGTACCTAGATGTATTTTCTAAGAATTTTGTTAATAAGTTTGATTAAGAACTGATCCCACATTAAGAAATGGTTTATGATAAAGTTGATAAACATTTGAGCCAAGCCCAAAGCAAAACAACAACTATATAGTTTACAAACACTACTGTATTCCTCCAAAACTGTTTACCCTAGGATACAGAAGAATGATCCACCATAAATGGTTAGAGAAACTCCTATGGAAGCCTTGGTCCTGTCCAGATTTTTGTATTCTCTCATAACCTAGTTCAGTATCATCCACAGCTACCTCTCTGTGCACAATGAACCATATCACATGGCAGTCTGAGTCCTCACGATAGCACTTGATTTCTTTATATTGTACTTGAATCCTTAGTTTTTCTGTCTCCAATTGTCCAAATCTCAGACTTTAAGAAACAATGTCTTCTTTAACTTTATTGCTAATTGCCAGTTACTTCAGTCTCTAATTGCTGTATCACAGACCTTTGCAAATATAACACTGTTCAAATGCTATAAATGTCCACTCTTGTTCCCTGTTACAAAACACCTCCTTCTCTCTCAGACAATGGATGTAGAGAGATTTTTTAGACCTCCTTGATTTGCCAGGCAGTGGACTGTTTTCATTTATAATGAAGATAGAAGCTGTTACTCCTTCTTTGCAAACTGACTCTGTTTTAGCCTAAAGCCAGTAAGAACTTAGGCCTCCGCACCATTTTTACACAAGAAACACAATCATTCTCAGCATTTTGAGATTTTAAAAAATAGACTTTATTAAAAATGTCAAAGACGAAACACAAAAGAGGTCTTACATCATGTATCCTCATCAAATTGCTGCAAACATCCTCATCAGAGCTGACTATCCTCTCCCTACTCTTCAACTTTGCTGCCAGCTGGGGTTTTCCTTGTTCCCTTCATCCCTAATAGAGCCCCTAGCCCCACTGATTCCTTTTCCTCTCTCCAATCTATCACCTGCAACCTGCATAATTATATACCCAGTTATCAGCAAATTAAACACCTTCTTCAGAAAGTGAAGGGGGTAAAGAATAACAATGCTATTTTCCTCTATTCCATTCACATTAAGTGCTCACAACAAGTCTTTGTGATAGGTTTCATCACCCCAAGTTTGCATTAAAGAATGTCCGAGTACAAGCTAAGGTTCTCTTCAGAGTTTCATTCTAAACTATTATATCATGTCATTTCCTCATACAATCATAAGACATCTGTCTAACCCTCACATAAATGGATGCAAAATGCCCAAACATCAAAATTCAGACAGTTATAGAAACATGGATGGTTTCCAAAATTCAGACAGCTATAGATACAGGGATGGTTTCCATAATTCAAGACAGGAAATAACAGAATTAGTTTTGTTTGTGTTTTTGTTTTAATAATGAAGGAGAATATCTCAATGTCAAATCCAACTTTGGAAGTTGCCTCTTTCAAAAAAAAATTAGGACAGCCTATCTATCCCATCTATCAGAGTCACATTGAAAAATCAATTTTCAGGCATCATATTTGTGCAGAGTAACATAGAATGAAAATATTCTTAACCCCCAGCATTTATAAAGGTGCATGCAGCAGCAAATAAACTGTGTGGTGGTGCCACGGAAGTAGAAATACAGTTAACAAAGATTCTGTAGTTTAAAACTTGAGAACTGCAAAAAGAGAAAGTGAGAGAAATCTACATCGTTATTATTATTCTTTATCAAAGAAGGGAACCATGACTTGCCCGAGTTGTGAACCACCATGGGATTTGGAAGGATAACAATGAATGAACCTGAGTGAAGGAAAAATGGGGGTCAATCGCAGTTATGGGGAAATACTAGTGAAATGAGTCCTGACATAAACTCTCAATGTCTTCCCTGCATCACACTCCTGCTTTTGTTCTACATCCTTGCATAAAATAAAAAAGAGATTCCTTCATCTTACCTTTGAACACAGGAAGGAGTTGCCAAAGCAAAATCTAGGTATGTTATGGCTAGAAGAAAAATGGCATAAGCTCTTTGGAGATGAAAAGGGCTGTAAAGGCACCGGAGGTGGAAGTTCCTAGGAAACTATCCACAGGAATGAGACTACCCACAAGTTTTGACTCACCTTAGGTGGAGAAAGAAACCATTCTCCCATATGCAGCTGAATTGTAAGGAGTGTATCAGTCAATATGGGCTAGATTTTGCTGCATAAACAAACTACTTAAAAAAAATCCCAGGAGCTTAAAATGACAGATGTTAATGTCTTGCTCACACTTATATATCCATTGCAGATAGGCAAGGCTGTTCTGCTCATTGTAATCTCTTAGGGACCCAAGCTGATGGAATCTTCATCTCAACATGTGCTTCCACAATCACCAAGGCATGAAAAGAGAAAGTGGCAAAACATACACTAGCTCTTAAAGTTTCCACACAGGAGTGATCTGTGTCACTTTTCTCTCACATTTCAATGGCCAAAGCAGGCCAAACACCCACAGTTACCTTTAAAGGGAGTTGGGAATGTGCAGTCTCTTGTCCAGAAAGAGGAAAAGTAGGATGTTTGAGATCAGATCCAGTGACTACCACAAGTAACTGTAATGCTAAGTTAATAAGGGAGAGCTAGCAGGTTGTCCTCTCTCAATTTCTCTGCTTCCAAAGGTCACAAAGGCTGTCCATGTGCCTCCATGCAATGTATCAGCCATTGTGATTTAGTTTCACTATGGATTTCACCATTCAGTAATGAAGAGGGATTAGAATTAACATCAGAAACTCTCTGCACTTAAAATTCTATGTTCGTTAAAAGCCACAGATCAATACTGGGTTCAGCAAACTGCATATATTCATTACAAAGGTAAATTTAGCCATTTTCGGGTAATGCTCTTAGCCATCTTGAAATAAAAATCTCAAGTAAGAGAGTCATATGAGAAACTTAAAAAAAGGATCACCTTATTTAGGTAACTGACAATTGCAAGCAAGACCCATTTGAATATACGCTAACGAGACTATAATTTGACATAATCCTTTTGGGAAAAAATGCCTCACTATGTATCAAGAGCCTTACATTATTCCTCACTCTTTTACCTCACAATTCAATTATTGGAAATATATCCCAAAGAACCCTACGTGTTTAAAAACTAAACATGATGTTCACTGTCATACTATTTATGGTAGTAAATAATTTAAAGTAGTTTAAATGTTCCACAACAGAGGAAGTATTTAAGCAAATGATGGTAAATCTACATGAGGGACCCATTGGAAGTTGTGTTTGTTGGGAAAATGATTACATTATAATATTAGCTTAAAAATACAAAATTACAAGATTTATAATTTGCAACAAAATATAAAGTTATTCATATACTGTGGTCAAATCTGTGTTAAATGTATCTATGTCATGTAATATATATTTTTGTACATATTTTGACATCCTTTATGAATAGACCATTTCATACAATGGCACTAAACAGACCTGTTTCCCTTTTGATATGATGCATTTTATACATGTGTGACCAAAGGACTACTATTATTTCTCTCTTTTTTTTTTTTTTTTTGAGACGGAGTCTCGCTCTGTCGACCAGGCTGGAGTGCAGTGGCGCGATCTCGGCTCACTGCAAGCTCCGCCTCCCGGGTTTACGCCATTCTCCTGCCTCAGCCTCCCGAGTAGCTGGGACTACAGGCGCCCGCCGTCTCGCGCGGCTAGTTTTTTGTATTTTTTTAGTAGAGACGGGGTTTCACCGTGTAGACCAGGATGGTCTCGATCTCCTGACCTCGTGATCCACCCGTCTCGGCCTCCCAACGTGCTGGGATTACAGGCTTGAGCCACCGCGCCCGGCCCTATTATTTCTTAATTAACAAGACAGATCACCACAAACTTGTTGACAACACAAGGGACAGACACACACACACACAAGACACAGACACACACACACACACAAATAGTTGATAAAATAAGATTTTGAGTTGATTTTAGAAAGTTGGAAGATAAAGGCAAAATGCATGCGTGTGTGTGTGTGTGTGTGTGTGTCTGTGTGTTTCTTCATAAAAGAAAAAGAGAACATTAGGGAAAACGCATTTTTCAAAGTTATTAGAAGAAACTGATTTGATATAAAGAGACCTAGTAGAAAAAAGCCTAGTGGACACATTGTAAAGACTGAGACTGTTTTGGAGCATAATTCTTGGGTGTATATTAACTGCAGAGAGGTAATCCTATATATTATGCTTTTAATATACTAATATATACAAGACAAATGCTAGTTGTTTTATAATAATAATAATAATAATAATGTTTGAGGAAGGGTTACAATGGAACAATTCTGAAGGGAATTGAGGTGATTGAAACTGGAAATAGAAATCTGTGGAGAAAACCAATAGGTATTTAATGAAGTAAAAGGCATATTTGTGAGAATGTTGATAAGCAGTCCTTTAAGGGTCATCAACATTGTCTCTATTAAACACGTACTGAAAGCAGACAGATTTCAGACAAATTAGAGAGCATTTCCTGGGCCGAGTGCGGTGGCTCACGCCTGTAATCCTAGCACTTTGGGAGGCCTAGGTGGGCGGATCATCTGAGGTTGGGAGTTCAAGACCAGCCTGACCAACATGGAGAAACCCCCGTCTCTACTAAAAATGCAAAATTAGCTGGGCATGGTGGTGGGCGCCTGTAATCCCAGCTACTTGGGAGGCTGAGTCAGGAGAATTGCTTGAACCGGGGAGGCGGAGGTTGCAGTGAGCTGAGATCGCCCATTACACTCCAGCCTGGGAGACAGAGTAAGACTCTGTCTCTAAAAAATAAAAAATAAAAACAAAAAGCACTTCCTAAGTAGCAAAGTAACAACATTCTGGAATATAATGTGAAGAAATTTGGGCAGTCTTCTTTCTCAGGGTGTGTTTCGCTTGAAGGAAAGAAAAAATGGCCAACTATCTTTTGGGGTGTGGTGACTTTCCTTTGGAGGAGGAAAATGGTTTCTCCTTTAGTTCTTTCGGTTTGGACTATAGGTGCCTTGTCTCTCTCATTCTTTCCCTGACTTCTTTGAAGACAGCAAAAATTAAGAGACTCTTTTTTTGTTTTTTGTTTTTTTTTTTTAACTTTCAGTTCTGGGATACATGTGCAGAACACGCAGGTTTGTTACATAGGTATACATGTGCCATGGTGGTTTGCTGCACCCATCAACCCATCACCTAGGTTTTCAGCACCACATGCATTAGGTATTTGTCCTAATGCTCTGCCTCTCTTTGTCTCACACTCCCTGACAGGCCCTGGTGTGTGATGTTACCCTCCCTATGTCCATGTGTAGGAGACTCTTTCAAAAAAGAAATTGATGGTTATTTCCAGTCCTATTAATGATAATGAAGTAATTTTGAAATTTTAAAAATTTCTTACAGCACTCTCAGAAATAACTTCTTGCATATTTATTTTTCTTGCTTACAAAGTTAGAAATTTATTATAGGCCCACAATCTCTCTTCCAAAAGTATTGGAGACAAATATATTTTGGACTTCTTTCTTATTCTAAAAAGACAATATGGTACAAATATCATGTATTATGTAACATTCCCAGTGGAATCTGGAGCAGTACCTATTATTGAAAACATTAATACATATAATGTACAGTGATACATATCAACATTCACACAGAGTAAACATGATAAATAGCCTCACCTCTAGGTTACATTTTGCCACAAAATAGTTACAAAAATCTTAGGTTTTTAGATAGGGTTGCAAGATAAAATACAGACTGCTCAGTTAAATTTGAATTTCACATAAACAACAAATAATTTTTATTGTTGTGGTTGTTTTTGTTTTTTGTGGTGGTGGTGGTGGTATAGGAACAAGTAATTTTTTAGTATATGTCCCAAACATTGCATGGAACACATTTATACTAAAAAAGAAATACATATTCAGGCCAGGAGTGGTGGCTCACGCCTGTAATTCTAGGGCTTTGGGAAGCCGAGATAGGAGGATCACTTGAGGCCAGGAGTTCAAGATGAACCTGGGAAAAATAGGGAGACTGGTCTGTACAAAACACACACACGCGCACACACACATACATACATTATTTATGTAGAATTCAAGTTTAACTTAATGTCTGTTTTTTTTATTTGTGAAATGTGCATCTTTTGATTTGAAGCAGCAAATAAAAGACTGTAGACTCATATATAAAAATATCCTAACTGAAATACTATTAAGAGCTACTATTCCAGGAGTCGAGTTTGATTTGGGCCTTTTTGAAGGGAAACACAGAAAACAAAGTTTTATTAAGTATGTTTACGTCCACAGAGTATGTGAGACATAAAGCCTGTACAAAGCCAAACAGATGAACAACTCAAGGTATTTAAAGAGTTAGAAATAACACGGCTATTTTAAAAACAATTTACATCATGCATTTTAATAATGGTTCTTTCCTGTTTCACTGGAAAATTCATCATCTATAAAATATCCCTTTTAGAAATTTATAACAAGTCTCCTTAACAAAGATATAGCTCCATCTAATGGGAAAAATATCAAATTACAGCCCATCATGCAGCAGGAATTAATCCAATATTTCTATGAGTGTTAATAAAATTATATGTGTATGTAGTTTATACACACACATACACAAATACTGGACGTGTTTCTGTGCTTATCTTTTTTTTTTTTTTTTTTTTTTTTTTTTTTTTTTTTTTGAGACGGAGTCTCGCTCTGTCGACCAGGCTGGAGTGCAGTGGCCGGATCTCAGCTCACTGCAAGCTCTGCCTCCCGGGTTTATGCCATTCTCCTGCCTCAGCCTCCCGAGTAGCTGGGACTACAGGCGCCCGCCACCTCGCCCGGCTAGTTTTTTGTATTTTTTTAGTAGAGACGGGGTTTCACCATGTTAGCCAGGATGGTCTCGATCTCCTGACCTCGTGATCCGCCCGTCTCGGCCTCCCAAAGTGCTGGGATTACAGGCTTGAGCCACCGCACCCGGCCCTGTGCTTATCCTTTTTTTGCAGCCAGATAGGATCTAAAATTTCCTTCAAGCGCTGCTCTTTTCCTAGGATTGAACTAACGTAAATATATTTTTATTTTTATATTTTAGAGACAGGGTCTTGCTCTGTTGCTCAGGCTGGAGTGCAGTGGTGCAATCATGGCTCACTGCAGCTTCAAACTCCTGGGCTCAAGTGATCCTCCCATCTCAGCCCCCCATGTAGCTGGGACTAAAGCACGCACCACCATGCCCGGCTAATTTTTGTATTTTTTGTAGAGATGGGGTTTCACCACGTTGTCCAGGCTGGTCTCAAACCCCCGGGCTCAAGTGATCTTCCTGCCCCGACTTGCCAAAGTGTTGGGATTACAGGCATCAGCCATCATGCTTGGCTATTTTTATTTTTATAGTTCTTTCAAGAGCATCTCTTTTCCTTGGATTAGACTAATATAAATATATTTTTATTACATATAACCACCCATACCCTAAGCTCATTCCCAACCTATTAATCTATGAAATGTAACCTTAAGAGTGTTTAATTTTCTGGTCTTGAGAATCATGGCCTCTTCAGACGTGGAAAGGGCATTAGAAATTATCCAACTTGTGGTTCTCTACCCTGGCTGAGTATTAGAATCATCTGGGAAAATTTTTAAAAACACACCTGCCTGAAACCACCAATATAAATTCTTATTTAACTGGTCTGGGTAAGTCCTGGGCTTGGGTATTATGTAAAAGCTCCCCCAGGAGATTCTATTGTGCAGGTGATTCTAATCCCCCAGCTGACTTTAACATGCAGCCAGGATTAGGCCCTAGTGAATTTTAAGACAGACAACGTATTTTACGATAGAGGAAACCAAGCCCCACTGAAGAGAAGTGATTTTGTAACTAGAATGTTAGAGTCTCTGACATATAAGAAATCACAATTCTTAGAAATAGATAAGAAAACACAATCATCATAGTGTTCTCGCCCATCGTTTCTTTTATGTAAAACTTTCATCTATGAAGATACAGCAGGAAAATGTCTATTTCAAAACTCAAAGACATCAAATCAGAAATATGAATTGTCCTCACTTCTGAGAATTTGACCTCCACGTTCAAATTATAGTCTATTTTATCTCCATTTTTCTTTCACCCCTCTCTCCATTTCATCATCAAATCCTGTTGGTACTTTTTGTAAGCTCTGTGACAGCAGAGCGTGGGTCTATCTTGTTCACTGCTGTAGTCCTAACCCTGAGCATCATGGTGGCTCACGGCAAGCACTCTATATGTGCAAAATTAAGCAAATGAAGTCAAGTTCTCTTGCATCCATCCACTCCTTCACCTCAAGACCAAACCCTCAATTCTTCCTGCTTGGGTAACCATTCAAGTCTCTTTGCTAATTTTCTTTGATAATTTCCTAGGGGTTTTCCCCCCGCCAGACATCAGTCTCTTTCGACTAATATATTTTACGTGTTACTTTCAGCCTTCATCATTTCATTCCCCGACATACATATCTCTGTTTCAATTTCTTCCTTACTCTCACTCCACTTTAATTATTCAAACTTTTCCTCCAGTGTTCCCCATACCCTTCCACTCATGCCATGGACTATAGCTCTATTTCCTCCTGCTCATACCTTTCTGCTTTGAAAAAGTGGAACAAACAGGCTGCGGGATCAGACTGATTGCAAGTGGTTCCAATTCCAGCTTTGCTGTTTAATCACTCTGAATCTCAATTACTTCATTTATAAAATGTATCAGTAGAAAATAAGATAATATATTTAAAGCACCTGGTGCTACTTGTTGTGCATAGTATTGAGCCAACCCTTTATAGTCTCTCCACCAGCAACACACAATCTTGATTACTGTAGCTATTTTTCACACCATTTAGAAGAGAAAAGCTTTAATTCTAGAAGTACTTAAGTTGACATTCCTCTATACTAATTTTATAAACAAATAAGCTGTGTCTTCCTTGTTTAAGGTATTAGAGTAAGAACAGTTATAATCAAAGGTCAATTTATCCTGAATTTATTTTGAAAATACCTCCCTCTTGAGGGCATTACTATATACGACTCAGTATACTGTGAACTTGAGCACTGTGATATATATTACTGGGTGGAAATGGAGGTAAACTAGTACAGACATCTTGGAGGACAATTTGGCAGCATCAATTAACATTTAAAAATCCATGAGTATAAAGACTTATACGCAAGGACAGTGAAGCATTATGCAGAGTCACAGAAATTGTAAACTGCCTAAATGTCCAGCACTAAGTGACCAGGCAAATAACACACAGTAAAACACACAATAAAATAACATGTTACTACTAAAAATTGAAAAATCTATACATACTTACATGGATTATATCCAAAATATATCTGCATAGACATACTTGTACACACATAAAATAAAAATACCTTCAGATGAATGCTGGTAATAGTCATTGCCTTTGAGAGAAGAAATGGGTCAGTAGGCCTCAGGGAAAGGAAGGAATACTTTTCACTGTGTACTCTTTTACAATAGAAACTGATTTTTAAACCACCTATATGCATTATATATACATATATATTTAAATATATATAAAATTTTTGAAATAGGACTTACACATAGAAAGTGAACAAATCATAAGTGTTAAGAATATCTTTTTAATAAAGTTAACATACCCACCTACAAAACACTCATATCAAGGAAAAAAGCATTACAATATACGTTTACAAGAAAATTCCGGTATTATTTTACCTTTACTACTTCAGTATGTATAGCAAAACAAATCAAAAAATAACAATAATATCATAATCACACTGAGTAAAATGAACAATAGTTAGGTTTTAGAATATGTAATGCTTATATTTTTCAATACCCAGTTCATGTTCAATTATCTCTGCTTATCTCAAAAATATCTATTTGCATTTGGTTTGTTTGGATCATTTTCCAAAAATGTCCCCAAGTTACATATGGTGAATTTTTCTCTTAAATCTCTTTTGTTCTATAACTGGCCCACCCTCTTCTGTTAATGCTATTTCTTTGTCATTGGAGAAACTGGTTATTTATCTTTTAGAATCTCTCACATTCTGGATATGGCTGATTAAATCCTCCTGGTGTCATTTAATATGTTCTTTACCCACTGCATCTTTTGTAAACCACCAGTGAGCTCTAGAAACTCATATGTTTTCTTGAGTTGGTAAATAAAAGTACTCTATGATCCACTACATTTGGGGAAAGCTACATATTTGGGGGAATCAATGTATGGAGAATCACAAAGACCTGAAAAGTCCCAAAGTAAATAAATGTTTAGTTTTGCTTAACTGTCTATTTCCCATGTGTTATTTTGTTGTTACTGTACTACTTATTATGTTCACATGGAACTACAGTCCTGTTTTACGCACTCTGATAAACACTGGAGCAGAAGATCTGTATGGTCTTCTCAAAATCCTATGACTTTGCATGGTATGAGATATACAGGCTGGGCACAGTGGCTCGCTCCTGTAATCCCAGCACTTTGGGAGGCTGAGGCAGGAGGATCCTTGAGCCCACAAGTTCAAGACCAACGTGAGGGATATAGCAAGAGCTCATCTCTACAAAAATAAAAAACACACAAAAAAAAGAGAGAGAGAGAGGGAAAAAAATTAGCTGGGTGTCATGGCACACACCTGTAGTCCCAGCTACTTGGGAGGCTGGGGTGGGAATATCCTTGAATCCAGGAAGTGAAGGCTGCAGTGAACTGTGATCTGCACTCTAGCCTGGGTGAGACAGCCAGACCCTGTTGCAAAAAAAAAAAAAAAAAAAAAAAAAAAAGGGAGAGAGGGAGAGAGAAAGAGACATACTGCAGAGGCTCATAGAAGTTTGCTGATTAATCCAGCAGTCATGTGTTGTGTTTTCTATTTATAGTGTACTGTACTTGAAACCACTATTCCTGTCCTTAAGAAATAAGATTGAGTTGATAAATCAGCACGTGTTCAGGCAATAAACTCACATGCTTGTTTAAAGCATATGGCAGTAAAAAAAAAAAAAACAAACAAAAAAAATCAGCTGTTTGTGTTGTGAATTTATGGAGTGGCCTGTTGGGTTTCTATTCACAGCAGGTCAGAGCTGGAAACACACACACACACACACACACACACACCCTACACACACATCCACACATCCACACACACATCCACACATCCACACACACATCCACATCCACACACACATCCACACATACATATCCACACATCCACACACACACACATATCCACACATCCACACACACATCCACACACACACACATCCACACATCCACACACACATCCACACACACACACATCCACACATCCACACACACATCCACACACACACACATCCACACATCCACACACACACACATATCCACACATCCACACACACATCCCCACACACACACATCCACACATCCACACACACATCCACACACACACACACACACATCCACACACACATACATCCACACACACATCCACACACACACACATCCACACATCCACACACACATCCGCACACACACACACATCCACACATCCACACACACATCCACACACACATACATCCACACATCCACACACACATCCACACACACAATCCACACACACACACATCCACACACACATCCACACACACACACATCCACACACATCCACACACACATCCACACACACATACATACACACACAAACACATCCACCCACACACACATCCACACATACACATCCACACACACATCCACACACACACACAATCCAGACACACATATCCACACATACATGCACACACACACACACACATACACATCCACATATCCACACACACATCCACACACACACACACACACACACATACTCACAGACACACACACACACATACATACACAGACACACACACACACACACACATACACACATACACACACACACACACGTACACAGAGCGAGAGAGAGAGAGCAAGAGAGAGAGAGAAACAGAAATCTGCTGGTTTAATCTCTTAATTTATAGAAGACAGGAAGCCTAAGGACAGGAAAGGATTCTTATGGCTGATGAGACCCAGACATTCCTGCTGCTAAGCTTAGTGCATTCCCTTAGTAGGTCCAATTCAATATTATTTCTTTGTAGGTAAACTGTTTTGTTTTGTTTTTTCTTCCCTCTGGAAGCTTTTGGGATTTTCTTTTTATCCTTTGGAGTACTGAAACTTCTTCAGGAAGTTATGAGCTTTTCCCTTCATCCTACCTGGCCTACCTCGCAATACGAGGATTTGGGTTTTCTTGGGCAGAGGGAAACTTTCTTCTGTTATTTGCATATCTGTCCTGGGTGACTTGTTTTAATTTGTTCATTCCAATCATTTTCTTTGATACTGTTGGTTCTACTCATTTTGCGTGAACCTTGGTTGCCTTTCTACATTTATGAATGAAAGGTGATGTTATTAATTATCTGATTTGGGATTCTTTTGTAGTTTAATGGATTTGTTTACCCAGAAAAGCACACAGAGATAAATTTAACCTGGTTTTTAGCCACAGGGTATTTACAGTCTAGAGACGGAATAAAACAAGTAAACCAAAAATTCTGTCAAAGTGTCAGAATGTTTATGGTATATCATAAACAAAAAGGCAGTGGTATTAGTTTGTGTACCAGGGAATTCTGAGATGTGTACCTCCTTCAACTTCAGTGGCTGCCTTTGGCTTCTCTGGGGTTGGCCTTGAAATGAGCAGGGTCTGGGAGAGAAAAGGAAGGGACAGAAAAGGTCTGACTCAACCACTACAGTTTGGTGCTGTAGCTTTCTGGGCTTGAAGAAAGTTCAAGGCTTCTGCTTTCTCTTGAAGTATAAATTTCTGGATTTCTGAAGGATTTATCACAGAGAATCTTTTGCTGCAACATTCATGACATAAACAATGCCATTTCTCAGGCTCTTCACTTACTACCTGTAGCCCCTGTGGTCCATTCTACACAGACTCTTTCTGTTTGGGGTCCCACTTCTCTCCCAAGCAGTCCTCCTAGGCGAACAAGAATGCAACCCAAGCCTGGTCTTTTCTCGTGCACTACACCCATGGACTACATCTGGTCCAGGGGAAGCACCTGTACCTCCTTACAGCTATGGAAATGTACCGCTCATTGCTCTCCCATAGGCAAACTGCTCCAGCTACGGCCTTTGCCTTAGTTTTTCTCAAGGATGAGTCAAATGCCTAAAAGTCTTCAATTTCTCATGTGTCCTGGAGATAGGTAATGAACTTAGTCTTAGAAAACTGGAACTGGAGCACCTCTTTGTAAGCTCTGCATAGACTTGGAATGTGGGAATATTTGGCACCTTAATTTTGCTCTCAGTTCTTGGAGTCTCAGCTGAAACAGGAGAGAAAAAGTCTCATTGGAAAAGTCTGTTTCATGCTTCAATGAAAAGTACAGGAGTAATGAAATAAGGAATCTTCCATGCTGTTTCTTGCAGGCAGTAGGCCATCTCCGATGATGGCTTTATTACAATAAAACTGTGTGTCAGAGAACCCTCTGTTAAGCCAGTACTTGTGGTTCTCTGGCAGAGGAAAAGAGAAGCTTGGTTCTCTTCAAAAGCTAGATTATTCTTAGGCTTGGTTCTCCTAAGGAGTCAGCTGAATGTGCATCACTGTGAGAAAAGATTGCTTGGCAGGGAGAAATTTAGAAACATTTTTTACACGAAAGCATTTACAGAGCATGAGCATTGAAGCCAGACAGATCTGAATTTAAATTCCAATGTGGAACTTACTAGCTGTGTGACCATAGACCAACTGCTTAGCGCTCGAAGTCCTTGGTTTTCTGATTTGTAAAAGGGGACTAAGAGCTAACTTGAAGGGTAGCTGTGGAAATTAAATGAGATGTAGTGTGTAAAGACTCCAAAACAGATGCCCTCAATGAGTAGTAGCCACTATCACCATTCCTCCTCAGCCTGGAATTCTCTCCCTCTTCTTTTCTGCCCCATCAATTCCCATTCTTCCTTAAAGACAAGTCAGGCTAAGCCACCTCCTCCAGAGGCCTTCTTGGATTCCTTTTCCCATTCATTATGGTATAGGTTCTTCTAAAGCATTTTGTAATATCTCTATTACTGCATGAACCACACTTACCTAAAGTCATTTGTACCCAAATTTGCTCCCCCCATTAGACCTGGGATTTCCTTGAGTGCAGAGAATACATATAACTCACCCATCATCTCCCATAACTGGGACTGCCAGGGCAGAAATCATTGACCACATAATTGTGACATGTATGGAATCTGTAATTCACACCATCCCATCTCAGAGACATAGGGAGAGAGGAGTTGCAATGTTTCCTCCCTTACATATCTATAAAAAAAAGATATGTTTTTATAGATATGTTTTTATACATATCTATAAAAAAATAGATATGTTTTCTCCCAATCATAATTGAGATAACAGATCCTGATTCCCAGTTTGGCTCATTAAGTCATAGTGTTTTAGGACTGAAAAAAAGCCTTATCATGGGGGAATTATGTTATTTGCAAGAAGCTTGTGTGTATCACGAGGTCAGGAGACCGAGACCATCCTGGCTAACATGGTGAAACCCTGTCTCTACTAAAATACAAAAAATTAGCCAGGTGTGGTGGCATGGGCCTGTAATCCCATAATCCCAGCTACTCGGGAGGCTGAGGCAGGAGAATCTCTTGAACCCGGGAGGCAGAAGTGAGCTGAGATCGTGCCACTGCACTCCAGCCTGGCAACAGAGCAAGGCTCCGTCTCAAAAAAAAAAAAAAAAAAAAAAAAAAAGTCATATCCAATATTATGAGTTTATAGTGGGAAAATTATCCCAAAAATCTTACTTTGTTTTGTTTCATAATAGAAAGCCCCAAAATACCTTGGTTGGTGGGGATATTTATGCATTAGTCATATCATGGGGGTGAGGGGGAGGGGGTGGGTGGGGGCAACTGGAACTGGTAACAGGGAACATGAGAAAGATCTGTGTTTATCAAAAGGAAGCAGGTGTTACTAAAGCCTGAGAAACACTGACCTATTTTTAACCACTTCTTTATATACAGAAGAGGAAACTGAGGCCCAGAGGGTGAAGAGATGTGTCCAAGGTCACAAAGCTAGTAGGCAACAGAGAGGCAGGATGTGTGCCATGGCCATGTGTGTGGGAGGAGCACTGGATGAGGAGTGAGAGGTGGGTGCCACGGTGTGACCATGGGCAAGCCAGTAAACCTGAGACCTGGTTTTCTCATCTGAAAAATGGGAAGATAATATTCTGCCACAAAGGGCTGTTAAGGGATCAAAAAAAAGAGAAAGCCTTTTGTAAATGCAACACATTGTTTAAAACTGGCCTTCCTTGCATTTTAATTATCCAGCTTGTAAAAGAGCACACACTGAAGCTATATATCTAAACTCCAGTTCCTTCAGCATGACCACATACAAGGGTTTCCAGACAGTAAGCAGGAAAACCTATGCTAAGCAAAGCTTCCTGGGAACTTTTTCATCAGGGGTAATGGTATAGGTGGGTAGTCACATGAGAAAAAGGTATAATGGGATCCACTTCTCAAATTGTAAACCAGGATAAATTCCAAATAGAATAGAGACCACATTTTTTAAGATAAAAATATATAAATACTAGCAGAAAACATAAATTAATTCTATAACTTGATAATGGGGAAAACTTTTCTAACTATGGCAATAAGAAAAAGGTTAATTGATTTAATTACACAAAAATAAAAATAATGCTTCTATAGCAAAAACCAAACAACAACAAAGCAAAACAAAAACTAGTAATAAAACAAAAGAAAAATAGCAGCTGGGTATGGTGGCTCACACCTGTAATAATAGCACTTTGGGAGGCTCAGGCAGGAGGATTGCTTGAACTCAGGAATTCAAGACCAGTCTGAGCGATACAGCAAGACCCAATCTCTACCCAAATTTTTTTTTAAATGAGCCAGGGATGGTGGTGTGTGCCTGTAGTCTCAGCTACTCAGGAGACTGAGATGGGAGGATGGCTTGAACCTACGAGGTCAAGGATGCAGTCAGCCATGATCCAGCCTAGGCAACACAGCGAGACTTTGTCTCAAAAAAAAAAGTTAAAAAACAAAAATACCATAACTAGGGGGAAAAGACAAATGAGAAACTGAAAAAAGAAATTGTAATTTACATCACACACAAAGAGTTAACAGCCTTAATATAGAGGGAGCTTCTAAAAGTAAAAAATTAAAAATAGAAACAAGAATTCCACAGATACATATTAGAGATATAAATAGGCAGCTCATAGAGAATGATACGCAGATGACCCTTATTGACATTCAACCTTACTCACAAATACAATGCAAAGTAAAATTACCCTGAAAACCGTGTCTCACCTGTCAGATAAAAAGCCTCAAATTGGACAAAGTTATTTCGTTATCTATGAAATCTAGGAAAATAGATATCATAGATTGCTGGTGGGAGGGCTTGGGAGAGCAAAATGCTACAACCCCTGTAAAGAGAAATTCAGCAATATCTAGAAATTACACATTCATTTATCTTTTGACCTATAAGTCTCGTGTTTAGAGCTCCACTCTAGGCGCCTGGCGCGGTGGCTCATACCTGTAATCCCAGCACTTTGGGAGGCCGAGGCGGGTGGATCACAAGGTCAGGAGTTCGAGACCAGCCTGGCCAATATAGTGAAACCCCGTCTCTACTAAAAATACAAAAATTAGCTGGGCATGGTGGTGTGCACCTGTAATCCCAGCTACCCGGGAGGCTGAGGCAGGAGAATCGCTTGAACCCAGGAGGCGGAGGTTGCAGTCAGCTGAGATTGTACCACTGCACTCCAGCCTGGGCAATAGAGCAAGACTCTGTCTCAAAAAACAAACAAACAAAACAAACAAACAAACAAAAAACTCCACTCTAAAGATACAATGTCAAAAATATGAAAAGGCATGTGCACAAGGCTTTTAATTGCAGCACTATTTACAGTAGCAAAAAATCTGGAAACAAATGCCCATCAGTAAGGAACTTGTTGAATACATGATGGTACATCCACAAGGGAGCGATCAACTCCAGAGTATTATTAAGTGAAAAAAGAAGCAATATGAAGAAAAGTGAGTACAATAAACTATCATTTAACTAGTGATACATATACATTTTTCAATGGAGGGATAAACCGTAATTTTCTTTTTAAATGGCACCTGCATGGGGAAGGATGAGACAGAATGGAGGAGGCAAACAGAGAAACTAGGCTTTTCTACATATACTTTGTTTTGTAGATTGGACTGTAGAATCCTGTAAATATTTTATAGAATTATAAAACACAAAGTGGGCTTAAGCAAACTTTAAAATCAAAAGCAAAATGAAACAAATGATTCTGTGTATCAAGCTTGTGCTATACCCACACAGAGATGAATCATTTCTAGTGACTTTAAAACATGAAATTTTGTTCATTTCTAGTGGGATATACCATAAGGACAAAAAGAACTGCAAAACAATCTTAAGCTGTAAAGTCATTATATCATAGGTAGTTATGTTGGTATTATTTTATTTAGACTGTTATATGTACATTGTGAGATAAAGCAAACGAGCATTTGTGTTGGTGTCATTGAGAATCGGAACTTTCACCATGGGAAAAAAAGAGATGTGGTCATACAATTGATGAAATAAAAACTCTTTTGTCCTGATTTTGAATTGGAAGCATCTGTATAAACGTATCATTTCCTCTTAAGAACAAAACTGTATTCCTTCACTCTGTCCACTGAAAAGGCCTAGAAACAAACACCAGTCCAGTAACGACAAGCATCTCCAGCACCTAGAAAATAGTCCAGAGCTCCTTGTAGAAATGGATGACTCCTGGCTGGGCACACTGGCTCACCCCTGTAATCACAGCACTTTGGGCGGCTGAGGCAGGAGGATCACTTGAAGTCAGGAGTTCAAGACCAGCCCGGCCAACATGGCGAAACCACGTCTCTACTAAAAATACAAAAGTTAGCCAGGCATGGTGGCACATGCCTGAAGTCCCAGATACTCAGGAGGCTGAGGCAGGAGAATCGCTTGAACCTGGGAGGCAGAGGTTGCAGTGAGCCAAGATCGCACCACTGCACTCAGCCTGGATGAGAGAGCAAGACTGTCGCAAAAAACAAACAAACAAACAAAAAATGGATGACTTCAGATCTGAGGCAGGAAATCTGCAAGAGCCTAGCACATCCTATTATACCAGAAACCAAATAAGCAATAAAATCCAAATAAGATAATGTTAAAAGGATACAAGAGCCAACCTGAAGAGGCACCTATTGGCTCAGTATGAGACTATTTGCATATTAGTAAGAGTAACTACAGTGGATTAGAATATAACATATCTTTTTCATCATAGCTTCGGTATGATCCTAAAACAAAGAAACCGAAACAAAACCAAATAACAAAAAAGAAAACCCTCACTGATCACCTTTAGAGAATATCTGATTGGGAATTAACTAGAAACATTATAATATAAAGGAAAAGAAGCAAGCATTTATCCTACCTTTCTTATGAGAACTGTACCTCAGGGTTGATGAGAAGTACCTCTTTATAGGGGTATTCTAGTTACTAAGTGAAAAAGGAATGATAGAGTATTACCATTGGGCAACCCTTAGGGAAACAATGATCTAGGCAATGGTCATCAATGGCTGCTAACACAACAGAAGAGGAAACTACATATTACACACTTCTTAATAGATATGCACAATGGAACTTATAAGTATTCAGGTAAAAAAATATTACTTGAATCTGATATTGATCAAACTTCTAGATCCAATCATCAAGTTTTAGGAAATACAGTGGACAGAGGGTCACATTAAATGACACTGTGGGGAGGGGAATTATGAAAATCTGAATTGGGAAAATTCTATAGGACAAATGACCCAGTGTGATAAACAAATAAATTGGGGTAGCGGAGTAGAGAGAGATAGAGTGAGGGCAAACTTTTAAAGGAGGTTAAGAGACATTTAATTGCAACTGTGGACCTTATTACAACTGTGTACCTTATTACAACTGTGCTTTGTATCAAGTTAAAAATTACCAGATATTTGGGAAATTTAAGCACTGAGTGGGCATTGGGTAACATAGGAAATTATTGTTAATTTGTTATAGGTGTGATAATGGTATGGTAGTTATATTTAAAGAGTCCTTATCTTTTAGATACTAACATTTAGAGATATAAGCATACGTTTATAGATGAAATGATAAAATGTTGGGAACTTGCTTCAAAATAATCTGGGGATGTGGGAGTAGAAGGAATATAGATTAAACACATTTTTTCTACTTACATATATAATTGAAGTGTTTCATAATAAAAAGTTAAAAATAAATAAAAACCATAAAAAGTTAAAAACAAAACAAAAAATTTCCCAGCTGTTGCAGAGACTGTGCAAGGCAAGAAAATCTAAGAATCTTTCAGCCCTTCAGAATAAAGTCAGCTTTACAACTGTGAAGTCACATTCTTAAAATGCAGTCTGATTAAGAGATTCTCTGCATTCTCATTCCTTCTTGTCATAGACTAACGAAATACTTCACTGTAATCTAAAATACATCAGATCATTATATTTCTCTGTTCAAGTCTATCTGTAGCTCCCCAGTACTTTATCTGTACTCAGAAAAACAGCTGATG
This sequence comes from Rhinopithecus roxellana, assembly GCF_007565055.1. Lineage (NCBI taxonomy): Eukaryota > Metazoa > Chordata > Mammalia > Primates > Cercopithecidae > Rhinopithecus > Rhinopithecus roxellana. Next base: position 117,365,894 of record NC_044549.1, on the reverse strand, counting down.
CCCTTGTAATAGCCTACAGAACTCTCCCTACTTGATATCCCCTCAGTGGTAGCCAGCCTCCAAGACGGTCCCCAAAAATGATCCCTACTTCCTGGTATTTGTTATTCTCTTCCAAGACTAGTCTATGTGATCAGTAAAATAACGAAAATGTGATGGCATGCTACTTCTGAGATTCGGTTATAGACACTGTGGCTTCCATCTTGGTTTCTTTCTCCCTCTTCCTTGGATCACTTGCTCCGGGGGAAACCAGCTGTCATGTCATCAGCAGTGCCATACAGTGGCCACGTAGTAAGAATTCTGGAGAACTGAATTCTCCTGCCAACAGCCCTGTCAGTGTGCATGGAGGCTGATCTTCCAGCTTCAGTCAAGTCACTTTTTCTTAAAGGGTTAGATGGTAAATAGTTCCAGCTTTGCAGGCCATGTGGTTTATATTGCAACTACTCAATTTTTCCATCATACACAACATGCAAAATAATGTGTTCCCAGAAAATCTTATTTATAAAAACAGGCAGTAGTTTGCTAACTCTTCCATGACTTCAGCACATGCTCACAGCTTGATTGCCACCTCATGAAACCCTGAACCAGAGCTATGCAGATAAGCTCCTCCAATTCTTGAGCCTCAGGAACTGTGAGATATATTTGTTTCAAGTTGCTACATTTTAGTGTAATCGATAACTAATATACCATCATCCCACTCTCCACACCCCACATATACCTCTTTTTACTTCTCTAATTTCACTTCTCTCTACTCTCCATCACTCAGTCAGCTGAGGTCACAGAGACCTCCTTGTTCCTTGATTATACCAGGGGTGCTTGTGCCTTTGGGCCTTTGTACTTGCTATTCTCTATGCCTGAAATGCTTCTCCCCAAGACATCTACTTGGTGAGACTCAGTATCTCCTTTAGGTCTTTACTCAAATGAGCCTTTCTCAGTAAAGTGAGGAGGGGAACAGTGAGGATGTTCCCTCATCCTACTTATAGACGCAACACACCTTCCTTCCTACATTCCCTATTTCCTTTATTTTTCTTCATAGCATTTACCACCATGTAACATATACTTTATTTTATTGTCTGTCTTCCTCTACTGGATTGTAATCTTCATGAAGGCAGGAGTTTCCATTTTGTTTACTTCAGTATCCAAAACAGTACCTAGCCTGCAGTAGCCCTCAATAAATTTTATTATTTAACAAACCTGCCAACACCTTAAAGGCATGAATATCTTACTTGACATAATATACCCAGCCCCTGGCACACAATAAATATTAAATGCTAAATTAGCTTTCAAGAATTTTAAACGTGAATATTAGATGTGTTTTTGAAAGATCACTCTAGGAAAAGAATAGAAGCAATTGGTGTTTGCTAATACTTGATTCTCATTTGCTCTCCATAGGCAATTTCACCCATCCTCATTGTTCATTACTTCCTAAATGTAATTTAACCTTAAAATTTGCATTGTCCCTGCTCAATTTCCCAAAGCCACCCTCTTTCTCAACTTTGGGTTGCATAACTTACTGTGTGACTTTGGATGAATTACTTAACTCTATGTGCCTCAGTTTCCCTAGCTGCCAATGTGGATATTAATACTTATCTCAAAAGAATGATGATAAATGAGTCAATTCATGTAAAATACTGAGAACAGGTCCGGTGCGGTGGCTCACACCTGTAATCCCAGCACTTTGGGAGGCCGAGACAGGTGGATCACTTGAGGTCAGGATTTCAAGACCAGCCTAGCCAACATGGTGAAACCCCATCTGTACTAAAAAAATACAAAAATTAGCCAGGTGTAGTGGTAGGCGCCTGTAATCCCAGCTACTCGGAAGGCTGAGGCGGGAGAATCACTTGAGCCTGGGAGGTGGAGGTTGCAGTGAGCCATGGTCATGCCACTGCACTCCTGCCTGGGCAACAAAGCGAGACTCCCTCTCAAAAAACAAAACAAAACAACAAAAAGTCCATTCTCCACAATACAGTCTGATATTTTTCAAAATGCTCATCTCATCAGGTCACATTACTTTCATTACTCCCATTGCCCTCAAGATGAAAACATGGACTTCAGTCCTGCATTGGCTAGCTTCTACTTTTCCAGATTATCCTCATGATCACATTTAGTCCAGAATGTACTCTGGCCAACCAGACTCCCAATGCCCTGAGAACTTCAGAAGTGCTCCCCCCTCTGTCTGGAACACCCTACTTTCCCCTTCCCAGATACTGTCTACCTTTCCTGTTCTACAAAGTGCTCACAAACTTTGACTTCCCAGATGAAATTCCTTTTATTAAGCCCTCCCTTTGGTAGCAGCAAATTTGTTCGCATGTGATTTGATCAGTTTCCCTCATCATACTAACACAACAGAGTAGGCTGAGCGTTTTTACTCACCATCACATACATCCTCAATGTTCTGCAGCGGCGCACAGTAGTAGGTACCTGGTTAACTATTTGTGAAAAACATGAAAAATAGAAAAAATGGGGTAGAGCCAAGTTAGGAAGTTGAGTCATTCAAGAATCAAGGAGTTGCTGCACTGAGGTATTGCACAAAGATGATGGGAGCACTTAAATTTTTAGGAAAATGCATTAAAACAATTAAACTATCATTTCAAGCAATCCCCAAACCAATTAATGCATATATTAGGTTGTAACTGTCAAGATACGTTTGGCAATACAATTGTATTAGCATCAGGACTCATCTAAGTACCTGAAGCAGTGGCAGCATCAGGCTCAGTGGTACAAAAAGGCACATCATTCTCGTCTTCTCCAATCTCCTGCAGTATGGATTCTGCCAAACCATTTCAATTAGAGCTTTCAAAGGTCACTTTATTCAGGAGAAAGGGTCCATCCACTTTTAAGTTTTAATAGACAACCAACATTCCAGTGTAGGGGTAGGGGCTTTTGAGAAAGAGATGAAGATGGTCTGAGACAGGATTCCAACCAAGTGAATTAATTTTTCAGACAAGGACCACAGTAGATTCAGTAGCTGAGTTGAGATTTGGTTTTGAGTTTCTGGTTCCTACAAGGTGGGCAGTGAGGGCTTTCTAATAAGCAGTTAAACATTGGTTTATAGCAAGACTCACACCCATAGAGTCTTTGGGCTAACTAGAAGAACAAATTCTGAAGCAGAAGAGTAACACAGAGCAACTTACATGAAAGAACTGCTCTAAGCACTTGAGATTACAAACTATTAAAAATGATATTTGAGACTGTCAAGACAATCATATACATTTTATACAGCTATATAAAAAATTGTTCTACAGTTAAGATTTCCTGGCCAGGCATGGAGGCTCACAGCTAGATAGATCACTTGAAGTCAGGAGTTCAAAACCAGGCTGGCCAACATGGCCAAACTCTACTGAAAGTACAAAAAATTAGTTGGGCATGGTGGTACATACCTGTAATTCCAGCTATTTGGGAAGCTGAGTCATTGCACTCCAGCCTGTGAGACACAACAAGACTGTCTAAAAAAAAGATGTCCTATATAACACTACTTTTACCTGAGTACATGAAAGATTTTGGAAATCCTGGGAAAAAAATTCTACTAGCTATAAGCTATTTAAATACTGTTGACAGAAATTATCAGAGGGAAATCAAAATCATGTAAACAGCATACTCAAATAAAAGAATGAGATAAAAGTTTAAGAGTATAATATTTTTTATTCACTGATAGCAAAGCCCTGTAAGGGGAGCCTTTGCCTAGTCCTCCGACTCTGATTCATCTTCATCTTGACTAATCTGGAAGTAACGAAGTTCATAGGTCTCCTTGTCAGATGCAACCACTCGAAGCCAATCACGAAGATTGTTTTTCTTAAGGTATTTCTTGGTAAGGTATTTCAAATACCTTTAAAATAAAAACATAAATTTCATTAAGAAATACAATTCCTACTATGTAAAGGTTTATTGTATGAAAAATATACATCATTTTCATCTTTTCTGTACCTAGCTTCCTCCAAAGTATTTCATCCTTCCTTTCACACTATGCATTGTGCAAGACTGTTAGGGTAGCATCCTCTTGTCATACTGCCACAGCCAAATTATTTAAGCAATATGATTTTACTCTTCAAATATATTATGTATGTGTGTGTATATATATATATATGTATGTGAAAACGTTAACACCCCCTTCACCACTATTAAGCCCCCTAACTCCCAATCCCACCCTGGCTCAAGAGGGAACCTATTAATAGGGTTAAATTCTTACTATGCTCATTAAGTCTCAACTTCTCTGAAAATTCTTAGGCCCTCTCTACATGTAATGTAATCAGAGTTGTATTTCATAGTAATTATCTGATTATCTGTAAGATCCTTGAGGACAGCTACTACATTTTTATCTCTGAATCCTTAGTGACTATAATCTCAGTTAACATGTACTGCAACCACTTTAGTCCAAGCCATCATCGTTTCTTACTGAAATCAGCTCTTACACCTTCAGTCTTTTTCAGCCACAATGAACAATTGCTTCCCCTTACACATCCCATGGCTTTCAAGATCTGCTCCCCAGACACCCTCCCACCTCATGCATTCCTCCCAAAACACTACACCCCAGACACACTGGCTTTGTTATTATTACTTTAATCCACCAGGCTTCTGGTTCATCCTGCCTGTAACAATTATCCCCCAATTGCAAGGCTCACTTCTGCATTTCATTTCCTGAACAACTTATCAACTTACCCAAAAACTTTGCAACTAGCTTTATGCCCTTACAGCACTTATCACTGCTTGATTAATTCCATTTCACTCTCTCCCTTCTCCACTAGAAGTTTCTTGGTGGTGGTTAAACTGTCTGCTTGGTTCACTGTTGGGTTACCCAGTCCTGTGCTGCCCATGAAGTATTTAATATATGGTGAATAAAACAAAAACTGGCAGCAAGATGTTAAGACTTTGCTTCTGATCGGCTACCTCTCCTGAATAAATAACTAAAACCTTAAAAAATTTTAAGAAATGGTTTGTATCATTAAGTTGAGACAATCCTCCTATGTACACATTAGACATGTTTCTTGCAACACACTCAAATACTAAAGTACTCAGCATTAAAGGTTATATACAACTTGGATTTACAGGGCCTGTAATTTACGGGACCGGGACCGTGGACACAACTGCCCTATATTCTAGCAATAAATTACACTTACAACTAGAATCAGCAATTGGCACTCATTTACTGAATTTCCCATTTATGTAGGCCTTTAGTAAGTTCTTATTTATTCTTGCATATAAACAGAATACATGTAATAATTACACATTCTATGAAATATTCCAAAAACTACTATAATTTTATTAAAATTTGCAAAGGTACCAACCTTTTAGAGAACTGTTTCTCGGAAACAACTGTGATTTTATTCTTGAAGCGTTCAATGTGAACAACATTCCCGAGATTTCCAGTTTTGCCATTGACTTTAACCTTCTCCCGTAGAAATTGTTCCTATTTTAAAACAGAAAAAATGCACAGCTAGGGAAGAGAACCCTAGATATTCACTAGGGAAGGTACCCTAGGAATACAGCTTAGGTTATTATCAAATATTACATATTTAAACCACTATAAATAACTCAGATTATAAAAATGAGCCGAGTAGAATGATACTTACAAAATTTCCAGAATCAAAAATTCCATCTTCTACTGGATGAGTGAGGTCCAAATTAAACTTCCAGGTTGACCTTTTGGGCTTCTTGTCTTTCTGCTACATAAATGCGAAATAATTATGTTAGCTATATAAAACAATTTATTCAATTGGTACAAACAATTTTAAAGTTTGTACCAATGCAATCTGTACAATGTACTGTGAGGTTACATATACAGAAATGTAACAAAAATAAAAATTAAAAAACCCCACCCACCCCAGGATTGATGTGAACCTCTAACCAAGTCCTAATATGTTCAAGATGTCAAAAGGTTATGGACTTTCATTGTTTTCCATACCACCGATGTTCAACTTTAAACTATCATGCTTTACTGCCACCCCACTGCAGATGGAAACAGATTAGTAAACCTCCTAGCCCAAGCACAATTAAGTGCCAGAGCCAGGATTCCATCCATCTATGTCTAGGAAATTCAATTCTTACGTTGTTATAGGCAAGGGAAGAGGACTTCGGTTAAAAAAAAAAAAAGAAAGAAAAAAAATTTTTAAAAACAACCAAATAAAGGCTAGGCGCGGCCCCAGCACTCTGGGAGGCTGAGGCAGGAGGATCACTTGAGGTCAGGAGTTTGAGACCAGCCTGGCTAACATGGTGAAACCCCATCTCTAGTTAAAATACAAAAATTAGCCAGGTGTGGTGATGCATGCTTGTAATCCTAGCTATTCAGAAGGCTAAGTCGGGAGGATTGCTTGAACCCAGGAAACGGAGGTTGCAGTGAGCCTGATCATGCCACTGTACTCCGACCTGGTGGACAGACTCTGTCTCAACAAAAAAGAAAAGCCAACACCGTGGAACTTAAATTTTCCATATCCAAACCTTTTATACCAAGACCATATAATATGGCTACATAAGCAAAATGTTGCTGTAGCCAGTAACCAGGTACATTCACTGTAATATAAACAAATCAGTATTTATCAGATGATAACCTCCAATTTCGATCCACCCAAAAGGCTACCAAGCATTACACCTTAGTTTGCTTTCTCAGGTAGCACGGTAACATGTACCAAAAGAAAATCACGCAGTTGGCGCAGAAGTTAATTTGGGAGACACAAACAATTTCTGTCTAATGGAACAGATAACCCTGTAGGGTTTATGGCCATGCTGGGCATTACCCAGCTTTGTAGCTAGCCCAGCAATTTTATCCTAACTTTTTCTGTAAATTACATATATATACCTATCTTTTCAGATATTCTTAGGAACATTTTAACATCTTACTGGTTCCTTTACTAACGACTTAAGTACAATATCTGAAGCAGGTTCATTTCACATTGCTGGAATCTAGGCTTTTACTTTTCTAAAAATTACTTCACAGAGAAGTTTCTTCCCCAACTGAAAGTTCTCAGAAACTTCTGTGATGTCGGCCATCGCGGGAGCTGAGCGCCTCGGAGTTCCCTCTGGCCTGGCACAGGTCGTCAGACCGGCCCGATTACTCACCTTTCCCCTACCCAGTCCAGAGTGGCAAAAGCATTATCAGGCGCAAGACAGTAAATAAATGGCTCAGATTGCAGTACCAGTGGCCAATTTACAGCTGTGCCTCCCTCTTTCCCGCGTGTCCAAAACCACCCATTCTAAACCAATTCCGAGCCCAGCTCCAACTCCACTAGACCGCATGGCAGATGCCAGAAGTCTCGAAAAACAATTCAGGATCCTCGCGTTTTGGTTGTGTTTCTGACCCAGCCTCCACTATTCCCCTCCCTTTATCTCGACTGAGACGTCCCCACTCGACAGATGCAAAATTCGTTAGAGCAAAAATCATTAAATTGCCGCACAACACTCCCACGAAGACATCGCTCACTCACCGGCGCCATCTTGCGAGTCGGCCGCGCGAGCAGAGAGGAAGCTACGACCGAGCGTCTGTATTTATACCAAAGCGTGCTGCGTCACGCGCTGAGAGCGTCAGATTGTCGCCTCCAGGAAAAGAAAGCAGGAGGAGCGCGGAGGCCGGTAACCTGGGAAACCAGTGCGCAGTCCGACGCCAGTAGGGAATCGGCTTTCCGCGGGCGCACGCAGGTGGCAGTGGTTGAACTGACTCTCGGGTTTCCGCTCCTGGCTGTACAAGTTGATTGATCGCAGTGGCCCCTACAGTTACCTAGTGGCTGCTCCCGGATACGGACGCACGCGAGGGATGCAGGGGTCATCTTTCACTAATCACCGGAATCCCGTTTCCAATCAGGGCAAGACAGTGTCTCGGGTTGCTTTGGGATCTCCTCTTTTATTGCAGTTATAATCCTCCAGCCAAAAAGTTATTTGTTTGTGTTTTGTCTGTGAGCCTCGTTTTCTAAATGACTGTTGAGGGAAATCGGTGCTTCGGGGACCAGGTCCTCGGAAAAAAAGCATTTATGTATATGTATGGGCGTGGTGGCCCACACCTGTAATCCCAGCACTTTGGGAGGCCGAGGCCGGAGGATCTCTTGAGCCCAGGAGTTCGAGACCACCCTTGGCAGCATAGGCATAGGGAGAATCCGTCTCTACAAACAATTTAAAAAAAATTAGCCCGGGTGGTGGTGCGCTTCTGTATTCCCAGCCACTTGGGAGGCTGAGGCAGGAACATTGCTAAACTTGGGAGGAGAAAGTTGCAGAGTCGAGATCTGCCACTGCACTACAGCCTGCGTGACAGAGTGAGACTCTGTCTTAAAGAGAAAAACACGTAGTGCTTGCTTCTTGTTCATTCGTTTGTATAATTTATCATGGGTTTTAGAGTTAATGCCAGGTCTCTTGATTTCCATCCAAAATGCTCCCCAGTTAAAATTCAATGAATGTTTGCTGTGACCTATCAGTATGTACAAGACATACGAGGGTGGAAGTGTCTTGCTGACAAAAGGAAAAAGTAGCTTTTGAGCTTTGAAGGATTGTAAATTGACATCAGATTAGAAGGTAATACGTTTTCGCGGAGATGAAATTATCATACCTAGGGGTAGGGGTATGGGATGGGGTGGACTTTGTTGTTAATTTGAAGAATGACCCCAGAAAGTAAGAACTGTTCATGGCCTTTATGCCAGCAAGTAGTTATCGTGGAAACTATGCTTTAATAGAGCATATGACTTGTGGAGTCTGAAGAGAGGCCCTGAATTCCTAGAAGAAATCCATTTCAACAAGATTTTTTAGTTGTCTGCCTTAAGAGCCACAATAATTACATTTCTTTTTCCAAACATTAAAGGGATAGAAGGGAGCCATTGGCATTTCCTCCTCAAAGGCTGCCTAAGCTGAGGGGCAGAAATGATTCTTATTTTGCTTGTCTTTAGCAGTCTTCCATGTCTTGACAATAAACTCCTTAAGCACTATTAAGCCATTTGTACAAAGAGGATATGAAAACATACCTGTTTCACAATAACAAGTAATCGCCAAATAACTAATTAGAAACTGTAATGGGGGAAAAATTTGTCAATTAGAACAAAAAAAAAACACCAAAACTTAAGAATATTAACGAGAAATGTATTAAATAATAATACATTTATATTATATAATAAAAAATATTAATACATTTATATTATATAATAAAAAATAATATTCAGATGGGAAGACTAAAAGTTGTAAATAATTCAGTTCTTCCCAAACTGCGTGTGTGGGCATGTATATAGTCACACAATGCTAGTCAATACCCCATAGTTATTTTTTAAAAATTTGACAGCTAATTAAAAAAATGATTTTAACATTTATTTTAGATTCAGAGGGTACATGTGCAGTTTTGTTACGTGAGTATATATAGTGACGGTGGGGTTTGTGGTGCGATTGATCCCTTCACCCAGGTAGTGAAAATAGTACCCAGTAGTTAGATTTTCAACCCTTACCCACTTCTAGTAGTCCCAGTGTCTATTTTGTAAAAATTTACTGATACATCATCATTGTATATATTTCTATATATAATATTGCATGGGATAATGTGATATTTTAATACATGGATACAATATGTAATGATCAAATCACAGTAATTTGGATATTAAACACCTCAAACATTTTTCATTTTTTTGTGTGTTGAGAACATTCCATGATGTCCATGAGTATCCAATGTTTAGTTCCCACTTATAAGTGAGAAGTACAATATTTGGTTTTCTGTTCCTGCATTAATTCGCCTAGGATAATGGCCTCCAGCTGCAGCCATGTTGCTGCAAAGTACATGATTTCGTTATTTATGGCTTGTGTTGACAGCTAATTCTAAATTACGACTCAATAAATGTCTGAAAAGAGCCAAGACACTTTAGAACAATGAAAGGGAGTGTGCCTTTCCAGCTCTTTCAATATAAGATATTGTAATAGATGATAGATATGTATTTAATATAAACTTCAGTCATTGGATCTATATGATGCTGAAGCCTTAGTAAATGGATCAGTAAGCAAAAAAATACAGAAAAACTCCTCCATATGTAACAACCTTACGAATGGCTAAAATATAGTTTTATTTTTATGTATGCATTTATTTATTTTTTAGAGACATAGTCTTGCTCTATTGCCTAAGCTGGAGTGCAGTGGTGCAATCTCAGCTCACTGCAACCTCTGTCTCCCGGGTTCAAGCAATTCTCCTGCTTCAGCCTCCCAAGTAGCTGGGATTACAGGCGCTTACCACCACACACGGCTAATTTTTCTATTTTTAGTAGGGATTTCGCCATGTTGACCAGGCTGGTCTCGAACTCTTGGCCTCAACTGATCCGCCCACCTTGGCCTCCCAAAGTGCTGGGATTACAGGTGTGAGCCATTGTGCCTGGTCTAAAATATAGTTTTATAAATAATTTTTTAATGTATGCTTGAGCTGGTGGAAAAGTAAAATAATTTTTAGGGAGCAGAAATGACAAGCCATGATCCTACATGTTTGGAGCTTGAATTAGCTCTGCCCAGATAGCATGAAAAAGCTCCAAACTGAGTATGTAGTTTAAAGTGTGCTTGTATTATTAACACCAGACAGAAGCAAGGGCAAATGCTCTCTGGAGAAATGCATTTTAGACTCTGGATTTTCTATTCTATTCCATTGACCTATCTTTTCACTTGCCAGTACCTCACTGTTTTGATATAGAGGCTTTGTAATATGTTTTAATTTCTGGTCATGCTAGTCCCCACTCAGTTCTGTCTTTTCAATATTTTCGTAGTGATTCTTGCACGTTCATATTTCTGTATGAACTTTATTAACAACTTGTTTAACTTCATTTAAAAAACTTGGCATTTTTATTAAGACTGTATTAAAATTATAAATTAAATTAGGTAGAACTATCATCTTACTAACTAGCTATCAACCAATAATATGGAATTTGTTCAGGTCAACTCTGTCTTTTGGGAGTGATTTATAGCTTTCCTTGTATAGGCTTTGAACATTTTCCTTTCATTATGTCTTCTAATTGGTTATTATTTGTATATATAAAACTATTTATTTTTGCATGTTAATTTTATTTCCTGCTACCTTGATGGACAACTTTATTGTTTGAGTTAGCTTTATCATTGATTATCTGGGATTTTCCAGATATACTATCAGATCATCTGAAAACAGAAAAGTCTTATTTTTTCTTTTATTCTTAAAATTTTAATACGTCTATTTTCTCTTGTCCACTTGTACTGGCTAATACTTCCAAAACAATAGGGGTCAAGATATTGAGCATTCTTGTCTAGTTCTTGACCTTAGTGAGACTGCCTTCAGCATTTCTCCACCAAGGAAAAGGCTAGCTTTTGGAATTTTATGCAAACACACACACACATATATATGCACATGTTTATACATATGTATACACACACATACATAGCTGTTAGGTGTACCATGTTAACATATATAAACATAAATACATTTACATCAAATAAGTATTCATACATGTCTATTTTCTAAAGAGATTTTTTAAGAATGGATCTTGTTGCCGGGCGCGGTGGCTCAAGCCTGTAATCCCAGCACTTTGGGAGGCCGAGGCGGGTGGATCACGAGGTCAGGAGATCGAGACCCTCCTGGCTAACACGGTGAAACCCCGTCTCTACTAAAAATACAAAAAACTAGCCGGGCGCGGTGGCGGGCGCCTGTAGTCCCAGCTACTCGGAGGCTGAGGCGGGAGAATGGCGGGAACCCGGGAGGCGGAGCTTGCAGTGAGCCGAGATCGCGCCACTGCACTCCAGCCTGGGCGACACAGCGAGACTCCGTCTCAAAAAAAAAAAAAAAAAAAAAAAAAAAAAAAAAAAAAAAAAAAAAAAAAGAATGGATCTTGTTTTACCTAAATTTTTTTTCAGTATGCAGAAAATCATGTTTTTTCAAATTTTTAATTTGTTTATTTGAAACAGATCTTGCTTTGTCACCCAGGGTGGAGTGCAGGCACAGTCACAGCTCACTGTAGCCTCCACCCCCTGGGCTCCAGTGATCATCCGACCTCAGCCTCCTAAGTAGCTGAGACTACTGGTGCGCTCCACCACACCTGGCTAATTGTATTTTTTTGTAGAGATGGGGTTTCGCTATGTTTCCCAAGTTGGTCTCAAATCCTGGGCTCAAGCCATCCATCCGTTTCGGATTACAGGCGTGAGCCACCATGCCCAGCCTTCTTTTTTCCCTTTATACCTATTAATATAGTAAATGCTATGAAAAGATTTCCCAATATATTAATATATGTCCTATGATAGTGAGCTATATTAATAGATTTTCTAATATTGAACCATTCTTACATTTCTGATAGACACTGGTGTATTACTTTCTTCATGTGGTGTTTGAGTCTAAAAACTAGTATTATATTAGGATTTTTGCTTCAATATATTTTTTGTTATTTTTAACAGGTTTAGGATCAAAGTTATACTTGCTTCGTAAAAAGAATTTAGATTATTTTCCCTATTCTGAAACATTGTACATAATGTTAGGACCATATGGTCTCTGAAAGTTTGGTAAAATTCTCCTATGAAACCATTTGGACCCCGTTTTGTTTGGTTGGTTTCTTTGTGGGAACAGCAACCCCAGCTTGGTTTCTTTGTGGGACAGTTTCTTGACAACTTTCTGTAGTTCTATTAAAATTACAGTTTAAGCTTTCTGTCTTTACTGAGGTCAATTTTAATAACCATATTTTCCTAAGAAACTGTATCATCTAGGTTTTCAAATTTATGTGCATAGATTTGCAGTTTTGTTTTATTTTTATTTCCTCTACATTATCAGTGATTCCTTCTTGTCATTTCCCATTTTTGCATTTGTGCTTTCTTCATGTTTATTAAATAGCTAATGATCAATCTATTTTGTTAATTTTTCCAATAACTAGAATTTTAATCTATTTAATTTGCTATTTTTCTTATTCATCTCATTAATTTCTGCTTTTGTTATTGTTACTTCCTCCTGTGTGCTTCCTTTTGGTTTATTTTTCTAGCTGTTTGATTTACTATTTACTTATGTTCATTCTGTCATTTTTATTTATATAGATGGTAGGGCAATGAATTTTCCTCTGATAATACTTTTACATAGATTCTAATATATAGTATTTTCATTATCTTTCAGGAATTCCTTAATTTTTGTATTTCCCTTTTCATTGTACACTGCATAATAGGTTTTAAATTTCTAGTTAGAAAGACCTTTTTATTTTCTAGTTTTAATTTCACTTGGGACTGGTAACACAGTGTTTTTAATATTTCTGCTTTATAGAAGCTACTGCTGTTTTCTTTATGCTCTAAATGTCCTTTTTTTTGTGTGAAAGTTCTATTTGCCTTGGAAAGAAAATCTCTAACATCAGGATGGTAATATTTGATATATGTGCAAAAGATTTACCTCATTGATTGTATAGCAATTAAAATGAGCTACAGTGACAGCCACATTAAGTGAAATTCGCATAATTATGAAGGAAAAATGCAGACACACTATGAGTGTTAGTCGATGAACTTCTTCATTAGAATCTGTTGGGGATCTGCTGGGCCTTTTTGGCTTTCTTGGGCACTAGACTACAAGTCATTGTGGTCCTGGGAAGTGTCCCTGGGTGTAGCCAAAAATTATTTTAACTGGATTCAGAAAAAAAAACCAAACTTCTCAAATTGGACAATGGATTGATACAACCTTGTAGGTACGTCCTTTTGAACCAATACACAACCAGTGGTTGTAACTGATATGACTACAAGTATTGTGGGAAACAGATATTTTAAGTTCCCAGTGGAGTGAATAATTTAGACAAGCAGTATGGTTTCCAAATATGCAGTTCCATAGAAGGCCATTCTATTTGGATAGAATGTTTAATGATTTAATGATGGGGGGGTGGGGGAAGGATAAGATGCAGGTAAATTGTAAGAGACACAACTCATAATTAGCCCTTTTCAGTCTTCTTTTTCCCTCCTATGCCTCCCTCTGGGTAACTGGGCTACCGAATTTGCAAGTGGCAAAAAGGAGTGGGGATAGAGGCTAGAAGACCTTAACCGGTACTTCTTTTACTGCCCCACTTTGCATTGTGGTTCTGGTAGATTATGGGTATTTGTAATGATCATAGATACAAGGTGACAACTGCCATGGTATCTCTGGCATGGCTCCCATGTCAGGGAGCAAGAGGGATGTTCTAGAATGGTACAGTGTATAAGGAAGAAACCACTGAGCCACCTAGAAATGAACATGTCCAGTTGGTGTGCATTAGACACAGTGAGGACTGGCAAAAGGGTGAAGCGTTTGCTTCAGGGAATTATCGCACCACTCATGTTGTGGAAAGGGAACAGCAACTCCAGCTTGTAGGAAAGAAACACCTCAGACCCTGGGAAATCAGGGGTGAGGGAAGTAGCACTGCCCTCTCTTACATTAAATATCTCTGGAAGGACACATAGGAAGGGGATGAAGAGGGGAAAATGTCTTTAGTCTTTTGTACCTGCTGAATTTTGAACCAAGTGACTATTTTATATAGTTTAAAAAACATTAAACATTTAAAAATAAAACTGTACCTAAACCTCAAACTAATATTTAGAAATTAATAGTCCCAGCCATAATGCTAGGGCACTACGTGAGGACCTAGAATATAAAAGTACTCAATAAAAACAAGTTAGATTTTTTTTTAAAGTGGCATACACTTAAGTCATACAATTTTTGGGTATGAAATTGTTTTAAAGATGTAGATACACACGAATAGGGCAAGCTGTTAAGTTAACTTTATTTTTATTTAATACAACTGATGAAGTTAACAGACAAATATATTTTAATAATATAACAAAGTTATTATTATTAGGGTATTATCTACATTTTAAGGTTTTTTAAGTCAAAGACTTAACATCTGAATTTTAACTATTTTTGAAATGTAAAATGCACAATTAGTAATACCCATACTACATATCTTAAAATTTTAAAGTTTTAGTGAAAACATTTGAGTCTCTGCAGGTAAAAGCAATAGTTCTCCTGTATCTAAGGAAAAAAATGTAGTACTAAAAAAGTGCCACTGGATTTAGACAATGCTAAACTGTTTCCTTTTTGGGGAGGAGGACAAAGTACATAATAGTATAGAACTAGTCATTTTCATTATACTAGTGTAGAACTAGTAATTTGCATTTGCTTTGTAACAAGCACAAGAGTGCTTATTTATAGTAGATATTAACCACAATAAGTAACTCCTCAAAAAAGATCACAGCTATGATGGGTGACAAGCTGTTCAGTCATTGCTGAAAATAGTCCAGAGTTTTTTAAAAAGTGCAATCTTGATCTGAGATAAATGTAAGTCTACCAATACCAAGAAACAGTTTTAGGGACTTCATATAAATACAGTAACCTGTCTTTTTTGTTTTGTAAAATAGGATTCTACCTGTTCTAAGGAGGGGAATAGTGGTAGATAGCAAATTCTGGCAACAAGTATGTTTCTAGCAGGTGAAAGCCTGGTATGCATTCTATAAGATGCATCTTTTACGGAAAGAAAACATGCTTATTAGATGTATACAGTACTTTTCAGGCACTTGACCTCACTTGGTAGCTAAGTTGGTGTTCAGATGTTTGTTTAATGGAAAAACATTAAATTACATATTGGCTTCAAGCCATGTTCCCATAGAACATCTGTGTTTCATAAGCTAAATCCAAATGTTCCCTGCTAAAATCAAATAATGATGCCATATACCCAATTCAGAGAAAAAATTTAATAGATTAAATAGATTGAATTGTCTCAATTTTTAAGGTTTTCCGCTATAAATTTTTCTTAAATCTTTGTTGCCTGTTACTTGTCTGAATGTTAGCAGAAAAAAGGCTTGACAACTGTGAAATACTATGCCTAAATGACATTAAAATGAGAACTGCTGATCAGTACAATATACTGTTCATGGAAATATGCTTATATTTTCACTCTTACACTGCTTAAGAGCCATATTTTCTCATAGTAAATGTGTTCCTAGTTCATATTATAGAATTCAGTATGTAAACATTTCAATGTATCCAAAAGAGCATTATGAATTTACCTATTATCCCTAAATATGTTTGGTGAACCTCTACGTCAATGCCTGGCTCCAAAACTATTGTTGGAGTCCATGCCAAAGGAATGCTTTCGGATATAATCTAAGGATAGAATTCTAAGATGAGACTGCCAAATTCTATTCTAAAATGAAAAAATATGGCAAGATTCCGGTATGGATGCCACTGTTTCCATTTTTTTCTTGACTATTTAGCATGTAGTTTAAGTGTGTTGACATTAAGGATTTTTTTATATGCATGTATCACGGTATTACAATTTGGGAAAATTCTGCAATATATTTTCAGGCAATTGGCTTTAAAATAATGA
Source organism: Rhinopithecus roxellana (assembly GCF_007565055.1). Taxonomy (NCBI): domain Eukaryota; kingdom Metazoa; phylum Chordata; class Mammalia; order Primates; family Cercopithecidae; genus Rhinopithecus; species Rhinopithecus roxellana. The sequence continues at coordinate 117,349,632 of NC_044549.1, read as the reverse complement.
AGCTTCAGCTTTTAGCACAAACAGCCCTGAGAACAATGCATTCATATTACAGCTCAACTAGAAACAATTGAATTCAGAAACCTTAAAGTACAAAAACAAGTTCTGGAAAAGTTGTAAATTAAAAAAAAAAATAAGTTACCAACAGTTGAGGCACCACCAGACAATACTTTTAAGAGTTGGGAGTTTGGAAAAAAGAACTAACATACAAAGCTATGTGCGTACATGTGCACATGCAAATTGTGTTGTAATGAAAAATTGTGTCTCCAAATTTTACAGCCTAATCATTTTATTGCAGTGTCTCCTATTATAGATATCATGCTCTGACTGCAGGAGAGTTTTGGTAATTAACAGAAAGCGCTGGTACAGAGACTTGTATCATTAAGGGAAACAGAGTCAAGAGCTTGGTTAGCAACAATTTCTTCAAGTGACTGACAGCCCCTGGAAGGGAGCATGAAAAAAACATCATAATTATGTTTATGATGCAAATGCTAAGTCAAAGTAGCAATGATATGATCTATGTTGTAACAAATAAGGTATAACGTCTTCACAGTATAAATAAAATGTTCTACAAAGAAAGAAATATTCAACCTGTTAATAATTGGTGAAAGGTATACAGATAAAAATGGCTTATCACTGTACAATCTATCAAAATGACAGTCCACATTCTATACATGGTAACTTATAATTTTTAACATTTGCTACAAAAAAGTACAACAAATATTAGGAATCAACTTTAACACTGCTGATGTCTAAAAAGAATGAAGTCACTTCTGTTCTATGTTAAAAAATACATGTTCCCTACTTCCTTTTAATATAATTTATAAAGCTTTACTAAATGAAACATTTTGTTCTAGAGAGATATCTATTGACTTATGTGAAAATAAAGTCCCATATCTTTAAAATCTATACTTATATATCAAGAGTATTTATACTTCATATATTACTTAAAATGAAAATATTTATGCATAAACAGCTTTTGCCATTCAAAGTATGAAGATAGAGATGCATTATTATAATTTGTACACCCTTAATTTGTACACAATTGAAAATATATGTGAAATTTTACAAGTTAGGAAGAACAGGGGCATGCTAATCAAGAGTTAATACTAAATCATAACACCAGCATGGTTAAGAGGGGCCATAGGAATGACCTGCAAGCAGCACAGATTAATAATTTTCTGGAATTCCTATGACTTACAGTGCCAACCAGTAGGAATTAAGATACACATTGTAGAGTACTAAGAAACTAGAGCAGTATGTAGTAGGTACTTAAATAGAATACTGGAAAGAATGTAGCCTAATTTTAATTGCGCTTTAGATGGGCAAATGCTAAAATGTTATACTAAAAACGACTACAACCTCACTATTTCTTGTGTTTTAGAAATTTCCTCTTTGCATTTCTCTTAAAGTATCTTGCTTCTTCCCCAAATGGGTTTGCTGAGGCTAAGACAAGATTTAAAAGTATGTACAAATTAAGCAACTAAAATTTGGGATCTTCTGTTACTAATGCTATTACCAGTCACTGATTAGATCAGTTACATCATCATATATGATATACTTTCCTTCAGAAGATAGGAACAAAGCGCTTTTTAGAGGTCAAGGCATGATGGGAGAAGTCTAAGAGCCAGTCTTGGAGAATTAAGGTATTTCTGAGATAGTGATTTTGCTCTATGTTTTGCTCCAATATGATGATTGTTACTGAGTCAAAGGTCCTCACAAACCCTGTGATAGTATCTAAAATTCTGGAAATATACATATGACTCAAAAGATTAAATAGAAATGCAGTGATGTCACCTAAAATACCTTTTAAAATAATTCAGTTTATAGAATTATTTATTATATTTCACACCACTAACTAAGTCACACAACAATCAGAAAAAAATGCATATACTTAAAATAAGTTAAATAATAATATTCATATAAAGTAATGTTGCTTCCATGATTCACTTTCAATTCACTTTAGAACAAAAAGGACATAAAATTAACAAAAATTCCAAATCAATTTAAGGAATTCTCAGTTTTTGTTTAATAAATACATTAATGTCAAAAAATCTACTTAAAAATGGTTGGAAACGGGCCAGGTGTGGTGGCTCATGCTTGTAATCCCAGCACTTTGGGAGGCTGAGGCAGAAGGATCACCTGAGGTCAGGAGTTCAAGACCAGCCTAGACAACATGGTGAAACCCCGTCTCTCCTAAAAAAAATACAAAAAAAATTAGCTGGGTGTGGTAGTGCACACCTGTAGTCCCAGCTCCTTGGGAGGCTGAAGCAGGAGAATTGCTGGAATCCGGGAGGCAGAGGTTGCAGTGAGCCGAGATGGCACCACTGCACTACAGCCTGGCTGACAGAGTAAGACTCAGTTTCAAAAAAAAAAAAAAAAAAAAAAAGAAAAGAAAAAAAAAGTTGGATAGGAGTATTTACTGATAAATAGTAGTATTTATTCAACATGGTTGGAAAACAAGCATTGCATAGTATCCTGTAAAGCAGATCACTCCCTTTATATGTTGGGGACAAAGTTAAAAGCAAAAACAACTGAAAAGCAACTTTTCATTTTTATGCTGACTTACAAAGTCCTCACATAAAAATGTATAGATTTAATGAACCCTCTTTGCCACTGTCTTTTGTGTCTTCCTTATAATCTTACTTGCTAACTTTCACCCAACAGTTCAGTGCCCTTCTGCCAACCATAAGAAGGGACTAAAACCACCATTTAAGGTTACATCAAGTTTGCTAACAATTTGATAAATAGTATGACCAAAGTAATTACGTGGTTGCATGTGGCCGCCAAAATAACTGCCACTTTTTGATAACATGATTTTTGTTTAAGGATTTGTGTTTGCCCTACACAGGCTGAAACTGCAACAATTCCAGTATATAATCTGTTCATTTAATATTAAATCTGTAATTAATGCAGAGTAGTTCAACTTAAATGTGGTACTTCAATACCACTTTATGCTACATTGTTTGATTTAAAACCCTGGTTTAACATTTAACTAAAACATAGGAATGATTTGCTCAGACATAACATCTGCCGAAGCTATCTTGTTTGTTTCTTGAACTGACATACTGAAAACCACAGGAATATTATAGGAAACATACCTACAAAGTTAAAAAAAAATTATACATGATAATTTTTAAAAATTATCGATTGCTTGCAAAACTAACTCAAGCACAATCTGAAAACAATTAAAAAAAGAAATGAGGTTGCTTATGAAGGCTATAGCTTTGGTGACAACTTAGAACCAAATTAGATCTGCAGTTGATTCAGACCTAAACAGTGTTCATGCCTGATGTTTCCATTTATTTGCAGGGTTTTATGGCTACAGCATATTCTTCACTCATTGCACACATGACAGACACCTAGAAGGAAAAAAGCAGGCAAAAGGTTATTCAGGAGACAATACACATAGAAGATATAATTAGTTCATTATATATTGTATATTTGTGGATATTTTGTACACAGGGACTTCTGAAAGGGGTATTCCAAAACAAGCTACTTTCTTTACAGTTTTCTAAAGCAGAATTTCTCAAATAGTGGTTTGTAAGACAATTTCCAGGAAAAAGGAAAACTAACTATAAATGTTTGAACACTTATTACACGTTACATTTCTGAAAGTTTTAACAAAGACAGTAAATCTCCTTTACTTTTTAACACTCCACTAGCATAATTTCTTACCTGCAAGAATAGCTCAGGGCCGGGCGCCTTGTTCAGGCCTGTAATCCTAGCACTTCTGGGAGGCCAAGGTGGGCAGATCACCTGAGGTCAGGAGTTTGAGACCAGCTTGGCCAACATGTTGAAACCCAATCTCTACTAAAAATACAAAAATTAGCCAGATGTGGTGGTGTGCGCCTGTAATCCCAGCTACTCAGGAGGCTGAGGGGAGACTCACTTGAACCCGGGATGCGGAGGTTGCAGTGAGCCGAGATCATGGCACTGCACTCCAGCCTGGGTGACAGAGGGAGACTCCATCTCAAAAAAAAGAGAAAAACAGGGTCAGTTGCAGAGCTTCAGAACAAATTTGGGTTTGAGAGTAATGTTGATGTAGCAAAAACAAACTTTGATACTTTCTTTGGTAATCAGTCTCTAAGGGTTTTATGGAAAACCTGCCTGAGAGATCATTTTCAACATTTTAGCAGTATTTTTAAACCACATTCCATATGTAGTATTTTATGTTAACTAGTTGAGGCTGAAGTTTTTACAAAATGGTTTTAAAAAACAATCCTTCTCTAAGTCTTTACCTGTACATCTTCACCTGCATTGTATTTTCCTTCTATTTCTTTGCCTAGTTCACCTTCTGGCAGTTTAAGATCCTCACGAACTTCACCAGTTTCTGTCAGCAGGGAAAGGTAACCATCTTGAATGCATATCAGCTATTAGAAGAAATTATATCATTGTGCTGATTAGATTATATCCACTTCTTTGTAATGTTTACACAGTTAAATTGCAATTGATATTCTTGTAAGTACAAAGTAATACATTAATATTCTTGGTATTTAAAAATGCTAAAAATATAAAAAATATAAAATATGTACAGAATGGAAGTATAAGTTTACTCCTCCCGGTACTTCCCATACCCAATCTCTGCATTATTAAACAGTTTAGGTTTCTTTACAGTGTATTCCATTTATGTTTACAAAATAAATATAGTTGTTTTTTTTTTAAATGGGATATTGTAAATACTTTACAGTGAGCTGTTTTGACTTAATAATATGTCTTAGAAATACTTTCTAACCAGAAATTATAAACCTACCTTAGTTAACTACCATATAGCTGCATGGACATACTATAACTGATTTAACCAATTTCACATTACTGGGCATAAAAGTTATTTTTGCTATTACAAACTGCATTTTCTAATTTGAGTATGAGCCAAATTAAGTGGAAAATTTTTGGTCTTCAGGCAACAACAACAACAACAACAACAACAAAATCCACTAGTGTATGGATAACAGTAGCGAAAAAAAAAAAAAAATAGTTGTCAACCCAACCTGCAAAAAAGCACAGTTTTGATACCACTGAACTTCTTTTACTACAGGAATGAGGAAACAACCAACCTCCACTCATTTATTCCATTAATGAAAGCATGTACACCATTAGTATGCCTAGAATCCTAACACGTTTTATAAAAGGCTATTATCCAGAATACCGGCTGCTAATATCTACAAAAGGAATCAAAGACAATGGCCCTTGAACCCCTGTAAACCACTACGATATAACCCAGACATATCGTTGGGATTGTTCTCCTCCACATACGGCACCTATCAAAACTGACTATGGCTCTCCACAGAAACTCCATCTACCACAGGAAATTTTTTTTATGTCTAGAAATCTCAAAAATAAGAAATCCTACAGAGCTACAACAAAGAATTTTAACTAACCTCTTAGACCCTCAAATATTTGTGTGGTGGCTTGTAGAGAAGTAGGAGCAAGGAGGTTAAGGTAGAAGTGTAATTTTTAAAATATATATATATATAGTTAAAGATGGGGGTCTCATTATATTGCCTAGGCTGGCCTCAAACTCCTGGGGTCAAGTGAGCCTCTGCTTTAGCCTTCCCAGGAGCTGGGACTATAGGTGTGCACCAATCCACCTAGCTTGAAGTGTAATTTTTAAACAACCACAACATTCCAAGGCAAAACTTTCTGATTTCTGTTTAGTTATTCCCTAAAGCAGAGCTTGTCTATTTCAAGAGTTAAATGTTCCTACTGTGCCACTAGTGACTGAAACACAGAAGCCAAATAATAATACTGATATTTTGAAAATGATGTATGTAATGGAGTTATTTTATTTTTTAAGAGTTAAGAATCAAACTGTGGCATGAAATATATAAAACATTTCAAATGTGAAACGTATAAATATCATAAAACATCTAGTAAAACAATGCATTTACAAACATTAAACATCTTATAAAATAAATTGCTATATTAAATACAATTAGAGTTTTTAAAAATGAAACTAAGCTATGAAAAACAAAAATAATGAGGACAAATTAATCTTTGATATGGTTTGGCTTTGTGTCCCCACCCAAATCTCATCTTGAATTGTAATCCCCACATGTCGAGGGAGGAACCTGGTGGGAGGCAACTGGATCATGGGGTCAGTCTCCCCAATGCTGTTGTCATGATAGTGAGTGAGTTCTCTTCAAAGTGTTTAGCAGACCCCGCCTCACTTGCTCTATCTCCTGCCGTCATGTAAGATGTGCCTTGCTTCCCCTTCACCTTCTGCCATGGTTCCCGAGGCCTCCCTAGCCATGTGGAACTGTGACTCAATTAAATATCTTTTCTTTATAAATTACCCAGTCTCAGGTAGTTCTTCATAGCAGTGTGAAAAAGGACTAATACAGAAAATTGGTACCAGGAGTTTGGGCCACTGCTATAAAGATGCCTGAAAATATGGAAACCACTTTGGAACTGGGTGTCAGGCAGAGACTGGAACAGTTTGGAGGGCTCAGAAGAAAGAAAGATGAGGGAGAGTCTGAAACTTCCTAGAGACCTGTGGAATGAATTTGACCAAAATGCTGACAGTGATATGGACAATGAAGTCCAGGCTGAGGTGGTTTCAGATGGAGATGAGGAACTCATTGGGAATTGGAACAAAGGTCACTTCTGCTGTGCTTTAGCGAAGAGACTGGCTGCATTTTGCCTTGCCCTAGAGATCTGTGGAACTATGAACTTGAGAGAGATGATTTAGGGTATTTAGGGTATCTGGCAGAAGAAATTTCTAAGCAGCAAAGTGTTCAAGAGGTAACCTGGCTTTTTTTGAAAGCATACAGTCATATGCATTCACGAAGAGATGATCTGAAACTGGAGCTCATGTTTAAAAGGGAAGAATGGCATAAAAGTTTGAAACATGTGCAGCCTGACCATGTAGTAGAAAAGAAAAACCCATTTTCTGGGAAGAAATTCAAGCCAGCTGCAGAAATTTCCATAAGTAACAAAGAGCTGAATATTAATAGCCAAGACAATGGGGAAAATGTTGTAAATGGGGAAAATTTTGTAAAGATGGGGTTTCACCACATTGCCCAGGCTGGAGAACTAGTTTTTAAAAAAAAAATTCACAGAAATAAGTTTCTGGACATTCCAGATATCTTCATGGCATCCCCTCCCAACACAAGCCCAGAGGCCTAGGAGGGAAAAATGGTTTCGTGGGCCAGGCCCAGGGCCCTGATGCTCTGTATAGCCTTGGGACTTAGTGCCCTGTATCCTAGCCACTCCAGCTCCAGCTGTGGCTAAAAGGGGCCAAGGTACAGCTTGGGCTGTTGCTTCAGAGGGTGTAAGCCCTAATTCTTGGAGGTTTCCATGTGGTGTTGGGCCTACAGGTGCACAGAAGGTAAGAGTTGAGGTTTGGGAGCCTCTGCTTAGATTTCAGAGGATGTATGAAATGTCTGGAGGTCCAGGCAGAGGTCTGCTGCAGGGGCAGAGCCCTTATGGAGAACCTCTGCTAGGGCAGTGTGGAAGGGACAGGTGGGGTTAGATCCCCCCCACAGAGTCCCCACTAGGACACTGCCTAGTGGAGCTGTGAGAAGGGGATCACCATCTTCCAGATTCCAGAACGGTGCACCATGTGCCTGGAAAAGCAACAGGCACTCAATAGCAGCCACTGAAAGCAGCTGCAGAGGCTGTACCCTGCAGAGCCACAGGGGTGGAGCTGCCCAAGGCCTTGGGAGCCTATCTTTTGGATCAGTGTGCCCTGGATGTAAGACATGGAGTCAAAAGAGATTATTTTGGAGCTCTAAGACTGAATGGCTGCCCTGCTAGGTTTCGGACTTGTATGGGATCTGTAGTTCCTTTGTTTTGGCCAATTTCTCCCATTTGAAATGAGAGCATTTACCCAATGCCTGTACCCTCATTGTATCTAGGAAGTTTATGCTTTTCATTTTATAGGCTCATAGGCAGAAGGGACTTCCCTTGTTTCAGATGAGACGTTGGACTTGGACTTCTGGGTTAATGCTGGAATGAGTTAAGACTTTCAGGAACTGTAGAGAAGGCATGATTGTGTTTTGAAATGTGAGAACATGAGATTTGGAAGGGGCCTGGGACAGAATGATATGATTTGGCTCTATGTCCTCACCCAAATCTCATCTTGAATTATAATCCCCACATGTCAAAGGAGGGACCTGGTGGAAGGTGACTGGATCATGGGGGCAGTTTCCCCCATGCTGTTCTCATGATAGTAAGTGAGTTCTCATGAGATCTGATGGTTTAAAAGTGTTTGACAGTACCCCTGCTGCCATATCAAACATGCCTTGCTTCCCCTTCACCTTCCTCCATGATTATAAGTTTCCTGAGGCCTCCCCAGCCACGTGGAACTGTGCGTCAATTAAATCTCTTTTCTTTATAAGTTACCCAGTTTCAGGTAGTTCTTTATAGTAGTGTGAAAATGGACTAATACAATCTTTTTAAATGGAATTATTTATTAAAAAATCTTAAGTTCTATAGAAAAGTTGCAATAATGCAATGAAATCCCATATCCTTTACCTAGATACTGCCATTGTTAACATTTAATCACATGTGCACTATTTTCTCTATGTATACATCCAACATATATAACATCTATCATATACATTCTTAATATTTTTACAGAACTATTGAGAGTAAGTTCCAAAGATCATGATTCTTCAGCAGTAAATACTTCAGTGCAACAGCCATGACTTTTCAGCAATTAAAACTTCAGTGTATTTTTCTCAAGAACAAGGATATACTCTTAGATAACAACAATTTATTTTTCAAAGTCAGGGAATTAATACTGATAACCTATTATTCAATATATAGTACATATTTAAATTTGCCAATTATCCTAGTATTGTCCTTGATAGCAACTTATTTCCCTAACTCCAGGGTCATATCTTGTATTTATTTGGCTATTATATCAGTTTAGTCTCTTAATTCTAACAGTTTCCCCCACCCCTTAACTTTCATGGCATCAACTTTTTGTTTTTTGGGGGGTTTGGTTTTTGTGAGACCAGGTCTTGCTCTTTCACGCAGGCAGGACTGTGGTGGCATGATCATGACTCACTGCAGCCTCAACCTCCAGGGCTCAAGTTATCCACCCACCTCAGCCTCTAGAGTCACTGGGACCACATGCATACAACCACTATGCCTTTTTTTTTTAAATTTATTTTTATTTTTTGTAGATACAGGGTCTTTCTCTGTTGCCCAGACTGGTCTCAAACTCCTGGGGGTTCACTATTTTATAGATTATTCCTCAGTTTGTGTTTGTCTCACTGTTTTCTCATGATTAAGGTAACATTTTTGAAAGGAATACTATACAAATGATGTTCCCTCAGAGTATCCTATCAGGAGGCAAATGTCAATTTGTCCCATTACGAGTGATGCCAACTTTGATACGCTAAGGTAGTTATCTGCCAGATTTTTCCACTCCAAAGTTACACTTTCCCCCTTTGTAATTTGCAAGCTTTAAGAAAAAAAAAAAAAATCCAACAGTGTCACTGTCAAGTCCCCAAACATATTTTTGTGCAAATGTTTCCATCTTCTCTCTAACTCCATAGAGTTGGAAGGTGGGTATGGTAAGGAAATTGTTCTAAGTATCTTCTTCTGGTCCTTTACCTTTAAACAAACCTACTGATTTGATCACTTTTAGATGTTTTTGAACAATTTTTTTTTTGGTAGAAAGTAATTATTGTTAGTAGCAAGCAGGGAGACAGCAGAGGTGAGGGTCAAAAAACTTTAGAGATGTAAGGCATGTGGAGGCGTACCAAGCTCCTGAGCAGTATATGAGGTTATAATGCTATCAGAATGTGGTATTTTTGGCCGGGTGCGGTGGCTCACACCTGTAATCCTAGCACTTCAGGAGAGGCCAAGGCGGGCGGATCATTTGAGGTCAGGAGTTCGAGACCAGCCTGGCCAATATGGCAAAAGCTTGTCTCTACTAAAAATAAAATAATTAGCTGGATGTGATGGCATCTGGAGTCCCAGCTACTTGGGAGGCTGAGGCAGGAGAATCACTTGAACCCAGGAGGCGGAGGTTGTAGTGAGCTGAGATCACACCACTGCACTCCAACCTGGACGGCAGAGCAAGACTCCATCTCAAAAAAAAAAAAAAAAAAAAAGAATGTGGTATTTTTTATTTCCTACTAAAATAATCCAGGGCTCCTTGGATAATTCCAGGTCCAGATCAGGAAGTGTGTAAGATGAACCTGGAGCAAGCTGTTGTACTAAAAAGCAAGGAACTATCAAGGAGAATTAAAATTTGGCCCATGTCAAAGGGACTCAAGAGCTAACTTGAATAAGCTCCCATTGGCCAAGATGGAACAATGTGAGAATCAATAAGGACAGTAACAACAGTGGATTCAAACACGAGTATGTCTAAATGCTTGAATTTATAATGAAAAAATATGTATTTGGTCATCTTCAGTGGATGCTAGGAACCAATTTATTTTATAAACTGTACCTTAAAGGGGAAGAGTCAAATACACCCACCCCTGCTACAGACACACACACTGTCTCTTAAGGTAAACAAAAATTGATGAAGGGAAGTTTCTTTTTATAGAAGTATTCTGGCTAAAAAAAAAAAATGAAGGAATGACAGATCATAAATTTTGTCTCCTCCAATTAATAGATTGAGACAGTGATCACATATCTGATAATATCACAAAAGGAGAAACAATCAGACTTATTTATCTAATGACTGCATAGAACATTATGGAGTAGTCCTGTTAAAGGAAAGAAAGAAAGAAAATAAAAATCTGAACTGAATCTGATCAAGACTCTACATCTTACTACCAAGTTTCAGGAAACGCAAGGGACAGAGGAACATGTTAAAAAACAAGGAAATGCAATTAGCAAAACCCAGACAGTGGGAAAGTCTACAGAAGAAATGACCCAGTGTCTTTGTCAAAAACTTGCAGAGACAGAAGTAATCATACTGGTAATTGTTGAAGCTGAGTGACAGGTACACAGGATTCATTATACTATACTTTGAAAATTTCCACAATAAAAAGTGAAACAAAAAATGCTATAGTATATATGAATTCTAGAACAAGCACCGTAACCACTAAGTGCTGGGAGGCACAGTAAGCTAAGGAAGCAAAACATGATCTAAAAGGGAGTGTGGGGAGAGTTAGTGACTGCAGATTCTGTCTTAGATGTAGTCAGAATAGGAAAGAACACTGAAAAGGGGGAATTATTGGGAAACTACTTTGCCTCATTTGTACTACTGATACACAACAGAAGGCTGGAGAAGGTATATTATCCCTACAGGTGCCTTCCTCTTTTTTTTTTGAGATGGAGTCTAGCTCTGTCACCAGGCTGAAGAGCAGTGGCGCAATCTCAGCTCCACCTCACTGGTGGTCTCGAACTCGTGATCTCGTGATCTGGCCGCCTCAGCCTCCCAAAGTGCTGGGATTACAGACGTGAGCCACCACGCCTGGCCAGGTGCCTTCTTAGTTCTAATTTCTGAATTTAATTTTTTTTCTCAATCTATTTCAAAACAACCAGACTTGTTTAGGTAACAACTATTCCTTTTTATTTCTTCCTTCTTTTCCCCCAGAGTGTAGCACTCTTGTGCTACTTCCTTAGAGTTGCTGGTTCCTGGTAGAGACTGAATGCTTGATCACCATTATTATACAGCCTAAGCAAATAACACCACCATCACCTGACCCATCATCTGACCCACCAAGCCACACAACTGGGAAGGCACAGCAGCTCTCCATCATTGAGTGGAAGTAGCGTACATGAGATCAGCTTGAGAAGGACCTAAAGGTACAAACAAGTTGTATAAGAAGTGGCTCAGACTCAGAAAACACCTTCTCTTACCACATTGACACTTCTCCCTCAACTCATACCAATGACTTGATGGAGAGTTGCCTATGACCAGTTGACTGAGAAAGGAAAATATTCACAATGGTTTCTAGATGGTTATGCATTATATGATGACACCATTCAGGGGTCAGCCTGAAAGTGGGTTTGGGAAGAACTTCAAGCACTGGACCTGAAAGAAGATAGAACCAGAAGTGTGTATTTGCACTGATTATCAGCTGTAGCTAACAATTTGGCTGGAAGGTTAAGGACACAGAAAGAACAAGATAGGAAAACTGCTGACAGTAAGGTTTGGAGAAGTGGTATGTTGACAGACCTCTCCAAATAATTGAAGAATGTGTCCACATGAATGCTCACCAAAGGGAATCTGTAGAGATTAGGCTCTAAAAAATTAGGTGTACAAGGTGATTCTCACTGTGAATGTGTGAATGCCATTCAGCTTTTTTTTTTTTTTTTTTTTGAGACTGAGTCTTGCTCTGTTACCAGCTGCAGTGCAGTGGTGTGATCTCAGCTCACTCCAACTTGCACCTCCTGGGTTCAAGCGATTCTCCTGCCTCAGCCTCCCAAGTAGCTGGGGTTACAGGTGCGTGCCACCACACTGGCTAACTTTTGTATTTTTTGTAGAGATGTACAGGTGTCTTTTTTTTTTTTTGAGATGGAGTCTCGCTCTGTCGCCCAGGCTGGAGTGCAATGGCAGGATCTTAGCTCACCGCAACCTCCGCCTCCTGGGTTCAAGTGATTCTCCTGCCTCAGCCTCCTGAGTAGTTGGGATTACAGGCACGCACCACCATGCCTGGCTAATTTTTATATTTTTAGTAGAGATGGGGTTTCACCATGTTGGCCAGGATGGTCTCGATCTCTTGACCTCGTGATCTGCCTGCCTTGGCCTCCCAAAGTGCTGGGATTACAGGTGTGAGCCACCGCACCTGACCTCAGCTTCTTTTTATAGCTTCCCTCATCTTTGCTCAGTGGGATCAATGACACAGGCTTTCTCTCACCAATACTAATCTGACTACAGCCACTACTGAAAACCTCACAGAAACAGGAGAGTCTTGATATGGCAGAAGAAGAACATAGAACAAATGAACAAGAAGTCTTGATATGTTCCCCAGAAGAACAGCTGGTTACCTGACTGTACGCCTTCCGTCATGAAACAGGCAGCAATTTTTTCTTATTGCAGTAGTTTTACTCTACATATGGATTTGCCTTTCTTGCCTGCAGTGCTTCTGCTAAAATCTCATCCCAATTTACAGAATGCCTCATTCCTGTCATAGTATCTCACATTGCATCACTTCTGACTAGAAAACTAATTTTACAGGCAAAGTAACGAGGGAGTGAAACACCCAGATAATTCGCTGGTTCATGTACCCTATCATTCCAAAACAGCTTGCCTCTGTGGATCGGCCTAGTGAAGACTCACATATGGTACCTGCTGGATGGTACTTTGTTGGCCTGGAGTGTTGTTTTTGGCAGGTTACAATATATTTCAATATATGGTGCTATTTTTCCCATAACAGAATACACAGGTCTAGGAACTAAAGTTAGTGGCTCTTCTCATGATTACCCTTAATGATCCTGTAACAAATATTTGCTTCTAGTCCTTGCAATATTGGGCCCTATTGGTTTAGAGGTTTTCCATTTCCAAAGAAAGACTGCTTCCATCTGAGAACACAAGGATTCCCATGAAACAGGTAAAAATTATAGACAGACTTTAAGCTCAGGGAATTCAATTAACATATCTAAACATTCAAATAATATACTACTTATTTGAATTCAATTAACGTATCTCAACATTCAAATAATATACTACATATTTGAAGAATATACTAGGATTTAATAGTCACAGTTTTGGCAATTCACTAATAGTCCAAAGATCCACAATATGTACTTTATTTGTCTGTAGTAATTAGTTTTCCTTCTGGAAAATGGTCTTCAAATAGCAGGTAAAACTTTAGTAAATGCAGAAACAGCATTTAACTTGTGGTGAGGTTTATATCAACACAGAACTTTCCAAAGAAATATGATTCCAGAGAGTACTAACGTCTGAATAAGCATTTCTCTATGAATTTGGGGATTCCCAAAGTTATATCTGGATGTGTTTATAATTTATACCACCACTGAGTCCCGGACATCTATAACTACTTTTGGGAGAAGTAATGTAAATAAGCAATTCTAATCCAAGCTAATCTTGAAAAAGAAGTCAGGAGACAATTTTTCTTTCATTCTGAACTTATTTTAAAACACATAAAATTAAAACTATAAATATTAATATGTTTTGTTTCCTGTTTACTTTTTAATTATTATAATGAACAGAATACATATTTCTCTTTAGCCAACTGCCAAACTGGCACTCAAAATATTGAATTCAGCAAATATAAAGGATTACACACAGCCAAATAATGAGTAGGTATTTAATCAAGGCACTTGGTTAGGTAAGTGAAGACCACCAAAGCACAATAAATATAAATAGAAAGGCTCACAGAACTTTTTTTTTTTTTATACAGCATCCCATTCTGTCACCAATGCTGGAGTGCAGTTGAGTGATCATGGCTTAGTGCAGCCTTGACCTCCAGGGACTCAAGTGATCCTCCCACCTCAGCCTCTGGGTCTGCTGGGACTACAGCTGCGTACACCACCATGCCTGGCTTTTTTTTTTTTTTTTTTTCCGTATTTTGTAAAGATGGGGTTTCACCACATTGCCCAGGCTGGAGAACTAGTTTTTTAAAAAAAATTAACAGAAATAAGTTTTCTATGCTGACTTGAAAATGAAGAGCTGAGAAATAATGAGTAATTTCTATGCCAGACATTGTTGTATTAACTAATTAAACCTCAAAATGATCCCATAAGACATTATTATTTATATCTTTGCTTTACAAAGAAAGAAATGAAAGCAAAACAGGTTAAGTAACTTGTCAACCAAGGTCACACAGCTATTAAGTGCCAAAGTAGAGACTAGGACCAAGCCTGACTGGCTTAAATCATCCTCTTACCCACTTTGCAGTGCGGTATACATACCAAGGGCTGGGATAAGGGTGAAGTAAGACACTTGTCTTGGGTGCAAAATTAAAGAAGGCACCAAAAAAACCTCAGTGACTAGATAAGCATTTTAATGCAATATTTAAAAAATTTAGAATTAATGCAAAAATCCTATGATAAAATACCAACATTTTAAATAAAGATGGGATCAGAATTAATTTTCTTTGCGCCTTGAGCTCCCATATGGCTTGTCATTGTTACTAGTTCTGTCTCTATTTAAAATTTTGTGCCTGAGGCAAGAGCCTCCCTCACTTCATTCGCCTCATCCTAGTCTAGGACTCAAACCAAATTTTTCCTTTAAGTCTTGAGCTCCGATCAATGACTGGCTAACCTTATCATAGTATAATAGTAATTATCTGAACTGCTGATACCATCTTTCTGAAACATGCAACATGCAACAAGCAAAAGCATTCTATATTGAATGAATATTACTGAATATAATTAATACTGAATATTTGAAGCATTCACATTTTAAGATGAAGAGAAACCCAATTTTGACAAAATTCTATGCTCAGCTTTAGCCTGCTGTACTATCCTTACCACATTCAGTAATCACATACACATTTAACAAATATTTTTTGAGCACCTACTATGTACCACATCAAATTCGGTGCTCCAACAATAATGAAATGATTAAGTAGACTATATATTTAACAAATGTTTTTTGAGCACCCACTATGAACCACATCAAATTTGGTGCTCCAACAATAATGAAATGATTAAGTAGAATTTTTACATAGGAAAAGAGGGAAACAGAACAGTACTTTTTGGTACATATCTACTTATGGAGTTCTTATGGGGTCCATTTTCTCATTTAATCCTCATATTATCCCTATTTTGTAGATGAGAAGACAGGCTCAGAAAGGTTGTATTACTTGTCCAAAATCATCCAACTAGAAAGTGACAGAACTAGATCCAAACCCAGATCTACCTGGTTAAAAAAACCCACTTGCAAAACAATTCAAATTTCTACAAAGACTTCAAAGCAACCTAGAAAACATTTATGACAAGTCGGAAAATGAAAATATAGAAGTGTTTACTAGATTAAAACTACAAAAAAGTATGTTTGCATGTGGACAAACAGCAAAGGAAATCATTGCGTAAATGTAGTTGATAGCAACATTAAAAAAATTTACACAATAAAGGGTACAGAAAAAAATCAGTTTCAGTTGGATAAAACAAATACCAGTGTCAACTTTGTAGTTTTACTACGTAAAATGAGCAGAAATGAGTTTGATATATGATATGGTTGATGTAGACACTGAAGACTTTCAAGAAAAGCTTTAGTTATGAGTAATCTGAGCTTCCACATTCTATAAGGTCAATTATTTGTTTATCATCAGTACTCCAAACAACAAAATGCTATCATTAAATATGACCTACCCAAATGTATAGCTGGAACTAAAACTTGAAATTTACATATATAATTTAGCAAAAGGTCACAGCATGGTCACTGAACGTAATTTAACCAATTACATAGTTTTTGTGTTTTCTTCACCATACTCAGTGACCATGTACTTTATATTTATGGCTTTCAACTTATTTCCCTACTTAAGAATGTCAGGTTCTGACTAACATTCATTAATACAAAAACTTGGCAGGAACATGAATTTCAGTAGTTTCTTGAATGTCTTAGGTCTGATCAGTGAAAACAAACAAAACATCCAGGAGGGATGTTTTAAATTAGAATAAGAAATATATTACAACAGAGAGAATAGTACTTTTACTAAACATTGGACTTAATTGCAATATGCAGTCACTTGGTCTGAGGAGCACTAATAAGTATTTGACTTTTTAAAAAATGCAAGAATGTGAAAAAAATAGCAAACTAGCAATAATCCTAGAAAAGGTATGTTAAACATCACTATTTCTCCAGTTTCTAAGATAGGTGGTGCCTAATAATTGGTTAGAAAAACCTACAAAACTACTCTTGGGTTTTGTCAAATTATTATTGATAGTACAAAGTATTTGCACCTTGAAGAAACAAGCAACATTCTAAAGAAAATCAGTGCTTACTTGATAATCATTTCTCTTAATATTTGGAACATCCATGTTGTGAGTAGAAGGACAAATATCTTCATATTTTTTGCCCGTGAAAATATCAATTCCAACAAGGTGAACCTAACAGAGGAGAACAGGAAACCTGTTTAATCTCTGCCAAGTATATCACTCATTACACACACAAGAGCACAATACCAACACTGATTACGACAGATTCTTTTTCTCCGCCTTCCAAGGTCATCTGATTTTACTTAAAAAAAAAAAAAAAAAAAAAAAAAAAAAAAAAAAAAAAAAGTAGTGGTCTTAAAATTAAGAGGCAGTAAACAACTAAACAGTATCACGACATGTCAAGACCCAATATAGTCCAGTGATTCAACTATGAGATTACACAAGAAAAATAAAGTGTAGGTTTCTTAGAATTGCTGGAACAGGTTTTCTCATCTGTAAACTGAATAGATCTTCTAAGTCACTAGGATTCAGGAAAGTTTCAGTTCCCAGTTAATGAACATTGTTAAGGGCCCAAGAAGGGAATGCTACCTTTCAGTATTCAACGTAATAACTGATCACCCAGTAATTGTGGGAAGGAAAAAACAGTGCTTATTACAAAATTTTAAGTATAGAAATCTCATGATCTGTAACGGAACACAAATGATCAAAGTCCCAACGCCAAAGCCAAAGCCTGATCTGCAAGGGCACTTACCTTGGCATGACCATGCTTTCCAGTTTTGGAAGTTGACATTTCCACTATTTTGCATGGTCGTCCTTTGAGCACCACGAAGCCGTTTTTGCGCAAGGCCGAACACTGCATAGGGTAAGTGCTGGAAGCCCCGGCATCTCCAGTAGTGAAATCAATTTCGTCCGCCATGGTGGGCTGGGGAGATGGTAGTTTTTCCGTGGGAACTACACACAAAAAGTTTGTGTTTGCTTTTCAACAACGGGTATGTAGGCAGGAAAACGTCTCATTTCGGACAAGTTATGTGCCAAGCATCACGGGCCTGTTATTTCTGCACGTAAGGAACACCCACCCTAGACTAGTGGACACTTTCTAACTCTGGCCTCTACAAACTTTTCCAGCTATTGCTTGGGGAGGTGGGATGAGAAGTCGCAGAGGAGCTCGCTGAGGGTGGGGACACCCGCCCAGGGCGCTCCTCCGCGCTGGAAACAGCAGGTTGCGGCCCCTATCGCCCCACCGCAGAAGCCGGCGACCTTCCCGCGCCGCCCAGCACTCGGCCGCCGCCCTGAACCCTACTGCGGGGTATCCAGCCCAGGCCGCACGTCCCCGCGAAGGATGCGGGGTAACAGAACCTGGCCGGCGGCACCCGGCCCTCTGCTAGCTGGCGCGCACCCCGCCCTCCACCCTTCAACGCCGCCGCCGCGGCCGCACACGCGCCCCCTGTTCTGCCGGCATCCTCGGCTCAGCTTGGCCTGGCCCGGCCCCACCAGGGCCTGAGCCCCGGCGGTCCCGCGCTCGCCTCTGTTCCCCCATCCATTCTCCTTCCTTCCCTCGGGCAGCGCTTGGCTCTGGGCGCCTTCCCCGGCCCTGCCTCCCTCTGGCCCCATCCCCACCAGCTTTTCCCCAGGTCCTCACCTTTCAGCTGGCAAAGAGTGCCTTTCGTCTGCGTACCCGCGCTGGTCCCCTACAGCTGCGGCGCCGGCGGCGGCGGTGGCGGCCGCGGCAGTTCCAAGAGACGGGGCGGGGCCGCCACACTTTCCACACCCCAGCCTCCCCGCCCTTACCCGCCCCCACCTCAGCCCTATTTCCGGGATAGGCCCCGGAGCGTCACAGGCACCGCCCTCTCGGGCTACCATTGGCTACCAGATTCCCGAGGCTCCGCCCAGTCACGTGAAGCGCGCCCTGGCAACCCCACGTGCTGCGGATTAGTGCACTTCCGGCGTGGAGCGCACTTTCAGCACTCTGAATACCGAGGTTGAGCTCGCTGGCAGAGGAACTCGCGCCTTCCAACTCTTAGGTTTGTTGCGTTCGGGTCGCAGTCGACTTTAATGGGAACCAAGCAAGGCACCCAGTGGCCCCTGCCATCAGGTGCGTGGCAGTTATCACATGACGATTGTCAGAACTCGCGAGGCACGCCGATTCAGCGAGTGCCAGTGTGGCTGGCTGTGAAGCGAACTTTAGGTTCGAGCTTCTGGTTCAGCTTGCAGCCTTTCTTGGGGTTCGAACCTCCTCCTGGTCCTTGAAGAAGAACTCAGGTGCCGTATTTTATTACCTAGCTCGGCACCGCGGGTCCTGAGGACCCCATTCACCCCTTGGTGAGATTTTTGGCAGCGACTGGCGCGGGTTGCCCCTGTAGAGTCAGCGCTGCTCCCAGGAGTGGAAACTCCTGAAGCATCCGCCACCTAACAAGCCAGCAGTGAAATGAATTAACCCACTTCTCACAGCAAAGGCTGTTGTGAAGTTGTGGAGGCGAAGGGTGTCTGACTTCTACGGCATTGTGGGTCCAGAGAGGTGTTCTGCCACCTCATCCCTTCTTTCATCCTGGCATTGGCATTCATTAGAGTTTGGGGTTTAACCCTGCCACATTAGAACACTTAGATGGTCTTCAAAATTGATCTAGAGCTTGTAGACTGCAATAGAAAGGTTCTTAAAAGAGATGTGCTCCCCCTTCACTGTTTCATTTCACAACTCACCACAGTGTCCTCTTGGGGAGGTGACCTAGGAAATTATTTCCCATTCCACACCCGCATTTATCTGGTACTTTGATTTCCTATTGCTGTCTCATAAATAATCCCATACCTCACATTCCTATATGACTCTACAGTTTTCACGTATCTTTCAAACATGTCCAGTTTAACTTTTGCAATAAGTTACTGCCCTCTCATGTACTGAATTCAGCCTCTAGCTAATATACGAAGGAGCCATTACAGCAGTGGCTCATACCTGTAATACCAGCACGTTGGGAGGCTGAGGCAGGTGGGTTGCCTGAGCTCAGGAGTTCGAGATCAGCCTGGGCAGCATGGTGAAACCCCGTCTCTACCAAAAATACAAAAAATTAGGTGCGTGTGGTGCCATGCACCTGTGGTCCCAGCTACCTGGGAGGCTGAGGTGAGAGGATCACTTGAGCCTGGGAGGTGGATATTGCAGTGAACCGAGATCAGGCCACTGCACTCCAACCTGGGTGACAGAGTGAGACCAACCCCCTCCCCACGCCCAACCCCCCAAAAAGAAAGAGCCAGATTAGAATCTCGGTTCATTAGGTGTTTCTGCTTTTCCTTATACCTCCTAACTTTTCCCTATTGTTTTTAGAATGATCACTAATAGTATTTAGTATTTATATAGGCAGGTAGTGTACTAAATTTTTGATGTGCATTATTCCTTTGATTGTGACTGCTCTCTATTTTTAACCTTTTTAAGTTATTCACAGAAAGTAAAATTTGTCCCTTTTTATGAGTTTTGAAAAACATATCTTGATCATCTGCTATGATCAAGATATGGAATATTTCCCGCATTCCAAAAGTTTTCTAGTGGCTTTTTGTGGTCAGTTTCCTCCTTCTACACCCAGCCCCTGGCAAATATTAACAGTACCGTTTTAACCTGCATTTTTAATTACGGAAAAAGGAGAACAGTTCAGCAATTTGCCCCAGAATACAAAGCTAGTAAGTCAGAAAACCAAAACCAAGACTGGAACCTAGGCAGTTTGGTTCCAGAGTCACTGCTCTACCTACCAACATATACTGCATTCACAAAAGATTTGGATTTGGAATCAAATGACTGGGCATCACTTATTCAATATATACAGTCAGTTCTCCTGAAGTCAGTAAGAATACTGAATTGGCAAATACTAAACCGGTGCTCCTAGGGGAAATACAGGGTTAGGTTCCTCTGAGCCTCTGGGCCACAACATTGGTTAATATGTGATTTTTAGTGTGTTTCTGTTTAGAGACACCTGATTTACTATATATTGTTGCTTCATTAACATTAAACTCATGGCCAACAGCAATGTAATTCATGCCTGAAGGTAGCTTATCTAACATATGCTCTCTGTAAGGCACGCTGTAGCTTTCTTGTGTTTTGGAACATTAGACAGCTCTTCAGCACAGTGTTTGGGGGCCATTTCGTACAGTGAAATCACCAACAAAAAGCACAGCAATGCAAAAACTGGCGATAAACAGACTGAAAAGAATACTGGTTTACAGTTTGATAACTGAAACAAGAAGGGAGAGCATCAACTGTGTTTGACCTCAGCTAAATGTGCATTAGATGGCGCAAGTCTCTCTGCATGTTCACAAATGACTTCAAAAGCACTGCAAGTATTGATTTTGAGATTATAAGTAAATTATGTCAAGTATGCAAATTTGCAAAATATGGAACCAAAAAATAATGAAGATTGACTGTGTGTACTTTAGCAGCCTTACCTCTGGTATTACTATGTTGACCAAGAAAGCCTCTTGTTCCTAAGGTGCTTGCAGTCTAGTGCAGAAGACAGTCTAGTAATTTTAAAATATAAAACAAATGCTAGTAAAGAAATAACTATAAGGCACTGAAAAAAGGGGCTTATCTAGGCTAGCTGGTGTCCAGTTAAAATTTGATACAAGCCACATATAATTTTGAGTTTTCTTTTAGACCCATAAAGTTAAAAAAGGAAACTAATTTCAAAAGTATATTCTGTTTAACTGAATATGTCCAAAATATTTTATATGTAACCAATATAAAATTATTACTAAGATATTTGACTTTTTTTCCATACTAAGCCTTCAAAATCTGGTGTATTTTACACTTTCAGTACATCTAAATTCAGAGTAGCTGTAATTCAGTGCTCAATAACTAGGCATGGTTGGTGGCTATCATATTGGGCATCATAGGTCTAGAAGGTTCAGGAACTCCTCCTCTGGGAGGATATCAATTTGAGATTTGAAAGACAAATAGAAATTAGCAATGGAGGCCGGGCGTGGTGGCTCAAGCCTGTAATCCCAGCACTTTGGGAGGCAGAGATGGGCGGATCACGAGGTCAGGAGATCGAGACCATCCTGGCTAACACAGTGAAACCCTGTCTCTACTAAAAATACAAAAAAACTAGCCGGGTGAGGTGGCAGGCACCTGTAGTCCCAGCTACTCGGGAGGCTGAGGCAGGAGAATGGCGTGAACCTGGGAGGTGGAGCTTGCAGTGAGCTGAGATCCCGCCACTGCACTCCAGCCTGGGCGACAGAGCAAGACTCCATCTCAAAAAAAAAAAAAAAAAAAAAAAGAAGTTAGCAATGGAGAGAAGTTTAGAAAAGGCACTTTACGCAAAGGAAATGGGGTTACAAAGGTGTGTTGTATTGTGACAGAATCATGGCATCATTTGTACTGTAAATGGCTTAGTATGATGGTGTGTACCATAAAGATGGGTGAATTTGGACTTTCTCCCAAGGGCAATAGAGAAGCATTGGAACAGTACATACAAGAAAATGATAAGAACTTTTTATTTTTTAAAATTTATTTATTTTTTGAGATGGAGTCTCGTTCTGTCACCCAGGCTGGAGTGCAGTGGTGTGATCTTGGCTCACTGCAACCTCCACCTCCCGGGTTCATGCCACTCTCCTGCCTCAGCCTCCCGAGTAGCTGGGACTATAGGGTGCCCACCACTACGCCCGGCTAATTTTTTTTTTTTTTTTTTTTTGTATTTTTAGTAGAGATGGGGTTTCACTATGTTAGTCAGGATGGTCTCAATCTCCTGACCTTGTGATCCACCCACCTTGGCCTCCCAAAGTGCTGGAATTACAGGCATGAGCCACTGTGCCTGGCCTTTTTAAAAAAAATTTAGACCATTCTAGTTGTGATATGGAGTATTTTTTAGGAGAAAATATTGGAGGTAGGAAATCAATTAGACATAATTATGTTGAACAAACATGATGAATAAGAAGATTGCAGAGTTACAAGAGAAAATGGAAAAAATTTCATAATTAATTGAATGTTAAGGGTCAAAATGGGGAAGCACAGAGTACGAGGAAGAGGAAAGAGTCACATTAAGACTCAACAGTTTATGGTGTAAAAATCTGGGTGAATGGTGGTGAATTGTCATTGAGATAGAAAATACAGGAGAAAAAGCAGTTTGCAAGGAAAGTTGAGTTCACTTTTGGGCAGATTGAGTTTAAGGTTCCTATGGGAAAGGGAACTATCTGAAGTAGAGATACATGTTTATGAATCAGTATATAGGTGATTATTAAAGCTATGAAAGTGGAATATTTAGAGGAAGAATGCATAATGAAAAAAGAGGAGTGAGAAATAGAGCTCTGTGCTATTTAAAGGATCACCAGCGCAAGAGGAGAATGAGAAAGAGCATTGTATTTCTTAGGGTTTTTTGGTTGCAAGCAACAGAAAACAGTTCCTACCAATTTAAGCAAAAAGTACGTCTTTATAGGACTCATATGGAATAACTGCAGGTTTGAAAGGAAGCCTGAAAGGACAGAAACTGTGCAACTTTAGAGTTTCTGTGGAAAGAACCATTGTATAGTCTCATCTGATGCTATTAGAATTAACAACCTACAAGTGTTAATACAAAGTCTAAGAGTTAAAGTTCGGGGAGATGGAATTCTGATTGCTCTAGCTTTCATTTCCCGTCCACCCCTTAACAAAGTGCCTTGCTTCAATAGTCCTATTTCTACCTCTTGCAAACCAAAAGTATCTGGGACAGATCTCAATCAATTTAGAATGTTTATTTTGCCAAGATTAAGGATGCACTTGTGATACAGCTTCAGGAGGTCCTAATGACATGTAACCAAGGTGGTCAAGGTACAGCTTGATTTTATACATTTTTTTTTTTTTGAGACGGAGTCTCACTCTGTTGCCCAGGCTGGAGTGCAGTGGCACGATCTTGGCTCACTGCAAGCTCCACCTCCTGGGTTTACACCATTCTCCTGCCTTCGCCTCCTAAGTAGCTGAGACTACAGGAGCCCGCCACCACACCTGGCTAATTTTTTGTATTTTTAGTGGAGACAGGGTTTCACCATGTTAGCCAGGATGGTCTTGATCTCCTGACCTCATGATCTACCTGCCTTGGTTTCCCAAAGTGGTGGGATTACAGGCATGAGCCACCGTGCCTGGCCAATTTTATATATTTTTGGGAGACATGAAATGTTGGTCAATGCGTGTAAGTTGTATGTTGTTTCAGTCTGAAAAGACAGGACAACTCAAAGTGGGGTGGGGTTGGGGGTGGCGGTGGGTCTTCCAGGTCATGGGTAGATAAAAGACAAATAGTTGCATTTTTCTGAGTCTTCAATCAACCTTTCACTGAATATACAATTCACATGTGAGAGGGGTTTAGAGGAATAGTTATTTATGCCTTAGTCTGGCTCGTGAATCTGCATTTTTACATGAACAGTGGGGCCTAGGAAGCAATCAGATATTTATTTGTCTCAGTTGAGCAGAGGGATGACTTTGAGTTCTGTTTTTTGTCCCTTACCTGTGAAGATAAGCTATCAATTTACATTGCCAGGGTGAAAATCAGCAGAACTGTTTTAGCGTAAAGATCATGAGGTCCATGAGGAATTTTCTTGTGGGCAAATTGTGAGGGAGGTTTGTATCTTTTTTATCTTTGTAGCTATCTTATTTAGGAATAAAATGGGACGCAGGTTTGCTTGATGCAGTTTCCAGCTTGACTTTTCCCTTTGGCTTGGTGAGATTTGTTTTCCTTTCACATTTTGCTTTATATCAAGGAGGTTCAACCATGTTGATTTCTTTTTAAACGGAATAGCCCTGGATTTAGAATAGCATTAACTAAACCAGCAAACTGTCTGACATAGCTGCACAAAAATACAACGACATCTATACCTACATCAACAAATTAAGCCTGATTTAATTTTATTGATCTATGGTTGGGCACCCTGCGTTTCCAACATAATTTTTGTATTTTTGACCGTATAAATCAACAAATGCCTGTAACTTATTTTGTGGCCAAACTTTCACTTTCAGGTGGTTTAATTTCAATTTCAGGTAGTTTAATTTGACTTTCAGTCTCCACGTTGGGATTGGATCCTGGCCTAAGTAACAATGAAGGGTGGAGCATAAGGGAATTAATGGCTTCCTCCTCAAGGGAGTGACGGTTTCCTCAGGCAAAGCAGATACAGTTGTTTACAAGAAACACTCCTTGTCAGATTTATGTGTTGTTGATAGCATTTACAGAGGATTTGGAGGTTTGGAGTACTTCAACTTCTATGTCCCCATTTTTCCTTGTAGAGCTTTCCCTTATCAGTTGCCTAAAGTTTACAAATCAGACCAGCAATGCACAGATTCAAACTCTTAAATTTGTTTCAAAGAAATCTTAGCTTTTGAGTCAGTATTTTTTTCTTGTTCTAAGGTGAAATTTAGGGAACAAACTTCTCGTGGTTTAAGTTAGCTGGTCCTGTCTGAAGCTGTCATCTCACCCCCAAAGTCCTAAAACTTTTTACATCCTTTAAACTCTTTAAATTGTTGGGTGGCAGCAGTTACCAGTTTCCTTCAGTTACAGCTTCATTTTCAGTGGCCATGCAGCCTAAGAGATAATTTGTTGAGCGGTTTCACCACTGCATAACACAGACTACTATGTTCTGCTTTTGTAATTTGAACTTAGAATTAACAATCTTCTACCCCATCTTGGCTCTATCCAATTCTTCATAACCTTATTTGCAAGATAATGTATGGGCTGCAACTCTCTGGTAAATTAGTTAGGGTTCTTTGGTTGCAAGCAAAAGAAACAAATTTTTGAAAAGTTAAGCAAAAAGGGAATTTTATGAAATAGTTTGAAGGAGCTGCCACAATTGAGAGAAAGAAGGAAAAACTATGTAGAAAGGAATCAAGCAGCTCTGGGCATCTCAATAGCAAATATGGCTCAGCCGTTGAAACAAAGAAGTTCATATCGTTTGAGATGATACAGTTGTTTCCTTAGTGGGTGAATGTGTTTTAACTTCAGGAAGGTTCAGAGTTATGTATAGAAATAAAGAAATAGGGTCCTCTCCCGGGATTGATGGTACAAATTTGATTTTTAGTTGTATGTAATATTAAAGATAATTTAGTATATTCAAGTGAAGATAAGCCTTGAGATTCCAAATTTTAAAATGTATAATTGAGTGATTGGATTAAACTTGTAGTTTTAAATTGAAGTCTTTCTAAGTGCAGTGGCTTGAATGTTCCCTCCAAAACTCATGCTGAAACTTAATCCCCAATGGAACAGTATTACGAGGTGAGGCTTTTAAGAGGTGATTGGGTCATGAGGGCAGAAAGATGGATTAATGCATTAATCGATTAATGGGTTATCACTGGAATGGGTTAGTTATCACAGTGGGTCTATTATAAAAGTCAGTTTGGCATGCTCTTTTCCTTTCCATGTGATGCCGTCTACCATGTTATGACACAAGAAGGTCCTTACCAGAAGCCAACTGAATGCCAGCACCATACCCTTGGAATTCCCAGAATCCAGAATTGTAAGAAATAAATTAATTTTCTTTAAAAAGCAACCCAGTCTCAAGTATTCTGGTATAACAACAAAAAACAGACTAATGACACTAAGTTTTAAAATAATATGGTAACATTTAGAAGATCTTAAGACTAGCCACATTTATGACTTAAATTTATTTTATTTATGAGAGCTCTGTTTATACTTGGGAAGGTCTTATTTATTTACTATACTATTGAGGTACTTTTAAAAAAAGCAATGTATTGAACTTTTAAATACAATATGTACTGTTAAAGAGTGTTTAGGTTTGTAATTGGGACCAAACATTCATTAAAAGCTCGCTTAAAATTGATTAAACTTCTGTGCTATATTTGTAAGTAGAATGATGAGATTTATAAGTTGAATTTAAGGAAGACTCCAGATGGAAATGTAAATCTATTAGAAGGTAGGAAGAACACCTGAAATGGTAAATATATGGGTAAATATAAAATATTATATATTTTTCTTCTAATTTTTTAAGAGTCATGTGATTGATTAAAAAACTATAACAATACTGTAATCTGGGGTTTATTACATTTGTAGATGTAATGTATATGATAACCAGCACAAAAAATGAGAGGTAAGTGAAAGTATATTGTTGCAAGGTTTTTAGATTTCTTGTGAAGTTTTCTAATACTACCTCTAACTAGACTAAAATTAGACAACAATGCATATTATAGTTCTTAGAATAACCATTAAAAGCAATATAAAGAGAAATCACTAAAAAGCAACTGAAATAATTGAAATGGAATTCTAAACAATATTAGATTTACCACCCCCATGTCCAAAAAAGTAGCAGGAAAGTATAAACAAATAAACAAATCAGATGGGGTAAATAGAAAACAAATAACAAATTGATAAGTTTAGCCATATGCGTAATTACATTAAATATAAATGGATTAAACACTCAAAAGGCTGAGATTATCAGATTAGAGATCACACAAAATACCCAACTATATGCCATCTATAAGAAACACTTTAAATATAAAGCATTTTTAAATATAAAATTTCTTGAAAAATACAACATACCAAAATGGACACAAGGTGAAATAAAATCTTAATATTTATTTATTTATTTATTTATTTGAGTTGGAGCCTTGCTTTGTCATCCAGGCTGGAGTGCAGTGGTGCGATCTCAGCTCACTGCAACTTTTGCCTCCTGGGTACAAGTGATACCCCTGCCTCAGTCTCCTGAGTATATATATACACACACAAAATTAGCAGGGCATGGTGGCAGGCACCTATTACATGTATATATATATACACACACACACACACACAATTTTTTTTTTTTTTCGGTTTAGACGGAGTTTCACCACATTGTCCAGGCTGGTCTCAAACTCGTGACCTCAAGTGATCCACCTGCACTGGCTTCCCAAAGTTCTGAGATATGTATGGGGGAGGGGTCTAATCTCCTTCTTCTCCTTCTTTGACAGAGTTACAGCTTTTGCTGGGAAACCTGAAAAGCCCGGGTATCTAAAACTAAATCTTCCTAAGTGAAGGAGAAATACAATCCTTTCCAGATAAGCAAATGTCGAGGGGGTTTGTTACCACCAGAGCTGCCTTACAAGAGATCTTGAGAGGATCAGTAAATACAGAAAGGAAAGACCACTACCAGCTAAAACAAAAACACACTTAAATATACAGAGCAGTGACACTATACAGCACCCACACAAACAAGCAAGCACGATAATCAGCCGACAGCACAATGACAGGATCAAATCCACACATATCAATACTAACTGATATGGTTTGGCCGTGTCCCCACCCAAATCTCATCTTGAATTGTAGCTCCCATAATCCCCATGTGTTATGGGAGAGACCTGGTGGCAGGTACGTCAATCATGGGGGTGAGTTTTTCTTTTGCTGTTCTCAATAGTAAGCAACTCTCATGTTTTTATAAAGGGCAAATCACCTGCACCCTGCACACACTCTCTTGCCTGCCACCGTGTAAGATGTGCCTTTGTTCCTCCTTCCCATTCCACCATGATTGTGAGGCCTCCTCAAACGTGAAACTGAGTCCATTAAACCTCTTTTTCTTTATGAATTACCCACTCTCAGGTATACCTTTATTAGCAGTGTGAGAACAGACTAATACAAGTAAATTGGTACCAGTAGTAGGGGGCAGGGGAGTGCTGTTATAAGGATACCTGAAAATGTGGAAGTGACTTTGGAACTGGGTAACAGGCAGAGGCTGGGGCAGTTTGGAGGGCTCGGGAAAAGATAGGGAAATGTGGGAAAGTTTGGAACTTCCTAGAGACTTGTTGAATGGCCTTGACCAAAATGCTGATAGTGATATGGACAATAAAGTCCAGACTTAGGTGGTCTCAGATGGAGATGAGGAACTTGTTGTGTAACTGGAGCAAAGGTGACCGTTATTATGCTTTAGCCAAGAGATTGGCAGCATTTTGCCGCTGCCCTAGAGATCTATGGAACTTTGACCCTGAAAGAGATGATTTAGAGTATCTGGAGGAAGAAATTTCTAAATGGCAAAGTGTTCATGAGGAAGCAGAGCATAAAAGTTTGAAAAATTTGCTGCCTGATGATACAGTAGAAAGAAAAACCTATTTTCTGGGGAGAAATTCAAGCCCACTGCAGAAATTTGCATAAGTAATGAGAAGCTGAATGTTAATAATCAAGACAGTAGGAAAAATATCTCCAGGGCATGTCAGAGACCTTCTTGGCAGTCCCTCTCATCACAGGCCCAGATGCCTAGAAGGAAAAAATAGTTTCATGGGCTGGGCCCAGGGAAACCCTGCTGTGTGCAGCCTGGGGACTTGGGATGTCCTGCATCGCAGCCTCCAGCTGTGGTTAAAAGGGGACAAGGTACAACATGATCCATGACTTCAGAGGGTGCAAGCCCCAAGTCTTGGCAGCTTCCATGTGGTGTTGAGCCTGTGGGTGCACAGAAGTCAACAATTGAGGTTTGGGAACCTCTGCCTATATTTCAGAGGATGTGTGGAATGTCCAGGCAGAAGTTTGCTGCAGGGACTGATCCCTCATGGAGAACCTCTGCTAGGGCAGTGTGGAAGGGAAATGTGGGGTCAGAGCCTCCACACAGAGTCCCCACTGGGGCACTGCCTAGAGGAGCTATGAGACTACCATCCTCCAGACCCCAGAATGGTAGATCCACCAACAGCTTGCACCGTGTGCCTGGAAAAGCCACGGGCACTCAACACTAGTCCATGAAAGCAGCCAGGATAGGGGGCTGTACCCTGCAGTACCACAGGAGTGGAACTGCCCAAGGCCTTGGGAACTCACCTCTTGCATCAGTGTGACCTGGATGTGAGACCTGGAGTAAAAAGAGATAATTTTAGAGCTTTAAGATTTGACTGCCCTGCTGGATTTTGGACTTGCATGGGTTCTGTAGCCCCTTTGTTTTGGCCAATTTCTTCCATTTGGAATGGGTTTATTTACCCAATGCCTGTAACCCCCGTTGTATCTAGGAAGTAACTAACTTGCTTTTGATTTTGCAGGCTCATAGGCAGAAGGGACTTGCCTTGTCTCAGATGAGACTTTGAACTTGGATTTTTGGGTTAATGCTGGAATGGGCTAAGACCGTGGGGGACTGTTGGAAAGGCATGATTGGTTTTGAAATGTGAGGACTTGAGATTTGGGAGGGGCCAGGGATGGATTGATATGGTTTGGCTCTGTGTCCCCACCCAAATCTTGTCTTCAGTTGTAGCTCCCATATTCCCTATGTGTCGTGAGAAGGACCCGGTGGGAGGTAATTAAACCATGGGGGTAGGTTTTTCTTGTGCTGTTCTCATGATAGTGAATAAATCTCATGAGACCTGATGATATTATAAAGGAGAGTTCCCCTGCACCCACTCTTTCCTGCTGCCAGGAAAGATGTGCCTTTGCTCCTCCTTCACCTTCCACTATGATCGTGAGGCCTCCCCAGCCATGTGGAATGGTGAGTCATTAAACCTCTTTTTCTTTATAAATTACCCAGTCTCTGGTATGTCTTTATTAGTAGTCTAAGAACAGACTCTTAGATTAACCTTGAATGTAACTGGGCTAAATGCCCCACTTAAAAGGCACAGAGAGGCAAGCTGAATAAAAAAAGCAAGACCCAATGGTATGCTGTCTTCAGAGACCCATCTCATACGTAATGACACCTGTAGGCTCAAGATAAAGGGATGGAGGAAAATCTACCAAGCAAATGGAAAACCGAAAAAAGCAATCCTAATTTCAGACAAGACAGAGTTTAAACCAACAAAGATTAAAAAACAAAACAAAACAAAATACAAAGAAGGGCATTACATAATGGGAAAGGGTTAAATTCAACAAGAAGACCTAACTATCCTAAATATATATGTACCCAACACAGGAGCACCCAGATTCATAAAGCAAGTTCTTAGAGACCTAGAAAGAGACATAGACTTCAACACAATAATAGTGGGAGATTTAAACACTCCACTGACAGTATTAGATATTATTAGATCATCCAGGCAGAAAATTAACCAAGATATTCAGGACCTGAACTCAACATTGAACCAAATGGATCTGACAGACCTCTACAGAACTCTTCACCCCAAAGCAACAGGATATACATTTTTCTCCTCGGCATATGGCACATACTCTAAAATCGACCATATAGTTGGACATACAACAACCCTCAGCACATACAAAAGAACCAAAATCATACCAAACAGTCTTGGACCACAGTGCAATAAAAGTAGAAGTCAAGATTAAGAAAATCACTCAAAACCATGCAATTACATGGAAATTAAACAACATGCTCCTGAATGACTTTTGGATAAATAATACAATTAAGGCAGAAATCAAGAAGTTCTTTGAAACTAACGAGAACAAAGATACAACATACCAGAATCTCTGGGAGACAGCTAAGGCAGTGTTAAGAAGGAAGTTTATAGCACCACATGTCCACATCAAAAAGTTGGAAAGATCTCAAATTAACAACCTAACATCGCAACTGAAAGAATTAGAGAAGGAAGAGCAAATCAATTCCAAAGGCAGTAGAAGATAAGAAGTAACCAAAACCAGAGCTAAACTGAAGGAAATCAATACACCACTAACCATTCAAGAGATCAACAAATCTAGGAGTTTGTTTTTTGAAAAAGTTGATAGGCTGCAAGCTATAAAGAAGAAAGAGAAAAGATCCAAATAAACACAATTAAAAATGACAAAGGGAATGTTACCACTGACCCCACAGAAATAAAAATAACCATCAGAAACTACTATGAACACCTCTATGCACACAAACTACAAAACCTAGACTGAACCAGGAAGAAATTGATTCCCTGATGAGACCAATAATGAACTCCAAAATTGAATCTGCAATAAATAGCCTACCAACCAAAAAAAGCCCAGGACCAGATGGATATACAGCCAGATTCTATCAGATGTATGATGCCATTCCTACTGAAACTATTCCAAAAAACTGAGGAGGAGGGACTCCTCCCCAACTCATTCTATGAGGCTAGGTTCATTCTGATACCAAAACCTGGCAGAGACACAACAAAAAAAGAACTTCAGGCCAATATCCTTGATGAACATTGATGCAAAAATCCTCAACAATATACTTGTAAACTAAATCCATGAGCAAATATAAAAGCTAATCCACCATGGTCAAGTAGGCTTCATTCCCAAGATGCAAGATTCATTCAACATACACAAATCAATAAATGTGATTCATCACATAAACGGAACTAAAGACCAAAACTGTATGACTGTCTCAATAGATACAGAAAAGACTTTTGATAAAATTCAATACCTTTTCATTTTAGAAACTCTCAATAAACTAGGTGTTGAAGGAACATACCTCAAAATGAGAGCTATCTATGAAAACCCACAGCCAGCATCATAATGGGTGGGCAAAACCTAGAAGCACTCCCCTTTAAAACCAGTACAAGACAAAGATGCCCTCTCTCACCACTCCTATTCAATATAGTATTAGAATTCCTAGCCAGAGCAATCAGGCAAGAAAAGAAATAAGGGGCATCCAAATAGGAAGACAGGAAGTCAAACTATCCCTGTTTGTAGATGACATGATTCCATAGCTAGGAAACTCCATAGTCTTGGTCCAAAAGCTCCTTGATCTGATAAACAATTTCAGTAAAGCTTCAGGATACAAAATCATTGTTCAAAAATCACTAGCATTTCTATACACCAACAACAGCTGAGAGCCAAATCAGGAAGGCAATCCTATTCACAATGGCCTCAAAAAGAATGAAATACCTAGGAATACAGCCAACTAGGGAGACAAAAGAACTCTACAAAGAGAACTATAAAACACTGCTCAAAAATATCAGAGAAGACAGAAACAAATGGAAAAACATTCCGTGCTAATGGATAACAAGAATAAACATCAAAATGGCCAGACTGCCTAAGATAGTCTGCAGATTCAGTGCTATTCCTATCAAAATACCAATGACATTCTTCACAGAACCTGAAAATATTTTAAAATTCATATGGAACAAAAAAAGAGCCCGGATAGCCAAGGCAATCCTAAGGAAAAAGAACAAAGCTATAGGCATCATGCTACCTGACTTCAAACTATACTACAGGGCTACAGTAACCAAAACAGCATAGTACTGATACAAAAACAAGCACATAGAGCGATGAAACAGCATAGAGAGCCCAGAAATAAGTTGCACACCTATTACTGTCTGATCTTTGACAAAGCTGACAAAAACAAGCAATGGTGATAAGACTCCCTATTTAATTAATGGAGCTGGGATAACTGGCTAGCCATATGTGGAAGACTGAAGCTGAACCCCTTACACCTTATACCATATGCAAGAATCAACTCAAGATGGATTAAAGACCTAAATGTAAAACCCAAAACTATAAAAACCCTGGAAGACAACCTAGGCGGTATCATTCTAGACATAGGAATGGAGAAAAATTTCATGACGAAGACACCAGGAGCAGTTGCAACAAAGGTAAAAATAGAACAAGAGCTCTAATTTAACTAAAGAGCTTTGGACAGAAAAAAAAAAAAAAAAAAAAAAAACCCAGAGTAAACAGCCTATAGAATGGGAGAAAATATTTGCAAACTACGCATCTGACAAAGGCCTAATACCAAGCATCTATAAGGAACTAAAACAAATTTACAAGTGAAAGCAAACAACCTCATTAAAAATTGGGCGAAGGACATGAACAGACACTTTTCAAAGGAAGACATACATGCAGCCAACATACATGTGAGAAAAAGCTCAATGTCACTGTTTGTTAGAGAAATACAAATCAAAACTACAATGAGATACCTTGTCACACTAGTCAGAATGGCGATTACTAAGTAAAAAAAATACAGATGCTGGCAAGGTTGCAGAGAAAAGGGAACACTTATACATTGTTGGTGGGAGTATAAATTAGTTCAACCATTGTGGAAGGAAATGTGGTGATTCATCAAAGAGCCAAAAGCAGAACTACCATTTGACTCAGCAATTCCATTACTGGGTATATACCCAGAGGAATATAAATCATTCTACCATAAAGACACATACATACACATGAATATTCATTGCAGCACTATTCACAAAAGCATGGAATCAATCTGAATGCCCATCAATGACAGATTGGATAGAGAAAATGTGGCACATACACACCGTGGAATACTATGCAGCCTGTAAAATAATGAGATCATGTCTTTTGCAGGAACATGGATGGAGCTCGAGGCTTAGCTAAATGATACGAACTCATAAGCACAAAGAAGGAAACAACAGATATGGTCTATTTGAGGGTAGAGGATGGGAGGAGGGAGAAGGGTAGAAAAGTTAACTATTGGGTACTGGGCTTCATACCTGGGTGATGAAATAATCTGTACAACAAACCCCTGTGACATGAGTTCACCTGTGTAACAAACCTTCACATGTACACGTGAACCTAAAATAAATGTCATTTTTTTAAAGAAACAAAATTGTTTGTGCCTCAAAGGGCACCATCAAGAAAGTGAAAAGAAAACCCATCGAAAGGGAGAAAATATTTCATATATCTATACATATCATATCAAATATATAAAATACCTGATAAGGGATTTTTATTTAGACTATGTAAAGAACTGTTACAAGGGCCGGGCGCAGTGGCTCACACCTGTAATCCCAGCATTTTGGGAGGTCGAGGCGGATGAATCACTTGAGGTCAGGAATTTGAGACCAGCCTGGCCAACATGGTGAAACCCCATCTCTACTAAAAACACAAAAATTACCCAGGCATGGTGGTGCACTCCTGTAATCCCAGCTACTCAGGAGGCAGAGACTGGAGAATCTCTTGAACCCAGGAGGTGGAGGCTGGAGAATCGCTTGAATGCAGGTGGTGGAGATTGCAATATGCTGAGATTATGCCACTGCACTCCAGCCTGGGTCACAGAGCAAGACTCCATCTTAAAGAAAAAAAAAGAAAGAAAGAAAGAAAAAGAACTGTTTTAAGTCAACAGTAAAGACAACCCAATTAAAAAATGGGCAAACAGTTTCAATAAACATTTCTCCAAAGAATACATAGAGATGGTCAATAGGCAAATAAAAAGATGCTTAACATCATTAGTTATTGGGGAATACATATCAAAACTACAATGAGATACTTCTTTGCACCCAGTAAGATGGCTAAAACAAAAAACACAGACAATATCAAGTGCTGACAAAGATTGAAGAAATTTGAGCTCTCATACATTGTAAAATGGTGCAGCTGCTTTGGAAAAGTTTGTCAGTTTCTCAAAATGTTAAACTTAGTGTCAGCATGTGACCTAGGAATTCTATACCTTGATATATGCCTAAGAAAATTGAGAATGTACATTTATCAAAAAACTTGTATGCCGATGTTCATAACAGCATACTCATAATAGTAAAAAAGTGGAAACCACCCAAATATCAACTGATGGATGAATAAATGAAATGTGGTATTCTGTAATGGAATATTCAGGAATAAAAAGGAATGAAGTACTTATATATAGATCAGACTTGAAAAATTGTACAGTATAAAAGAAGCCAGTCACAAAAGGCTGCATATTCTATAATTACACTTATGTGAAGTGTCCAGAATAGGCAAATCTATAGGTTAGTGGTTGTCAATGCTTGGGTGGAAGGGAGAATTTAAGAGTGACTAGTAACGGGTACAAGGTTTTTTTTTTGGTGATGACAGTTTACTGAAATTAGATAATGTTGATGGTTGCACAATGCTGAATATACTAAAAACCATTGAATTATATTTTAAAAAGATGAATTTTATGGTAAGGGAATTATATCACCAAGTTTGTTACTTAAAATACTTTAAAAGGATGCAATTTATAGTAAGGGAATTATATCTCGATAAATCTGTTAATTAAAAAAGAAGAAACATAATGATTAATACTCCCTCACTTGTAATTCTAACATGCCATGGTGGAGGTCTTATTACAGATTTATTCCTTTGTATGCTTTCTATGAAAAATTACATTTCTTTCCATGACTCTCCTACAGAGGAGATAAAAAAATTAATATAATTCACCACATTAACAGAAAAGTGTTTAAAAACTTATATGATTATCTGTATAGAAAAAGCATTTGACAACACCTAATATCCATTATTGAAAACAACTCTCAGCAAACTAGGAGTGTACAGGAACTTCTGTAACGAAATAAAGTGCATTTATGAAAAAAGCCCAACAATGAACATTATACAGTAAGAGTTTGAATGCTTTCCCTCCATTATTTATTTTCTCTTGTGACCATAGCAAGTTGCCACAGATTTGGTGTCTTTTTTTTTTGTTTACATTTTTGTTTTTATTATACTTTAAGTTCTAGGGTACATGTGTACAATGTGCAGGTTTGTTACATATGTATACATGTGCCATGTTGGTGTGCTGCACCCATTAACTCGTCATTTACATTAGGTATATCTCCTAATGCTATCCCTCCCCCCGCCCCCACCCCACAACAGGCCCCAGTGTGTGATGTTCCCCACCCTGTGTCCAAGTGTTAATTCTCATTGTTCAATTCCCACCTATGAGTGAGAACATGCAGTTTTTGGTTTTCTGTCCTTGCAATAGTTTGCTGAGAATGATGGTTTCCAGCTTCATCCATGTCCCTACAAAGGACACGAACTCATCCTTTTTTATGGCTGCATAGTATTCCATGGTGTATCTGTGCCACATTTTCTTAATCCAGTCGATCATTGATGGACATTTGGGTTGGTTCCAGGTCTGTGCTATTGTGAGTAGTGCTGCAATAAACATACGTATGCATGTGTCTTTATAGCAGCATGATTTATAATCCTTTGGGTATATACCCAGTAATGGGATGGCTGGGTCAAATGGTATTTTTAGTTCTAGATCGTTGAGGAATCGCCACACTGTCTTCCACAGTGGGTGAAGTAGTTTACAGTCCCACCAACAGTGCAGAAGTGTTCCTATTTCTCCACATCCTCTCCAGCACCTGTTGTTTCCTGACTTTTTAATGATCACCATTCTAACTCGTGTGAGATGGTATCTCATTGTAATTTTGATTTGCATTTCTCTGATGACCAGTGATGATGAGCATTTTTTCATGTGTCTATTGGCTGCATAAATGTCTTCTTTTGAGAAATGTCTGTTCATATCCTTTGCCTACTTTTTGATGGGGTTGTTCGATTTTTTCCTTTTTTTCTTTCTTTCTTTTTTTTTTTTTTTTTTTTGAGATGGAGTCTTGCTCTGTCTCCCAGGCTGGAGTGCAGTGGCTGGATCTCAGCTCACTGCAAGTTCTGCCTCCTGGGTTTACGCCATTCTCCTGCCTCAGCCTCCCGAGTAGCTGGGACTACAGGCGCCCACCACCTCGCCCGGCTAGTTTTTTGTATTTTTTAGTAGAGACAGGGTTTCACCGGGTTAGCCAGGATGGTCTCGATCTCCTGACCTCGTGATCTGCCGGTCTCGGCCTCCCAAGGTGCTGGGATTACAGGCTTGAGCCACCGCTCCCAGCCTCGATTTTTTCTTGTAAATTTGTTTAAGTTCTTTGTGGATTCTGGATATTAGCCCTTTGTCAGATGAGTAGATTGCAAAAATGTTCTCCCATTCTGTAGATTGCCTGTTCACTCTGATGGTAGTTTATTTTGCTGTGCAGAAGCTCTTTAGTTTAATTAGATCCCATTTCTCAATTTTGGCTTTTGTTGCTATTGCTTTTATTGTTTTAGACATGAAGTCCTTGCTCATATCTGTCCTGAATGGTATTGCCTAGGTTTTCTTCTAGGGTTTTTATGTTTTTAGTTCTAACATTTAAGTCTTTAATGCATCTTGAATTAATTTTTGTATAAAGTGTAAGGAAGGGATCCAGCTTTCTATATATGGCCAGCCAGTTTTCCCAGCACCATGTATTAAATAGGGAATCCTTTCCTTGTTTTTGTCAGGTTTGTGAAAGATTGGATGGTTGTAGATGTGTGGTATTATTTCTGAGGGCTCTGTTCTGTTCCATTGGTCTATATCTGTGTTTTGGTACCAGTATCATGCTGTTTTGGTTACTGTAGCCTTGTAGTATAGTTTGAAGTCAGGTAGCGTGATGCCTCCAGCTTTGTTCTTTTGGCTTAGAATTGTCTTGGCAATACAGGCTCTTTTTTGGTTCTATATGAACTTTAAAGTAGTTTTTTCGAATTCTGTGAAGAAAGTCATTGGTAGCTTGATGGGGATGGCATTGAATCTATGAATTACCTTGGGCAGTATGGCCATTTTCACGATATTGATTATTCCTATCCATGAGCATGGAATGTTTTTCCATTTGTTTGTGTCCTCTTTTATTTCGTTGAGCAGTGGTTTGTAATTCTCCTTGAAGAGGTCCTTCACATCCCTTGTAAGTTGGATTCCTAGGTATTTTCTTCTTTGTGAAGCAATTGTGAATGGGAGTTCACTCATGATTTGGCTCTCTGTTTGTTTATTATTGGTGTATAGGAATGCTTGTGATTTTTACACATTGATTTTGTATCCTGAGACTTTGCTGAAGTTGCTTATGAGCTTAAGGAGGTTTTGGGCTGAGATGATGGGTTTTTCTAAATATACAATCATGTCATTTGCAACAAGGGACAGTTTGACTTCCTCTTTTCCTAATTGAATACCCTTTATTTCTTTCTCCTGCCTGATTGCCCTGGCCAGAACTTCCAATACTATGTTGAATAGGAGTGGTGAGAGAGGGCATCCCTGTCTTGTGCCAGTTTTCAAAGGGAATGCTTCCAGTTTTGGCCCATTCAGCATGATATTGGCTGTGGGTTTGTCATAAATAGCTGTTATTATTTTGAGATACGTTCCATCAATACCTGATTTGCTGAGAGTGTTTAGCATAAAGGGCTGTTGAATTTTGGTGAAGGCCTTTTCTGCATCTATTGAGATGATCATGTGGTTTTTGTCTTTGGTTCTGTTTATAGGATGGATTATGTTTATTGATTTGTGTATGTTGAACCAGCCTTGCATCCCAGGGATGAAGCCCATTTGATCATGGTGGACAAGCTTTTTGATGTGCTGCTGGATTTGGTTTGCCAATATTTTATTGAGGATTTTTGCATCGATGTCCATCAGGAATATTGGTCTAAATTTCTCTTTTTTTTGTTGTGTCTCTGCCGGGTTTTGGTACATGGATGATGCTGGCCTCATAAAATGAGTTAGGGAGGAGTCCCTCTTTTTCTGTTGATTGGAATAGTGTCAGAAGGAATAGTATCAGCTCCTCTTTGTACCTCTGGTAGAATTCGGCTGTGAATCTGTCTGATCCTGGACTTTTTTTGGTTGATAGGCTCTTAATTATTGCCTCAATTTCAGAGCCTGTTATTAGTCTATTCAGGGATTCAGCTTCTTCCTGGTTTAGTCTTGGGAGGGTGTATGTGTCCAGGAATTTATCCATTTCTTCTAGATTTTCTAGTTTATTTGCATAGAGGTGTTTATAGTATTCTCTGATGTTAGTTTGAATCTCTGTGGGATTGGTGGTGATATCTCCTTTATTTTTTATTGCGTCAATTGATTCTTCTCTCTTTTCTTCTTTATTAGTCTTGCTAGCGGCCTATTTTTTTTTAATCTTTTCAGAAAACCAGCTCCTGGATTCATTGATTTTTTGAAGGGTTTTTCGTGTCTTTATCTCCTTCAGTTCTGCTCTGATCTTAGTTGTTTCTTGCCTTCTGCTAGCTTTTGAGTGTGTTTGCTCTTGCTTCTCTAGTTTTTTAAATTGTGATGTTAGGGTATTAATTTTTAGATCTTTCCTGCTTTCTCTTGTGAGCATTTAGTGCTATAAATTTCCCTCTACACACTGCTTTAAATGTGTCCCAGAGATTCTGGTTTGTTGTATCTTTGTTCTCATTGGTTTCAAAGAACACCTTTATTTGTGCCTTCATTTTGTTATATACCCAGTAGTCATTCAGGAGCAGATTGTTCAGTTTCCATGTAGTTGAGCAGTTTTGAGTGAGTTTCTTAGTCCTGAGTTCTAGTTTGATTGCACTGTGGTCTGAGAGACAGTTTGTTATAATTTCTGTTCTTTTACATTTGCTGAGGAGTGCTTTACTTCCTACTGTGTAGTCAGTTTTGGAATAAGTGCAGTGTGGTGCTGAGAAGAATGTATATTGTATTGATTTGGGTTGGAGAGTTCTGTAGATGTCTATTAGGTGCAGAGCTGACTTCAATTCCTGGATATCTTTATTAACTTTCTCTCTCGTGGATCTGTCTAATGTTGACAGTGGGGTGTTAAAGTCTCCCATTATTATTGTGTGGGAGTCTAAGTCTCTTTGTAGGTCTGTAAGGACTTGCTTTATGAATCTGGGTGCTCCTGTATTGGGTGCATATATATTTAGGAGTTAGCTCTTCTTGCTGCATTGATCCCTTTACCATTATGTAATGGCCTTCTTTGTGTCTTCTGATCTTTGCTGGTTTAAAGTCTGTTTTATCAGAGACTAGGATTGCAACCCCTGCTTTTATTTATTTTGTTTTTTTTTTCCATTTGTTTGGTAGATCTTCCTCCACTGCTTTATTTTGAGCCTATGTGTGTCTCTGCACATGAGATGGGTCTCTTGAATACAGCACACTGATGGGTCTTGACTCTTTATCCAATTTGCCAGTCTGTGTCTTTTTAATTGGGGCATTTAGTCCATTTACATTTAAGATTAATATTGTTATGTGTGAATTTGATCCTGTCATTATGATGTTAGCTGGTTATTTTGCTCATTAGT
Source organism: Rhinopithecus roxellana (assembly GCF_007565055.1). Taxonomy (NCBI): domain Eukaryota; kingdom Metazoa; phylum Chordata; class Mammalia; order Primates; family Cercopithecidae; genus Rhinopithecus; species Rhinopithecus roxellana. The sequence continues at coordinate 117,309,310 of NC_044549.1, read as the reverse complement.
TGATGCAGTTTCTAACTAGCAACGATAGTCTTTACAATTTGGCATGTTTTTGCAGTGGCAGGTACCGGTTGTTCCTTTCCATGTTTAGTGCTTCCTTTGGGAGCTCTTGTAAGGCAGGCCTGGTGGTGACAAAATCTATAAGCATTTGCTTGTCTGTAAAGGATTTTATTTCTCCTTCAGTTATGAAACTTAGTTTGGCTGGATATGAAATTCTGGGTTGAAAATTCTTTTCCTTAAGAATGTTGAATTTTGGCCACCACTCTCTTCTGGTTTGTAGTGTTTCTGCCAAGAGATCTGCTGTTAGTCTGATGGGCTTCCCTTTGTGGGTAACCCGACCTTTCTCTCTGGCTGCCCTTAACATTTTTTCCTTCATTTCAACTTTGATGAATCTGACAATTATGTGTCTTGGAGTTTCTCTTCCTGAGGAGTATCTTTGTGGCATTCTCTGTATTTCCTGAGTTTGAATGTTGGCCTGCCTTGCTTGGTTAGGGAAGTTCTCCTGGAAAATATCCTGAAGAGTGTTTTCCAATTTGGTTCCATTCTCCTTGTAACTTTTAAGTACACCAATCAGACGTAGATTTGGTCTTTTCACATAATCCCATATTTCTCAGAGGCTTTGTTCATTTCTTTTTACTCTTTTTTCTCTAAACTTCTCTTCTCGCTTCATTTCATTCATTTGATCTTCAATCACTGATACCCTTTCTTCCAGTTGATCGAATCGGCTACTGAAGCTCGTGCATGCATCACGTAGTTCTCGTGCCATGGTTTTCAGCTGCATCAGGTCATTTAAGGTCTTCTCTATGCTGTTTGTTCAAGTTAGGCATTCATCCAATCTTTTTTCAAGGTTTTTAGCTTCTTTGTGATGGGTTCAAACATTCTCCTTTAGCTTGGAGAAGTTTGTTATTACCGATCTTCTGAAGCCTTCTCTCAACTCATCAAAGTCATTCTCCATCCAACTTTGTTCCATTGCTGGCAAGGAGCTGTGTGCCTTTGTAGGAGAAGAGGCACTCTGATTTTTAGAATTTTCAGCTTTTCTGCTCAGGTTTGTCCCCATCTTTGTGGTTTTACTACCTTTGGTCTTTGATGATGGTGATGTACAGATGGGGTTTTGGTGTAGATGTCTTTTCTGTTTGTTAGTTTTCCTTCTAACAGTCCGACCCTCAGCTGCAGGTCTGTTGGAGTTTGCTGGAGGTCCACTCCAGACCCTGTTTGCCTGGGTATTACCAGCGGAGGCTGCAGAGCTGCAAATATTGCAGAACGGTAAATGTTGCTGCCTGATCGTTCCTCTGGAAGCTTTGTCTCAGTGGGGCAACCGGCCATATGAGGTGTCAGTCGGCCCCTACTGGAAGGTACCTCCCAGTTAGTCTACTCGGGGGTCAGGGACCCACGTGAGAAGGCAGTCTGTCCATTCTCAGATCTCAAACTCCGTGCTGGGAGAACCACTACTCTCTTCAAAGCTGTCAGACAGGGACTTTTAAGTCTGCAGAAGTTTCTGCTGCCGTTTGTTCATCTATGCGCTGCCCCCAGAGGTGGAGTCTACAGAGGCAGGCAGGCCTCCTTGAGCTGTAGTGGGCTCCACCCAGTTTGAGCTTCCTGGCTGCTTGGTTTACCTACTCAAGCCTCAGCAATGGTGGGCGCCCCTCCCCTAGCCTTGCTGCCACCTTGCAGTTTGGTCTCAGACTGCTGTGTTAGCAGTGAACAAGACTCCGTGGGCGTGGGACCCTACAAGCCAGGTGTGGGATATAATCTCCTGGTGTGCCGTTTGCTAAAACCGTTGGAAAAGCACAGTATTAGGGTGGGAGTGACCCGATTTTCCAGGTGCTGCCTGTCACGGCTTCCCTTGGCTAAGAAAGGGAATTCCCTGACCCCTTGCCTTTCCCAGGTAAGGCAATGCCTTGCCCTGCTTCAGCTTATAGTCCGTGGGCTGCACCCACTGTCCAACAAGCCCCAGTGAGATGAACCTGGTACCTCAGTTGGAAATGCAGAAGTCACACATCTTCTGTGTCACTCATGCTAGGAGCTGTAGACTGGAGCTGTTCCTAATCGGCCATCTTGGAACCTCCCCTTCAGATCCGGTGTCTTAAATCAATACAGTTTTTTTGTTTGTTTGTTTGTTTTTTGAGACAGAGTCTAGCTCTGTCACCCAGGCTGGAGTCCAGTGGTACAATCTTGGCTCACTGCAACCTCTGCCTCCTGGGTTCAAGTGATTCTCCTGCCTCAGCCTCCTGAGTAGCTGGGATTGCAGGTGCCTGCCACCACACCCAGCTAATTTTTTATTTTTAGTAGAGATGGGGTTTCACTGTGTTGGCTAGGCTGGTCTCGAACTCCTGACCTCATGATCCTCCTGCCTCGGCCTCCCAAAGTGCTGGGATTATAAGCGTGAGCAACTGCACCCTGCCTAAAACAATATCTATTTTTTAATCTTACAGTTCTCTATGTCAGAAGCTTGTGCACAGCATGGCTCAGTTTGTGCTCTCCTCTGGATTTCAGCAGGACCATCTCAAAAGATTGACAAGGCTGTTTTTTTGTTGGTTTGTTTGGTTGGTTGGTTTTGTATGTGTGTGTGTGTGTGTGTGTGTATGTGTGTGTGTGTTTTTTCTGGAGGCTTTACAAATGAATCTACTTCTAAACTCAGTCAGGTTGTTGGCAGATTCCAGTTCCATGCATTTGAGGTACTGAGGTCCCTATTTCCTTGCTTACTGTCAGCTGAAGATTGTTCTCAGCTTTTAGAAACCACTCATATTCCTATGGCCCCTTTCTCAATCTTCAAAGCCAGCAATGGCAGGTTACATCCTCTTTATACTTTGAATCTTTCTGAACTCCCTTTCTGCATCATCTTTTCTCTGCTACTTCCTCTTCAGCATGTATCTGATTGACTCTTCTGCCTTCTTCTTCTACTCTCAAGGGCTTATGTAATTACATTGGGTCCACCTAGCTAATTCAAAATAATCTCTTTAATTTAAGGTTAGTTTATTAGTAACCTTAAATGTATCGTCAGAATCTCTACACAGCAGTATCTAGATTAGTGTTTGAATAATCAGGGGATGGGAATCTTAGGGCACATCTTTAGAATTCTGCCTATCATACCCTTTAAGAACAGGAACAAGACAAGGATATTCACCATAACCACACTTAATTCAACATTGTATTGGAGATTTGACCTATTGCAAGAGGCAAGAAAAAAATTAATAGTATATAGATCAGAAATAAATACATAAATTGCTTTTATTCATAGATGACATGTTAATCTATGTAGTAAATGACAAGAAATCTATGAAGAGGGGGCTGGAATTAACAAGTGAGTTTTCTGGAAGTAATAAGGGCATATAAGACAGACAGTAGGAAAATCAATTATATTTCTATATGTTAGCAAGAAACAATACAAAATTTGATTTTTTAATAGAAGGAACCACTTATAATAAATATTAACTGAAAGTAGATTGTGAACATAAACATGAAATAAAACTTACAGAAGGAAATGTGAGGACATATCTTTGCATCACAGGAGAGGGCAAAAAATTTTTAGACAAGTCATAGGAAGGAATAACCGTAAAAGAAGACATATGTTAAAATTAATCAAATATAAAACTTCTTATCAAAATGAGTAGCCAAGCTATACAGGGAGAAAATAAGAAAGAAAATATATATAGCCACCAAGATAACTTTTCAATCGGTGAATGGATAAACCAACGATGGTATATCCATACAGTAAAATCTTAGTCAGTGATGAAAGATGATCTATCAAGCCATGAAAAATGTACAGATGAGCTTTAGATGCATAATACTAAGTGAAAGAAGCCAATCTGAAAAGGCTACATACTACATAATTCTGATTATAAGACTTTTTGGAATAGACAAAACTAAAGAGTTGGTAAAAGTCAGTTGTTAGCAAGAGTTTAGGGGGATGTAGGGAGAGTTCAACAGTTGAAGTTTAGTTTTAGTTTTAGTTGAATAGTTGAAAGTTTAATAGTTGACTAGTTAAAGTTTAGGTTTGTGAAACTATCCTATATGTTACTGTCATAGTAGATACATGGCATGCATTTGTCAAAACCCATACAACTTTACAACACTAGTGTGAAACTCAATGTATGCAATTTAAGAAAATCATTTAAGAGATTGGGATATCCAAGAAGGAATGCATATATGACAAGAGAATCTGTATTACAGATATGTAAAACAACCTCAGTGAAGGTGGTGGGGAAGGTGACAACCTAGATAACTATGGAAATGAGTGAAGTCTGTAAGGCTAAATACAATAGGAACTGCATATAAGCACTGTACTCTAGTTGATAAAGATGTTTTCCATGAGGATATGGATTAACAATTCTAATACCACTAAATATCTGTACTGGAATTGAATAATTAAGTAAATGGATGATGTAGGGTACAAGCCAGTTTTCTCACTGCTGGAGTGAGAATCTACAGATAAGCCAGAAAAGAAGATTAGAATGATCTATATGGTACTGTATAAGAGTTGGAGACATATGTATGAGCTTACGTTTAGCTAAATAGATCTACAGATAGTTGCAAGCAGAAATGTTTATAGATATATGTATTGCACAGGTTAGTACACACACACACACACACACACACACACACACACACATACACATATCCTTGCTCTGTCAGCTAAGACAGCCTACAAGCAACAATATCCCAGTAGCAATGAGCAAATGTGGTCTCCAGATTCTAGTTTCTAATAACATTCTCTAATAAAAGGAATCAGGACTTGGAGAAATGACTGATTCCAGAACTGGGGCAGGAAATATTCAAGATAAGCCAAGAACATCCTGTGGTAACAGAATGTAAGGAAGTGCTCAAAACAAACAAAAAACCAAAAGACACACCTACCTTTATAAGGATGCTTTATAAGAGTACAGAAGCAAACAAAAACAGCTTCCAATGGCCAAAGCTGGAACACTTTGAACAACAAAATAAAGAGCAGGAGGTGCTTAATATCATTAGTTATCAGAGAAACTCAAAAGTGAAATCACAATGAAAAAACACTATTGACTCACCAGATGATTAAAATGAAAAGACTGAAAAGATAAAATGTTGATCAAGACATATTAATATTAATATAACTCATACATTGCTGGTGAGATTATAAAATAGTACAACCAATTGAGGGAAAGGTTTGGCAGTTTCTTATACAATGCCAATTTTAGGTATTTACCCAACAAAAATGAAATTATATATCTATAAATTATATGTGTATAAAAAGGCTTGTACATGAATGTTTATAGCACCTTAACTCATAATAGCTAAAAACTGGAACTAACCCAAATGTCCATCAATATTTATCTTCATTGGACAAACAAACTGTATTGTATTCATAAAATGGAGCACTACTCAGCAATAAAATGAAGCAAACTGACAGCCACAACATGAATGTGTGAAAGAACCCAAGCAAAATAATTTGTAACGTAATGTACTTTATCTGATCTGGAATAGGCAAAACTATAGTGAACAAAATCTGAAAAATTGTTTTCTCTGGGTAAGGGGGTGGTGTATGGTCTGGAAAGAGGCATGAGAGTATTCCCTTGGGTGATGGAAATAGTCTGTATCTTGACAGGTGTGAATTACTTGGGTGTATATATTTATTGAAAGTCATCAGTTTGTAAAATAAAGATGTGCAATTCACTGTAGTATAGTAAATTTTACCTAAACTCCTTAGGGAGAAAAAAGTTTAAAAACTAAGGTTTTATGTTGATAATTTTGATACATTGAACATTTATATTTATTTTATTTTAGATTCAGGGGGTACATGTGCAGTTTTATTTCATGGATATACGATGTAATAGTGAGGTTTGGGTTTCTATTGTGCCCATAACCCAAATAGTGAACATTGGACCCAACAATTAATTTCTCAACCCTTACACTCATCTCTCCCTGCCCGCTTTTGGAGTCCCTAGTGTCTATTATATTCACCTTTATGTCCAGGTGTACCCACTGTTTAGCTCCCACTTATAAATGAGAACATATATATTTGGTTTTCTGTTTCTGGGTTATTTTATTTAGGAGGATGACCTCCAGCTCCATCCTGGACTGCAAAGTACATGATTTCATTCTTTTTTTTTATGGCTGCATAGTATTTCATGGTGTATATTTACCACATTTGCTTTCTCTGCTCATCTGTAGATGGACACTTAGGTTGATTCATGACTTTGCTATTGTGAATAGCACTGCAATAAACATATGAGCGCAAGTGTCATTTTTATATAATGATTTTTTTTCCTTTGAGTAGATACCCAGTAGTCAGTAGTAGGATTCCTGGGTTGAATGGTAATTCTACTTCAGTTATTTGGGGAATCTCCATACTGTTTTCTATAGAGGTTGTACTAATTTACATTTAAACCAGTAATGTATGTGTTCCCTTTTCTCCACATTCATACCAACATCTATTTTTTTTTTTGACTTTTTAATAATAGTCATTTTGACTCGTGTGAGATAGCATCTCATTGTGGATTGTATTAGTCACGATTCTCTAGAGGGATAGAACTAATAGGATTATATATATATCCTGTTATATATCATATATATCCTGTTATATATCATATATATCCTGTTATATATCATATATATATCCTGTTATATATCTCTCATATATATATATATGAGTTTATTAAGGAGTATTAACTCACATGATCACAAGGTGCCACAATTGGTCATCTGCAAGCTGAGGAGCAAGGAAGCAAGTCTGAGTCTCAAAGCTGAAGAACTTGGAGTCCGATGTTCAAGGGTAGGAAGCATCAGCACGGGAGAAAGATGTAGTCTGGGAGGCTAAGCCAGACTGGTCTTTTCAAGTTCTTCTGTCTGCTTGTATTCTGGCCTCACTGGCAGCTGATTAGGTTTTGCCCACCCAGATTGAGGGTGGGTCTGCCTTTCCCAGTCCACTGACTCAAATGTTAGTCTCCTTTGGCAGCACCCTCACAGACACACCCAGGAACAGTACTTTGATCAAGTTGACAGTCATTATTAACCATTACATGGGTTTAATTTGCATTTTTCTGCTTAGTGATGTTGAGCATTTTTTTCATGTTTCTTGACCACTTATGCATCTTCCTTTGAGAAGTATCTGTTCATGTCCTTTACCCACTTTTTAATGGGATTTTTTCTCGTTGATATGGTTGAGTTCCTTGACGATTCTGGATATTAGTCCTTTGATACATGCACAGTTTGGAAATATTTTCTCCCATTCTGTAAGTTGTCTGTTGACTTTGTTGATTATTGTTTTTACTTTGCAGAAGCTTTTTAATTTAAGATAGTCCCATTTGTCTATTTTTGTTTTTGTTGCATTTGCTTTTGATGTTGTAGTTATAAATTATTTGCCTAGGCCAGTGACCTGAAGAGTGTTTATAGGGTTTCTTATAGGATTTTTATAGTTTAGGGTCTTACATTTAAGTCTTTATTTAATCTTGAGTTAATTTTTGTATATGATGAGAGATGCAGGTCCAGTTTCATTCTTCTGCATATGGCTAGCCAATTTTTCCAGCATCATTTCTTGAATAGGATGTTTTTTCCCCACTGTGTGTTTTATCAAAGATCAATTGGTTGTAGGTATGTGGATTTATTTCTGGGTTCTTCATTTTGTTCCATTGATCTATATGGTTTTTATACCAGTGCCATACTGTTTTGCTTACTATAACCTTGTAGTAATGTGATACTACAGCTTTGTTCTTTTTGCTTAGGATTGCTTTGGCTATTTATGCTCTTTTTTGGTTCCATATGAATTTTAGGATTTTTTTTTCTAATGCTGTCAAAAATGACGTTGGTAACTTGATAGGAATTGCATTGATTCTGCATATTGCTTTGGGCAGTATGGTCATTTTAACAATATTGATTATTCCAATCCATGAGCATGGGATATTTTTCCATTTGTTTATGTCATTTTAATTTCATCATTGTTTTGTAGTTCTCCTTGTAGAGATCTCTTCCTCCTTGTTTAATTGATTAAATGTATTCCTAGGTCCTCTGTGTATGTGTGTGCATTGTAAATGGAATTGAGTTTTTTATTTCATTCTCAGTTTGAGCGTTACTGGTACATAGAAATGCTCCTGATTTTTGTATGTTGTTTTTGTGTCCTGAAACTTTTTTTTTCCCGAGTCTAGGAGTCTCTTGGAGGAGTCTTTAGAGTTTTCTAGGTATAAGATCATGTCATCAGTGATCAGAGATAATTTCATTTCTTATTTTTCAAGTTGGATGCACTTTATTTCTTTCTCTTGCCTAATTGCTCTGGCTAGGACTTCCAGTACTATGTTGAATAAAAGTGGTGAGGATGTACACCCTTTTCTTATTCCAGTTCTTAGGGGGAATGCTTTGAACTCTTCCCCATTCACTATGTTGTTGATGGTGGATTTGTCCTACATAGTCTTTATTATTTTGAGGTATGTTCCTTCAGTGCCTAGATTGTTGAGGGTATTAATCATGAAGGAATGTTGGATATTATTGAATACTTTCTTTGCATCTATTGAGATAATCATATAGTTTTTGTTTTTAATTCTGTTTATGTTGTGAATCACACTTATGGATTTGTGTATGTTTAAACATCCTTGCATCCCTAGAATAAAACCCACTTAATCATGATGTATTATATTTTTGATGTGCTGTTGGATTCAGTTTGCTTGTATTCTGTTGAGGATTTTTGCATCTATTATTCCTCAGGGATATTGACCTTAGTTTTCTTTTATTGTGTTCTTGCCTGATTTTGGTATCAGGGTGATACTGGCTTCATAAAATGAGTTAGGGAGGAATCCTTCCTTCTTGATCTTTTGGAATAATTTCAGTTAGATTGGTACCAGACTTCTTTGTACATCTGATAAAATTTATCTGTGAATCCACGTGGTCCTGGGCTTTTTTGTTGGAATACTTTTTATTACAGCTTCAGTTTTATTACTCATTATTGGTCTGTTCAGGGTTCTATTTCCTTCTGGTTTAATCGTGGGAAGTTTTATGTTCCAGAGATTTATGCATTTTCTAGGTTTTCTAGTTTATACTTTTAGAATTGAGAGAGGTAGGGTCTTTTTCTGGATTAGCTTTGTCTGAAAGGGAATTTTGTGGGTTGTTTGATCTTCTATCTAGACCATTAAATTTTTCCCCATATCCACAAGGAGGCTGATTTGCTTTCTTACCATTCATGTGTTCACTGGAGCAGCACTTTTAATTTCCTTCAAGAACATTTCCTTTGCATTCACAACTTGACTACCTTTTTGATGCAGGAGGACTAGCTTTTGACTTATCTCAGCTTTTGACATGCCTTCATCACTAAATTTAGTAATTTCTAGCTTTTGATTTAAAGTGAGAGATGTATGACTCTTCCTTTCCCTTGAAAAGTTAGAAGTCATTTTAGGGTTATTAATTGGCCTAATTTAAATACTGTTTCTCAGGAATAGGGAGGGTAGAGGAGGGAGGGAGGGAGACAGAGAGAGAGAGGAAAGAGGGGAGAGCGGAGAGGAGAGGTAGAGGGAAGAGTGGGAGGAGGAGAGGCAGGGGGCAGGAGAGGAGGGAGGGAGGGAGACAGAGAGAGAGAGGAAAGAGGGGAGAGCGGAGAGGAGAGGTAGAGGGAAGAGTGGGAGGAGGAGAGGCAGGGGGCAGGAGAGGAGAGAGGGAGGGAGGAACAGCCAGTTGGTGGGGCAGTCAGGTACACACAGTCATTATCCACTAAGTTTGCTGTTTTATATGGGGGCAGTTTGTCATGCCTCAAAACAATTACCATAGTAGCATTAAAAATCACTGATCATAGATCACCATAATAGATTCTTTTAGTCTGTTTTCTGTTGCTTATAACAGAATACCTGAAACTGGGTAATTTATAAGGAGAAATAATTTATTTCTGACATTTATGGAGGCTGAGAAATCCAACATCAAGAGGACTTATCTGGTGAGGGTCTTCTTTCTGGTAGGGACTCTCTACAGAGTCCCAAGGTGGTACCGAGCATTACATGGTGAGGAGGCTAGGTGTGGTACCTCAGGTGTTTTTTCCTCTTCCTATAAAGCCTCCAGTTCCAGTATTGTGATAACCAGTTAATCCAGTAACCCATTAATTCATGAATAGATTAATCTACTTGTGAGAGCAGAACCCTGGTGACCTAATCACCTCTAAAAGGTCCAGCTCTCAGTACTGCCACAATGGGGATCATGTTTCAACATGAGTGGCAGAGGGGACAAACATTCAAACTGTAGCACAGATATAATAATAACAATGAATTTGGAAATATTGTGATAATTATCAAAATGTGACATAGAAGCATAAAGTGAGCATATATTGTGGGAAAAATGCCACTGATAGACTTGCTCAACTAAAGGTTGTCACAAACCTTTAATTTGTAAAAGAAAAAGCAATATCTGCAAAGCACAATAAAGCAAAGGACAACAAAACCAGGTATGTGTGTGTATTTTAAAAGAATATTGGATTCAGTTTGTTGAAACTTTTGTTCATTATTTTTGTGGTTCTGTTCATGAGGGATATTGGTTTGTAGCAAGTTTGTTTAATCCATGGCCCATGGGCTGCATGCAGCCCGGAAGAGCTTTGAATGAAGCCCAATGCAAATTTGTAAACTTTCTTAAAACATGAGTTTTTGCAGTTTTTGTTTTTGTTTTTAGCTCGTCAGCTATCGTTAGTGTTAGTGCATTTTATGGGTGGGCCAGGGAAGCAAAAAAATTGATACCCCGGTCTATGTTTTTTTTATAATAGCTGTATCTGGTTTGGTGTCAGGGTAATGCTAGCTTCATAGAATGAATTGGGAAGTACTACTTCCTTTTCAATTTTTGAAAGAGTTTGTATAGAATAGATATTATTTCTTCCTTAAATGTGTGGTAGAATTCACTAGTGAAGTCATTTGAGCCTTGAATTTTCTTTTAGGGAAGGTTTTAAACTACATTATTGATTTTTTAAATAGATAATAAGGGTATTCAAGTTTTAAACTTCTTCTTGCATGAGTTTTGGTAATTTGCCTTCCAACTAATTTGAAAATTGTTGGATTTATTGGCATAAAGTTGTTCATAATCTTTCCATATTATTCTTTTTTTAAATTTTCTTTTTAATAGAGCCTTGCATTGGTCAGTTCATCAGTTCAAAAATTAAATTAAGTATTTTAAACCCTTAATAATAGCATTTTGAGAGGCAAGAGCAGCTCCAGCTTGGAAGAGAACATTTGCAAATCGTGGCGGCCATGGCTTAATGCCATCACTGGTGTGTGCATGCATTCATGCTGGAGGTTGCTACATAAAGGAAAAGAAAGGAACCAACAGAATTCAGGGTATCCAAAGTTTCATCTAGTACACTGGCTGGAGGTGCTACAGTTTAATACAGCTGAGGTTCAAGGTCCCTCACACATCCTTCATCTGGGAAGGATGCCCCACGCATTCAAATATAATCCCATGGTATGCCCTGTTTTACTGGCCACAAAATGTACCCAACTGTAGTGGAGAACTATGAGATTGTCAGCAAGCAGTGCTCTAGAAATTTTTAAGTCATGTCTAGTTTTAAATCTTTGGAATAAAACGGATTTTTAAAAAATAACCCTCCAACTAACATACATTTAATTGCCTCTGGCAAATGGACAGATTTTGTGTGTGTGTGTGTGTGTGTGTGTGTGTGTGTGTGTATGTGTGTGTGTGTTAAGGGTGTTTTTTCTTTTCTTGTTATTTTGTATTATTTTTTGTTTGTTTGTTTTTGGTCTAAATAGAAAAAACAGAAAAGGAGAAAGGAAATTCTTGAGACCAGACCTCGCAATGCCCCAAGTATCCAATTGGCAGCTACAGCATTTGTGAGGAGGTTCCTTTGCCCTCAGATGAGTAGTTTCAACATTTCAATGAAAACAAAGGCTGCAGAAAGCTGAAAACCCAGATCTTGAAGGTTACTGTCATATATGTGTTTGTGTTTCTTTTATTAGTTTTGCATCCCAAATATGTATTGGGTGGGATTTTAACAGTCAATGAGTCAAACAGTCAAAGGAGGACAGGAGGGGAGCCAGCTGGTAGGAGGGAGCAGCAACTGTGTGTGGACCAAGCGCCATTTTTATTTTATAAACGTGTCTTGAAGCGATGGTCCCAGAATATACAAAATATACACTCTGTCCTAATAACCACCCTGCTTGCTTGCATAGGCCACTTGATGGTCTTAAAGGCAATCTTTGGAGTTGAGGCCAGTACCTGCTAGCTAGGAATGCAGGTAGATAGTGACCAGTATTGGATGTGTGTGTGTGTGTGGTATGAAAAGTAAGGACTGTAGACTCCTTTGGAGTCAGCTTGCAAGGTAATGTGGGGCCTCTGTTAATCCTGGGGATTCTAGGTCACAAGTCATGGTGGGCCTAGCCAAAAAAAAAAAAAAAGAAAAAAAAGAAGCAAACCTGTCTCTCCTTTTAGAAAACCCATGAGAGAAACACCTCAACCTTTTTCTTAAATGTCAACCCTTCACTCCCACAGTGGCATTTTAAATTGCGTATTGTAACGAATGGAGGAATAGGAGCTCAGTGGACATGAGAGAGAAGATAGGATTATGTTTTGTGAAGTCGCTAGACTTGGGAGGCATCCTCAGGTCTCCCCACTCCTAGAAAGAGTGATACTTTGGGCTTTTTGTCACATCATAAGCCAGAGTTAAATATGCAGCTGCCCTCTGAGACTGGCGACATCTATGCTTTAACTGGTTATGGGGTAGCAATGACACCCAGCACAACGGTTGATCATTATGAGCTGAGGTCATTATGCCTCAAGGAGGATGAGAGAACTGTGATGTCCCATCTGATTGGCTGTTGTGAGAGCTGAACATCCAGGTATTGAGAGAGTCCTGAAGAGGTTTAGTCCGTGGAGAAAAGATAAAACACTTAAGCTTCCAAATAAGCTTTTCAAGTTTTCATTAGCAAGAAACGGAGAGATTAAAAAGAAAAAATCTAGCACCGGCAACAAGGTGAGGCTCTAGGGATATACTGTGATTTATCGTCAAGGACTTTATTCTCTTGGCCACTTTGCAGTCATGCTAGAAGTTTCCAGAATCCCTGGTGCATATGGTGTGCAAGAGTCAAAAAGTAAGAAAAGAAAACTCCTCCCTTGAGAGTGAAGTCTACAGAAATGCAGGCCAGAAAGGTGTAAGATGTTATTCCAGAGTCTGCCGCTGCTAAGGCCTTTGGGATCAACGTGAAAGATCTCAGTAGTACTAAGAAGAACCAAAACCAGTCAACAGTTCTTTGAGGAAGTCTGACGCACGGAATAGTAGGACTTTTCACACACAAAGGACAAATAAAGCAAGAGTTAATTTTGGCTACCAAACTGCAATTTGGTTTTCTAGGTCATTTTCCCCCAACTATTTAAAAAGAAACATTAGTGCTACACATACACAACTTTAAGATGCTGAATTCTCCTATCAAGTTGCACTGAGAAGCAAGTGAAATAAACCCCTCAGAGTGCCATCCACCTGCAGAGATGTCACATCCATTTTCTTTGATTTCCATTGGCAATAGTGGGAAATAATTCGAATAGTGCTAAAGTAAGCAGCCAGTCTGCCTTGCTGAATTCACCTGGTTGCCTTCTCCATCTTCTTCCATCTAGCTAGGGCAAGGCGTAAAGAAGAGACCTATATATTTTAAATACAGTTGAGTGCATGACAATGTGTATGTGTGTGGGTCTGTATGTGAGTGTGTGTATGTGTGTACAGAGGTTTATAAGTGAGAACTTGCTTCTGCGAGGCAGTGGGTCCCTGCCTGAAGTCCAGCCCCGTGCCTCATGGTATTTCCTTTAGACACTGGCTGATGCCACTGCAACTCTGGCCTTTCGGTTTTTTAGATATGTCTCTTCATATGGAGGGCAAGATGGTCAGACCTTGAAAAATACCCGTCGCAGCGGTAGCATTTAAAGAGCTTTGCACCTGTGTGTTTCCTGGAGTGCCTGGTGAGCTCATCGCTTCGTGCTAAACGCTACACGCATCCCTCCCATGAGCACCTGTGAGGCTTCTCACCTGTGTGAATCCTATGGTGGGCCTTTAAGTGGGAACTTTTTGTATAAACTTCCTGGCACCCGTTAAACTGACAGTGAACCCTCTTCTTGTTTTAGGGACATGCTTCAGCCCCTGGCCTTCCTTGGTCACTGTCGCTCTGTCCACTCTTAACGGCCCCAGCAGCCGTTACAGCTGCTGAAGCTGTTGTGATCCCTCCCACCTTTACGGAGATGAGAGCACCCTTCTTGGCCACTAGTTTCAGCGTCACTGTGCCATCCACGGCAGAGAGAGTTTGTGAGGTTTTGACCAGATGGCGGCTGAGCTCAGGGGACGATGGGGACATTAATGAGGTCACTGTGTTGAGCTCGACCTGGTTGACAGCTGTGTAGCTGTCTAGAGAAGAGTTGGTGACTGGAGGCTGAGGCAGGTCTCAGATAGCAACTTGTCCCCAGAGAGCAAGATGTTCACTGCCAAGCTCTTCTCACAGATGGCCGCTTCCACGGGGAGCAGTAGGAGGTCTAAGCGACGGAAGCTTTCCTCAATGCACCAGGGAGGAGAAGCGTGGAGGAAACAGACCAGGTCCTCACCAAAGGTCTCCGAGATCCTCCTGGGCTCCTTCTGTAGGTAGCGTTCCAATTCAAGGCATATCTCTTCTGGAATATTCCCTCTTCTCTCAGTCTCTGTTCTCCTTATGTGACCCTTTCTCTTATCCTGTGTTTCCCTCAGGGGTCTTCACTCCCACAAGTAAATATCTTCCAGGATATCCTGGAAGTAAGGCTTCTGGACTTCCTTTCTTCCATTTACTTATTCATGCTGCCAGGTCTCTAGGGATGGCAAAGCCGAGAAGTAGCCGGTGTCATGGACAAGTTGTAGCTCCTGGAATATACTATAACTAGCCAACACGTCCATGCTGCTGCTGCAGGGCAAAATGGGAGGCGAAACCCTCCCCTCAACACAGTTGAGGCTGTTTATCAGTCTGTCTGGCTCACCCCCCAAGAAGACAGATATCCAGTGGCCCCTTTGATTCAGTCAGACGAAGCTGCCATCTATTTCTGCAGCTCTGTTCGCTCCTAATGCAATCTTTGCTTTTTATTTTGGGAAGTTGCATTTTTTTCTCTCGCAATCGCTTCTCTCCCCTACTTCCCTTCCCTCCCTAACCCCACCCTATCCTTGCTAGTTTGTAGTCTCGCCCTCCTGTTTCTGCCATATTATTCTTTTAATATTTGTAGAATCTGTAGTGATGTCACCTGTTTCATTTCTGATGTTGGTAATTTCTGTCTTTTTTTCTGATCTATCTGCTACAGGCTTTATTGATTTCAAAGAACGGTTTTGGTTTTCTCTACTTTTCTGTTTTTTATTTCTTTAATTTCCACTTTGACTTTTATTATATCATTTTTCCTGCCTACTTTGGTTTTATTTGCTCTTTTGCTGCTAGTTTCTTAAGGTAGAAGCTGAAATTCATTGATTTGAAACCTTCCTTTATTTTTTTATATCTGAGTGCTTTGAATTTCCTGTTAAGTACTGGTTTAATGACATTTGATATGTTGTGTTTTCATCTTGTTTAGTTTAAAATACGTTCAAATTTCCATTTTTATTTACTTTTTTGATTCATGAGTTATTTAGTAGTAGTTTAATTAGCTTTCAATGATTTGGGAATTTTCTAAGGATATTTCCATTACTGATTTTTAAAAATTCCATTGTGGTATGAGAACGTATTTTGTATAATTTGAATCCTTTTTGATTTATTAAGATCTATCTCATGGCTCAGAATATGGTCTGTCTTGGCAAATGTTTCACAGGATTTTGAGAAAAATATATATTCTCATATTATTGGGCATGGTGTTCTATAAATGTCAATCAACTTAAGTTGATTGATAGTGTTTTCCTTAGTCTACTCTATCCTTATTGAGTTTTGTACTTGTTCTATTAGTTATTGAGAAGATATTGAAATCTCCAACCATAATTATGGATTTATCTGTTTCTCTTTGTATTACTATTGGTTTTGGCTTCATGTATTTTGAAAGTCACTCGTTATTAGGTGCTTAAATATTTCTGATTGTTACATATTTCTGATTAATTTACCTTCTTGTCCTTATGAAATGTCCTTTTTAATCTTTTTTGCTCTAAACTATATTTTTTTCTGACATTAATACAGCCACTGCCACTTTCTTCTTACTGGTGGTAGCACGGTGTGTTTGTGTGTATGTGTCAGTGTGTGAGATATAGTTCAGATGTGTGTCCCTGCCCAAATCTCATGTTGAAATATAATCCTGAATGTTGGAGGTGGGCTAGGTGGGAAGTGATTGGATCATGGAGGTGGATTTCTCATGAATGGTTTAGTGCCATCCGTTGGTGCTATCCTTGTGATAATGAGTGAGTTCTCCCAAGATCTGATCATTTAAAAATGTGTGGCACCTCCCCGTCCTCTCTCTTGTTCCTGAAGTGCCTGTTCCTACTTTGCCTTCTGTCATGGGTAAAAGCTCCCTGAGGCTTCCCCAGAAGCAGATGCCTCCATGCTTCCTGTACAGCCTGCAGAACCATGAACCAATGAAACCTCTCTTCTTGTAAGTTACCCAGTCTCAGGTATTTCTTTTTTGTTTTCTTCAACTTTTATTTTAAGTTCAGGGGTACATGTGCAGGATGTGCAGATTTGTTACATAGGTAAACGTGTGCCATGATGGTTTGCTGTACAAATCATCCCATCACCTAGGTATTAAGGCCAGCATCCATTAGCTATGCTTTCTGATGCTCTCCCCCCCCACCCTCCTCCAACAGGCCCCAGTGTGTGTTGTCCCCCTCCATGTGTCCAAGTGTTCTCATCATTCAGCCCCCACTTATAAGTGAAAACATGTGGTGTTTGGTTTTCTGTTCCTGCATTAGTTTGCTGAAGATAATGGCTTCTAACTCTATTCATGTCTCTGCAAAGGACATTATGTCGTTCCTTTTTATGACTTCGTGGTATTACATGGTGTATATGTACCACATTTTCTTTATCCAGTCTTGCTGATGGATATTTACATTGATTCCATGTCTTTGCTATTGTGAATAGTGCTGCAATGAACATACATGAGTGTGTGTCTCTATAATAGAATGATTTATGTTTCTTTGCATATATGCCCAGTAATGGGATTGCTGGGTCAAATGGTATTTCTGCCTGTAGGTCTTTGGGGAATGGCCACACTGTCTTCACAATGGTTAAAGTAATTTACATTTCTACCAACAGTGTAAAAGCATTTCTTTTTCTTGGCCACCTCGCCAGCATCTGTTGTTTTATGTCTTTTTAATAATAGCCATTCTGACTGGTATGAGATGGTATCTCATTGTGGTATTGATTTGCATTTTTCTCATGATCAGTGATGTTGAGCTTTTTTTCATGTTTGTTGGTGGCATGTATGTCTTCCTTTGAGAGGTGTCTGTTCATGTCCTTTGCACACTTTTTAATCCTTTTTTCTCTTGTAAATTTGTTTAAGTTCCTTGTAGATTCTGGATATTAGACCTTTGCCAGATGAATAGATTGCAAAAGTTTTCTCGCATTCTGTAGGTTGTCTGTTCACTCAGATAGTTTCTTTTGCTGTGCAGAAGCTCTTCAGTTTCATTAGATACCACTTGTCAATTTTTGCTTTTGTTGAATTGCTTTTGGCTCAGGTATTTATTTAGAGCAATGTGAGAATAGACCAATACAGTGTGTATATGTATTTACATTCTTTTACTTTTTACCTTCTTGTGTCTTTTTGTTTAAAATGTATTTCTTGTAGGCAGCATATAGTTGAACTTTGCTTTTTTATTGTGGTGAAATATATGTAACATAAACATATACCATTTTAAAGTATACAGTTCTGTATCATTAAGTACATTCACATTGTTGTGCAATCATCATCACCATCCATCTCTAGAACTTTTTTTCTTCCCCGATAGAAATTCTGTAATGATTAAACATTAATTTCCCATTCTCCACTCCCCAAAGCCCCGGTAACTATCATTCTGTTCTGCTTTTCTGTCTCTATGAATTTGCCAAAATTTAAGTTATTCTAGAACCTCATGTAAATGGAATCATATATTTTTACTTTTGCATCTGGCTTATTTTACTTAGCAGAGTACCCTTAAGATTCATTCATATTGTAGTATGTGTCAAAATTTCCTTTCTTTTTAAAGCTGAACAATATTTCTTTGTATGTATGTACCACCATTCTGTTTATCTGTCCACACATTAATGGACACTTTAATTACTTCCACCTTTTAGCTATTGTTAATAATGCTGGTGTGAAATACAAATATCTGTTCAAGGCCCTTCTTTCACTTCTTTTGGGTATATGCACAGAAGTGAAGTTGCTGGATCGTATCATAATTCTATGCTTAATTTTTTTAGGAATTGACATAGTATTTTCCACAGTGACTGCACCATTTTACATTTCTACCAGCAATGCAGAAGAGTTCCAGTTTCTCCATGTCTTTGCCAATATTTGTTCTTTTTCTGTTTTTTTCTTTTTAAATAATAGCCATCCTAATGGATGTGAAGTGACATCTCATTGTAGTTTTGATTACCATTTCCCTAAAGGGCTGATTTGAATGTGTTCCCTAAAATTTATGTGTTGCAAACCTAATTGCCACTGTAACCGTATAAAGAGGTGGAGCCTTTAAGAGGTGATGAGGTCATGATGATTCTGCTCTTACGAATGGATTAATGCCGTTATCTGGGGGTGGGATACTTATCTTTTGTTCTGGACTTTTTTGGATTAATCAAGTATTTAAAAATTATCCCATTAATCTCCTTTGTTTGCTTATTAGCCATAACTCCTTGTTTATTAATTTAGGGATTATTTAAGAATTTATACTATACATCTTTTACTTTTCAAAGTATGTTATATGTACATATAATATATAAATACATGAATCTTATACTAGGATACTTCCCTTCCTGATCTGCTATTTTTTTCAAAGATTCTACTTGAATGTATGTTATGAACAATACAGTAATTGTTATGATTTTCATTTAAACAGTAAATTACCTTTAAAGAGATTTAAATAACAGTTAAAGAGTTGGCCTTATTTACCCATGTAGTTACTATTTCTGTGTTCTTTCTTTCTTTATATACATCCAGATTTCCATCTGGTATGATGGTCTTTCTGACTAAAGGACATTCTTGAATACAGAACATTTCTTATGGTGCAGATCTGCTGTGACAGATTCTTTTAGTTGTGTACTTTTGAAAAAAATACTTATCTTCTTCGGCTGGGTGTGGTGGCTCAAGCCTGTAATCCCAGCACTTTGGGAGGCCGACACGGGGGGATCACGAGGTCAGGAGATCGAGACCATCCTGGCTAACATGGTGAAACCCCGTCTCTACTAAAAAATACAAAAAACTAGCTGGGCGCGGTGGCGGGCACCTGTAGTCCCAGCTACTCGAGAGGCTGAGGCAGGAGAATGATGTAAACCCAGGAGGCGGAGCTTGCCGTGAGCTGAGATCTGGCCACTGCACTCCAGCCTGGGTGACAGATCAAGATTCCGTCTCAAAAAAAAAAAAGAAAAAAAAAAACTTATCTTCATTTTTGAAAGATATTTTTGTGAGGTGGTATGTATTGAATTGTGTCCCTACAAAAGATGTGTGGATGTCCTAAGCCCTAGCACCTGTGACTGTAGCCTTATTTGGAAATAGGGTCTTTACAGATTTAATCAAATTAAGATGAAGTCATATTGATTAGACGTGCTTTAAATCCAATAACTGGTGGCCTTATAAGGAGAGAGAGATTTGGAGACACAAACATACTCTCTATCTGTCTCTCTGTCTGTCTCTCTCTCACACACACACACACACACACTCGTGCACACACACAAAGTAAGGCACAAGATGGCTTTGTGAAGATAATAGCAGAGATTGGAGTTATGTGTAATCTGTCTGCATCTACTAGAAATCTGGGAAGATAAGATTCTTCCTTAGAGCTTCAGAAGGAGCATGACTCCGTCATCACTTTTATTTCGGACTTGATTTTGAAATTTGGCCTGCAGAACTGTGAGAAAATACATTTCTGTTGTTTTATACCACCCAGTTTGTGTTACTGTGCTGTGGCAGCCCTAGGAAACTGATACACCAGGTATAGAATTCTGGTTGAGAGTTTTTATACTTCAGTCCTTTATGATGTTGCTTTACCAATTCACCTTGTTTCTAACTAAAAATCTGATGTCATTCTTATCTTTTTTTCTCTGTATGAATCATGTTTTTTTCCCTTTGCTGCTTTTAGGATTTTTTTCTTTATTACCATAATTGTGCAATTTGATTATAATATACCCTGGTATAGTTTTCTTCATGTTCCCTATGCCTAGGGTTCATTGAATTTTCTGAATTTGTGGGTTTATGGTTTTATTACATTTGAAAAGTTTTTTGCCTTTATTTCCTCAGTCATTTTTTTCTGTAGCCTCCCTGATTTGTGAACTCCAAATGCCCATACGTGAAGCTGCTTGAAGTTGTACTACTCACTAATGTTTTTTTCTTTTTAAAATATGTTCTCTTTTTCTCCATGTATTTTATTTTGGATAGTGTCTATTGCTGTTCCTTCAAATTCACTAAATTTCTTCAATGTCCAACCTGTCAATTCCATCCACTGTATATTTTATCTTAGTTACTGTGTTTGGTTTGAATCTCTTTTATATTTCTAGGTTTCAACCTTGTGAACATATGTAAAAGCTGTTTTAAGGTCTTTCTCTGCTAATTATAACATCTTTGTCAGTTCTGAGTTTATTTCTATTCATTGATTAGTCTCTTTATGTATTGTATTTTCCTTCTCCTTTCCATGACTGGTGATCTTTGATGAGATGTCAGACATTGTTAATTTTAACTTGTTGAGTGCTGGATATTTTTATGTTCCTATAAATTTTCTTGAGCGTTGTTCTCAGATACAATCAAGTTACTTGGAAACAATTTGATTTTTTTAGGTCTTGCTCTTATGGTTTTTCAGGTGGGTCCAGAGCAGCACTCAGTCTAGAGCTACATATTTCCCACTACTGAGATGATGCCTTCCTGAGTACTCTATGCAATGCCCCTGGTTTATGAGATTCTTACAGCTGGCTGGTGGGAACAGTCACTGTTCCCAGGCCTGTGTGAGTTCTACTCATTGTGTCCTTTATCCTTTCAGATGGTTCTTTCCCTGGCTTTAGGTAGTTTACTTAAACACATATACATACTCTTTTTTTTTTTCTTTTACATTTTTACCTTAAGTTCTGGGATACAGATGCAGAATGTGCAGGTTTGTTACATAGGTAGACATGTGGCCATGGTGATTTGCTGTACACCTTCAATTCCCTTTGGATATTTGGAGAGCTTTCTCAAGGACAGGTGTAAACAAGCCCAGAATGCAAAGATTGGAATACATACCTAACTCTTCAACGCCCAGACACCAGCAAACGTCCACAAGCATCAGAAACATCCAGGAAACATGACCACACCAAATGAACTAAATAAGGCACGAAGGGCAAATCCCAGAGAGACAGAGATATGTAACCTCTCAGACAGAGATTTCAAAATAGCTGTTTTAAAAGACCTCAATGAAATTCAAGATAACACAGAGAAGAGATTTAGAATCCCATCAGATAAATGTAACAAAGAGATTGAAATAATTGTTAAAAATCAAGTAAAAATCCCAAAGCTAAAAAATACAATTGACAAATGAAAGAAAGTATCAGATTCTCTCAACAGCAAAGTGGATTAAGTGGAAGAAATAATTAGTGACCATGAAGGCAGGCTGCTTAAAAATACACAGGCAGAGGAGACAAAAAAGAATAAACCAGCATGAAACATGCCTATTTGGCCAGGCATGGTGGCTCATGCCTGTAATCCCAGGACTTTGGGAGGCTGAGGTGTGTGAATCACGAAGTCAGGAGTTCAAGACCAAGATGGTGAAACCCCGTCTCTACTAAAAATACAAAAATTAGCTGGGTGTGGTGGCAGGTGCTTGTAATCCCAGCTACTTGGGAGGCTGAGGCAGGAGAATTGCTTGAACCTGGGGGTGGAGGTTGTAGTGAGCCAAAATTGCTCCATTGCACTACAGCCTAGGCAACAGAGTGAGACTCCGTCTCAAGAAAAAAAAAAAAAAAAAAAAAAAAGAAAACCCAAATAATATTACTTCAAGACATTTAATAATCAAACTCCCAGAGGTCAATGCTTTCCTTCAACAGATATTATTTATTGAGCACTTTCAGTATGCCAGGCACTGTTCTGGGTACTGAGGATAGAGCAGTGGGCAGTGAACAAAGCAAACAAAATCCTTCTTCTCATGGAGCTGATACTTCAGTGGGAAGAGACAGGCAAGAAAAAAAGGAAGAGGGAAAGCCGCTAAATGCTAAGTGTCAATAAATATTAAGTAAAATGGGGGCAGAAAAGCAAAGATAGAAGAGTATTGGGGATAGGGTGGATCTTGGATAAGATAGTCAGCAAAAGCCTCTATGGAAGGCCAAAATAAAAAGTGAGAATTGCTCTAGATTAAAAGAGACCCCTGACACATGTCAACAAAATGCAAACATAAGTCTTGATTACATTCTGGCCTTAAAAATGCAAACTTAAAAACATTTTTTTTGATGAAAACTTGGAACGTTTGAATATAGATTACATATTAGATGACGGTGTAAAATTATTAATTTTTCAGGTAAGGAGATGGTATTGTTATGCAGAGGGTATCCTTTTAGGAAGCTTATGCTGACAACTTTTGAATTGTTTTAGTGTCTGTAGTTTACTTTCAGATAGTTCAACACATAGAGGAGGAACTAAAGCAAATGTGGCAAAACATAACAATTGGTAAATATGATAAGGGTGTAAGGGTATTATTACAGTATTCCTTCAACTTTTATGTATGTTTGACATTTTTTCAAAATAAAAACTTGGCAGAAAAAAAGATGGAATTTAGGGTTGTTGGAGTTTATCTGAGTTTTCATCACCAGGTGGTGCTAAAGCTTTTCAAATATAGTTAAATTAACAGCAAACAATCTGTGTTGACAGTTGCATATTAATTTAGGAAACATTTGGTTGGGAGGAACACAGACTATAAATCAAGCTTTTTAAATTTGCCAATTTTACTCTTGCTTGCATTATTATATTTTACACAACTTGAAGAGGTTCAACTGTACCTTTTCTGTCTCTCAGTTTCCTTCTCTTCAACCTTTCCCATTTCCAGGCCGCTATTTTCTTCTCACAAAAGAGCTGCTGTGATAATTCCCAACACCAGATGCCACTGTGATCCACGTTGCTCACAGAGTAACCTTTGTGCAGCATTTCTCTCCCCTTCATCAGCTCCCTATTTCCCTCCAAATAGTTTCCACTCCTCAGCACAGAATTTATAGTTTGATACCAATCTTCTTTTCCCAGTGTATCTATTATTTCCTTTCATTAACCCTACTCAGGAGAAACACTGACTGCTGTCCTTTTTTTTTTTTCAAACAAATGTCATACATTTTCTCGCCTCTGACTATTCTGCTTTGTATGTCTCCATACTCCCAATGCCCTTCTGCCTATTACCAGTTCAAAATCTGACCTTGCCCATCATTGAAGCCTAAATTAAACATGATTTCCTTCATGACAATTTCCCCATACACTTTACTCAGAAATATTCCTCTTTCTACAGCACTTTTAAATTTTCTTACCAAACTGATAATATTTTGTATTACATAGTAACGTGTGTACAATAAATTATAAACACCTTCAAGGTAGGCAGTTTATGTTTATAGTCTTTGGATTGTGTTAATACTATGTGGCATTTACTAAAGGTCAGTGGAATTGAATTTCAAGATTATTCAAAGGTAGTTTATAGTAGTGGTAAAAGTACTGACTAATTACCACCAATTGCCAGCCTTACTCTGGCTGTTTATTTCACAGATAAGCAATGAGAGGCCACCATAGTGAGAAATGAATCTGGATAAAGGATATTCATGGCTTAGCAGCCCCAGCTACCAAAAAAAATCATCAATTTGAAGTAAAATTTCCTTTCAATTTTACTCCGTCAAAACCCTTAAATTCTTGCATGTCATTTGATCTATATATTCTTCTAGGTAAAAACATGAAAAGAATGATATGTTACAACATATGTTTATAAAAGCTAAAATTAGAAACAGCCTAACCAACAATACAGAGTTGGTTAAAGACATTCTAATGTATCCACACAATGAATTACTGTGGAGCTATTAAAAATGGTGCTCGAGAACAATATTGAGTGGCATAGAAAGAGGCCCCTAATGTTGTTATAGGAAAAAAATACACCATATTGTTGATATAATGCTTTTTAATAGAAGAAAAGGTTTGCATATAGAAAATACTAAAATTGATGGCAGAGATGTATTTCTAGATTTGGAGATTGATTGATTTAAATATTCTCTTTTGCTATCTTTTTTCCCCCTAAGTTTTAACTCTGAGCACCTATATTAAGCAAACATTAAAAAAAATTTAGGAGAGAAATTATATTCCTAATGTTATTCCATTGTGTACATTCATTAATGAAGGAAGGAATTTCAGGCTCTAACATTGTTCCTTGGCCTAACATAGAACCAGTGGACAAGAACGCCAAATGATACCCCAAGAGAAGATAGTATTAGAGGTCAGAAAAGGTAAGAAAGCCAGGTGGAAAAAAATGAGGGTTAAGGAGTGGGGTTACCATGCTCAGGAAAGGAGGGAGGCAGGAATACAAGTAGGAGAGTCATAAGAATCTAGTAGATACCAAGATTGTGATGAAATAGAAAGGTAACTGCATTTAGAAATCTAGGTCCAATATTTAGTATTATTGTTTATTAGATAGGCAATCCTGAGTAAATCATTTGTGTTTTCAAGGGTCAGAAAACACCTTGAAGGTATTTTTATTCTCATGTTAAAAGTGAGTAAAGTAGCACTCAGAAAATATAAATGAAGTCGTATATACATAAGCTAGGTTTTCTCAGCTTTAGCTCTTTTGGCATTTTGGGCCAGACACTTTGCTGTGGGAGCTGAACAAGCACATATTTATGGGATAGTAAGTGATGATGTCAATTTTAATAAAGAGGAAGTTGCCCAGGGAGAAGGAAAGCAGGTAAGAGGCATTTTGTAGTTAAACTAAAATTTTGCCAATTTATATAAAATCCCCCTAAATACTCAGTATACACATCTCACCAAGGAGTGTTTTCCCCTGGTAGGGGACTTCAGAGGACTCCAGTACCTACAGTTGGCAGGCATATATGTCCCAGATCTATATAAGTCAAATCAAGCCACTAGCATATAGAGCATCTTATGTGATAGATTTTAAGCTCAACCTTTGTCAGAATGGGGTCTTTTATATCCTTCATGTTTATGCTGAGATGGATCCCAAGGGGGCCCGGATATGTCTATGAGGATGAGTCATTGTCCCTGATGTGGATAAGTGAAAAGGGTAGGGAAAAGGGTTTCTGACCCTGATAGAACTATTTGTGGATAGGGAGGACTCTAAAATAACTCTTGAAATCATAATAGAATGTTAAAGTCTCCCACGTTTGGAGTATATGTTGTTTGCATTAATCCCACTTTTAAAGAGAAATATTTATTACTACTTACACAGTTCACCCCAACTTTATTTCAAATTGGAAATATTAATTTAATTAAAATAGAAATTTAATTTCATGCTTAATTTGAGGGTTGCTTTTTTGAAAAAAGGCTTTTTCATATGCAATTTAAACACTTGCATGCTTTTAAAGATAAAACAAGAAAAACAAGAAGTAGAATTTATATTTAATTCTACCACCCAGATAGACCCAGTATGAATATTTTGGTATATACCCTTTCAGAGTTCTTAAATTGGGGGTTCTGGATCCAGCCTGTACATTAGGTTCACCTGAAGAACTTTAAAAATAAGATGATGACTAGTCTCATCCCAGAACAAATAAACCAGAATACCTGGGGGATGGAGCGGGCCTGAGTAATTTTTTTTAACTTCACAGGTGATTTTAATGTACAGATAGGGTTGTGAACCACTATCTTAAATTAATGACAGATTAGTGCTGAAGCACTAGGCCAAGCACTAGCTGAAGCAGCTAGGCCAAAATAAAAGATGCTGGTGCCTTCAGCTAAGTGGTACTTTGGCTGTAGTTGGCATTGGCAATTAGGAAATGAGAGTGGTAGAGAGGCCACTTGGTATGCAGCAACACTCAGTGGCCTGGCACTGTCTAAGCCATGCCACTGCTGTCTGCGGTAAGCAGTAATCAGTAATTTGGGCAGTAGGAGCTATAGATACTTTGCAAACAGCAGACAGTCAACCACACAAACAGGAACTGCCAGTTGCTCTCTCCTTAGTGTAAATGACAAGGCTAGAATTTATCACCTGAATGTCACCATTGAATATACAAATTCAAATGGCCTGTAAGTTTTGTTAAAAGGCTCTCAGGTGAGCTAAGTAGTGGGCATGTGTGGAGGGTTCAGGTTACTTTGCCCCGACCCCAATATGGCAGGCTTATAAACTCTGGGGAACTAACTGGACAAGGGTAAGGGAAACAGTAAGAGGAAGCATATTATAAGATCAGATTGAAAGAAGCATCAGGCACCCAAGAAAGCCTGTCCGTCAGCTGTTGCCTGTGTAAAGAGAAGATGGTGGAAGGGAGGCAGGTTGATTGCTCTCTTAAGGTCTCATGGGCTGCCTTTACCACAGTAGGATCTGCCATCAACTTTGTACAGCTCAGAGGTGGAATCTCTCCAGTCTCTCCAGTGGATAATTAGCTCTTAGGGCAGCCACACACATTAATGCTACCGCATTTTTCAGAGTAGGAGAGTGCTTATCAGTGACCAGAATAATTTGTGTTCATTACTCGAAGGACTCCATCTTTCTTAGGGAGGGAAACTAGAGATAATGAGTGAATATTTATTAAAATGCCAATGTGTCATGCACTTTACATTTTAATATATTATTTACAGATGAGGAAAAAAAAGCATGGAGAACGCACCCAAGTTTCCAAAGCTGGTCAGTGTGGTGAGGGCAAGATTCAATCCTTGGTCTCTCTGGCTCCAGAACTGTGTTCTCCGTAGCTACTAGCCTTCCCAGGAGATTGAACAAACATTTGGAAGACTGAGAAGAGGTAAAATCATCCCGACAGAAATGTCATGGATGCTTGCACTATACCTGTCCAATAAAGGGATAATAATAGTACCCACATAAAGGTGCTATTGCGATAGAAAATTTATTACAGGTAAAACATTTAAAAGAGTATCTGGCACATAGTATATGCTTAATTCATGCAGTGCTCATGTTGACAGGGAACTTATTGTCCATTAAAACATTTGGATTGTTAGAAATTCATTATGCTAAGCTGAAATTGGGCCCCTCTAGCTTTTACCTGGAAGGTGTTCCCATCTGAAAAATGGAAGAAATTTTCAGTGAGGCAGATTTTGGGTTGATTTAATGAAGTAGTTTCCAACATTTAGAGCTACTTAAGAGAAACAAACTGCCTCAGGAGGGGCAATTGTTTATGACAGACTGTTTTTTAGAGCAGTTTTAGGTTCACACCAAAATTGAGAGAAAGGTACCGAGAGTTTTCATTTACCTCCCCCTCACACATGCACAGCTTCCCCCATTATCAGCATTTCCCACTAGAATGGTGATTTGCTACAATCCATGAGCCTACATTGAAACATTATTGTTATCCAAATTCCATAGTTTAATTAGGGCTTGCTCTTGATATTGTACATTCTGTAGATTTGGACAAATGTATAATGACATGTATCCACTCGTACAGTATCATGTAGACTAGTTTTACTGCCCTAAAAATTCTCTATGTGGTGGAGTGATTTTCATAAGTTAAAATAACCAAACTTGGCAGAGAGTTCCCTGGATAAAATCCACAGTTGCAAATTTCAGAGCTTATCTGTGCCACAAGTGGACTCTGAAATGCATTAGGAAAGCACATGAACAAAGGCACATTAAACTTTGATTTTGTACTACAGAGGCACTGCTATTGACAAACCCAGCTTTAAATTACAGATTTGCATCAGAACATGAGCACATTATCTTGCATTGAATTCCACAAAGGAATTAATATTCCCACACCCTCAGATTAAATTTGGCTGTATAATAGATAATTGAGGACCCCTCTCCTTTGTTACTCTTGAATCTATCAATATTTATGATAAAATTTAGATTCTCACACTGCAATCAAAACCAGTCTTCTACCAGAGATGCCTCAAAATATTTTTCCTGCAATGAAGAGACGTTGAAAAGACAAAAGGAACCAGGCTACATTTTTTTAAAGCTTGCTTCCAAGGTGTAAGTGGAATAAATATGCTTGTTATTGAGTGAGATTTTCACCACGGGTTTCCTAGTGTAAAATGTTTTTGACATATTTTGGACTAATGAAAAACAACTATGCTTTGGAACAGACTTTAAGTGGGAGTTGATATGTGCTGATCAGTTTTAAATTGATTTACAATTCATGAAGCTCTTGGATAGCAGAAAAGAATGACAACCGAATGAGACAGCTTGGTGAAGGTCACAGGGATAATCAGTAGAGGTCAACAGTACATTGACGCTGGGAATGGAGCCTGGCAGGGGCCCACTGCCACTATTGCAGTGCCCATTTGGTCACAGGGAGTGACTGACTCTTCATACATGGTATTTTCATATCCTTTGAGATATTATCTGTTTTATATAACTGAACAGTTTATTCTTAGAGGTTATTATTCAAGTTGGATTATTTCTAAGGTCAAACTACTATAATACCTAGGAACTATGTAGAAATTTGCAGAGGAAAATTGTAAGTGGCATTGTATAGGCTATCATTATAATACGCTGTGCGGTTTTTGTTTCTTTAAGAAAATGTTTCAGCTCTTCAATTTTAGATAAGTTTATGGTTTTTTTTTGGTGAGGGGTCAGGTTCTCACTCTGTCACCCAGGCTGGAGTGCAATGGCGTGATCATGACTCACTGCAGCCTTAACCTCCAAGGCTTAAGGAATTCTCTTGCCTCAGCCTCCTACGTAGCTGGGACCACAGGCACCTGCCACCACATCCAGTGAGTTTGCCAGTTTTGAAGGGGCAGTTTCTCTGACTTATTTAAACTCACAACTGACTTCCTTATCTTCCTCTTAAAATCACTTCTCTTTTCCCGGTGAAGACCGGTGCCATCTATTCAAGCCAGCCAGGCTCAAACCTGAGTCTCAGAGTCATCATTCTCAGAATTGGAAGGGATCTTAAAGGATACTTAGTTCAGCCACCCGTTTGGTACTTGAACCCTTTATCATCATATAGTTTGTGATTCCCCCAAGTATTTGAGCACTTACTCAATATCAGGTACTCTACTCATTCTACTAAAAAATAATTTCTGCCAAATACTGAGCATCTTCTAGAAAGAAAAAAGATTTAGCAGTAAAAAGGCACTGCTTGGCCTAGTAGAGGAGATAGCTGAGAACATTTTAATATGATGTAGTGCGTGCTTTGTAGAGGTAATGCAGGGGAAGAAACAGGGAAGAGAGGAAGGTTGCCTGGCTCAGAGGAGGCTCCAGGGAGGAATAGTTGGGGCCTGCTTTCTAGAGGAGGAAAGAGTAGAATTGAATCTTGAAGGATGAATAGGAGTGATCCAAGTGACTGACAGATGTGTGTTCTAGGCAAGGAAACTACAAGGAAAAATCCCAGAGGGACTCTCTACATTGTGGCTTTCTCATCTGTAACAGCATTTGCTTTATAGGAATGTTGTGTGGAGTAAATAAGAAAATATTTATGGTTATAATGGACAGAGTAAATGTTTACTAAATTATGTTATTATAATATAATTATACTGCTAAAGTATATCAGTGCAAAGATATGCAAAATAACCTTATAGCAACCAGATAGACCCCTCAAGCCTACAATTTTTGCCTCATAAATAGTCTGATATATTTGTAGAAAGACTGTCCAATCTGAAACTATCTTAGAACCTAATGCTACTAGATACTTAAGTTATAACAACCCCTCTTGCTTGCTGATATTCCACGTTTACCAAGAACCATGTAGATTTGTCTTCTCTTGGGACCAGGTTGGGTCAACATGAGTCTCTACTTGCTCCACAACTTTATTTCCTCATTGTCAAATAATTTCCCACTCCAATATTAAGACCAGTCTCTTATCAACCTTTTAATAACACTCATATAGCATGAACTATGTGCCAGACACTGATCTTAACGCTATTCAAATATTAACTTATTTCATTCTCATAGCAATCATAGAAGGTAGTTACTGCTATTATCATCACCATCTTTAAAATGCAGAAACTGAGACACAGGAAGGTGAAGTAACTTGCAGCTAGTAAAGGGTAGAGCCCAGGTTCAAACAGAGGTAGTTTGACTCCAGAGTTTCTGTTCTGTAACAAACGTGCAGTTTTGTTACATAGGTATACATGTGCCATGGGGGTTTGCTGCACCCATCAACCCATCATCTACATTAGGTATTTCTCCTAATGTTATCCCTTCCCTACCCCTCCACCACCGCCCAACAGGCTCTGGTGTATGATGTTCCCCCGCCATATCCATGTGTTCTCATTGTTCAACTCCCACTTATGAGTGAGAACATGCAGTGTTTGGTTTTCTGTTTCTGTGTTAGTTTGCTGAGAGTGATGGTTTCCAGCTTCATCCATGTCCCTGCAAAGGACGTGAACTCACCCTTTTTTATGGCTGCATAGTATTCCAAGGTATATATGTGCCAGATTTTCTTTATCTAGTCTATCATTGATGGACATTTGGGTTGATTCCAAGTCTTTGCTATTGTGAATAGTGCCCCAATAAACATATGTGTGCACATGTCTTTATAATAGAATGATTTATAATCCTTTGGGTATATATCCAGTAATGGGATCACTGGGTCAAATGGTATTTCTTGTTCTAGATCCTTGAGGAATTGCCACACTGTCTTCCACAATGGTTGAACTAATTTATACTCCCACCAACAGTGTAAAAGTGTTCCTGTTTCTCCACATCCTCTCCTGCATCTGTCATTTCCTGACTTTTTAATGATCGCCATTCTAACTGGTGTGAGATGGTATCTCATTATGGTTTTGATTTGCATTTCTCTGATGACCAGTGATGATGAGCATTTTTTCATGTGTCTGTTGGCTGCATAAATGTCTTCTTTTGAGAAGTGTCTGTTGCTATCCTTTGCCCACTTTTTGATGGGATTGCTTTTTTTTTTTTTCTTCTTGTAAATTTGTTTAAGTTCTTTGTAGATTCTGGATATTAGCCCTTTGTCAGATGCATAGATTGCAAAACTTTTCTCCCATTCTGTAGGTTGCCTGTTAACTCTGAGGATAGTTTCTTTTGCTGTGCAGAAGCTCTTTAGTTTAATTAGATCCCATTTATCAATTTTGGCTTTTGTTGCCATTGCTTTTGGTGTTTTAGACATGAAGTCTTTGCCCATGCCTATGTCCTGAATGGTATTGCCCAGGTTTTCTTCTAGGATTTTTATGGTCCTAGGTCTTATGCTTAAGTCTTAGATTCATCGAGTTGATTTTTGTATAAGGTGTAAGGAAGGGATCCAGTTTCAGTTTTCTGCATATGGCTAGCCAGTTTTCCCAACACCATTTATTACATAGGGAATCTTTTCCCCATTGCTTGTTTGTGTCAGGTTTGTCAAAGATCACATAATTGTAGATGTGTGATGTTATTTCTGAGGCCTCTGTTCTGTTCCATTGGTCTATATATCTGTTTTCACACCAGTACCATGCTGTTTTGGTTACTGTAGCCATGTAGTATAGTTTGAAGTCAGGTAGCATGATGCCTCCAGCTTTGTTCTTCTTGCCCAGGATTGTCTTGGCTATGCAAGTTCTTTTTTGGTTCCATATGAAGCTTAAAGAAGTTTTTTCTAATTCTGTGAAGAAAGTCATTGGTAGCTTGATGAGGATAGCATTGAATCTATAAATTACTTTGGGCAGTATGGCAGTTTTCATGATATTGAGTCTTCCTATTCCTGAGCATGAGAAGTTTTTCCATTTGTTTGTATCCTCTTTTATTTCCTTTAGCAGTGGTTTGTAGTTCTCCTTGAAGAGGTCCTTCACATCCCTTGTAAGTTGTATTCCTAGGTATTTTATTCTCTTTGTAGCATTTGTGAATGGGACTTCACTCATGATTTGGCTCTCTGTTATTGGTGTATAGGAATGCTTGTGATTTTTGCATATTGATTTTGTATCCTGAGACTTTGCTGAAGTTACTTATCAGCTTAAGGGGATTTTGGGCTGAGATGATGGGGTTTTCTAAATATACAATCATGTCATCTGCAAACAGGGACAATTTGACTTCCTCTGTTCCTATTTGAATACCCTTTGTTTCTTTCACTTGCCTTATTGCCCTGGCCAGAATGTCTGATACTATGTTGAATAGGAGTGGTGGGAGAGGTCATCCTTGTCTTGTGCCAGTTTTCAAAGGGAATGCTTCCAGTTTTTGCCCTTTCAGTATGATGCTGGCTGTGGGTTTTTCATAAATAGCTCTTATTATTTTGAGATATGTTCCATCAATACCTAGTTTATTGGGAGTTTTTAGCATGAAATGCTGTTGGATTTTGTTGAAGGCCTTTTCTGCATCTATTGAGATAATCATGTGGTTTTTGTCTTTGGTTCTGTTTATGTAATGGATTACATATTGATTTGTGTATGTTGAACCAGCCTTGCATCACAGAGATGAAGCTGACTTGATTGTGGTGGATAAGCTTTTTGATGTGCTGCTGGAATTGGTTTGCTAGTATTTTACTGAGGATTTTTGCATCAATGTTTATCAGAGATATTGGCCTGAAATTTTCTTTTTTTGTTGTTGTGTCTCTGCCAGGTTTTGGTACATGGATGATGCTAATAAAATGAGTTAGGGAGGAGTCCCTCTTTTTCTGTTGTTTGGAATGGTTTCAGAAGGAATGGTACCAGCTCCTCTTTGTACCTCTGGTAGAATTCGGCTGTGAATCTGTCTGGTCCTGGACTTTTTTTCTTGGTAGGCTATTAGTTACTGCCTCAGTTTCAGAACTTGTTATTGGTTTATTCAGGGATTTGACGTCTTCCTGGTTAAGACTTGGGAGGTTGTATGTGTCCAATAATTTATCCATTTCTTCTAGATTTTCTAGTTTATTTGCATAGAGATATTTGTAGTATTCTCTGATGGTAGTTTGTATTTCTGTGGGATCAGTGGTGATATCCCCTTTATCATTTTTTATTGCATCTGTTTGATTCTTCTCTCTTTTCTTCTTTATTAGTCTGGCTAGCGTTCTAACTATTTTGTTGATCTTTTCAAAAAACCAGCTTCTGGATTCATTGATTTTTTTGAAGGGTTTTTTTATGTCTCTTTCTCCTTCAGTTGTGCTCTGATCTTAGTTATTTCTTCTGCTAGCTTTTGAATGTGTTTACTCTTGCTTCTCTAGTTCTTTTAATTGTGATGTTAGGGTGTCAATTTTAGATCTTTCCTGCTTTCTCTTGTGGTCATTTAGTGCTGTAAATTTCCCTCTACACACTGCTTTAAATGTGTCCCAGAGGTTCTGGTATGTTGTGTCTTTGTTCTTATTGGTTTCAAAGAACATCTTTATTTCTGCCTTCATTTTATTATTTACCCAGTAGTCATTCAGGAGCAGGTTGTTCAGTTCCAAGTAGTTGTGCGGTTTTGAGTGAGTTTCTTAATCCTGAGTTCTAATTTGATTGCATTGTGTCTGAGAGACTGTTTGTTATGATTTCCATTTTTTGCATTTGCTGAGGAGTGTTTACTTCCAACTATGTACTCAATTTTGGAATAAGTGCGATGAAGTGCTGAGAAGAATATATATTGTATTGATTTGGGGTGGAGAGTTCTGTAGATGTCTATTAGGTCCACTTGGTCCAGAGCTGAGTTCAAGTCCTGAGTATCCTTGTTAATTTTCTGTCTCACTGATCTTTCTAATATTGACAATGGGGTGTTAAAGTCTCCCCCTATTATTCTGTGGGAGTCTAAGTCTCTTTGTAGGTCTCTAAGAACTTGCTTTATGAATCCAGGTACTCCTGTATTGGGTGCATAGATATTTAGGATAGTTAGCTCTTTTTGCTGCATTGATCTCTTTACCGTTATGTGATGCCCCTCTTTTGATCTTTATTGATTTAGTCTGTTTTATCAGAGATTAGGATTGCAACTCCTGCTTTTATTTGCTTTCCATTTGCTTGGTAAATATTCCTCCATCCCTTTATTTTGAGCCTACGTGTGTCTTTGCACATGAGATGGGTCTCCCAAATACAGCACACTGACGGGTCTTGACTCTTTATCCAATTTGCCAGTCTGTGTCTGTTAATTGGGGCATTTAGTCTATTTACATTTAAGGTTAATATTGTCATGTGTGAATTTGATCCTGTCATTATGATGCTAGCTGGTTGTTTTGCCCATTAGTTGATGCAGTTTCTTCATAGTGTCAATGTTCTTTACAATTTGGTATGTTTTTGCAGTGGCTGGTTCTGGTTGTTCCTTTCCATGTTTAGTGCTTCCTTTAGGACCTCTCATAAGGCAGGCCTGGTGGTGACAGAATCTCTCTTTGTCTTTACAGCACAAAGTGCTGTACAAGCATTTGCTTGTCTGTAAAGGATTTTATTTCTCCTTCGCTTATGAAACTTAGTTTGACTGGATATGAAATTCTGGGTTGAAAATTCTTTTCTTTAAAAATGTTGAATATTGGCCCCTCACTCTTTTCTGGCTTGTAGGGTTTCTGCAGAGAAATCCGCTGTTAGTCTGATGGGCCTCCCTTTGTGGGTAACCCAACCTTTCTCTCTGACTGCCCTTAACATTTTTTCCTTCATTTCAACCTTGGTGAATCTGACGATTATGTGTCTTGGAGTTGCTCTTCTCGAGGAGTATCTTTGTAGTGTTCTCTGTATTTCCTGAATTTGAAAGTTGGCCTGTCTTGCTAGGTTGGGGAACTTCTCATGGATAATCTCTTGAAGAGTGTTTTCCAACTTGTTTTCATTCTT
Source organism: Rhinopithecus roxellana (assembly GCF_007565055.1). Taxonomy (NCBI): domain Eukaryota; kingdom Metazoa; phylum Chordata; class Mammalia; order Primates; family Cercopithecidae; genus Rhinopithecus; species Rhinopithecus roxellana. Next base: position 117,274,495 of record NC_044549.1, on the reverse strand, counting down.
GTCACTTTCAGGGACACCAATCAAACATAGATTTGGTTTTTTCACATAGTCCCATATTTCTTGGAGGCTTTTGTTTGTTCCTTTTTATTCTTTTTTGTCTAATCTTGTCTTCTCTCTTTATTTCATTAAGTTGATCTTCAATCACTGATATCCTTTCTTCCGCTTGATCAGTTTGGCTATTGAAACTTGTGTATGCTTCATGTAGTTCTTGTGCTGTGTTTTTCAGCTCCATCAGGTCATTTACATTCTTCTCTACACTGGTTATTCTAGTTAGCAATTTGTCTAACCTTTTTTCAAGGTTCTTAACTTCCTTGCTTTGCGTTAGAACATGCTCCTTTAGCTCAGAAGAGTTTCTTACTACTTCTGAAGCCTACTTCTGTCAATTTGCCAAGCTCATTCTCCACCCAGTTTTGTTCCCTTGCTGGCGAGGAGTTGTGATAGTTTGGAGGAGAAGAGGCGTTCTGGTTTTTGGAATGTTTAGCCTTCTGGTTTCTCCTCATCTTTGTGGATTTATCTACCTTTGGTCTTTGATGTTGGTGACCTTCAGATGGAGTCTTTGAGTGGACATGCTATTCCTTTCTGTTTGTTAGTTTTCCTTCTGACAGTCAGGCCCCTCTGCTGCAGGTCTGCTGGAGTTTGCTGGAGGTCCACTCCTGACCCTGTTTGCCTGGGTATCACCAGTGGAGGCTGCAGAACAGCAAAGATTGCTGTCTGATTTTTCCTCTGGAAGCTTTGTCCCAGAGGGGCACCTGCCAGAGCTCTCCTGTGTGAGGTGTCTCTCGGCCACTACTGGGAGGTGTCTCCCAGTCAGGAGGCATGGGGGTCAGGCACCCACTTGAGGAGGCAGTCTGACCCTTACTTAACAGAGCTGGAATGCTGTGCTGGGAGTTCCGCTGCTCTCTTCAGAGCTGTCAGGCAGGAACGTTTAAGTCTGCTGAAGCTTTGCCCACAGTCACGCCTTTCCCCAGGTGCTCTGTCCCAGAGAGATGGGGGTTTTATCTATAAGTCCCTGACTGAGGCTGCTGCCTTTTTTTTTTTTTTTTTTTCCGGAGATGCCCTGCCCAGAGAGGAGGAATCTAGAGAGGCAGTTTGGTCGTAGTGGCCTTGCTGAGTTGCAGTGGGCTCCGCCCAGTTCGAACTTCCAGGTGGCTTTGTTTATACTGTGAGCGTAAAACTGCCCACTCAAGCCTCAGCAATGGTAGATGCCCTTCCCCACACCAAGCTTGAATGTCCTGGGTGGACCTCAGACTGCTGTTGTGCTGGCAACGAGAATTTCAAGCCGGTTGATCTTAGTTTGCTGGGCTCCTTGGGGGTGGGTCCCGCTGAACCAGACCACTTGGCTCCCTGGCTTCAGCCTCCTTTCCAGGGCAGTGGACGCTTCTTTCTCCTTGGCATTCCAGGCGCCACTGGGGTACGGAAAATAAAGAACTCTTGCAGCTAGTTCAGTATCTGCCCAAATGGCTGCCCAGTTTTGTGCTTGAAACCCAAGGTCTTGGTGGGGTAGGCACCAGAGGGAATCTCCTGGTCTGCAGGTTGTGAAGACTGTGGGACAAGCACAGTATCTGTGCTGGAGTTCCTCAGGCTTAGACCCTCACAGCTTCCCTTGGGTGGGGGAGAAAATTCCCCGACCCCTTGCGCTTCCCAGGTAACGTGACGCCCCACCCTGCTTTGACTCACCCTCTGTGGGCTAAACCCACTGTCCAACCAGTCCTAATGAGATGAACAGGGTACCTCAGTTGGAAATACAGAAATCACCCGCCTTCTGCATCGATTTCACTGAGACCTGCAGACCGGAGCTGTTCCTATTCGGCCATGTCGCCAGCAGTCCAGGAGTTTCTGTTCTTTATCGCCATATGTGCTGCATCCCCGAGGCAGGCAGCTCTGGGACCCACAAGAATAACTTCTGAGCCCACAAGACTGAGGTCAGACCCTGAATCATGGTAAATGTGTCAAGATTACACCACTTTGCCGGGCTTGTCTGGTTGCCTTTGGGGGCTGGTCTTCCGAAGTGCTTGAATATCAGCTTTGCTTGGAGTTTAGACCTTCCTGTTCATCCTCAGTAGAATAAAGAAAGTGATGGGTCATCTCTTGCTTTGAAGATACCCAGTTGCAGTGGCCTTCACTGAGACTTTTAGCTTACCCTGCATTGGATTCAAGTTTTGCCCTAATCTAAACAGGAAGGGAGGGCCCTCAGGTCTGGGAAAAAAAATCTTTTTTTTCCTACAGCAGAATATTTCTTCTGCCATATTCAGAACAAGGATTTACATTTCTTGTTTAAAAGTGATTTTTCCATTACTGTCTAGAATAGTATAGTTTGAGTTTATCTCTAATGAAAACAGAGATAGCCAGTAGCCCACCATTACAGGCATCCTGAGAGAGTCATACATAGAAGCCGAATTCTAAGAGGGTATGCATTGCTCATTCCTGAGTAAGTTTGACCACAAATCCTGTGAGGCATCCTGGCCTTGCTGAACTACGCTGAACTGTGTGAAAACCAGGACTCCTTTTGCCTTTCTAGCATAAGGCCAAATCCAAAAACAGATTTTCATTGCCCCTCATTGCCCACACTCCATACTTGACCACTGAGGTCTTACCACACTGGTGACAAAAAGAAGCAAGGACAGGTGAGTTGCTAAACCTCAGAGGAGTTTTGGCTTTTCTCTACCTTCCAGTCCTCTTTAGGGTTGGGGAGCCCTTCCTAAGGCAGAGCTCAGACCTGTCCTCAACATCATCCTGGAAGAGAACAAAGCTAAGGGAGATGAGAACCAAGAAAAGCTGGAAAGAGAGAAATTAACCCAAAGAGACCTTTTTACTGAAGCAAGGGCTTTTACCCTCTTCTGACCAAAAGCTGCAACTCCCAACAACACACTCTTGGAGTGTTCTCTATCAGTGCTCCTTGAGGGGTGAATGAGATTGTGTTGAGTGGGGGGTGGAGATGGGAGAGAGTAGAGAGAGGGATGGTGTTTGAGCTCCCCTAAAAGTTGGCTTGTGCCACAAACACCTTGTAAAGAGCAAATAAAATCATGGCTTTGTCTTAGCTTCTCTTGAAATTCATAGATGAGTCAGGATACAGGGTTTTGTGGAAGTGAAGAGCATGGACTTGGGCTTCCACAACTAGCAAATGGTAAAGCAGGATTTAGACTACCTCAATTTGAATCCTGCTTTACCATTTACTAGTTGAGTGGCCTTGCACAATTCACTTGACCTCTCTGTGCCTCAGTTTCCTCATTAAAATATGGTAGTACTAATAGTAGAGTTTAGAATTGTAAAAGTGTTGGGGAGGAGTGTGTATGACAGTGGCGCAGGTTATACAACTCGACAAATCCACAGTTATAGTTGGAGGTTTCAACACTTCTCTCTTAGTGGTTGATGGGACAAGTAGATAGAAAAATCAGTGTGGATATAGGAGATCTGAACAACCTTATCAACCAAGTAGACTTGATTCACATTCATAGAACACTCTACCCCGCAGCCTAGACTACACAATTAGACTGTCCACCAGATGATTCACATACAAAGTTATTGGAAGGTTATTTATTTATTAATTTTTTTATTGGTCTGTAATTGCTAAGTTGATATCAAATGAAATTTTATAACAATTGTAGAACCAATAGGAAAATGATTCTGTCTCACTTTGTATATAGCTTATCTTGAGTTTTTTTCCTTTTCATAGTTCTGTATTTACAGCATTCAGATGCTTTCTTCCTTCGGGAAGTGCAAATGAAGGACATCTACCTTGTTCATCCATCTTGTACTACTTTCCTGGGAATGTGAGGTGGGCAAGGGATGATGACAGAGATGGGAAAGTGAATTTGAGGATGGGCACTGACTTTCAAAAAATATTTTTACATAGGTTTTTTATTTGACAGTAATAATAATGCAGGGGACGAGGGTAGGTCTTTGGCCATGTTGTCATGCTATTACTTGCTCCTCATCTGCTTGGCTTTCAGTGAAGTGCTCTGGTCTCAGAAACCATCACCTATTTCTTATTCTAGGAAAGTGGTGACATCCAAGATTATTTTTCCTACGTACAAAATAGACTTTTTATGACTTGTTAAGAATAGCAGGACAAAGAAGATCCTATACACAGGAAAATAAAAATTATATAAAAAGAACTATTCATGAGAAGAGTGTGAGATAATGCAAGCAAATGAAGAAATCTGTACTGGGGTGGATGAATCATTACCCTGACTTCCCCTGGGTTTTTGCTTGCTGATGCCCTCCTGCTGAGATAGATGTGCTTTTGCAAAGCAGAATTGGAGGTGAGTAAATAAGAAGGGGGTTATTCACTTTTATCATCACAGTACCCCACATGCCGGTTCAAGGAAATTCTGATGAAGAACGTGCTGTGAGTTTCTGGAATTAGAACCCAAATTATTCTTAGAATTAAAAGAATGAGGGTAGGGACAGCACCAGTTGCTTATTTGATGAAACAGAAGAAGCCTGATGGAGATCATCTTGGTGCATTAGGAAAACAGCCTCAGGGCTCCCGCTGACAGGACACTTTTCCCAAGTACTATTAATTATAATGCGTTATTAGCTAACTGCAGGCAGTGGACATCCTTTGCACGTTAACTAAAGTGCAACAGCCATTTAGCTAGTGGGGCCTACTTGGTCTTTAAAATTGTCTTAATCATTAGTGAATTAGTTAAACTATAACGTTAAGAGATAAAAGTAATCATCGTTGTTGCTTGGGAACAGGTCTAAACTGAAACTGTTTTTCAGAGGTTCTGAGTACAAATGTTCTTGACTGTGTAGACTGATGGGAGATCTAGACCCAGCCAGCCTCACCCCGACCTCTTCAGGGTTACACAATATCCTAACATCATTGTTATGGGTTTGATTTTTGCTTTGGAGCTGCGGTAGGATGTGAGGCAGGGAAGATGGTACCATGGGCTTTATATTCAGTTCTCAATCATTCACAAATTTGCAGTGTAGGCAAATTTTTGAAACTCGTGTTCCTTTTCAGTGCTTTCTTTTTTTGGGTCATTTCACTGATTATTAATGGCTCCACCTGGGGAGGCCTGGAAATGATGCTGAAACTCAATCACGCCTCCTTAGCAGTTCTGGAAAGAGGTTTTGAGTGTCAGTGCAGAGGCTATGAAGAGAAGCTCAAATTGTGCTTTAGGATTATCTCTGGATTTTGATGATTGGCATATTCTTCTTCTGCCACAAATCACCCAGACGTAACAGAACAAACAGGCTTAATTGGTTTGGTTTGATCCGTGTTTTGATGACTCACCACAAGCAGAAAACATGGGGAAAAAACCTCTCCTCAAGTGACTTGAGAAGAAGTTCATTGCTTTTCATTTTATCCAAATGTTTTCAAACGTTTAAATTTAATTTAAAAAATTTACATGCATTAAAATTCACACTTTTTGGTATTTCATTTTATGAGTTTGGACAAATATACGGTTCAGTAAACCATCACCACAATCAAGATAAGGAACAGTTCCATCACTCTCCATAATTGCTGCTGCTTGATATGTCAACCCCAATTCCTTGCATGTACTACTCAGTTATCTAGTCCTATACTTATATGCTTTATAGGTGTCATATCAATGGAATCAGATTATGTAGCCTTTTGAGTCTGGCTTCCTTCACTTAGCCTAACACATTTGAGATTCATGCATGTTGTTACATGTGTCAGTTGTTTATTCTTTTTTATTGAGAAGTGTTCTTATAATTTATCCATTTATCAGTTGAATGACATATGGGCGTTTCTATTGCTGATGTTTATGAAAAAAGCCACTGTAAGCATTTCCACACCAGTTCTTACGGGAACATAAATTTTCTTTTCTCTTGGGTGAATATCTAGGTGTGAGATTGCTGGGTCTTACGTTAAGTGCATATTTAACTTTATGACACTGCCAAACTGTTTTCCAAAATGGCTCTACCATTGTGCATTCCCACCAGCAGTGAATGAGAATTCCAGGTACTTTCTATCCTTAATAGCATTTGGTATTGTCAGGTATCTTTCTCTTATTGATTTCTAATTTAGTTTTAATGGTTAGAAAATATAGTTTGTATGATTTCAATTCTTTTACATTTGTTAAGATATATTCTGTGGTCCAGAATATGATCTATTTTGGTGAATGCTTCATGTACATTTGAAAAGAATGTGTATTCTGCTGCTAAAGAGGAAAGTGTTTTTAAAATGTCGGTAGCTTAATTTGTTTGTTGGTCAGGTCTTGTACATCCTTCCTGATTTTTTGTCTACTTGTTTTATCAGTTGCTGAGAAGGGGTATCAAAGTCTTCACCTACAGTATAGATTTGTCTATGTTTTCCCCTTTCATTGCTATCAGTTTTTCTTCATGTATTTTGAAACTCTTGTTAGGTGCATGCATATTTAGGATTGTTGTATCTTCTTGGTGAATTGACCTTTTATTATATAAGATCTCTCTTTATCTTCCATTGTATTTGTTGTTCTGAAGTTTACTTTATCTGGTGTTAATATAGCCACTCCAGCTTCCTTCTTTTTTTTTTTTTTTCATTCTTTTGTTTTGAATCCACCTATGTCTTTATATTTACAGTGGATATCTTGTAGATAGAATATAGTTGAGTCTTATTGTAATGCCCACTTGTACAATCTCTGTCTTTTAATCATTTAGACCATTTATACTTATTATTGCTATAGTTGGATTTATGTCTACCATTTTATTGATTTTAAGTATTCCATTTTATTTTATGTGTTGGCTTTTTGTCATATGTCTTCGTATTATTTTTCTAATGGTGGCTATAAGAATTACAACATGTTTAACCATTCACAGTCTACTTAAGGTTAATATATTACTAACTTAAGTAAAATGTAGGAGCCTTAAAACCATACAGGTTACTTTGTCTCTCTGCCCTTATGTCATAGTGGTCATATGTATTATATCTATCTGCACTGAAAATCTTACTAGATAATATTATAATTTTTGCTTTCAACAGCAAAACATATATGTGTTTTAAAGAACTTAAGATGAAAATAGTTTTTAAAAGTATTTTATCTGGATGTTGCTATTTGTTTTGGTTTTGCTTTTCCTTCATTCCTGAAGTTCCCAGTTTTTTTTGTTTTTTGTTTTGTTGTTGTTTTGTTTTTTTAAATATCGTTTCTTTTAAGCTGTTAGAACAGGTCTGCAGGCAACAAAAATCTCCTGACTTTTCTTCATCTGAAAATATATTTTCTTACTCTTCATTACAGAAATATATTTTTGCTGCATATACCAATTTATGCTTCCATCAGTGTATGAGGGTCCTGTTTTCTTAGCACTTTTGCCAACCTCAGTAATATAGGTTGAATATTCCTTATCTGAAATGCTTGAGACCGGAGTGTTTCAGATTTCATATTATTTTATGTTTTGGATTATTTGCATTATACTTACTAGTTGAGTATGTCTCCAAAATGCTGCAATGAGCATTTCTTTTGAGCCTCATGTTGATGCTCAAAATGTTTTGGACTTTGGAGCATTTCAGATTTTGGATTTTCAGATTAGGGATACCCAACCTTACCATTTTTAGCTTTGCCAATTTGACAGGGAAAACAATGGCATCTCATTCTTTAGGCATTAAAAATGTCTGCCTTGGAGGTTGCAGTGAGCCAAGATTGCACCAGCCTGGGCAACAGAGCAAGACTCTGTTCCCCACGCCACCCCCGCCAAAAAAGGAGTATCTTCCTTTTGTTATACATGGTGAATTTTTTTCACTTTGTTATTTATTTTTTATTTTTACAAAACTTATACAAATGTTTAATTCGTAGGTAGGAAAAACTCATTTTTTCCCCCTTACAGTTGTTTTCTTTTTTGCTTTTATTTAGAAAGATCATTTGCACCCCAAGGTCAGATAAATATTTATCAACATTTTCTTTTGGCTCTCAAGAAAATAAATTTGGCATTTTTCTCTATGTGCCACTAATTGTTTTGGTTAGCATAAGGTAGGCATTTAAGTTTATTTTCCTAACTAGCAAATACATATGCAGCAACATTAACTTACATATACTTTTTCCTTGTTTAAAATACCTACATTATCAAGTATTAATTGCTATTATTATTTATTTTAGAGCAGGGTCCTATTATGCTGACCAGGCTGGACTCGAACTCTTGGACACAATTGATCCCTCCACCTCAGGCTCCTGAGTCCCTAGCTGGGACTGCAGGCTTGTGCTACCACACTTGGTTAAGTATTAATTACTTTTGTATAGTTGTGCCTGTTTCTGAGTTTTTAGTATTGTGCCTGTGTATTTATATTTTACCATGCCACAGTTTTATAATGAAAACTTTTTAGTGTTACCAGATTTAGCAAATGAAAAAACAGAACACCCAATTACATTTGAATTTCATATATATACCAATTTTTTTTTAGTGTATGTTCCAGATGTTGCATGCGGTTCTGAAATTTGGCCAGGCACAGTGACTTACACTTGTAATCCCAACAATTTGGGAGGCTGAGGTGGGAGGATCACTTGAGCTCAGGAGTTCAAGACCAACCTGGGCAACATGGTGAAACCCATGTCTACCAAAAATACAAAAAATTAGTCAGGCATGGTAGTGGCAGGCATTTGTGGTCCCAGCTACTTGGGAGACTGAGGTGGGAGGATCACTTGAGCCCAGGAGGCAGAGGTTGCAGTGAACTGAGATTGTGCTACTGTACTACAGCCTGCATGACAGAGTGAGACCCTGTCTCAAAAGAAAAAAAAGATTCTGAAATTTTATTTATTTTTTATAAATTTTATTTTTAATTGACAAGTAATAATCGTATATATTTCTGAAGTACAATATGATGCTTTGATACATGTATAAATTATAGAATGATCAAATCAGGCTAATTAACATAATCACCTCAAATATCTGTAATTTCTCTGTAATTAGTACATTCAAAATTCACTGTTTTAGCTATTTTTAAATATTACAATACATTAAATACATTATTATTATTTATAGTTATTATGTGCAATAGGTCACCAAAACCAACTCCTCCTGTGTAACTGAAACTTTGTATTCTTTGATCAGTTATTTACTTGAACCCACCCACAGGCTCTGGTGACCACTGTTCTACTCTCTGCTTCTATGAGTTTGACGGTTTTAGGTTCCACATGTAAGTGAGATCATGCAGAATTTTGTCTTTTTGTGCCTGGCTTACTTCAGTTCGCATCATATCTTCTAGGTTCATCCATGTTGTCACAAATGATGGAATTTCATGCTTTCTAAAAACTGAATAGTATTCCATTTTGTATATACACTACATTTTAAACATTCATCTCTTGATGGGCGTCATGGTTGTTTTCAAGCCTTGGCTATTGTGCATAATGCTGTGATGAACATGGGAATGCAAACATCTCTTTGACATACTGATTTCAACTCCCTTGGGTATATACACAAGAAGGGGGATTGCTGGATCATATGGTAATTTTAGTTTTAGCTTTTAAAGGAACCTCCATGTCGTTTTCCAAAATGTTTATATTAATTTACTTTCCCACCAACAGTGTACAAGCATTTCTTTTTCTCCACATCCTCACTAACTCTTCTTATCTGTCCTCTTTTTGATAACAGCCAGTCTGACAGGTATGGGGTGATATCTTATTGTTATTTTAATTTGCAATTCTTTGACGATTAGGGATACTGAGCATTTTTCATATATCTTTTGGCCATTTGTATGCCTTCTTTTGAGAAATTTCTATTTAGGTCCTTTGTCCATTTTTAAATTGAGTTATTTGTTTTCTTGTTATGGAGTAGATTGAGTTCCTTGTATATTTTGTATATCAGCCTTTTATCCAGTGTGTGATTTGCAAATATTTTCTCCCCATCTGTAGGTTGTCTCTTTACTCTGTTAATTTCCTTAGCTGTGTAGAAGCTTTTTAGTTTGATGAAATCCTGTGATCAATTTTTGCTTTTGTTGCCTGTGCTTTTGGGGTCATATCCAAGAAATCACTGTCTAGACCAATGTGTTGCAACTTTTCCCCTATGTTTTCTTCCAGTAGTTTTATAGTTTCAGATCTAGTGTTTATATCTTTAATTCACTTTGAGTTGATTCTTGTATAAGGGATGGAGTAAGGGTCCAATTTTATTCTTCTGCAGGTGGATATCAAGTTTTTCCAACTTCATTCATTCATTCATTGTTTTTTGGTTTCTTTTAGAGACAAGATCTCATTCTGTCACCCAGGCTGGAGTGCAGTGGCATGTTCATAGCTCACTGCAGCTTCAAACTGCGGGGCTGAAGTGATCTTTCTGTCTCAACCTCCCAAGTAGTTGGGACTACATGTGTGTGTCGCCATGCCCGGCTAATTATTTTTTATTTTTTGTGGAGACAAGGTCTAGGCTGGTCTTGCTCAAAGTGCTAGAATTACTGACATGAGCCACTGTATTTGGCCCCAGCATTTATTTACTGACAAGACTATCCTTTCACCATTGTATGTTTTTGGTACCTCTGTTGAAGATCAATTTTCTATAGATATGTGAGTTTATTTCTGGGTTCTGTATTCTATTTCGTTGCCCAGTGTGTCTGGTTTTATGGCAGTACCATGCTGTTTTGATTACTATAGCTTTTTAATATATTTTGAAATCTATTAGTGAATTGATGTCAATTTTGTTCTTTTTGATCAAGATTGCTTTGGCTATTCAGGGTCTTTTGTGGTTCCATAATGAGATTCTGAAATTTAAATATAATTGGGTGTCTTGTATTTTATCTGGCAAGCCTAAATTCCAGTATCTGCCATACAAGTTGTCTCCAGTCTTGTTTGTTTTCCAAAATACCTTTTTTTTTTTTTTAAGAAACCTTTGAAAACTGAGGGGTATTTTTTTTTTTGGAAAGTATTTCAATGTTATTTAATGGCTACAACATCAAAAGAAAACAAAAATGGGTTACATTTTCATTCTTCAAAATAGATTAATATCAAAACATGCTCATTTCTTGAAAGCAGATTGACCCTTTATCCCCACCCTCCCACAGTGTGTCTTTTCTTTTTCTCTCCTGGAGATAAAAGCTCTTAACCATTTGGTATGAATTGAATATTATGTATCTCCCCAAAATTCATATGTTGAAGCTCTGACCTCCAATGTGACTGTATCTGGAGGTACAGCCTATAGGGAGGTTAAATGAGGTCATAAGAATCAGGTTTATCAGTAGGACTGATGCTTTTATAAGAAAAGGAAGGGACACCAGAGCTGTCTTCCTCTCTACCATGTGAGTACACCGGGAGAAGCGGGCCACCTAAAAGCCCGAAGGAGAGCCCTTACCAGAAACCAGATAGGCTGGTACTTTCATGTTGGACTTTCCACTGTCTAGAATTGTGAGACATAAATTACTGTTGTTTAAGCCGTCCAGCCTATAGTGTTTTGTTATGGCAGCCCAAGCAGACAAATGTATCATTTGAAGACTAAATGTTGCATAGCGCATCTCAATTTTTAAAATTTAACAATTATTTCTCTCTCACAAAATCCTACAAGTCAAGCATGCTACGTTTATTTTCATTTTATGTGGTAGTAAATGATTGAAATTTTAGAAGATTATTTGATCCACCCAAGATGACTCAGCTGATAACTCCGTAATCAGGCCTCAAGTTTATAGTGCGGCTGGTTTATAGGAGCCCATACCTGCTCAGGGTATGAGCTTATGTAATACTTTCTCTGCTGAAAAGAGCTAGTCCACCTAATACAAGCAACCTCAACTTTCCTACTGTGTCTAAAAATGTCTCTACATCTTTATTGATTCTCCTGTCACGTTTCTGTCTCCTTCCTAATATAGCTACTGTGATTTTTTTATATCAAAGTTTCTCATGGTCCACTTATTCTCCTCTCACTCACCCTAAAATTATTTCTCAGTTTGTTTTATTCCCTCTGTCTACACACACTTTCTCACACTTTCCCATTGGAAAGGACAGAAATAGATTTGGAGTGGCAAAGGAAAAATTACCAGCACATAGACCAGTATATTTGCTGGTATTTCTTGCTTTATTGATTTGGGTTGTTTTGTGTTGACAAGTTGTTGTGATAAACAATAATTGAGCTTTCTTTTCCATACCTTCTCATTCTTCTTCTCCTCATATCTCATAATATAGTCCTACTATAAATTTTATTCCAAAACAAGGATTGTAACAATGTCTTTAATTATGTAAACAATTATGGATAAATATGTAAATAATCATAATTATGTAAATAATCATTCACTGCCAAGCCAAGTAGGGTATTATAATGTTTTCTTTCCTATGCCACCCTCTTCGCAGGACCTAATAATTATGTTATATTTTCATTTGTTTAGCTTTCTATGTATTTGTCACTATTTTTTTCTAAATGCTCCAAATTATTCTTCATATAGCCACACACATCAGATAATCCTTAAGTTTTGTTTTTCCCTAGAACTTTATTTTCCTTGCTTCCATTTGAATTGGTTGCTTTCTAGGCCCTAATGCTGACTGTCTATCTATGACTTCTCTCTTGGAACTTCATAACTCTGCTTTTTCTGAATCCCGTGTCTTCCTTCCCCCCCACTTTGTTTTGGTAGGATATACCTTCTACAAGTTTCATGAGAAAATGTCTGAAAGAGGTAAAATTTTGAGTCCATGCATGTCTACAGGTATATTTATTCTACTTTTGCACTCAATTATCAGTATGTCCAGAGATAGAGTTCTAGATTGAAAATGGGTTTTCTTCAGAGTTTCTTCAGAAGGCATTTCTCTTCAGCTTTTTAGCTTCTGTAGTTGCTGATCAGCTATTATATGTTTTTATGATTTTGTTCCTTTGTATGTGATCTGGCTTTCCTTTCTAGATGTGTTTATGTGCCATTATGTTTTCTTAATCTCAGCTGTTTGGAAATTTCATGATGAAATTTTGGGGTTTGTTTGTTTATTGTGTTTGTCATATAATTAACTTTCAATCTCAAGTCTTGTTTCTTCAGTTCAGCAAAATGTCAATATAATGTATCTTTGATAATTTCCTTCCCTCCATTTTGTTTTTCCTCTTTCAAAACCCCGTTGTTTGGATGGTGGTTCCTCTGGGCTGATCCTTTGTTATGTTTTTTCCCTACCTTCAATCCCACCTCCAATAGTGTTTAGTTGGTGAATAAGTTGTGTAACTGCTTTCAAAATTGAAAATGTTATCCCTTGTTGGTGGGCAAAAATGTTTGCTTTCATGCTGAATAATATGGCAGCAGTTGGGTATTAGGCTAGTTCTTTCCAATACCCCTTTCATAATTATCCTCCCACTTTGCAAAACGAAGTCATAATCCTCATTGGATCCTGACTCTCACCATGGTGCACTCAGAGTATTAAACCTTTAGAGGGCCAAATAAAGAGTAATTGGAAATCATTTTACCTATGCTGCCTACCTCAATTAAAGTGCCATAAGAAATTGTATATTTTGGCCTGGGTTAGGATATTTTGAATTCAGGCATTGTAGAACTGGATAATGTCCACTTTTGTTTAGCAGGCCTTACCTAATTTTTATAGTACATTGCTCCTGAGGGAAAGATCAGTAAAGGTAAAGAAAACAAAATAACTGTAAGAAATGCAGGAGACAGGCTTATGGCAAGTATCCATGCCTCATCAGTGTTTACCTGTGTAAGCGTGGGGATTCAGATAGGAGATAGTTGTTATAGGTAAGTATTAAGGTACTTACTGGAATTGAAAAATGAAGTCAGATAGAAAGTAAGTCTGATGTGGAAAATTAGTTTGACAATGAGGACTGAATTTGCTCATTAGGTTATGACAGACATTTTCCATGAACTGAGCAAGCTAACAAGTGAAATCCAAGTTCTAATAATTTAATGGAAATACAGCATGTGATAGAATAGAAGAGTTTTATTTTATATATGTGAAAATACATAAAATTAATAATATTTCAGTTCTCCCAACTCTTTCTGAGTATATCAGGTTAATCAGAGTGCCTCTAAGTAAATGATTTGACAATATAATTAATATTTTGTTAAGTCTTAGTAAAGCCCTTTTGCCCAGAAAATGAGTGAGGGAATGACTGTAACAACAGACTAACAGTTTCTTTTGCAATGTATGTTCTTCCAAAAAAAACTGAAGAAGAGCCCAACTGAGTTATTAGCTGATAGATTATTAAAAGTTATTTTTATGATTAATTTTTATAAGCTTATTGGCTATAACTTGGAAATGATTTATGCAATTGAATGACATTGGTCCTTCCAGTCCCATCTACTTATTAACAAAAACAAGATTTTCAAAACTTCTATATTAGCAAAAAGTAATAATAGAATTTATGCTAAATACTACTTTACCTTAGCAATAAGGTGTATCCATTTATTAATAAATAAATTAATTGAAAATAACCCCACATTTCTCATTGAGATGTATTTCTAAAATAAGTACTTTTACAGTTTGGTGAAATAGATTTTATCAAGATTTGTAGAGAGATTAAAAGATGGCTGACTAGATGCAGCTGGATTGTGCCTTCTCTCATGGAGAAGAACCAAAATGTTGAATAATGCTTCACACTTTGAACAGATGTTTTAAGAGAAAAAAACCAAAATTTAACAGAGAGGTGACAGAAGACACCATAGTTAAAGAGGAAGGAAGTGGGGCTGGCTGCTCAGCATCACTGGGCATCAGGACCCTGCTCCTAGACCTGGACCAGACCCAAAGAAGGAGTGAGTAAAGGAACCTCAGGGCACCATGTTCCTGCTGTGGACCTCTGAGATACTAGCTACAGGAGTTCCCATTGACACCAACAGACCTTTGGCCTGGTAGAGGGAACTGCCTGAAGAACATACAGAGGCACTGCTTGAATCTGCATGAAGCCCAAAAAGCGTCAGTGTGCTAGGCAACTGAAGCAAAATGTGACTCTGGTCACCTACCCACCCCAAAGTATCTGTGTCTTGATCTAAGTGGCTACAGTTCCTGCTCTTTGCTGACTGAGAGAGAGCAGGGCAAGGGCATGCTCACATGCCCAAGATAGGCCTTGTCACCATTACCACAGGATGGGGTTACGTTTGAATTATATACCCCTATGTCTGATGGTCCTTTTCAAGACTACTTGCCTGGCCTCCTGCAGGGGGTAGGGGTGGAGGGTCAGAGTATATCCTCCATTGCTCCCCCTGAGTGGTTTGTTGGTGGCTTGGGAGCAGTTCATCCCCCCATCACAACCAGTACTTGACCTTCAGGGGCAAGAGGACAAATTCACTGCTCTTGTCCCAGGTCCTCAGGACTTGAACTCACTATGCAGAGGTTTGGAGATTAGATCTGTGGCCTGATTTTGAGCAGGAGCAGAGACCCCACTGTCAAAACACAGAGAAAAGTATGATGTGGGTTCATGTGGAGGTGTGGGGAGCTGGGCATCCTTCCCTTCATGAGACTGGATGGCGAAAACTATGACCTGATAGCTACAGCTTCTACACAGGGAGTCTCATGGTCTGGAACACCTGGAATACCTTGAAAATCTGGGCACAGAAGACTTGTGACTAGCCCAACCATCTGGACTTGTTGCTGGGTGTGCCCTAGCCTCCTGCTGGGTTGAAAACCCAGGGCTGCCCCCTTTCCCCTGAGTGGGCTCTGTGGCACAGTAGAGGCACTTCCATTCCTCCCTGAAGGAGTGACCCCATGGCCTGAGAGCTTCCTCAGGCCCCCACCAAGGTTGGTGCTTGGACCAGCCCAGTTTTGCCTGATGCAGCTACCTTAGCAGCAGAGCTTGGGAAGGGACCCCTGGGAACCCTATACCCTGCCCAGTGCCAGAGACACCCCAGTACTTTCCCCAATCAACAAAGGTCAAGTAAAAATTTTACTGCTACCACTGCAACTGCCTCTCCCCTCCAAGTACCACCTACTGGCTGGGAGATCAAACTGTACAACTCATCACAATTTCTGCTGACATTATTGTACAGTGCTCAACCAGCTTTTACCCACAAGTGCTATCTGATAGCAGGTAGGGTGAACTGCACAACTTTATATAATTCCTGCTGACTGGGGAATGAGATAAACCTCCTGAGATGTCCACCTCCCCCTGTCTGTAGTAGACAGTGTGTCTGCCCCCTCCCCACCCCACACACACATCACACTGCTACTACAACTTACAACTAGCATTTGAGGAAACCACTACACTAAGGCTATCTATAACCATGAAATTCAGACTGTTGGCCTACTGAAAAAATACAGAAGCAAAGCAAAGGACCCTACCCAATATATGTAATAGTCACACTCTCAAGGAGGGAAGAAAAAATCCACCCAAATGAAAGTAAATTCAGAAATAAGAAGTTACAGCTTCGACAGATGAGAAGGAGCCAGTACAAGAACTTCAGCACTATGAAGAAACAGAATATTGTGACATCCCCCAAGGACCACACTAGCTCTCTAGCAATGGATTCTAACCCAAATGAAAACTTTGAAATGACAGATAGAGAATTTAATATTTGGATTGTAAGAAAGTTCAGTGAGATCCAAGAGAAAGATGAAAACCCACACAAAGAAATCAGGAAAACAATTCCTGAGGGAGAAGAAGAAAAAGTAAGACACTTGGAAAAAAATAGGAAAACAAAACAAACAAACAAAAAAACCCCCCAAAGCTAGCAGAAGAAAACAAGTAACAAAGATCAGAGTGGAACTAAATGAGACTGAGACAAAAAAACACAAAACAAAACTCAACAACAATGACATAAAGGATCAACAAAACAAAAAGTTGGTTTTTTGAAGGGATAAACAAAATTGATAGACTGCTAGCTACTTTAACCACGAAAAAAGAATATTCAAATAAGCACAGGCTGGGCATGGTGGCCCACACCTGTGATCCAGCACTTTGGGAGGCTGAGGTGGGAAGATAGCTTGAGCCCAGAAGTTCAAGACCAGCCTGGCAATATAGTGGGATCCTGTCTTCCCAAAAGAACTTTTAAAAAATTACTTGGGTGCAGTGGTGCACACCTGTGGTCCTAACTACTTGGGAGAGTAAGGTGGGAGAATTGCTTGTGCCAAGAAGGCTGAGGCTGCAGTGAGCTGTGATTGTGCCACTGCACTCCAGCTGGGCAACAGAGCAAGACCCTGTCTCAAAAAACAAAACCAAATAAGCACACTCATAAATGATACAAGTAACACTATGATACCAAAGAAATATAAAAGATCATCAAAGGTTACTATAAGTACCTCTATGCACACAAACTAGAAAACCTAGAGGGAATGGATAAATTCCTGGAAACATACAACCTCCCAAGACTGAATGAGAAAGATACAGAAATCTGGATCAGACCAATAACAGTTAATAAAATTGACACAATAATAAAAATCTTCCAACAAAAAAAGCCCAGGAC
Organism: Rhinopithecus roxellana; assembly: GCF_007565055.1. Lineage (NCBI taxonomy): Eukaryota > Metazoa > Chordata > Mammalia > Primates > Cercopithecidae > Rhinopithecus > Rhinopithecus roxellana. The sequence continues at coordinate 117,257,268 of NC_044549.1, read as the reverse complement.
GAGACAGATTCACAGCCAAATTTTACCAGGTATACAAAGAAGAGCTGATACTAATCTTACTGAAACTATTCCAAAAAATTGAGAAAGAGGGATTTCTCCATAACTCGTTTTACAAAATCAGTATCCCTGATACCAAAATCAGGCAGGGACACAAGAACAACAAAAAACTGCAGACCAATAGCCCTGATGAACATAAATGCAAAGATCCTTAACAGAATACTAGCAAACCAAATCCAAGAGTACATCAAAAAGATAATTCATCATGATCAAGTAGGTTTTATTTCGTGGAATGCAAGGATGATTCAACATATGCAAATCAATAAATATGATTAACCACATAAGCAAAATTAAAAATAAAAATTAAAAAAACCCCAAAATTGAATATGAAGAATGGATGATAAAAACAAAATGAAAACAAAAACGTAAACCATATGATCATAACAATAGATGCAGGAAAAGCATTCAGCAAAATCCAACATCCCTTTGTGATAAAAACCCTCAAGACTCTAGGCATTGAAGGAACATACTTCAAAATAATAAGAGCCATATATGACAAACTCACAGTCAACATCATACTGAATGGGAAGAGTTGAAAGCATTTCCCATAAGAACTGGAACAAGACAAGAATGTCCACTCTTACCACTTCTATTCAACATAGTACTGGAAGTCGTAGCCAGAAAAGTCAGGCAAGAGAAAAAATAAAAGGCACCCAAATTGGAAAAGAGGAAGTCAAATTATCTCTGTTTGCTGATGACATAATTTTATACCTAGAAAACCCTGAAGATTCCTTCAAAAGACTGCTAAACCTTATAAACAATTCAGTAAAGTTTCAGGACATAGTATTAATATACAAAAATCAGCTGCATATCTATACACCAACGATGCTCAAGCTGAGAGCCAAATGAAGAACTCCATCCCATTTACAATAGTCATGTACACACAGAAAGTAACTAGGATTATACATTTAACCAAGGAGGTGAAAGACCTCTACAAGGAGAAATATACAAAACACTGATAAAAAAATAGTAGATAACACAAACAAATGGAAAAACATCTCTTGCTCATGGATTGGAAGAATCAATATCATTAAAATGATCAAGTTGCCAAAGCAATATACATATTCAACACAATTCCTATAGAATTAATAATGTCATTCTTCACAGATGTAGAAAAAACAATCCTGAAGTTTATATGGAACCAGAAAATAGCCTGAATAGTCAAAGCAATGCTAAGCAAGAAGAACAAAGTCAGAGGCATCACATTATCTGACTTCAAACTATACTGCAAGCTTATAGTAACTAAAGAAGCATGGTACTGGCACAAAAATAGATACATAGATCAGTGGAACAAAATAGAGAATGCAGAAATAAATCCACGTGCCTGCAACCAACTTATCTTCAACAAATATAAACAATGGGAAAAGGATACCCTATTCAATAAATGGTGCTGGGAAAATAGGCTAGCCATATGCAGGAGAATGAAATGGGACCCCTTACTCTTACTATTTATAAAAATTAACTCAAAATGGATTAAAGGCCTAAATGTAATACCTGAAACTATAAAAGCCCTAGAAGAAAACCTAGGAAAAACTCTTCTGGACACTGGGCTAGGCGATGTATTTATGACTAAGACCTCAAAAGCAAATGCAACAAAAACAAAAATAGATAAATGAGGCTTAATTAAACTAAAAAGCTCTGCACAACAAAATAATAAGCAATAGAGTCAACAGACAACTTGCAAAATGGGAGAAAATACTTGCAAACTATGGATCTGTCAAAGGACTGATATCCAGAGTCTACAAGGAACACAAACAGCAAGAAAAAACAATCCATTAAAAAGTGGGCAAAGGACATGAACAGACATGTCCTCGAAAGAAGACATACAAGTGGCCAACATACATATGAAAAATTCTCAAAATCTCTAATCATCAGAGAAATGCAAATTAAAACTACAATGAAATACCATCTCACTTCAGTCAGAATGGCTACTATGAAGTCAAAAAACAACATATGTTGGCGTGGACACAGAGAAAAGGGAATGCTTATACACGGTTGGTGGGAATGTAAATTAGTACATCTACGTATTAATAAAACAGTATGGAGAATCTTCAAAGAATTAAAAATGGAACTACCATTCAACCCAGCAATCCCACTACTAGGCATCTACCAAAAGGAAAAAAAAATATTATGTCTAAAAGACACATGAGCTTGTATGTTTAATGCAGCCCTATTCACAACAGCAAAATCATAGAATCAAAGTGTCCATCAATAGCTGACTGGATAAAGAAAGTGTGATATATATATACACCATGGAATACTATGCAGCCAAAAAAAATCATGTCCTTTGTAGCTGGAGGCATATGCGTGTGTGTGTGTGTGTGTGTGTGTGTGTGTATATATATATATATGAAAAGCTTATACATAATATCTTTGTTTTTGATGGCAGATAGTAACAAATTACTATAGTTTTTAAATTCAGTTGAATAAATAAACAGCACAGTAATTTTAAAAAATGCCAATATATACTATATTCTGAAAAATTGCATCTTTTGCAGATTTTCAAATATTTGACAAAAAATTTAAGGTGTCAACTTAAAAATTTGAAAACCACTTATGTGTACTTTCTGTACTCTTACGACACTCCTTATAGTACTCTAACTAGTTGTTTTCAAATCTTAGCTCTTTTATGAGAATGCAAGTGACTGAGGGTAGGGACTATGTTTTCTAAGCTTTGTATGTGTCACAGAACTTTAAAAAAGTATCTTGTTCATAAAAGGAACTCAACTAAATATTTGCTGAATTAAATTATTTACATCAAATGGAGTCATTCATTTCTCTTCTACTGTTTTATTTAATCTTCAGGTTAGTTTTTCTACTACTTATAATTAAAACAACTGCCAGATGGGAATAAAATTTGGCCTTAAAAAGTCATTCACATTTTATTTCTAAAATGAGAATGGGAAAGTACTGTCGGAAGGAAATGAGTATACATAATAAACCAATATCAGTTTTTGAAGTGTGTTTTTTTCTATATAAATGAAGCAACACTAAGCATTCAGAAATGTATTTATTGATATCAAACTATTGTATATATATACTTTTACTCAAAGTAGTTTCTTTTCATGATCATGCACCAAATTAGCAGTAAAAATAGCAGCAGATGGATCAGAGTGGTTGTCGATAAACCTTTTCTCCCCAGGTCACTAATACATAATTGCCATGAAAAAAAAAACCATATATATGTATTTACACTTGACTCATCACCTCTGCTTAGGACTCTACAGGGTCAGCTCAGCACAAGATATTGCTGAACTGCTGTATTTACTACATATGGAACAATTAAGCTAGCAGTAAGAAGTAGTTTATGCATGTATGCTGGCTTACATGTATATACCTCTTGGGCAATTAATGAGGATTATCAACAAAGTTTGGTCTTGTCTTGTGATTATAATTCTATTACATTACATTTAAATGTGATATACAGAATTTTGTTTTATAGTTAGTATTATTCTAAGAAATAATAGTACATGTGGATCCTGTAAAAATAACATAACTTATGCAAAAGCAAATTCAAAAAATACAATAAAAACTCTTATAATCTTACTTAAGAAATATCAGGTTTGGATTTAGGAATTAGATAGCCTAGTATCTCTTCTGATTTTCTGTTGTTGTTGTTTTTCAGGGGAGAGCATGAACACAGTCCCCCACTACTACAAACTATGCAGTTGGGTTTCCCATATTTGGGGAAATGGCAGGGGTCAGCACATCCGGAGTGTAGTGGATGAGCCTTGCCCTGGGAAACCCAGCTTTGTGATTGTGAAAGCTCCCCTGCCAGGTAAGCAGTCTCTCCTGATTCTTCCCATTCCCTCAAGGTTGTGAGATTGTTTCTTTGAAGCAAGAAAATATTATCTTGAACTTATAAAACTCCTTTATTTAAAAAAAAAAATTTGGAACTATCTCACATATGATAATTCTTTATCCTAACAGTATTGCTATGAATACTAGTTCTAGGTAGCATTTATTGAGTACTCTCTTTGTAGCAGGCACTATGCTTAGCACTTCATGTTTAATCCTCACAGCTCTCTGAGGTAGGTAATATTACTGTGCCCATTTTACAAGAGAGGGCTCGAAACCCAGGTTCATGGAAGGCAAAAGACACAAACGGAGATGTTAATACTCTGGCCTTCCTGATTTCCCCATTAGACTGTGAACTCCTTGAAGTGTAGGGGGAGGGAGCAATGCCTTACTACATCTTAGTTGCATTACAGTGCTGACCATGTAGAGGAAAGTAGGGAGGAGGAAGCTAAGATAGGACCTTTTCCTGGGAGTCATGACAGTGGGCAATCCTAGATGTAGCAGGTGAATGCCAGACCAAAAACTCTAATTCTCATACTTCAAACAAGCTAAGAGAAAAATCACATTTATAAAGACATTAGAGTATACAAACACTTCCACAAAAATGAGAGAGTACCTGGAAAGTTAGGTGTTCAAATTCACATCTAATTTCCCAGGGATTAAATCTAATTAAGTAGTGTCAATTTTATTTTTTATTATGATGTATACCATTGAAGACCTATAACTTTTTATTATAGTAAGCTAGTTATTTGGTCCTCCTATAAAGCTTTATCAGCTTCTTGTTTCCCTTTAATGTTTCTTTTCAACTCATATGTATCTCTGCAAGGAAAAAGTTGTAGAAGGGGGAACAATATAAGATACTTAAATTTCTCTGAGGCAGAAAACTTCAGGGTCTGAATTTCTGATGTTTGTGGGCCAAAACAGTGAATAAGCACTTAAAAGTGATCTTTGGAATTTTTAATTTAAATGTTTACCACTTTATTCTGTTAGTAAATGAGATCAGGAATAGTGATTTGATTAAATCACATATATCGCCTATAAAAGTGTTAAGCTCCTTTATCATTGTTAACACTGGGCTTCCCAAAGGCCATTGGCATCCTGAAGAAGCATACAAGAGCCAACCAGGAGCCATTTTCCTGCTCCTGCCCTATTTAGAGACCCTATATATTTGTCCAGAGTTCACAGTTTAGCACAAAGATGTCCCAAGTTATTTAAGCTCATTTTGACTGTATCCTGAAATCCCAAGTGAAAATAGTTTATCCCAAATTGGCCCAAAAGAAAAACAAATCACACTGAAAAGAAACAATTTCTTGTTGTTTGGACTGCTAAATTACATATATGTGAACAACTTTAGGAAACAAGGCAAATGTTCAGAGTTTTTAATTATTTCACTCTTAAAAGAGTACTTTTTAAAAAGTGCTTTTCTTCAGTACACATTAAAGCAAACATAAGAAGGATTGATCAGTGCTCCAGTTGGTGGAGAAAACAGCCTAGAGATATGTTAGCTCCCTGCTAAGCTTTTGGGACCCATCAGAACTGTATTTCCGTAATTGTAAAATTGACTGTAAGCTAAAGTCTCTTTAATCATCTGTGTATTTCCAATGTGCCTATGTAGGTAAAGGCAGATTGATAGTGTACAATGCATGTTAGTAATGGCCATAGAATAGTTTGACTAGAATCTGTATACACCTAAGACAAAGAAGGAAATGTCAAAGGAGACGATTATTTTATGTTAGGATCATACCATAAAACAGTTAGTCTTTCCAGGAAAATTAAACAGGGATTTTTATAAAGTCTGAAGCTGAACATGTATGAAGTTTCAGAAGCCCACACTGAGGAATCCTCCAACCCTACCTTTTCAACTTATTTTGAGACATAATAATTCAGAAAATATTTTTAACAAACCGATCAATCCTTTACTTCAAATTTTCTTACATTAGATTTGATCAAACTTATTAGGAGTTTGAGGTAATATACCAAATGTCTGACTCATGATTGTTTGAGTGTATGTGAAAACCAGGCTGTGCTCAATTAAAAAGTAAAACCAACTATAACTCAAAGGATTGTACCAGAAGGGAATCAACATGGTTTTATAATAGATGTTAATGTTAACTGATGGCCCAGGCTATATGATCAGGTGAAATCCTTTTAGCGTTACATCTTGCAAAAGATTTGTCCATTAAATAAAGGAACTAAAATGGTTTTCTTTTATGAGTGCTGAAATATTTTGATAAGCCTACCAGAAATGAAAGTTTTTCTCTATAGACATATTTTAATATACTCTGTAATCCATTCCAAATGAAAATACAGAACAAAGGTAAAATATTAAACAAAATACAAATTCTAGCACTCAAGAAAAAAGCTGAGTGAGATAAATGGAAGGGTTGTCTATTTTAACATGGAACTTATTGCCACTAGCCATATCTCCTTTAATATAAGATCTATGGGTAAGAAAATTCCAATTTAATGATATTCAAATATATAAATATTAGTTGCATCCTCAGGTTTCTAGTTATGTGTTAAAAAAATAACATGATATGTTGAAACCTCTTCAATTTTAGAAGAACCTTGTTATAAAGAACAGAGCTAAAAATGTTAGAACCACCTGCCCTTTAGTGTAACAAAATAAACCAGCCTTTTTGGTTTACTTAATTATATTACCATCAAAAATATATTCTCTAACTTAAAAAAATACTTTTTTGGTAATATTTGATGACATTTCTGACGAGAGCACATAAAAATAAAACAATACTTAAAGACGTGTACATAAAATGCTCAAGGAATCATCATTTAAAAACAGACGGTTCCCTTACTGTTTCTTTTCATGTCAAGAAGCAGGGTTTTTTTTTTTTTTTTTTTTTTTTTTTTTTTTTTTTTTTTTCACACAGTCTCCGTAGCTCCTAGGAATTTCATTTCTACGGCAGCTTTTGGCCTGTGGGCTGAGCCACTCTTCTTTTGGAATTCTGCAGCAATTTCCTCAAAAGACTTTCCTTTGGTTTCTGGAACTTTAAAAAATGTAAACAGGGTAAAGGCCAGGAGCACTCCAGCAAAGAGGAAAAACACGTAAGGTCCACAGAAGTCCTGGATAGAAAGCAAACACAGACTTCCAGTTAGCAGTTGTTTGACCCTCTCTTCTGTTCAGTAAATCTGTAAATATCAGGCTGCTTACCGCAATGTACTGGAAACACAGAGCTACAATGAAATTGCAGGTCCAGTTGCTGAATGCAGCTATTGCTAAAGCAGCAGGACGTGGTCCTTGACTGAAAAACTCAGCCACCATGAACCAGGGGATAGGGCCTGGCCCAATTTCAAAGAAGCTGACAAAGAGGAAGATGGCTATCATGCTCACATAACTCATCCAAGAGAACTTATTCTGAGGAAAAAAACGAAAACAATAGTGGGACTGAGATCATTAGCTGCTTTTTCCTTTAGCTAAGTAGCCTCTGAGTTCAGAGGCAGGCATACATCTTTTTCTAATGTATTTTGTTCAAGCAAGTCTAAGTTATTCTAGTCTGAGAGAAATTGTTCTAGTCTGAATCATGCTTAACCTTTTAGACTTAGATTTCTTATAAGGAAATCCTCTGGATTAGGATTTTCCTGTGAAAGAGGCAGGACAAGGATCCAGTGACCTTTGCTCCTACTCATACAAGGTTTCCAGACAAGATGTATAGCTTCCTGTAAAGTAGTAGATGAGAATGCCAGGAGGGCAGAAGTTCAGGTACATGCCCAAAGTCACACAGGAAGCCATGTGCAGAGTCGCATTAAAACCCAGTTGCGGCGGGGTCGGAGCAAGATGGCCGAATAGGAACAGCTCCAGTCTCCAACTCCCAGCGCGAGCGACACAGAAGACCGGTGATTTCTGCATTTTCAACTGAGGTACTGGGGTCATCTCACTAGGGAGTGCCGGACAATCGGTGCTGGTCAGTTGCTGCAGCCCGACCAGCGAGAGCTGAAGCAGGGTGAGGCATCACCTCACCTGGGAAGCGCAAGGGGGAAGGGAATCCCTTTTCCTAGCCAGGGGAACTGAGACACACAACACCTGGAAAATCGGGTAACTCCCACCCCAATATTGCGCTTTAAGCAAACGGGCACACCAGGAGAATATATCCCACACCTGGCCGGGAGGGTCCCACGGCCACGGAGCCTCCCTCATTGCTAACACAGCAGTCTGCGATCTAACCGCAAGGCAGCAGCGAGGCTGGGGGAGGGGTGCCCGCCATTGCTGAGGCTTAAGTAGGTAAACAAAGCCGCTGGGAAGCTCGAACTGGGTGGAGCTCACAGCAGCTCAAGGAAACCTGCCTGTCTCTGTAGACTCCACCTCTGGGGACAGGGCACAGCTAAAAAAAACAACAACAACACAAAGGCAGCAGAACCTCTGCAGATGCAAACATCTCTGTCTGACAGATTTGAAGAGAGCAGTGGATCTCCCAACACGGAGGTTGAGATCTGAGAACGGACAGACTGCCTGCTCAAGTGGGTCCCTGACCCCTGAGTAGCCTAACTGGGAGACATCCCCCACTAGGGGCAGTCTGACACCCCACACATCACGGGGTGGAGTACACCCCTGAGAGGAAGCTTCCAAAGTAAGAATCAGACAGGTACACTCGCTGTTGAGCAATATTCTATCTTCTGCAACCTCTGCTGCTGATACCCAGGCAAACAGGGTCTGGAGTGGACCTCAAGCAATCTCCAACAGACCTACAGCTGAGGGTCCTGACTGTCAGAAGGAAAACTATCAAACAGGAAGGACACCTATACCAAAACCCCATCAGTATGTCACCATCATCAAAGACCAGAGACAGATAAAACCACAAAGATGGGGAAAAAGCAGGGCAGAAAAGCTGGAAATTCAAAAAATAAGAGCGCATCTCCCCCTGCAAAGGAGTGCAGTCCATCGCCACCAACAGATCAAAGCTGGTCAGAGAATGACTTTGACGAGATGAGAGAAGAAGGCTTCAGTCCATCAAACTTCTCAGAGCTAAAGGAGGAATTACGTACCCAGTGCAAAGAAACTAAAAATCTTGAAAAAAGAGTGGAAGAATTGACAGCTAGACTAATTAATGCAGAGAAGGTCATAAACGAAATGACAGAGATGAAAACCATGACACGAGAAATACGTGACAAATGCACAAGCTTCAGTAACTGACTCCATCAACTGGAAGAAAGAGTATCAGCGACTGAGGATCAAATGAATGAAATGAAGCGAGAAGAGAAACCAAAAGAAAAAAGAAGAAAAAGAAATGAACAAAGCCTGCAAGAAGTATGGGATTATGTAAAAAGACCAAATCTACGTCTGATTGGGGTGCCTGAAAGTGAGGGGGAAAATGGAACCAAGTTGGAAAACACTCTTCAGGATATCATCCAGGAGAACTTCCCCAACCTAGTAGGGCAGGCCAACATTCAAATTCAGGAAATACAGAGAACACCACAAAGATAATCCTCCAGAAGAGCAACTCCAAGACACATAATTGCCAGATTCACCAAAGTTGAAATGAAGGAAAAAATCTTAAGGGCAGCCAGAGAGAAAGGTCGGGTTACCCACAAAGGGAAGCCCATCAGACTAACAGCAGATCTCTCGGCAGAAACTCTACAAGCCAGAAGAGAGTGGGGGCCAATATTCAACATTCTTAAAGAAAAGAATTTTCAACCCAGAATTTCATATCCAGCCAAACTAAGTTTCATAAGTGAAGGAGAAATAAAATCCTTTACAGATAAGCAAATGCTTAGAGATTTTGTCACCACCAGGCCTGCCTTACAAGAGACCCTGAAGGAAGCCCTAAACATGGAAAGGAACAACTGGTACCAGCCATTGCAAAAACATGCCAAAATGTAAAGACCATCGAGGCTAGGAAGAAACTGCATCAACTAACGAGGAAAATAACCAGTTAATATCATAATGGCAGGATCAAGTTCACACATAACAATATTAACCTTAAATGTAAATGGACTAAATGCTCCAATGAAAAGACACAGACTGGCAAACTGGATAAAGAGTCAAGACCCATCAGTCTGCTGTATTCAGGAGACCCATCTCACATGCAGAGACATACATAGGCTCAAAATAAAGGGATGGAGGAAGATCTACCAAGCAAATGGAGAACACAAAAAAGCAGGGGTTGCAATCCTAGTCTCTGATAAAACAGACTTTAAACCATCAATGATCAAAAGAGACAAAGAAGGCCATTACATAATGGTAAAGGGATCAATTCAACAGGAAGAGCTAACTATCCTAAATATATATGCACCCAATACAGGAGCACCCAGATTCATAAAGCAAGTCCTTAGAGACTTACAAAGAGACTTAGACTCCCATACAATAATAATGGGAGACTTCAACACTCCACTGTCAACATTAGACAGATCAACAAGACAGAAAGTTAACAAGGATATCCAGGAATTGAACGCATCTCTGCACCAAGCGGACCTAATAGACATCTATAGAACTCTCCACCCCAAATCAACAGAATATACATTCTTCTCAGCACCACATCGCACTTATTCCAAAATTGACCACGTAATTGGAAGTAAAGCACTCCTCAGCAAATGTAAAAGAACAGAAATTATAACAAACTGTCTCTCAGACCACAGTGCAATCAAACTAGAACTCAGGACTAAGAAACTTAATCAAAACCGCTCAACTGGAAACTGAACAACCTGCTCCTGAATGACTACTGGGTACATAACGAAATGAAGGCAGAAATAAAGATGTTCTTTGAAACCAATGAGAACAAAGATACAACATACCAGAATCTCTGGGACACATTTAAAGCAGTGTGTAGAGGGAAATTTATAGCACTAAATGCCCACAAGAGAAAGCAGGAAAGATCTAAAATTGACACTCTGACATCACAATTAAAAGAACTAGAGAGGCAAGAGCAAACACATTCAAAAGCTAGCAGAAGGCAAGAAATAACTAAGATCAGAGCAGAACTGAAGGAGATAGAGACACAAAAAACCCTCCAAAAAATCAATGAATCCAGGAGTTGGTTTCTTGAAAAGATCAACAAAATTGACAGACCACTAGCAAGACTAATAAAGAAGAAAAGAGAGAGGAATCAAATAGACACAATAAAAAATGATAAAGGGGATATCACCACCGACCCCACAGAAATGCAAACTACCATCAGAGAATACTATAAACACCACTACGCAAATCAACTAGAAAATCTAGAAGAAATGGATAATTTCCTGGACACTTACACTCTCCCAAGACTAAACCAGGAAGAAGTTGAATCCCTGAATAGACCAATAGCAGGCTGTGAAATTGAGGCAATAATTAATAGCCTACCCACCAAAAAAAGTCCAGGACCAGATGGATTCACAGCTGAATTCTACCAGAGGTACAAGGAGGAGCTGGTACCATTCCTTCTGAAACTATTCCAATCAATAGAAAAAGAGGGAATCCTCCCTAACTCATTTTATGAGGCCAACATCATCCTGATACCAAAGCCTGGCAGAGACACAACAAAAAAAGAGAATTTTAGACCAATATCCCTGATGAACATCGATGCAAAAATCCTCAATAAAATACTGGCAAACTGGATTCAGCAGCACATCAAAAAGCTTATCCACCATGATCAAGTGGGCTTCATCCCTGGGATGCAAGGCTGGTTCAACATTCGCAAATCAATAAACGTAATCCAGCATATAAACCGAATCAAAGACAAGAACCACATGATTATCTCAATAGATGCAGGAAAGGCTTTTGACAAAATTCAACAGCCCTTCATGCTAAAAACGCTCAATAAATTCGGTATTGATGGAACGTACCTCAAAATAATAAGAGCTATTTATGACAAACCCACAGCTAATACCATACTGAATGGGCAAAAACTGGAAGCATTCCCTTTGAAAACTGGCACAAGACAGGGATGCCCTCTCTCACCACTCTTATTCAACATAGTGTTGGAAGTTCTGGCTAGGGCAATCAGGCAAGAGAAAGAAATCAAGGGTATTCAGTTAGGAAAAGAAGAAGTCAAATTGTCCCTGTTTGCAGATGACATGATTGTATATTTAGAAAACCCCACTGTCTTGGCCCAAAATCTCCTTAAGCTGATAAGCAACTTCAGCAAAGTCTCAGGATACACAATTAATGTGCAAAAATCACAAGCATTCTTATATACCAGTAACAGACAAACAGAGAGCCAAATCATGAATGAACTTCCATTCACAATTGCTTCACAGAGAATAAAATACCTAGGAATCCAACTTACAAGGGATGTCAAGGACCTCTTCAAGGAGAACTACAAACCACTGCTCAGTGAAATCAAAGAGGACACAAACAAATGGAAGAACATACCATGCTCATGGATAGGAAGAATCAATATCGTGAAAATGGCCATACTCCCCAAGGTTATTTATAGATTCAATGCCATCCCCATCAAGCTACCAATGAGTTTCTTCACAGAATTGGAAAAACTGCTTTAAAGTTCATATGGAACTGAAAAAGAGCCCACATTGCCAAGACAATCCTAAGTCAAAAGGACAAAGCTGGAGGCGTCACGCTACCTGACTTCAAACTATACTACAAGGCTACAGTAACCAAAACAGCATGGTACTGGTACCAAAACAGAGATATAGACCAATGGAACAAAACAGAGTCCTCAGAAATAATACCACACATCTACAATTATGTGATCTTTGACAAACCTGAGAGAAACAAGAAATGGGGAAAGGATTCCCTATTTAATAAATGGTGCTGGGAAAATTGGCTAGCCGTAAGTAGAAAGCTGAAACTGGATCCTTTCCTTACTCCTTATATGAAGATTAATTCAAGTGGATTAGAGACTTAAATGTTAGACCTAATGCCATAAAAACCCTAGAAGAAAATCTAGGTAGTACCATTCAGGACATAGGCATGGGCAAGGACTTCATGTCTAAAACACCAAAAGCAATGGCAGCAAAAGCCAAAATTGACAAATGGGATCTAATTAAACTAAAGAGCTTCTGCACAGCAAAAGAAACTACCGTCAGAGTGAACAGGCAACCTACAGAATGGGAGAAAATTTTTGCAATCTACTCATCTGACAAAGGGCTAATATCCAGAATCTACAAAGAACTCAAACAAATATACAAGAAAGAAACAAACAACCCCATCAAAAAGTGGGGAAAGAATATTAACAGATATTTCTCAAAAGAAGACATTCATACAGCCAACAGACACATGAAAAAATCCTCATCATCACTTGCCATCAGAGAAATGCAAATCAAAACCACAATGAGATACCATCTCACACCAGTTAGAATGGCAATCATTAAAAAATCAGGAAACAACAGTTGTTGGAGAGGATGTGGAGAAATAGGAACACTTTTACACTGTTGGTGGGATTGTAAACTAGTTCAACCATTATGGAAAACAGTATGGCAATTCCTCAAGGATCTAGAACTAGATGTACCCTATGACCCAGCCATCCCACTACTGGGTATATACCCAAAGGATTATAAATTATTCTACTACAAAGACACATGCACACGTATGTTTATTGTGGCACTATTCACAATAGCAAAGACTTGGAATCAACCCAAATGTCCATCTGTGACAGACTGGATTAAGAAAATGTGGCACATATACACCATGGAATACTATGCAGCCATTAAAAAGGATGAGTTTGCGTCCTTTGTAGGGACATGGATGCAGCTGGAAACCATCATTCTTAGCAAACTATCACAAGAACAGAAAACCAAACACCGCATGTTCTCACTCATAGGTGGGAACTGAACAATGAGATCACTTGGACTCGGGAAGGGAACATCACACACTGGGACCTATCATGGGGAGGGGGGAGGGGGGAGGGATTGCATTGGGAGTTATACCTGATATAAATGATGAATTGATGGGTGCTGACGAGTTGATGGGTGCAGCACACCAACATGGCACAAGTATATATATGTAACAAACCTGCACGTTATGCACATGTACCCTAGAACTTAAAGTATAATAAAAAAAAAAAAAAAAAAAAAGAAATTACAAAGTGGACAGCAGAAAAAAAAAACAAAAAACCCAGTTGGTGGTGAATCCAGAGCCTATGCTCTAACCATGGGTACATGGCCTCCCTGGATGTCAACCAGAATTTACATGCTGATATTCAGCCTTAAACCCAAGAAACTAGTTCATCTTTTTTTTATGTATCTTCTTTGATTTTATGCTGTTGCTCTGGCTTTATTTCGTAAGTCAGTCTCAAATATTTTTGAATACAAAGCACTTTTACCTGGACCACAGAGGTGCCAGGTACCATCATATGTTAATGAAAAACCTCAGTGTAGGCACCAAACTTACCAGCAGCACAAGTCCCACTGACATGAAGATGGCACAAACAAACATCCCACTCATTCCAATTAGAAAGAGAGAACGTCGCCCTGCCTTCTCCACAAGGAATACCTAGGACAGTTTTAAAGAAGATTATCTCAGTTTTATAAGTCACAAAATATTGACTGTTTACTTAAATCATTTTTACTGCCAAAGAGGTCATTTTAATTTATATAACAGATAGGAGGCAATTCCACCCTTCCATTTTACAGGAGTGAGATCGAGGTGTGAAGTGACTGCCCCAGGTGGCAGAGCTAGTCTCAGTGGACAGCGGGTAATGATCAAATATCTGCTTAATTTAGTCACATTGGTTTGAATAGGCCATTATAGAGATAGAAACATAGTGTTACCACTACTCCGGGATTATCACTTTGGGTACAATATTCAGAGACTGTACAGCTGGGGTCTCTCCCAATCGATGTCCTGTACATTTAAAATGTGAAAGTTCCACATTTAAACGTGACATTAACTTGTTGTCTGATAATTATCCTAAGTTATAATTACAAGGGTCTGTCCACTACTGATACTGGAAACAGTACAGCTGTTCAGGTGTCAACTAGTCTCGTCCAATTTTCTCACTGCTTAATAAAGTCCTATTGTGACCACTCACTGGCAACATATGGAATTTGATAATTGTACCAAAATAGGCCTGCATTTTTGTGTGTGTGCTTAATTGTATCTTTTGCCGGGAGTGAACTATTCATCTTAAAAGTTAGAACGTTTTTTTTTTTTTTTTTTTTGAGACGGAGTCTCGCTCTGTAGCCCGGGCTGGAGTGCAGTGGCCGGATCTCAGCTCACTGCAAGCTCCGCCTCCCGGGTTCACGCCATTCTCCTGCCTCAGCCTCCCCAGTAGCTGGGACTACAGGCGCCCGCAAAGCAAAGGGTTAACAAACCTGCACGTTATGCACATGTACCCTAGAACTTAAAGTATAAAAAAAAAAAAAAAAAAAAAAATGCCTTCTTATCTTAACTGAGGAGATACGTCATTGATTCCTTTAGTTTTGTGGACCTTTGCATTAATGGTTAAGATTTACAATTAGCCAAGACTAGAGTTTGTTATACTCTTGCCTGATCCTTGGAATATTACCAAGGCTGGTGAGTCACTCTCCCTCTCACCCCCCACAAAACTTCCTGTGATAATTTCTCACTTTGGCGCCTGGTGAGCAAATTGGCTGGCTCATCAGCCTATCAGTAAATCAATAACAATCCAATGTCTTTAATATAGTGAGCTGTGGTTCTGAAGATATCTTAGAAACATTTCACCTACAGTGAAAGTCCGTTTCTCAGAGGCACACTCATATCAGAGTTTTAAATCACTTCAGATAGGCTGATAAGCAAAGAGCACATATTTAATTATCGAGACGGAAGTTGGAAAAAAACAGATTTTTCTCAAGTTCATAAAATATCTCTTTATGTTTTAACTCTTTTATTACGATGTTCAAAACTGACTTGGTGGGCCGGGCGCGGTGGCTCAAGCCTGTAATCCCAGCACTTTGGGAGGCCGAGTCGGGCGGATCATGAGGTCAGGAGATCGAGACCATCCTGGCTAACACGGTGAAACCCCGTCTCTAATAAAAACTACAAAAAACTAGCTGGGCGAGGTGGCGGCGCCTGTAGTCCCAGCTACTTGGGAGGCTGAGGCAGGAGAATGGCGTGAACCCGGGAGGCGGAGCTTGCAGTGAGCTGAGATCCGGCCACAGCACTCCAGCCTGGGTGACAGAGCGAGACTCCGTCTCAAAAAAAAAAAAAAAAAAAAAAAACTGACTTGGTGCCACCATGTCAAGCTACCAAGAAAATAGAAGCATTTCTTTGTGAATAAGCTCCTTTACTATAAACTCTAAAACTGCACGTCTTGAAAATTGAGTTGGCCTCTGTCCCTGAGGCCTGGTGTGCACTCAGGATGAGTGTGACAAGGGGAGACATGGTCAGTGGCTGGAGATATCTGCCCAATCAGAACCCTCATCTTTGCCGCAGTGCCTCACACAAATCCTGGGTGCTTAGTTGCAATTTGGTAGTCACCGCTTCTCTCTCAGTGTCATCCTGCCTTCTAGATCCCTCCATTTTTCTTTCTGCTTTTTTTTCTGTCAAGATTACAGGCCCTCTTCTACCCTCCCGTTAGTGTGGAAGAAAATATAGGATGTGGAACACAATTAGTGTGGAGTTGGGAAAGTCTCTCTTCCCAAAAACAAATTTATGTTCTTCCAGTTTGGTGAAACATTGACATATTCGGCGCATATTTCTATTTGCGTATTTTTATTTGAAAGTACACACACAATTTGGTAACATTGGTTAACTTTGGGGAGAGAAATTGGATGACTGAGGTACTATCCTTTTTATACTTTATGAACTTTAGAACATTTCAAAAATTAATATAGTTAAAAATTTTAAATGTGATCTGTAGTGCTGGAGGCTTAATTAATGATTAGGAGTGATTTTTAAAGATTATGTCACTACCCTGTTCAAAACCTTTCACAGAATCAAAGGATGAACTCTAAAAAGGTATATTCAAAATAATTAGGACACTGTCTTAAACAACTCCTCCCACATGAGTGGGGTTGGGAGCAGGGTGCAAAAATGAAACTTTACAGAAGTTTCCCCTTTAGATTTTTTTCAGAATTTAGGCTACCCAATCTTGACAATTTGATGCTTTACATAGAAAATCCTATTATACACAAAATGTTTTAATAATAATCTATTATAAAAAATATGTTGAATAATTTGTAAAAAATATTCCAGGAGACGAAAGGGTGAATAGTCCCTTGGATTGCACTTCAGAAACAGGTCTTGATTGATTTACAGTGACCTTTTGGTTTGAACAGGCCTTATCTCTAACGGTATGTCTACAGAACCATTGGCATTTCATTATTATCTGTTTTTTCTGCTCTTTCCAAGGTCCAGCACTGTTTAATGTGGTCTAGACAAACCTGCCTTTTGATCTGGGTAGCCAGGCTGTAATTTATTGATCACCCTTAGGTAATAGTTAAGAGTTCATGTGCGGAGAATGAAAAACAAGTGACTAAATTATATTGAGTATAGTATTGTGATCAAAATTGAAAAGAATAAACTTTTTGCTATTTTTATCTTGTTAAACAAAGATAAAAATAAGCTCAGTGACTCTCATTCTACAGTGAATTATATTGGGGAGTTTTTGTCTTTGTCGTTGCTTGTTTACTTCTTAGATTATTATGTTAGATATTCTTGTCAGGTTCTTATATATTAAGAATATATCATATATTCTTACATAAGAATATATATATAGACATATATATCTTATATATTAATATATAAGAACCATCACTTCCTGTGTATTCTTAATATATAAGAACCATCACTTCCTATATATTCTTAATATATAGAAACCATCATTTGCTATATATTCTCAATATATAAGAACCATCACTTCTTATAGAAAGTTATTTGGTTTTAAGAAGAGTATATGACCTTTTGTTGTTGCTGGAAGAAAGCAATAACATTTCTAGTTACATTGTCACTTCCCTCATAATATCACACATACTCTCATGCATCACCAGAAGCCAGAACTTTGTGAACTACTTGGAAGCTCTCTGCCCAATGACTTAATACCATTTACTGAGTCTGCTTAACTTTGCTTAAAGGGTTAAATGTCTGCTAGAGAGGGCCTTGTTTGTTTATTTTTATATGTTTCCCCCAAGACACGTGGTAAAAAAAGAATTTGAACTATGTAAAAAGAGGAACCTAAGTAGACCATCCAATATCAAGAGAAATGACAAACTGTCAGCTACTCCCAAGGGGTTTATGTACAGAGAAAAGAAGGAACCTAGGAATCTGCACAAGGAGGAAGTTCTCTGTGCCCCCAAGTGAGTTACAAATTCACAAATGAGTGACTAAATGGCATCCCAGCAGTGCAGAGAACCAGTGATTCACCCTCTCAGTTATGTCTAATCTCACTGCAGTGGTTGGCTTATTCAAACAGGACTCTTCTCATGACTCACTTGGGTTTACACACTTAGAGCATGTGTACAATGTCATTGATTGCTTTTAGAGCCCAAGCTCCCCCCGCCACACACACGCAATTTCTGGACTAAGGAACAAGCGGAGTATTTATCTAGGGCATTGACTTACAGAGACAGCAGTGAAAACCATGTTTACAGCACCAACTCCAATGGTTGCATAAACAGGTTTGCTGATACCAGCCGTCTGAAAAATGCTGGTTGAGTAGTAAAAAATCTGCAAAGTAAAAACAGTTTAGCCTTAATCTTAAGAAGTCTGGTACTGATGTCTTTACAGCAAGAAATATTTTAGATTGTGTATTTTTAGTTGTTTCTATGGCGCCATGCTCCCTAGAACTTCCTACAGATTTTCTCCTTCCAAGGAAGAGAACCCTCAGTCTTCCTTTAGTGTTTAAAGCTTCTGATTGCTTAAATGTCCTCCTTATATTTAGCTGAGAATTCTGCTACTGCATTTTCTTTATTTTTGTAAATGAATTGAAACATTTTATTAAAGTATAATATACATAGAAAAGTACACATAAATATGCAGCTTAATTAATTTTCACAAACTGAACACACCTATGTAACTAGCATCCAGATCAAGAGATAATAATTCCACCCCTCCGGAAGCATCTTAAATCTCCCTTTATCATTTATCTCAAGGAAACCACTCTTCCAACTCCTGACATCATAGATAAATTTTGCCTACTTTTGTACTTGATGTGAATGGAACCACATAATATGTATCATTTTGTGCCTGGCTTCTTTTATTCAACATTACCTTTGTGAGAATCATCCTTATTGTACATTGTAGACAGTTCATGATCATTACTATGTAGTATTTTATTGTATTAATATACCATGATTTACTACTATTCTATTGATGAGTGTTTAGGTAGCTGCCATTCCTAAATGAATAATTTACTATTCATTAGGCTATCAGAAATCCTAAATTCAATACTCAACTCTAGAAGCCACTTGCAATTTAGTTTTTTTTTGGGGGGGGGTGGACAGGGGATTCAGGTATGATTATTCTTTTTCCCTCCTTGTATTTATTGTGATTTTTGCCTTTTGCCTTCACCTTAATATTAAATAGACATTTAGTTTAGAAAACTTTTGAAGCAAAACGAAAGTTAATGCTTACTCAATATATGTTTGTTGTAGCAAGACACATGATGTCAACATTTTTAAATGTCTTTTAGCTATTGATTATGAATAGTGATTATGAATAGTGCTGCTAGGAACATTCTAGTACAATCCTTGTGGTGGAATATGTATGCGTTTATAACTAGGAGTAGAATTGCTGGACCATGGTATAGGCATATACTCAACTTTGATAGATATTGCCAAATAGTTTTTGAAAGAAGTTATGACAATTTTACAGTCTCACCAGCATGTATAAGAGATCTAGTTGCTATTGCATTTAATCCAGAAAATTTCACTAGTCTCAGTAGACGTGGAGAAATTTTGTTCACAACTTTTCTAATAGCCTTTTAAAATTTAGTTATGTTTATATATTTATGTCTTTTAGGTCATTCTGTTATCCATTATCCTTTGTCATTCCTTCCCCACCTAACATGTCCTGTTGCTGGTACCTCTTCCCGCAGACAGGACTGAGGTAGAGGACGGTGCCAACTGTGTTCAGTGCATAGAGGCCTACAGCACACTTCACACTATCCCACCATTTTTAGGCTGCCCAACAGCCTCAGGTTCAACATTTCCTGGATTCCTCTTTAAGTCAGGCACTGGGATGGAAGCTGAAACAGTAAGGTTCAGAGAAATTAAATTTTGTGCCATTGAATATACAGACAGAACTGAGATAGGAGATATGATTTTGGTCTCTGAGCCTCAAAGTTATACAGACTATTAATAAAAATAAACATCAAGGACCTCTTAAAGGAGGACAGAGACCACAGTTGAGTTTGTGGAGTGAGGTTCAGGTCTCATTTTGTTTCAATGGATGGGAATTACTTCCTTTGCCTCCCCCAGGTGTTTGCCCATATCTCAGTCACCCACAAAGTGTCCCATGTGGATTTGGCATTGGCTCACTACAGCAAATGTCCAATTTACATTTTTAACAGCAACAAAAGGGGAGAAGTGTTTTTTGTTTGTTTTGTTTTTTATCTAGTTTCTTGATAAATGCTTAATTTTTTCCTCTAGTAGTTAATTGCCAGTAGAACCATCTTAGTCTGCATGATGCAGGGGTTTCAATGTAAGACCTAAAAGCTAGCTAGTTTAATGCTCAGTATGTTTTTCAATCATGTATTGTCTACTACCCTTAGTCACCAATAGCATGCCAGTTTGCTGTATTATTTATTTTGTGTGCTATCTCCTCAAATGGAGTAAAAGTTTCTTGGATGGCAGGAAACTGCTCTTTGCACCTGGCTATCTGGTATACTTCATTTAAATAGATGAAGGGAACCATGGATTCCGTTTGGCTTGGGCTATCAGAAATCCTAAATTCAATACTCAACTGTAGAAGCTCCTTGCAGTTTTTTGGGGGAGGGTTGTATAGTTATTCTCCCTTTCTCTCTTTGGATGTATTAAGATTTTTGCTTTTTGCCTTCACCTTAATAGATATACAGTACCATTGACTGTTGACATTTAAAAAAATTGTTAAGTAATTTTAGAAAACTTTTGAAGCAAAATGAAAATTAATGCCCAATGTATGTTTGTTGTAGCAAGACCCATGATGCCAATACCTTAAAATAACTTTTAGCTATTTAAACTTGTCTTCCCTGTTTTAATTCACTGTGCTCTTAAGAGTTAGTGGGTGTTCTTAAACTTACCCCATTGATTCCAGAAAATTGCTGAGCCATGTGCAGCATCAGTGCCACTAGAATAGGCTGTCGGTAGCTGGAATTGGTGAAGAGCTGAATTATAGAGACTTTCTGCTCACTTGATGCTTCTTCTCTTTCTTTTCTCATTTCATTAATATCTTTGGTGACATCATCATATCCTCTGAGTCTTTTCAAGCCTATGCCGGGAAATGATCAGGTTGAAACAACTCAAGTCAAAACAAAAAGAAATTTATTTTTATGTTAATGAAAGAGCTACCTTTCTGCATGCCCCGTTCTATTACTTAATAGCATGGGTGTTGGAAATTCTTTCTTTGTTAAATCTTGCTCTTTGATTTAAAAGAAAAACGGAACATTTGACTTCATCTTATGACAAATACAACTAGATCCTCATTATGTTAGAAGCATAATGCTGGAGGGATCTTTGAGAAACCTCTGGTTGAGTCTAATACCCTGTATATGGATTTCTGGTTTCGGTTAACTGAATGCCTGTGGGTGCCAAATGACATGCGCCAGTCATACAAAAGCAATTTTGCACATTCTTCTTACATTTAATCACCAACTTCATGTGGAAGGCACTGTTTTACATTGTATAATACACTGTTTTACATTAGCTGATAACGCTCAAACAGTAGGAAGAAAGAAAAACCATCCGCAGACTTACTTTGCTTTGCTTTGACTTCCTCATCTAACTTGATGTAAAGGTACCTGGGACTTTCTGGACAGAAAAAGAGTAGCAGAGACTGAAGGATGGCTCGCACACCAGACAGGCCAAGCAGGATGTGCCACAGATCATAATTGCCCAAGATAAATTCAAGACCAACAATCTGAAAATGCAAGGAGGAAGCATATCAACTACATAATACTTTGGATCTACTGTTTACACCAATTTGTTGAAAAAGTACTTTGACTATTTAATAGTAGTCTCTAACAACTTTGGAAACTATTAACTATCGTGTCTCACTTTAACTAAATTAGGAACTATTTGTTATATAAGGAATTAACCTAGGTTCGTTTTCATCAACTCCAGTTGGACAGTCAGGATGAGAATCAACCAAGCTTAGACAAAAATACATACTTGATATCTAAAGCAACACGTAGGTGTATTCTCCAGGCAACCAGATAGAATCTGATTGTGCTAAAATCAGCCATGACTTCGGACCTTTGCTTGGTATTTCCTTCTTATGTTACGCAGAACTTAAATAGGGATTCCATAGATAGAACAATTACTGTGATGAGAACTATCTTGGTGATTCCTATGGCAATAGTTTATAGACTACCCTCTGGATTGTCGTAGGCGTGGGGTCCCAGACTCCCTCTGACACCATAGGGTAGAAGGGAAGGATAGACTCAACTGAACAGGAGCTCCTGTGGCAATGACTTACATATTAGATTCCCAAGTAAGATGTTTAAAACAAAGGCAACCCAGGCAATCCAATCCTTGAAGTTTTCTATTTCTTGAAATCTAAATGGAATAGTTTAACTCTAGAATAGTTCTGAAGTTAAGACCTGGTTTGCCAGGTCACCTTCAGTACTATCCCACCAACAATTCCAAGAGGAAAACTGAGGAGTGATAATAATTTACCTTTGAATGAAAAAGTCTATGTCTCTACACCACCTCCGCTACCACTGGTAGAATTGGCTTCTCTTTCTGTGCTGGTCTATAGTGAGAGTGGACAGTCAGGGAGGGAGAAGATGGATGAAGTGGAGGAAGTACAGTAGGGGATGCAATAGTAGTAGTGGTACCGTAGAGGATGAAGTAGATAGGTGCAGTAGGGGGTAAGGATGGGGAGTTTTTACCTGACTAATAAGAATGCCCGTGACAATGGCCAGCTGATGAAAAGTGCCAAGTGCGCCCCTGAGAGTGGTTGGAGCAATTTCACCAATATACATAGGCACCAGGCCTGAAATTAGCCCTGCATGAAACATGAACATAAATGTTAAAGTGCAAGCAGGACTGTCTCAATAACAACAATTTGGCTTAAGTACAGTATATATCTTGAATAAAAGCCCCTCCCTGAGTTCACTGGATGGATGAACCCTTGTTCCTAGGTATAGCATAGTTTGTGCAAGAGATATTTGATATGACCCCAAATGCAGTTGTAGTTGGAAATATGAATAGAAAGAAATGGTTAGTCATGTATTTGGCAGTTCTTCATTACATGATTTTATTTAATTAAAATTCATGTTAATTTTTAATTTACATCATAAATGCCTTAGGTTGTCTTCAGAAAAGAAATTGAAGAATGTTTTAATAATACTCTTAATCAGGGCTCATGAGATTGAAGGAAATCAGAACATATCTCCTCCAGCCTCTTGATAGATGTGAGAAACAGCTTGCCAAAGATCACAAGCAACAGAGCATTAGTGTGAGAACAATATGCCCTATCTGAATTTCCACAATGTAGAGGGGTTGGTGATGAAGGGGAAGGGGAGGTGCAGAGAGGTAGAAGAGATTAAGGATCTTAAGGACTCTTCCCCAGTTAGAAACCAGAGAAATTCAGCTCCTTTATTCTATTCAAATATTAGGCTTCAGAAAAAATTTTATTTGAAGAAAGACTTTTGGTACTTAAATGAATACAGAGCATTTGAAAGCACTAGGTCATTCTGCCTTCTGAAGCTTTCTTAAATGCACATGTAATCAGTTGTGCTGGAAATGGAATGTCCAGCCATTTGCTGATTGCATAAAAAGTTCAGAGACTGGCTGGGCGTGGTGGCTCAAGCCTGTAATCCCAGCACTTTGGGAGGCCGAGACGGGCGGATCACGAGGTCAGGAGATTAAGACCATCCTGGCTAACACGGTGAAACCCCGTCTCTACTAAAAAATATAAAAATCTAGCCGGGCGAGGTGGCGGGCGCCTATAGTCCCAGCTACTTGGGAGGCTGAGGCAGGAGAATGGCGTAAACCCAGGAGGCGGAGCTTGCAGTGAGCTGAGATCCGGCCACTGCACTGCACTCCAGCCTGGGCGACAGAGCAAGACTCCGTCTCAAAAAAAAAAAAAAAAAAAAGTTCAGAGACTATCGATAGGCAAGGCTGAATTAAATGTTTGGCATTTTCTTAAATATTTAAAAATAGGATTTGCAGAAGCTTCTTCTTAGAAACTACCTGCCTATCAAATTGAAATGGATGATCTTTGTTTAAAAGATGCTTTGACAATTGTTTTCAAAATACATTTTTTAATGCTTCAAGTTGTTCTTAATATCTCAAATGAACATTTATATGTGTGATATGGCATCTATATTTCAGCTGAATTTTACAGGTGACTTTTAATGCGTAGCCTGTTGATCTTAAATAAAAAAAAAATCATTTATTTGCCTCTATTCTAAGTTGTACTATCTTTCTGTAATACCTAATACTATACCTGAAAAACAGAATAATGTAGATAAGCTCACAGATCTGAAGTCACATGAACTTGAAGTCAAATTATATTTCCTATAATTTTTAGGAACTTTAATGCTCAGAATAGGGCCAAACATAATATTAGAAGATGGTTGGGGAGTACAAGTTGATTGACTATGCTAGTTATAGGTTGTTTTACAATGTATTTATAACATTTATTTTCAATGTTACCAAAAATATTTTATAATTTTTTCACACTGTATTTTTTTTAAATGGAGAGAAAAGAAAGAAGAATCATAATTGGGACTTCATTCATAGTGTTATTATCTGCATTTTATGGGAGAAGAAACTGAGGCTCAGATTTAGTGTTTAAGGCCAAGCGGAGACAGTGCCAGAATTTATTTGCTCTGAATCCAAAGCTCTTTCCACATTTGGGGTTGACTCTTTACCTTGATAAAGCTACACTGACCTTCAGTTATGTGTATTAACATTGAAAATAATAAAAAGAGATTTAATTAGGCTGTTAACTTGGTATTTTAGACTTTTGCTTCAACTGATCATTGAAGATACATGGAATTCAAGTCTTTTCTGTAGGTAAAAGTGTTAAAAATACTTTTATATACAAATCTATGTCCTCACAACTCCTTCCCCATCCCCATGGATAGAAGTGCCTTGAAAGGCAACTATAATTTGTGAAAATGGGTTAAAATCTCAACCTAGCACCATCAAAATTAGAGCTTCATTGGCAGAAGTTAAAGATTTAGCCATTTGTTTTAGAGAGAGATTAAATGATTCTGCCTTTGTTCAGACGTCTCCTAATTAATTGCTTCTGAATGTTTGAAAAGCTGTCTCTAAGAACTAGTGATTCCCACTATTCAGAATAAAGTTCATGGGAGGAACCTCTTTCCTTTATTCTGAACTTTTAAGTATCAGCTGCTTCTGTCTGATTCCCTCTCCCTATAGACACCACCACCATAATGCTTCACTCGGTCATGTCTAGAATCATACATGGCTGGGGAATGTGGTCTAAGAGATGGGCTCAGAGTGTTAAGGTCTTGTCAGATAGAAGAGATGGAGACATGGCAGCCAGGTATTCCATAAGGGCAGAATTAAGGGTCGTGGTATAGCAGTCTCCCACTGTCTGCTATACCGCAGCAGTAATAACAACAACTAGCATTTACTGGTAGCTTACTGTATGTCAGATTCTATGCGGAACATTTTACATGTGTTCTCACAATCACCCTATAAGGTAGATATTATTATCCACTTCATTTAATAGTGAAGCAACTGAGAATCAGAGTTAAATAATTTGTCTGTGATCATACAACTGGAAATGATGTCATTGCCATGGACAAGGACCTTGATAGCATCATAATTCCTACTTACTGGTCCCAAACCCCCCTGACTCTGGATTTCAACTTTATGCTATTGCCTTTCCCTCTGTGATGTCACCCTAAACTCAAAAATATCCCTGATTGCTACCACATCCGCCTTTAGAGTTACTTTCAGACAGGGGTAGGGGTGTGTGTGTGTGTGTGTGTGTGTGTGTGTGTGTGTGTGTGAGAGAGAGAGAGAGAGAGAGAGAGAGAGAGAGAGACTTACCACAGTATAGTCCTGATATGCTTCTTCCAGCAATTATAAGTATATGAGATGGTCCCAATTTTGAAAACCCCATCAAGAGAGCTCCAACTAATGAAAGAATGTTTGCTATTAACATGGCTTTGATTCTGAAATTTTAAAAAGCAAGGAGTATAAATTCAGCATCAAAACTTACTAGAATTATTTGCTTTCAGAGCATGTTGAGTTTTTTTTTTTTTTTTAAGAGCAATTATTTTAATTTTGCTGTAAAAGCTAGTTGGGGAATCTTGAACCAAGATTGCTAATTTGACTCATCTATGGACTAAAGTATTAGTAATAAGCAAGATTTATGATGAAAGAACCTAGGTTGCATCCACCTGATCTCTACATGTTTCTCTTTTATTTTGAGTCAGGGTCTCGCTTGCTCTGTTACTCAGGCTGGAGTGCAAAGGCACCATCATGGTTCTTTGCAGCCTTGACCTCCCAGACTCAAGCACAGTCTCTACATTTTGATAGAGATGATTCAATCACGGTGGTGACTAGCTTAAGATAACACTTCTGACAGTTTTTCAAAGAGTTAACTAAGTTTTCTCTAAGTTGATTGTTTTAAAGAATAATTGCCTGGTGATAGCTAAATTCAATTCTGTAGTTGTAACCTACAACTTTTTTTTCTTTCAGTGGCACAGGTTTTTAATTGATCTAGATAGGAAAGAACTTTCAAAATTAAATTTCCTTTTGTATAAATTATTTGGAAGTAATTTAAAACTTTAAGCCTTATCTAGAGAATTATAATTATCCTTATTTTAATATTATATGCCAGCATATTTCCAAAATCTATAAATTAATAGTGACCAGTGTAAAATACATAATAGAGCTGACAGTAGCAACAAAAACACTTTCAAAATTAATCAGATGAAAATTGACAACATTTGCAGATATCTGTTCCTTTTATTTCTAATTAATGGGAAAGCAAGGTACACAGAAAACCTTTTTTTGCAGTCAAAAAGATAATAGTAAGGCCAATAAATGTCTGAGTAGACAGGTGTGAAAATGTTTGTGCCAAAAGAAATGTAAACGTCCTTGTTATATTCTATTTCACTGCTTCAAACTTTGATAGGTGGGCTTTTTCTATGCAAGTGTCTTTAACACCAACAGATTTTTTTTTTCTGGAGCATAAAGCTATAAAGTCACATACTGCAGTGATTGTCTAACATCCACATGATAGGCTAAATCATGTCCCCCAGCAGCCTACAGCATAACCCCCAGACCCTGTAAATGTTACCTCACATAGCAAATGAGATTTCGCAGATGTGATTGAGAAACTTGAGATGGGGAGATTATCTTGAATTATTTGAGTGAATCCAGTGATGTAATCACAAGTGTCCTTATAAGAGTAAGGTAGAAGAGGAGCAGGTGACGTGATGACAGATGTAGAGATTAGAATGTTGTGCTTCAAAGATGGAGGAAGGGGCCACAAGCCAGAGAATATAGTTGGTCACTGCAAGCTGGAAAAGGGCAAGGAATGCATTCTTCCTCAGAGCCTCCAGAAGGAACAGCCTTATTGACCTTTTGACTTTAGCTAACTAAAACTGAGTTTGGACTTTTGACTTCCAAGACTATGAGAAAACATATTTGTGTTGTTTTAAGCCACTAAATTGGGGATAATTCATTACAGCAGGAATATGAAATGAGTGTAGGGAAACAGAGTGATTTAGAGCTGGCTAGCCCCAGAGCTACAGAGTAGAAAAACAGTTAAGGGGTGGTCAGTAGTTTAGACTATTGTGAAATGCTTTTTATCTACAAAGGGACAGAGGACAGGCAAATTCAATAATTGACCTTAAGAAGTTGTTACCACCTAGCTAATAGTCTGTTTTATTAGGGGAAAAAAGATAAAAAGTCATAAAAGAAATAGCCTGGAAGAATCTTGGATGCCAGATTGCCCAAAAGTCCCCTTTCCCTATCACCAAAGGATGCAGCAGCACTTTATATAATTTAAATTCTTTTAACGTCCGTTCAGATATGAGAAATGGCCACAAATAAATAATTTTAAAAATACATGAAATAGCTGAATCAGGGAAAAAGAAACTTAATTCTACCTAAGTATATTTCTTAAAATCTGACTCTAAATACTTCAGATAGTATAGGCTTCATTATTGTCATGGTCATGGTCATTGTGGTCATCATCATCATCATCATCATCAAAATGAGGCCACGTTTGCTGCTTGCTTAATATATGTCAGGCATTGTTTTAAACCTTTTATATTTGTTCTCATTAAATCCTCACAATAATGCCATGAGGTAGGTATTATTTTTGTTTTCACATTGCAGATGGGAGGAAAACATCTTAGAGAACCTAATAACTTGCTCATTTTCATACAGCTATTAAGTGACAGATCTTGGACTTGATCTGTGTGAAACCAAAGGGTAATGCTTCATTTTAATGAGTTCCATTTTTGATGGAAAAAAATGCATGCATTCAAAGGCAAGCTATGCATTGCTTCCTTTACTCATGGTAGTGTGGATTGCACAGACCATAGTCTTCTCTACCATACCCTGGTAATTAAACTGTAAATGCACAGGTTGAAAAAATTGGCCTTGCAAACCCAGAGCTAGAAAATGGTGGCCACTGACATCTATTGACTATTACACAATTGCAAGGAAACACTTTTTTTTATAAGGCAATAATGGAAGTGTTACATTTTTATTTATTTACTTTTAACTGATGGATAAATGACACTGGTAATAATGAAAATCATGTCACTTCTCAATGAATCTAGAAAGATAATTTTTTGGGGATACTGATAACTTTTTTCTTAATTTTGATGTTGAAGTTATGAACTTTTGGGCTGCTTTCCAAGGAGGATCATTTTTCTACTAAAAGCTAGAAGAAACCTCCCTTTTTGTTTATCATAGGTCATTTGATACATGGTCATTTGATATTGTTTTGGGGTATAACCATTGTTGATGCCAAATCCTAAGACTTCAGAAGGTTTATGTATTGGCTCCATTAAGTGTTAATTAAATGTTAACACTAATTAAATGTTTTAGGTTAAGTCACTGAACTTATCAGAATCTTACCTCTAAATGAGGGGCAACCAGGGTTTACATTTTTTCCTCAGGAATGAGAAGTAGTATAAAATATCAGTAAATGATTTGTTCATATTTAAACAATGATTTGTTCATATTTTAAAATATAATTTAATTTTGCTTAATTTGATTTACTTTAAACATTTTTTTAAAATTATTTTTCCTTTTCCCTTTTGTCTGAGTCTACTTGCTAGAGAATAATTTACTTTAGAAATAAATAATTAATCTAGAGAATTCTCCACTTACTACTTAAACCAACTTGATACACATTGAAATTCTTTAAAAATTTTTTTAAATGGTGAAATTCAGTTTATTAATCTGTGTTTTACAGATTCTTATTTAAAGTTCAACTGAACATTAGCAAGTTGATTAAAAGGTAAGAAACTGACCACTGTCTTTTATGGTGGAGAAAATGCTATTTCAAATAAAAATAATAATAAAACTTGGGTTACCATATTGTAGTTAAGAAAACTTATAGTCATATTATATAAAAGCTCCAGTAGAAGAGGAAGAGTTATCAGTATTTTAATAGAGAGCTAAAAATTATAATTTATAATAGGAATTTAAAAATCTAAGTGAATTGTAATTCAGAATTATTAGACTAGTTGCCTAAATTGTTATTTACATCTTTAAAGCCATTTTCATTTTCTAAATTTTTCATATATTATTTTTATGAGAAAAAAGTAATGTGCAAAAGGTGGGCTCAAATGGGAGAAAAAATAAATCTAAAAAATAATCATTTGATACTCTGGTTTTATTTCCTCTCTATATAGGGTGGGAAATTCCAACAGCTGTAGTACATTGCATGAATAAGTAAAATTTGAGGGTAAACGAGTTCCACTGATATTTTTAATCCAAAAAACCTAACAGACACCCAAGTGATAAATAGAGGTATCTCTTGCCTCATCTCTGATTGGGGCTTTGAGATAGCAAGCAGGACCAGCAGCCAGAAACCGCATACCAAGTACGTTGGGCAACTGGGAGTTGGGGATATTGACTGAACCTTTGCACTTGACTGATCCAAATGCCAAATTCTAATTTAAAAAGGAAAAACTGGATGTTTGAGAAACAGTGTGATTTGGTGAAACAAACAGTAGACTCCTATGTTAAAAACTCTAGTCTCTTCCGCTGAGTTCCTGAGTTAACCGTTTGTGTAGTGGTCTCCTAGTATATTTTATAAATTACAAAGCTAGAGGATCAAAGCAATTATCTAGAAATACACACAAAAATCACGCTTGGTATAAATGTCTGAACAATTAATCAAACTTTCATTGATTTGCTCTAACATTGATATGCCTCATAGGGTCATGAGTTGCAAAAACAACTCTAACTCTGTTCTGCAAGAAGAAAGATAATATTTTTCTAAACAAATGTTAAGAAAATGAAAATACGCAAGTTTCTGTTTATGCTTATTTATGAAATTTGCCTACCTTCCAAGTGTGTCCCCAAGCCACCCACCAAAGAATGATGCAATCATTCCACCAACTGCAAAGCTGGATACAGACAGGGACCAGAGCATAGTGATTAGTTGAGCAGCTGCCACAGTCTCTTCCTCAGCCCAAGGGGTTGGTTTTGGGTTCATTGAGTATGCAATTGTGGGCAGTTCATCTGTAGTGTTGGTAACATAGTTGTTGATAGTTTTTCGGTCATCCACTGGAACACCCAAAACATGTCTATAGTGAGATATTATTATCTAGGAGATAAAGAAAAATAGCTTTACTATTTCAAACATTCTATGTGTTTTTGTTTGTTTTGTCTTTAAAGTGTTTGTTATGTGTTTAAGTAGTACCATCTCAATTATGTGTTTTATATACATATAAACATGGATAGATTTGTTTACAGTTGGCCATATCCTATAAAACAGAGGTTATAAATTCCATTGCCAACAAGAACCAGGGAGGAACAAATAAATAAAGGGAACATGTAATACTTTGATGACTGGGAGACTAAAATACATTTTCTACCATTTGGGACTAATACAGAATGGTCAGGATTATAGAACTGGAGAGCAGGAGGAAGCTGCAAATGTGAAACTGGTGCTGGATGACCTTTAATTTTTTAACAGAAAGTCAGAAATCTGAGTTTTTACGTAAAATTTTTCAAGTTTTTTATATTGGCAACTATTGAAATTGAAACTATTCTGCAGGCTAGGCTGGGCATGGTGGCTCACACCTATAATCCCAGCACTTTGGGAGGCCGAGGTGGGTGGATTGCTTGAGCTCAGGAGTTTGAGACCAGGCTGGGCAACATGGTAAAACCCCGTCTCTACGAAAAATACTAAAAATTACCCAGGCATGGTGGCACACGCCTGTAGTCCCAGCTACTTGGGGGACTGAAGCGGGAAGATTGCTTGAGGCTGGGAGGTTGAGGCTGCAGTGAGTCAAGATGGAGCCACTGCACTCCAGCCTGGGTGACAAAGTAAGACCTGGGTCTCAAAAAATATATATATTCTGCAGGCTAAAAAGATACATTTTCATGCTAGTATTACTTCTGCACAGCAGGATTTAAATTGACATATACATATTTTAACAGAATCATAAAAGTGGATATAAGAAAAAAGACTGGAAAAGTTAAGATGAGGGTCAAAAATAAAGTTAGTGTACAGAATTCAAACACTAGGTGGTATATCTTTGTTGGAAGTGAGCTATAAATTTACCAGTAAACTTCCTAGCCACCAGGGCAAAGACAGGAAAACAACCAGGTATATTATTGATGAATTCCTAAGATAACAATAACAGTGGCCCTTGAGAAGGCATTGAGACCTGAAGGAAGTTTCTCCTGTGGGTCCTCATAGAGTTAAGTTTGTAACAGAATGAACAACATTGAAAACTAAATTTCATGGAGCCATATTTTGTAATGTGCTTCATATAATTCAGATGAATTATAGGACATGGGAGGAAGACGAGGCCATCTTCCTCCCATGTCATTCTTCTCAATGATGATTTGGTCACTATTTAGCATCAGTGAGCTGGGAGGGTACTCTCTGAAAAGGACCTGGAATGCAGCTGCTCTGCATTACTAGTTATGGGCAAAGGCCTATTTGGTAATGCCAGCTGAGTGAGGGGAATAATTGAGCATCCTCTTATAAAAGAATTCTGATCAAGACATTTGCCTCAGGCCGGGTACCGTAGC
Organism: Rhinopithecus roxellana; assembly: GCF_007565055.1. NCBI lineage: Eukaryota > Metazoa > Chordata > Mammalia > Primates > Cercopithecidae > Rhinopithecus > Rhinopithecus roxellana. The sequence continues at coordinate 117,225,204 of NC_044549.1, read as the reverse complement.
TCACGCCTGTAATCTAGCACTTAGGGAGGCTGAGGTGTGCGGATCATTTGAGGTCAGGAGTTCGAGACCAGCCTGGTCAATGTAGTGAAACCCTGTCTCTACTAAAAATGCAATAAATTAGCCAAGCATTGTGGCTGGAGCCTATAATCTCAGCTGCTCAGGAGGCTGAGGCAGGAGAATCACTTGAACTCAGGAGGCAGAGGTTGAAGTGAAAATCTCCAGCCTGGACGATAGAGCGAGACTTTGTCTCAAAAAACTAAAACAAAAACATTTGCCTCACTAGAAGGCTGCCTTATATGAATAATATGCATAGAAAAAAAAGGCTGGAAGGAAATATCCAAAATGTTCTCAGCAGTTTGCTCATTCTGGTAGAATAATTATGGGTATTTTTTTTCTAATACTGTCTTCAGTAGGCATGTGTAATTTTCATAACCATACGAAAGTGTGATTTTAAAATCCTTTCAAATAATCCTAAACCCTTTTTTATCAGTCATTCAGCTGATAAAAAAGGGCTTAAAAATCTCTTATTTAATGGTGTTTCAGCAGCAATTTAAACACAAAAGGAAGGGCCTGTATATAGAGAGAGCACTAACTTGGACGCCAGCATGGGGATCGCTGTTTTTAGTCTGGCTCTGGGACTTCAATTGAAGGATGTGAAACCTTAGCCTAAGCTTCCCTTTAAGACTGGAGGGAATGGTTTAATTTTTAAAAAATTTTTAAATTTTTATTTATTATTATTATCATTTTGAGATGGAGTTTTGCTCTTGTTCCCCAGACTGGAGTGCAATGGTACAACCTCGGCTCATTGCGACCTCTGCCTCCCAGGTTCAAGTGACTCTCCTGCCTCAGCCTCCCGAGTAGCTGGGATTACAGGCATGTGCCACCACGCTCAGCTAATTTTGTATTTTTAGTAGAGCCGAGGTTTCTCCATGTTGGTCAGGCTGGTCTTGAACTCCCGACCTCCGGTGATCCGCCCGCCTCAGCCTCCCAAAGTGCTGGGATTTCAGGTGTAAGCCATTGATCCCAGCCAGGGATGGTTTAATTAATGATGTGATAAGGTCTTCCACAAAAAGAGAAGGGGCTCTATTAATCAAGTCATGGTGATGTTGAATGTTAAATTGTTAAATGATGTTAAATTCCAGGAAACCTGCTAAATTGGCATGTGTTGTCATCACCCACACAAAAGAGATATGACTCTTGTCTCTTGATCCCCAGCACTATGCCCTGAATCTCTTAGCCTGCCACACTCCTGATGATTGTGGCACCTAATTGGAGCACATCTTTCAGTAGGAAGCACCCCTTTTCAGGTGATGGATTATGGTCAGCGTGTATTTCACATACCCACACCCTGCAGTATCTTTCATTTTCCTTGGGGCCCGATGTTCTAAAAGAAGCAGAGGAAATATAATGGACTTACAGAAGGCATCCAAAAAATGTTTGTACCTTCACTTTATGCCCCCTCTTCCCCAAGTTCCTCTTCTCTCTTTCATTAATTCACTACTCTTTATTGAGTACCTTCTTTGTGCCAACTACTGTGCTTGGCACCAGTGATAGGAAGAGGAACAATTCATCAGTCCTGCCCTCAATGACCTCACAGTCTAGTTAGAGCAGAGGGGAATGAAGTCCTGGTTCCCCAACTTATGGGCTTTGGGAACTGAGAATAACATACCTCTCCTGTGTATTCATTAAATACCAGAATAAGGATGTACAAAATATATGGGAAAAATGGTTGAAGTAACTTGATTAAAAATTCACCCAAAGAGTGATCATGGAGAAAATCCAAACTTTGTTGAACTTCTTGAATATTATTCTAAAGTTTTATATTACTTTGGATCACTTATGGAAGACAGGAATGGTGGGGGAAGGACCATAATCTCTTTTAGTTTAGGGCTTCTTAAGGTTTTAATATAGACTGGAAATGGGCATAATAAGGTTGTTGGGAGGATCCAGTTGGGGAGATCATATGTTAAAGTACCTGATGCAAATAAGCAGGTGCTCAAAAAATGTGCCCTGAGTGAAACATCCTTATTCCCTGGCACTTTTCATTCATGTATGGCTGAGAGCTCTGAATGAATGTTGCAATGAGCTCTTTTTTTTTTTTTTTTTTAAGTTTCCTTCAGCACATGATATTCTGCCTGGAGTTTTCTGTGAGCTCAGCAAACAGCAGAGTCAGAGATTAAGAATTATTTATTGCCTCCTTCCCCCCCGCCCCCCGCCCCCGTGATTGTTAATTGAGGAGTCAAGGCCAAGTTATCAGCTTTGGAACAGTGCACATCGTACCTGACAGGCCAGGACCTTGTGTCTGCCACGTGGACACCCTTTATCTCTGTGTATGAGGAACATATGATATCTATCACTGAGAGAACTTGCCAAAAAGAGAACTTGTACATATTTCACTTGCCTGTTGAGGTGCATTGATTACACCAATGTCATATCCAAACTGGAAGGAACCCAGCACAGTGGTGATAACAGTGAAAACCAGGGTCCCAGTGACCTGCAGGGGGAGAGACACAGGGCAGGGAAACACCAGGCAATTTCAGTTTCCCATCTTTCTGCAAGGCTGCAGCTTGAACTTCTCACAGGCTCCATAGGCTGGTTCTTTCCCCTCAGTATCGATTTGCAGTATGCCCTGTGCTCCAGGCTGGCAGGTGGTGTTCATACAAGAATGTGAGAGCCATTCATCATTTCCCCTATGCTGCTAAAACTCAAAGAAATTTGGGACAGCTTCTTCCAGGGGAGGAAACAAACATTCTTTTCCATATATGTGTATGAGAATAACATACCTCTCCTGTCTATTCACTGGATACCAGAATAGGGATGTATAAAATATGTAAGAAAAATCATTGAAATTACTTGATTAAAAAAATCCACCCAAATAGTCATCATGCAGAAAATCCAAACTTTGTTGTTATATATATATATATTTGTTGATATATGTTGAGATACATATATATATATTCAGAATCAGGACTGAGAACTAGAATAGCTGCTGACGGAAAGGAGCCACCAAGATAGAGCCATTATATCATTGGGAGCAGTAAAATAAGACACCAGTAATAAAGAGATGGGGAGCTCTTTTGGACGTTGACATGGTGACAAAAACACCTCAATACTCATATAAGAGGCATTAGCCTTTATCATGTTCTGCATCAACATCCAGGGAAGGATACTTTTCAGGATTTGTATCTAGTTCAGCCTAGAGTTGTAGGATAAGGGCCATTATTTTCTCCCCAACTCCATGTAGCTACAATGAAACTGTGTAGAAAAGGGGCAGAACATTCATCCCCATTAACATATATACACACAGTATATGATATATGGTCTATGTGATTATGAAAGGGGCAGAACATTCATCCCCATGAACTCACGTGATAGCAAAATTGTAGAAAGAATCCAAACATTGTTCAATGGGGAATAGTCAAATAGATTCAGATACATCATAACACATACATCAGATACATATCATATGCTCTGCAGCAGTTCAAAGGAATAATATGATCATGTGTACTGACTTATTTTTAAGTGGCAAAGGAAGTTATGTAATCTAACTTTTTTTAAAGGCTTAAACATGAGTTTAATTGTTTGATTTAAAAAATCAAACAGTTATTTGATTTGTGTATGGTGTATATAATTCATAGAATGTTTTCTTGAAGAACAAATGAGTTGATGGTCCTTGGGGAGAAATGTGAGGTTGGAGAAGGAGAGTGAAGGAAATTTTTTCTTGTATTCATATGATTAGACATTTCGTAAGGAAAATATTTCATGTACGTTATATAATTTAAATTCTTTTAAAAGCTTGGGATATAGTAGGAACTTTGTTGTGTAAATGAATGAGTTACATCAACATGGATTCCAGTTCTCACTCTCTTAGTGGGTATATGACCCAAGCCACTTCCCTTATAGGAGCTTCAGTTTTTCTCTAAATTTTAAGGTGATACTAAATCCCCCTATCCTGGTATAAAGCCCCAGTATAAAGAATAGCAAATTAGCCAGGACCCCTCATTACCCTGAAAAGCTGGAGATCACAAACTTTACAAAGTATTATCACAGAACCACCCCGGGAGCCCATGAAATTATTTAGTCCAGTAGTTCTAAAATCAGACCCTACTTGGAGAGCCTGTTACACATGTAGCTTCTTGGAGACAGCCCCAGACCTTCTACTGGATTAGAATCTCTGGGGCAGGGATAAGGAATCTGTAGGTTTACAAAGCTTCCACCCCTTTCACTAATATAGCAGGTATCGATACAGACTTTCCCTCCTAACACTTCCTTCTCTGAAAGAAAGGACTTCAAAGTTGGCCCCAAAGATATGGTTATATGATACATATGTATTGCCCAAAAGAATAATATATATGTGATATATAATATTGTATAATATGTTTATTTGATATACATTGGCCAGGCATAGTGGCTAACACCTGTAATCCCAGCACTTTGAGGGACTGAGGTGGGCAGATGGCTTGAGCCCAAGAGTTCGAGACCAGCCTGGGTAGCATAGCAAGACCTCGTCTCTACAAAAAAAATACAAAGATGAGCAGGGCATGGTGGTGTATGCCTGTAGTCCCAGCTACTCGGGAGGCTGAGGTGGGAGGATTGCTTGAGCCCAGGAGGTCGACGCCGCAGTGAGCTATGGTTGCACCACTGCACTCCAGCCTGGGTGACAAAGCAAGACCCTGTCTCAAAATATATATGTATATTTATTTTACATATTTATATATCATTTACATCTGATGTTTATCACTTATATCTTATATATATTTATATATCATTTATATCATATATAGATATAGCTTAACATTTTATGTTTATTACATATGAATTATATATATTACACATAAAATGCATACACACAGTATATGATATATGGTCTATGTGATTATGAAAAATTATGAATTATCCTCTAAAATGTAACTTGACATCTAAAACTCTGTGAGTGGCTTAGATAGCCAAAGCTAAGATGGAGTTTTATTTACTTAGTTGATGGTTTCTCCTTAAATCTTTTTTCCCCTCAAGCTGTTTCCAAGGATAGGGATTTTGATCCTTTTTACAGGTAGTAACCATTGTCAGAAGTGACGGGATAAGGAGTACCCTGGGAGGGCTTTAACCCACTTCCTTCATACTCTCCACCACTAAAATCAGGACAATCTGATGTAAGATGCAATGCAAACAGATTCAAAGCCTAATACTACTTATGCTTACTGCATGCCTGTTCACTATGTGGATTATCTCATTTACTTCTTATATTAGTTTTCTATTGCTGCCATAACAAATTACCACCAGTGCAGCAGCTTAAACAACACAAATTTATTTATCTTAAGGTTTAGCCAGGCACGGCAGCTCATGCCGATAATCCCAGCATTTGGGAGGTTGAGGCTGGAGGATTGCTTGAGGCCAGGAGTTCAAGACCAGCCTGGGCAGCATAGCGAGATGCCCATCTCTACAACAACAAAAAACATCTATAGATGGAAATCTGGTACAAGTATCACTGGACTAAAATCAGGTTGTTGATAGGCTGTGTTCCTTTCTGGAGGCTGTTGGAGAAAATTTGGGTTGATGGTGGAATTCAGTTCCTTATGGTTATAGGTCTAAAGTCTGTTGTTTTGCCCTGGTTATAAACTAGGGGCCATTCCCAGCTCTAGATGCCACCAAATGTCCTTGGCTACTGGTATCCTTCTTTCATCTTTATAGCCAGTAATGAGAATATCAAGTCCTTCTCATGTTACATCTCTCTGTCACTGACAATATTACCTTAATCTCATCTGTAAAGTCTTTTGCCACATAAAGCAAGATATTCCCAGGTTCTGGCGATGAAGCTGTGGACATCTTTGGAGGATGATTATCCTGCCTACCACATTCTTCATGGCAGCACCATTAAAGTTCCCATTTTATAGATAACTAGATTAGTTTAACATCTCACAGCTAGTAAATAAAAGAACAATGACTTGATTCCAGATCTTATGCTTTTAACTTCTTGGTTATTTTGCATCCCTCATTAGTCAGATACAGACATTCAAAAGTCAAGCACATCTGAAAAATCTAGGACCATAATCTTTATAAATTAAAAAAGCTAGGAGCATACATATCCACAGAATTTACCACTTGTGGGTGTTTAGCTGTTTGGCTTCAAACACCCAGAAATCTCAACCACATTTTCCCACCACCTACCACACAAATCTCTTTCCCCCTACCTACCAGTAGAAACTTTTGGTGAGGTCTCCAGACAAAAGTCCAAGAAGGCAAAGCCTACTCAGTTGCGTATCTGTAGCTGAGCTGAAGAGGAACCTCAGGTCTTCCCACCACCAAGCCCAAGACCACAATATACTTCCCCAATGTCATCCCTGCATTTTCTTTTCTTCTGTGGCACTTGGTTTCTTAGTGACTGCCACTTGCTACTTCATCCCTGGGTTTCTGCTCTCTGGGGGTTCTCTCCCTGTCCCTCTACCATACAAACATGTAATTTATTGCTCCTTATTTTAAGAGTCCAATCGGCAGCCATGCTAATGGTGAGCAGAGGCGACACAAATTGAAGTTGGGGTGATAGCGATAGCCGCAGCAGATTTACTCCCCTATCATCTCCATTAGTTCTCCCTTGTCACTTTACAGGGAGCCTAAGTCACAAAGTCCCACATTACTGTGACAAAAATGAAAGCTAATTTTTAAAGATGCTGGATATCCCATCCTATTCCTTTCCAATCAAATTGTTCTAAGTCCTTGCTATAGAAATTCTGGAGCTGCCTCTAAGATCAATTTCTCATTTTATTAGAATAACAAAAATAGCAACTATGAAAGATATAGGAGAGTTTTTAAACGTTTAGAAATCTTAGCGTGTTATTAAAGTCCTTGTCCTCTGGTCTTCCTGGTTTCTTTTTGAGGGTTGGCTGTGGTCCTGCCACCCCAGGGCCTGCAGTTCCTTACTTTAACTCCCCAAGATAATTTCACCAGGTTGGTCAGACAAGGAGCAATCTCATCCATTTTAAGCAGGTCACTTGAATTTCTGAGAATTTCCAACAAAAGTGATTATCCCAAATATCAAAATCTCTGAAACTGTTTGATGGCATTTCCTTTTGCTTTCTTTTTCTTTATCTTTTATTTTCAGGTTTAATTCCCCTCTCTGAACTCCATGTTAAAATGGCTCCCTCCCCCTCTTCTTTCTCCAATGTTGTGAAATGAAAAGAAGTAATGTTTATAGTCAGCCTTGTGTGTGGCTTGGCTCTAGACTTGGTCAGAGGAGGTTCTGTTTCTAAGAGGGGAAATTTCCGAAAACGACCAAGTCTTAATAAGCCCTGTCAACCTTCATTCATCCACTCTAATGTCCAAGAAGTTGACATAAGAAAAAGTATATAAGTGCCACTGAAAATAACAAGAAATTGGAGAGGATCTTAACCTGTCCAAGTTCTGAGGTTCTAAATGGTTTGCCTGTTTTCTCAGCAACCCTGTAGGTAGGAATTATTATTATCGTTTCATGTATGGGGGAGCTCACATGGAAAGAGTAAATGATTTGTCCAAAGGCCACATACCCAGGAAATACAGAAGATCTTCAAGCCTTTTCTCTTAACTTCTTCATAGGCTACAAGGTGTTCAGCTTGCACTTTAAAAAATGCTGCCTTCATTAGGAGCTTCATAACTTTAAGTTAGAGAAACTAGATTCCATTTCCATTTTAAAATATGCTGCTGGATAAATGTGGAAGGGCAGAATAAGCAAATGGCTGAACTTCAACATAAAACAGAATGTAGTGTTTATATTGTGGCTTATAAGTCATATAGGGTCTATTAGAAAAAACAAATAGATGTGGGAGTCAGAAAAGCTCCAAAAGAGTCCCAGCTAGGCTCCTAACATCACTGAGTGTAAGTTTCTTTGCCTAGAAATGGGTATAAAAATAGTTAATGTGATTACTGTAAAAACTAAGATAAATAATGTGGCCTTCCTATAAACAGTAAAAGGGCTACAGGACAAATGCATCTTTAATCATGTCTTTATCATCACATTCATTTCTTTTGTCAAACAACCATGTGTCAACTTTTCATACTTTACCAGTACTCTTTGCAATACCACAAAGTACATGAAATCATTCCTGTTTTAGAGATGAGGAAACCAGGGACCAGAGAGGAATAAGGAGCATACCTAACACCACACAGCTAGTGACAGACACTCTAGGGTGGGAACCCAGAGCTGATGATCTTAAACCCCACTGCTAACCTACAGGGCAGGTTTTTCCAGCAACTACTGATTGACTAGATAGGGAGGAGAAGCTTATACCCTTTTCTTTAAACTACATGTCTCCAAAAGCTAAACCAAAGGTGATCTTGCATGCAACTTTGGAAAATTCCAGGGGCTCATCGAGTCACAGAATTTTTAAGTTGAAAGAGACCTTAGAGAGCAATGGATTCCTGTCTGATTCCTCCATTCTTCAGTTGTAGAAACTGAGGTTTCACAGGCTAAGTTGTTTATGTTATTTGTCTGATTTCTATGAACATTTTGGGCATATTCAGAGTGACAACTCAGGTCTCTTAACCCCAGTTCCTTGCTTATCCTACTTCTTTCAAAGTCTGGATAGATTCACAAAGCTGAAAAACATTGCACTTTACCTCAGTTCTCATTCTTTCTGGGTTCCATTGTTAGGCAGTTCCTTAGTTATCAAGAAAAGATCTACAACATAATTTCAAAAGCCCCTGAAAAAATTAATGATAGTTTTGAATGAAGCTTGAACATCTGCTATGTGCCGGACACTGTGTTAAGCACATTACCTTCCTTTTCGCAGTATCTTTCAAACTTTAGTTATTTGATTACTACCTTCATGAATTTTGCCAAATCTACATGCCAGCTCTGTAGCTGTTAACTTAATGTTTGTCTTTATAGTGACCTTAAAGTTGTAACTACTTTAGCTTTATCCTGGGCTATAATACTCATGAAATCATGATGTGCTAATTATTCTTTAAATACACATTATATAAACACTATATAAATAGTCTTTTATAGTGTTTATTTAACTTTATATATAAACATAAAACATATAAATAGTGTTTATATAATATGTATTTATATAATATATATTTAAGGTGTTTATATATTTATAATATAATTTATATTTTATAATCAATTTATAATATACATACTATTTAAATAATATATATTTAACACTATTAATAATTATATAACTATTAATATTAAAATATTTGTTGTCTAAGCCTCTCTAATATCATCTTATTTAATTACTCCCAAACTCTAAAGTACTAGTATCATCCCTGAATATCCCATATTATGTCACTGAGCCCAAGTTTCTTTGCCTATAAAAAGGGTATATTGTATCCCAATATGTTCTTGTTTTCTCATAATAGAGAAAACCCAAAGCTCAGTTAAATAACATAACCCAGGCCTCACAGCAGGTTACTGGCATTGGTAGAACCCAGATCCAAGTCTGGCTGACTCCAAAGCCAGTGCTGCTAACCATGCCATCTAATGACATAAAGGAATGTTCAACAGAGTAAGTTGCACCAGATCAGAACTTAAAGGTGAGACTCTACAGGGCACAGATTGATTAACTTATATTATTGTGTGTACAGGGGTGGGTGAGTTTATTTAGGAACCATGTATAAGGGAGCAAGGACACTATATCCTTTATATTTTTAAGTTTTTTTTTAAAGTATCATATCTAGAGAGAAGTTGAAACAGTAGTGCAGTGATCATTCCATAACCTTCGCCTTTATTCACCAATGGTTAACATTCACCACATTTGTTTAACTCTCACTCTGTGTGTGTTTGTGTGTGTGTTGTTTTGGCTGAACCATTTACAAATAAGCTGTAGACATTTGTGTCATTTCACCCCTAAATACTTTAGCATGTACAAAGAGCAAAGACATCCTCCTACATAATTAGATACCATTATTATAACCAAGAGTGTGTCATTGATACAGTAATATCATTTAAGGTGCAGCCCATATTTAAAATTTCCCAACTGTCTCCAAAGTTCCCTTATTGCTGTTTTTTTCTTCCTTCCACAATCTAAATCATTTGTTGCGTTTCGTTGTCAGTTTTTCTTAGTCCCTTTTAATCTAGAACAACCCTTCTACCTCTTTTATCTCTCCTGCACCGACATTTTTTAAGATTCCTGATGTGTTTTCATGATTAGATTTTGGTTAATCTGCCTTTTTTTTTTTGGTTAGGAGGGGACATATTTCTTTAGTAATATGGTTATGCACAATTACTTGAAAAAACTTATGCAGACTAGTCAGTTAACAGAGCAGAAATCCTTAAAACCCCAATTACTGAATAAGAAACAGTTTTTCAATTGGCAAAGTAAAGAGAATTAATTTTGATCTGTATACCTATACCCTACCTCCCCCAAATCCTCTATATGACTTGAATGTATTCCCCTATCTCCTGAAAACCAGAATTGAAATGAATATAATGCTGCTTTACCTTATCCTCTGTCATTGTACTAGTTGGGAGTCTTCCTGTCAATTCCAGGTCTTGTGTGAGTGTGGCACATGCACCTGACTAACTCCTGCCTGTTTATTCGCAGCTCTGCCTAGGCCTAGTTATGCATTGCAGGAGGAGGAGCAAGGAGAGGGAGGAGTTGGGCTACCCAGACCTAAGAGTCCAAGTCTAATCTTCTCAGCAGCAGCTGAATATTGATGGAAATCTAATCAATAAGTGCTTTGCTTTAGCAACCTGTGGCTTCAATGCCTTTGTTCCACTAGGAAAGAAAATGGGAGCAGGTCCCTTAGGCATGAGTTACAAACCAGAGGCAATCACATTTCAAGGCATGTGTTATGTGGCAGTAATTGGGAGCAGGTGAAGAGAAATCTTTGGAGGCTTTTGTAGAAGATGAGATATGTTGAGCTGCCGTGCTGTGTTGTGGAGCATGGGAGGCACACTGCACTCTGCTCCACAGATAATTAGTGCTGTGGTGTTTCTGTTTAGAGCTGGGCTGTGTGGCCCGAGACCATTGTTGACTTGAATGGTTACCTGGATGAGCTTTGGATAGTTATGGACTTGGGTTTGAATCTCAACATTTTACTGGGGAGTATAACCTTAAGCAAGTGGCTCGCTGTGACTTTTCTCTGATTAGTTTTTAATTTTTGCCTGACAGAAGAGAAATAACACACGTTTTGTTTTGTTGAGTGGATTAAATGCGATAATATGTGAAAGTGTTTGGCATAGTCTTAACTTACAATAAGTACTTAGCAAATGGCGGTTGTTATTGTTATTACTGTTATTATTGCTTCATGTATGTCAAGAAGCACTTGCTGGAGGCTTTAATGCAGAGTTCTCAAATAAATCTGCTTGATCTTGGGCCTTTCTAAGTATCCCTTATGATATCCAAACCGCGTGGGGGTTCAGGAGATATCAAATTTATTGAGCTTTAAGTGTGCATGGCAACTGGGGCCACAGAGTCCACTGAGGCTCAAATGGAGCCAGTCACCAGCAGAACAAAAATATAACAAGCAGCAACAAAATGAGGGGTGTTATGAAGAAACAGGGTGAGAAAATGAAGGATTAGAGGAGATTCAGATTTCACCTTTTTATTTTGCCACCCTGTTTTCATTTCTGTCACCTCTGCAAGGTGACACACCTGAAATGTTTGGTTTGAGAAGAGAATTCAATTCAAACCACACACTTTTACTGAGCCCTGCACAGTTTCATGCTCTGAGATGACTGAGATAAATAAGTCACAGCCTCCTCTTGCTAGGTGTTTATAACATATAAGATGAGACATATGTAATGCAGACACAATACAATAATTTCTTAGTGGAAAAGCATGAGCAAATATTAATAGTAATGATGGTTAATCTTTACTGAGGTCTTGCTGGGTGCCAGGTGCTGCTCTCAGCACTTGACATGGATTAACTCGTTTAGTCATAACATGAGGTGCTGTGTGTCATAGTGCCAAGCTTTGGGGGAGCAGCTTTGAAGTCAGACTTTAAAGCGCCCAGGTAGCCACACTGACTTTCCGCATCAGTTTTGGCTGGTGATGGGCACGCGCAGTTGCCAGAGCGGTCCACAGTCAGGAGCGGTTCCATGGCATTTGCCAGTGACATGACATTCTGCAGGAAAGCGTCTCTGTGCCGCGTCGTAAAGGATACCTGCTGCGGTTTACCAACCTTTGTCTTTTGGACCTGGCTTTTCAGAAACGAAATTTGCCTTGAGTGCGCGGGCGGCCAGTGAGCCTTTAATCTTGTGCTCAGCCTCAGCCGGCGCGGAGCGCGGCGGCAGGAAACCATTCTCTTCTCCCATTGGGAGCGCGACTCGCCATTCACCAGCGAGCCTTCGGGGGCACCCTGATCAGTTTCCTCAGGTTCAGCCAAGGCCTCTATGGTTCTGCTCTTTCTCAGAAATGAATGAGTAATCTCTGCACCATCTGGGATGTGCTAAAACTTTATCTCCGTGCGGGGAAGGGGTACGATTCAGTTACATTGATTGCATTGATTGCTTTTGCCTGCGGAGAAGTGATACCCGATTCCAGACTTTCAGGAGAGCGTGTCTTGGCGCCCACCGAGGAGTTGCAGGTCTCCTCACTGGCGTCGTTGCGCTCCTGGCTGTGGTGAAGTCAGGCTTTTTGCACTTTGCCATTGGAGTAGGCGCTATTCAATAACGTGCACGAGTGCCCGCAATCACCCGGAGATTTCCACTGGGCGGGGCAAAACCAGCTGTAGGCTTCATGCTTTTAAACCCCCTAGTTCCCATTCGGATTACTTCGCAGATTAATGTAATCTTAGTGGATGCCAAAAGTTCTAGGTGGTGACAGGACTGAACAGAGGCCCCCCCTCCCCCTCCCCTTTTTTTCATTGTTATCCTTCAGTACAATGAGAATAGTTCTGTTTTTTTCTTCTTCTATAAATGAGGAGGGGAGAGTGGGGAGGAAAACCAGCTATTCCAGCATGCTGCATTCCTCTCCAGCTGGGTCAGGTGTGGTTAAGTGCAAAGGCACCTCCTGGGAACAAATTAAATGAGATCAAACTTGGCCAAGCCAGGAGTACAAGAGAATATCGGAAGATCCCAGTCCCTGAAGGACAGTCAGTGTATTTTAAGATTTTTCAGCCAAATTTGTCCCCATTGTAGCTTGCCAAAAAAGAGAGCAAACCCTTTACATCTCTTTACATCCTCTTCTCGTCCTCTCCACACCCTCTCCATAGATATCTCTGTGGTCTGCATCTCTTCCACGTATGTTTGCACAGCCTCCTACCCAGCTTCCCTGCTCCCATCTTACCCTGCAGTGCCTTCTTGACACAGTACCTAAGATATATTTTAAAAGTTAGATCATAATACACTCCTGCTTAAAAGTCTCCATAAGGCTTCCCAGTCACCCTCAGCAAGAAATCCATGTTTCTCACCACAGCCCAAGAGGTTGACTTGACATAGGCCCTGCGTGGCTCTGTGACCTTCTCCCCTTCCATGGGCCCAGCCACACTGGCCTCAGACTTATCTAATATGTTCCATGGCTCAGCACCTTTGTACTCAATGAGCCTCTGCCTATAGTGCTTCTCCCTAGATTTGTATGTAGCTGGCTCCTTCTCTTCATTCAGGTGACGGCTTAGTGAGGATTCCCTAACCAGGCTTCTTAAGATAGATACCACTTACCTTCTCCAACTCATCCTTGGGCCTGTTACTCTGCTTTATTTTCTTCTTAATGCTTATGCTTGCAATTTTATTATTTGCTTGTCTATTATTGTTTGCCACTTTCCTGCGAAAGCTAAATTCCACGAATGTGGAGACCTTGTTGTTATCCCCAGTGCCTAAAATAGTGCCTGGTACACTCAACAAGTACTTATTTAATAAATTAAGTCCAAAAGGGTTGTCACGTGCTTTCTTATGTTGGGGGAAGGGGTATCTCAGGCTGGGATTTGGACATTTATTGATTTAACATTCAGTGAATGCGTTATTTGCTGAACATTTTGCTAAGCACCAGTTATAATAGTGAACAAAACAGAGTAGAGTCTCTGCGCTTGTGGGGCTTACATTGTATGAAAGAAACTAAAAGAGTTCTGGGGAAGGGAACGGGGGCACCCATTTTAGAAAAGATGTTCAGAAAAATGTTCTCTGTAGAGGTGCCTTTTTGGTTGAGACCTCAAGGCCTTGTAGGCTATAGGAATAAGTTGGGCTTCAGGTGAAGGGCAATGGGAAGTCACCAGAGATAACTAAGAATGGGAGTGATCCCATATGATCCAATATATGTCTTAAGATTACTCATGCCATTGAGTGAGAGGTGGATTGGATGGGAGCATTTGTGGAAGAGGAGAGGTACAGTTGGAACAATTCATGCTTGCTATTGACCACCAAGGCTAATAGTGGTAGCAGAGAAAGTGAAGTCCACATTCAAAATATATTTCAGTGTGCAAAGCAGATAGGACTTGGCTGACAATTGCTTTTGGGAGAGGATGGAAAGAGAGAACTCGGGGTGATAGGTAGTTTTTTTCTTTTTCTTTCTCTCTCTCTTTCTTTCCTTCCTTCCTTCCTTCCTTCCTTCCTTCCTTCCTTCCTTCCTTCCTTCCTTCCTTCCTTCCTTCCTTCCTTCTCTCTCTTTCTTTCTTTTTCTTTTCTTTTCTTTCTTTCTTTCTCCCTTCCTCCCTTCCTCCCCTGCCTGCCTGCCTGCCTTCCTTCCTTCCTTCCTTCCTTCCTTCCTTCCTTCCTTCCTTCCTTCCTTCCTTCCTTCCTTCTTCTTTCTTTCTTGATTCAGTCTCGCTTTGTCACCCAGGTTGGAGTGCAGTGGCACGATCTGGGCTCACTGCAACCTCCGCCTCCCAGGTTCTAGCAATTCTCCTGCCTCAGCCTCCCAAGTAGCTGGGATTACAGGTGCATGCTGCCATGCCCAGCTAATTTTTTTGTATTTTCATAGAGACGGAGTTTCACTGTGTTGCCCAGGCTGGTCTTGAACTCCTGAGCTCAGGCAGTCCACCTGCCTTGGCCTCCCAAAGTGCTAGAATTACAGGCGTGAGCCACCGCTCCCGGCCAATGGTTTTCTTACTTGATAAACTGGGATGACTGTGATGATGCTATTTAATAGTATGGGTGCAGAATTGTTTAATCATCTGAGTAGCAATCCAAGTTTATCTTCCAGACTTCAGAGAAGGCCACTATAAAATAGTCAAAACAGATATATTTTGTTTTACTTTAAAAACTTCAATTTTTTGCCAGGCATATTGGCTCATGCCTGTAATCCCAGTGCCTATAATCCCAGCAGTTTGGGAGGCCAAGGTGAGAGGATTGCTTGAGGCCAGGAGTTCAAGACCAACCTGGGGAAACACAATGAGACCCTGTCTCTTTAAAAAAATAATTAAAACAAATTATCCAGGCATGGTGGTGCATGCCTGTAGTCCCAGCTACTTGGGAGGCTGAGGTGAGAGGATCACTTAGGCCCAGGATTTTGAGGTTACAGTGAGCTGTGATTGTGCCACTGCACTCCAGCCTAGGCAATAGAGTAAGACCCTGTCTTGAAAAAAAAAAAAAAATCAGTAGTTCTAAGAAATAACACAGAGAGCCCATGTATCCTTTACCCAGTTTTCTCCAATGGTAACATCTTACAAGACTATAGTACAATAGTGAAGTTACAGAACATTCCTATCACCACGAGGATACCTCATGTTGCCCATTTATAGCCCCACCTAATTCCCTCTTACCCTTACTCATTCTTAAATCTTGGCAATCACCAATCTATTACATATGTATAATTCTGTCATTTCAAGACTGTTATAGAAATAGAATCATATAGTATATGTATTCGAGTTCTCCAGAGAAATAGAAGCATTATAATGTGTGTATTTAAGGAGAGACTTATTTTAAGGAATTGCTTACATAGTTATGGAGGCTTGGTGAGTTCAAAATCTGATGGGAGAGGCTGGTAGGCTGGCGACTCAGGAAAGACTTGCATTTGAGTCTGAAGGCAGTCTGCTGGAAAACCAGGAAGAGCAGATGTTGCACACAAAGTCCAGAGGCAGTTTGCTAGAAAATTCCTTCTTGCTCAGAGATGTCATCCTTTTATTCTATTAGGCTTTCAATGGATTGGATGAGGCCCACTTACATTATAGAGGATAATCTGATTTACTCAAAATTCACCGACTTAAATGTAAATATCATCTAAAAACATCTTTACAGAAACATCCAGAATAATGTTTGACCAAATATCTGGACACTATGGTTCAATCAAGTTGACACATAAAATTAACGATCACCATATGTAACCTTTGAGACTGGCTGTTTTCACTCAGTGAAATTCCTTCAAGATGCATCCGACTTGTTGTGCATACCATTAGCTTGTTCCTTTTTATTGCTAAGTAATATTCAATGGTATGGATATATCACAGTTTATCCATTTACCTTTGAAGGACATCTGGGTTGTTTCCTTTTTTTTTTTTCCTTTTTTTGCTATTAGGAATAAAGCTACTGTATGTATTTGCATAAAAAACTCTGTGAACATAAATCTTACTTTTCTTCGGGATAAATGCAATTGTTGGGTTATATGGTAGTTGCATGTTTCGGTTTTTAAGAAACTGCCATACTGTTTTTCTAGAATGGCTATCCCATTTTCCCACCGGCAATAAATGAATGATTCAGTTTTTCTACATCCTTGCCAACATATGATTGCCATTATTTTTTATTTTAGTCATTCTGAAATATATGTATTGATATCTCATTGTGGTTTTAATTTGTATTTCTTTAATTGCCAGTGATGTTGGCCATATTTTTATTTGCTTATTTGACATCTGTATGTTCTCTTTGGTGAAATGTCTTTTGATTATTTGCTAATTGAATTTTTTGTTGTTGGGGTTTGTGCGTGTGTGTGTGTGATTATTTTTTAGTTTTAACAGTTCTTTATATATTTTAGATACTAGTTTTTTGTTGGATATGTTGTTGACAAGTATTTTCTTTCATTCCATAGCTTTTCTTTTCCTCCTTTTAGCAGGATCTTTCACTATGTAAACAATTTTAATTTTGATGAAGTTCAGTTTATAAATTTTTCTTTTTATGGATTTTGCTTTTGGTATCAGATTTAAGAACTTTTTGCCTGGCCCTAGTTCATGAAGATTTTATCCTATGGTATGCTTCTCTTCTCTTCTCTTCTCTTCTCTTTTTTTTTTAAGACTGAGTCTTTCTCTTTTGCCCAGGCTGGAGTGCAGTGGCACGATCTCGGCCCACTGCAACCTAGCCTCCACCTTCCAGGTTCAAGTGATTCTTCTTGCCTCAGCCTCCCAAGTAGCTGAGATTACAGGCACTCGCCGTCATGCCTGGCTAATTTTTTATTTTTATTTTTAATAGAGATGGGGTTTCACTATGTTGACCAGGCTGGTCTCAAACTCCTGACCTCGTGATCCACCCACTTTGGCCTCCCAAAATGCTGGGATTACAGGTGTGAGCCACCGCGCCCAGCCTATTATAGTTATATTTTATATTTAAGTCTGTGATTCATTTTGAGTTCTTTAAAATATGAGGTATGAGAACTGGCTTGAGGTTCACTTTTTTGCCTGTGGATGTCCAGTTGTTGCAGCACTATTTGTTGAACACATTCTCTTTCTTCCATTGAATTGCTTTTGTGCTTTTGCTAAAATCAGCTGGGCATATTTATGTGAGTCTATTTCTGGCTTCTCTTTTCTGTTCCATTGATCTATGTGTCTATCCCCCTGCCAATACCAAGAGTCTTAATTATTGTAGCTACATATAATAAGTCTTGAAATCTGGTAGGCTGATTTCTCTCACTTTATTCCTTTTTTCTGAAATAGTTTTTTTTTTTACCTTTCTATATAAATTTTAGAATAAACTTGAATATATCTACAAAACATCTTGCTGGGATTTTGACAGGAATTGCATTAAACCTGTATATCAATTTGACATCTTTACTGTGTTGAGTCTTCCAAGCCATGAACATACTCTTCATTTATTTAGATCTTTGATTTGCTTTCCCTTTCCTTTCCTTTTTCCGGTTTTCTTTTCACTTTTGTGACAGAGTCTGTTCTGTCTCCAGGCTGGAGTGCAGTAGCATGATCTGGGCTCACTGCAGCCTCTGTCTCCCAGGTTCAAGCCATCCTCCCACCTCAGCCTTTGAGTAGCTGGGACCACAGGTGCACATTACCACACCTGGATAATTTTTGTATTATTTTGTTGAAACACGTGGTTTTGTCATGTTGCCCAGGCTAGTTTTGAACTCCTGAGCTCAAGTGATCAGACTGCCTTGGCCTCCCAAACTGCTGGGATTACAGGTGAACCACTGCACCCTGCTCCTTTGATTTTTTTGATCGTTTTTTCAATTTTCAACATACGAAGTCTTGTACATGTTTTGTTAGGTTTACACTTAACTCTTATTTTTCTCAGTGATTGTAAATGATACTGTGTTTTTAATTTTGGTGTCCACATAGTCAATGCTAGAATATAGAGGTATAAATCATTTTTGTGTGTTCATTGTATACTATGAAACCTTGCTGAACTCATTTATTCATTCTAGAAGTTTTTGGTAGATTCCTTGGGATTTTTTATGTAGACAATCATGTCATCCAAAAATAGGGAGAGTTTTATTTGTTCCTTTCTGATCTATATGATTTTTATGTCCTTTTCTCACCTTGTAATGTTGGCTACAACATTTAGCACTTAGGTTGAGTATGAATGATGACAGTGGACATTCTTCTTGCCTTGTTCCCAGTCTTAGGGGAAAGCATTTAGTCTTTCACAATTACGTATAATGTTAGTTGTAGGTTTTTTGTAGATGTTCTTTATCAAGTTTAGGGTTTTTCTCTATTTTTTTTTCTAAGAGTTTTTTACAAATCATGAATGAGACTTGAACTTTGTTAGATGCTTTTTCCACATCAACTGATATGATCATAGGATTTTTTTTCTTTAACCTGCTGATATGGTGAATTACATTGATTGATTTTAAAATATTGAATCAGGCTGGGCACAGTGGCTCAGCCTGTAATCCCAGCACTTTGGGAGGCTGAGGTGGGCGGATCATGAGGTCAGGAGATAGAGACCATCCTGGCTAACACGGTGAAAGCCCGTCTCTACTAAAAATACAAAAAATTAGCCAGGTGTGGTGGTGGGTGCCTGTAGTCCCAGCTAGTCGGGAGGTTGAGGCAGGAGAATGGGGTGAACCTGGGAGGCGGAGCCTACAGTGAGCCGAGATCATGCCACTGCACTCCAGCCTGGGTGACAGAGCGAGACTCCATCTCAAAAATAAAATAAAATAAAATAAAAAATTTGAATCAGACTTGTTTCTCTGAAATAAGATCCACTTGCTTATGATGTATACTTTTAATATATTGCTGACTTCTATTTGCTAATGTTTTGTTAAGGATGTTTATAACCATAGTCATGAGGTATATTATATAGTTTTCTTTTTTAGAACTGTCTGGTTTGGCATCAGGGTAATACTAACTTCATAAAATGAATTTGGGAGTCATCCTTTCTCTTTAATTTTTTGAGGCTATAAAAAAATGATGTTTGGTAGGATTCTCTAGTGGAACAATCTGAGTCTGGAGATTTCTTTTTGGTGGATTTTAAATTACAGATTCACTTTTTTTTTTAATAGTTAGAAGACTAATAGAGTATCTATTTTGTATTGGATGAATTGCAGTATTTTGTATTTAAAGGAGAAGTGGTGCATTTTGTGTATGTTGTCAAACTTATATATAGGGTTGTTCCTTGTATTCTGTTATTCTTTTGATGTCTGCAGCGTCTGTAGTGATGTACTTTGTTATATTCCTGGTATTGGCAATTTGTGTCTTCTCTCTTTTTTTCTCAGTCTTTCTAGGAGTTTGTAAATTTATTAATGTGGGGTGCCTGAAAGTGAGGGGGAAAATGGAACCAAGTTGGAAAACACTCTGCAGGGTATCATCCAGGAGAACTTCCCCAACCTAGTAGGGCAGGCCAACATTCAAATTCAGGAAATACAGAGAACGCCACAAAGATACTCCTCGAGAAGAGCAACTCCAAGACACATAATTGCCAGATTCACCAAAGTTGAAATGAAGGAAAAAATCTTAAGGGCAGCCAGAGAGAAAGGTCGGGTTACCCACAAAGGGAAGCCCATCAGACTAACAGCAGATCTCTTGGCAGAAACTCTACAAGCCAGAAGAGAGTGGGGGCCAATATTCAACATTCTTAAAGAAAATAATTTTAAACCCAGAATTTCATATCCAGCCAAACTAAGTTTCATAAGTGAAGGAGAAATAAAATCCTTTACGGATAAGCAAATGCTTAGAGATTTTGTCACCACCAGGCCTGCCTTACAAGAGACCCTGAAGGAGGCCCTAAACATGGAAAGGAACAACCGGTACCAGCCATTGCAAAAACATGCCAAAATGTAAAGACCATCGAGGCTAGGAAGAAACTGCGTCAACTAAGGAGGAAAATAACCAGTTAATATCATAATGGCAGGATCAAGTTCACACATAACAATATTAACCTTAAATGTAAATGGACTAAATGCTCCAATGAAAAGACACAGACTGGCAAACTGGATAAAGAGTCAAGACCCATCAGTCTGCTGTATTCAGGAGACCCATCTCACATGCGGAGACATACATAGGCTCAAAATAAAGGGAGGGAGGAAGATCTACCAAGCAAATGGAGAACAAAAAAAAGCAGGGGTTGCAATCCTAGTCTCTGATAAAACAGACTTTAAACCATGAAAGATGAAAAGAGACAAAGAAGGCCATTACATAATGGTAAAGGGATCAATTCAACAGGAAGAGCTAACTATCCTAAATATATATGCACCCAATACAGGAGCACCCAGATTCATAAAGCAAGTCCTTAGAGACTTACAAAGAGACTTAGACTCCCATACAATAATAATGGGAGACTTCAACACCCCACTGTCAACATTAGACAGATCAACGAGACAGAAAGTTAACAAGGATATCCAGGAATTGAACTCATCTCTGCACCAAGCGGACCTAACAGACATCTATAGAACTCTCCACCCCAAATCAACAGAATATACATTCTTCTCAGCACCACATCGCACTTATTCCAAAATTGACCACGTAATTGGAAGTAAAGCACTCCTCAGCAAATGTAAAAGAACAGAAATTATAACAAACTGTCTCTCAGACCACAGTGCAATCAAACTAGAACTCAGGACTAAGAAACTTAATCAAAACCGCTCAACTACATGGAAACTGAACAACCTGCTCCTGAATGACTACTGGGTACATAACGAAATGAAGGCAGAAATAAAGATGTTCTTTGAAACCAATGAGAACAAAGATACAACATACCAGAATCTCTGGGACACATTTAAAGCAGTGTGTAGAGGGAAATTTATAGCACTAAATGCCCACAAGAGAAAGCTGGAAAGATCTAAAATTGACACTCTAACATCACAATTAAAAGAACTAGAGAGGCAAGAGCAAACACATTCAAAAGCTAGCAGAAGGCAAGAAATAACTAAGATCAGAGCAGAACTGAAGGAGATAGAGACACAAAAAACCCTCCAAAAAATCAATGAATCCAGGAGTTGGTTTTTTGAAAAGATCAACAAAATTAACAGACCGTTAGCAAGAGTAATAAAGAAGAAAAAAGAGAAGAATCAAATAGACACAATAAAAAATGATAAAGGAGATGTCACCACCGACCCCACAGAAATGCAAACTACCATCAGAGAATACTATAAACACCTCTACGCAAATCAACTAGAAAATCTAGAAGAAATGGATAATTTCCTGGACACTTACACTCTTCCAAGACTAAACCAGGAAGAAGTTGAATCCCTGAATAGACCAATAGCAGGCTCTGAAATTGAGGCAATAATTAATAGCCTACCAACCAAAAAAAGTCCAGGACCAGATGGATTCACAGCTGAATTCTACCAGAGGTACAAGGAGGAGCTGGTACCATTCCTTCTGAAACTATTCCAATCAATAGAAAAAGAGGGAATCCTCCCTAACTCATTTTATGAGGCCAACATCATCCTGATACCAAAGCCTGGCAGAGACACAACAAAAAAAGAGAATTTTAGACCAATATCCCTGATGAACATCGATGCAAAAATCCTCAATAAAATACTGGCAAACTGGATACAGCAGCACATCAAAAAGCTTATCCACCATGATCAAGTGGGCTTCATCCCTGGGATGCAAGGCTGGTTCAACATTCGCAAATCAATAAACATAATCCCGCATATAAACAGAACCAAAGACAAGAACCACATGATTATCTCAATAGATGCAGAAAAGGCTTTTGACAAAATTCAACAGCCCTTCATGCTAAAAACGCTCAATAAATTCGGTATTGATGGAACGTACCTCAAAATAATAAGAGCTATTTATGACAAACCCACAGCCAATATCATACTGAATGGGCAAAAACTGGAAAAATTCCCTTTGAAATCTGGCACAAGACAGGGATGCCCTCTCTCACCGCTCCTATTCAACATAGTGTTGGAAGTTCTGGCTAGGGCAATCAGGCAAGAGAAAGAAATCAAGGGTATCCAGTTAGGAAAAGAAGAAGTCAAATTGTCCCTGTTTGCAGATGACATGATTGTATATTTAGAAAACCCCATTGTCTCAGCCCAAAATCTCCTTAAGCTGATAAGCAACTTCAGCAAAGTCTCAGGATACACAATTAATGTGCAAAAATCACAAGCATTCTTATACACCAGTAACAGACAAACAGAGAGCCAAATCATGAATGAACTTCCATTCACAATTGCTTCACAGAGAATAAAATACCTAGGAATCCAACTTACAAGGGATGTCAAGGACCTCTTCAAGGAGAACTACAAACCACTGCTCAGTGAAATCAAAGAGGACACAAACAAATGGAAGAACATACCATGCTCATGGATAGGAAGAATCAATATCGTGAAAATGGCCATACTGCCCAAGGTTATTTATAGATTCAATGCCATCCCCATCAAGCTACCAATGAGTTTCTTCACAGAATTGGAAAAAACTGCTTTAAAGTTCATATGGAACCAAAAAAGAGCCCGCATTGCCAAGACAATCCTAAGTCAAAAGGACAAAGCTGGAGGCGTCATGCTACCTGACTTCAAACTATACTACAAGGCTACAGTAACCAAAACAGCATGGTACTGGTGTGAAAACAGATATATAGACCAATGGAACAGAACAGAGTCCTCAGAAATAATACCACACATCTACAATTATGTGATCTTTGACAAACCTGAGAGAAACAAGAAATGGGGAAAGGATTCCCTATTTAATAAATGGTGCTGGGAAAATTGGCTAGCCATAAGTAGAAAGCTGAAACTGGATCCTTTCCTTACTCCTTATAGGAAAATTAATTCAAGATGGATTGGAGACTTAAATGTTAGACCTAATACCATAAAAACCCTAGAAGAAAACCTAGGTAGTACCATTCAGGACATAGGCATGGGCAAGGACTTCATGTCTAAAACACCAAAAGCAACGGCAGCAAAAGCCAAAATTGACAAATGGGATCTAATTAAACTAAAGAGCTTCTGCACAGCAAAAGAAACTACCATCAGAGTGAACAGGCAACCTACAGAATGGGACAAAATTTTTGCAATCTACTCATCTGACAAAGGGCTGATATCCAGGACATACAAAGAACTCAAACAAATTTACAAGAAAAAAACAACCCCATCAAAAAGTGGGCAAAGGATATGAACAGACATTTCTCAAAAGAAGACATTCATACAGCCAACAGACACATGAAAAAATGCTCATCATCACTGGTCATCAGAGAAATGCAAATCAAAACCACAATGAGATACCATCTCACACCAGTTAGAATGGCAATCATTAAAAAGTCAGGAAACAACAGGTGCTGGAGAGGATGTGGAGAAATAGGAACACTTTTACACTGTTGGTGGGATTGTAAACTAGTTCAACCATTATGGAAAACAGTATGGCAATTCCTCAAGGATCTAGACCTAGATGTACCATATGACCCAGCCATCCCACTACTGGGTATATACCCAAAGGATTATAAATCATGCTGCTATAAAGACACATGCACACGTATGTTTATTGTGGCACTATTCACAATAGCAAAGACTTGGAATCAACCCAGATGTCCATCTGTGACAGACTGGATTAAGAAAATGTGGCCCATATACACCATGGAATACTATGCAGCCATAAAAAAGGATGAGTTTGCATCCTTTGTAGGGACATGGATGCAGCTGGAAACCATCATTCTTAGCAAACTATCACAAGAACAGAAAACCAAACACCGCATGTTCTCACTCATAGGTGGGAACTGAACAATGAGATCACTTGGACTCGGGAAGGGGAACATCACACACCGGGGCCTATCATGGGGAGGGGGGAGGGGGGAGGGATTGCATTGGGAGTTATACATGATATAAATGATGAATTGATGGGTGCTGATGAGTTGATTGGTGCAGCACACCAACATGGCACAGGTATACATATGTAACAAACCTGCACGTTATGCACATGTACCCTAGAACTTAAAGTATAATAATAAAAAAAAAATTATTAATTTTTTTCAAAGAACTATCTCTTTGTTTCATTGATTTGTCTCTATTGTTTTTCTATTTTCAATGTCACTGATTTTTGCTTTTATCTTTATTAGGTCCTTCTGCTTGCTTAGGCTTATTTTGTACCTCTTTTTCTAGGTTCTTGAGATACAAGCTTAAGTAATTGATAGAGACTTTTCCTCTTTTCTAGTGTATGCATTTGGTGCTATAATTTTCCCACTCAGCACTGCTTTTACAGTGTCCCACACATTTTGACATGTTATATTTCAATTTTAATTCAGTTTAATGTATTTTTAAATTTCCCTTGAGACTTCCTCTGGCCCATGGATTATTTTAGAAGTGTTCTGTTTCATTTTCAAGTGTTTGGAGATTTTCTAGTTGTTGATTTCTAGTTTGATTCCATTGTAGTCAGAGAGAGCACTCTGTATGACTTCAGTTCTTTTAAATTTGTGGAGGTTTGTTTTATGTCCCAGGATATGATTTATCTTTGTATATAGATCATATATGCAATATATAGAGCAATGGCTCTTGAAGCTTGTCAGGAGACCTTGCCACCGTTTGCTTTCTGAAGGCCCACCTGGAGTGAGTGTTTCATTTCTACCTCTGTGTTCTTCATGCTCTCTGAGTACCTGAAAAGAACATGTATTCTGCTTTTGTTGGGTAGAATGTTCTATCAGTGATGATTAGAGCCGGTTAATTGATAATATTTTTTATTTCTTCTAGTTCTTTGTTCTAATTGTTCCATCACTTGTTGAGATAAGGGTGTTTCTATTATCTAATGTGATTGTGGGCTTGTCTGTTATTGCCAGGTGAAGGTAGAAGTCCAGGTTGTCCATTCAGCTTCCATTGACACCCAGGGTAGGGGAAAGTTCCTCATTAATGCTGGGCAAGGGTGGGACTTCCAGCTCCCCATGTGGCCTCCACTGATACTGTGATGGGGATAGCTTGAGTACTGATGGACAATGGTGAAATTCCTGACTCTCCACCAGGCCTCCTCTGATAGCATTCTTGGGGGAGACATAGGGGTGCTTTGTTACTTCCGGTAGGAGTGGAAGTCCAGGCTTCCCGTAATGTTTCCACTGATATCATCAGAGGGGAGCCTCATCAGAGTGAGGATAAAAGTTCTACCTCCCTTCTTGGACTCCTCTGACACCATCGTTGCAGAGATATTGGGGTTCCTTGCTGCAGCCTCAGTGGGGTAGAAGTTTAGGCTCCTTACTTGGTCTTTCATAGGTGGGGGAAGAACCTTCATACTTTCTTTGGTGATTGGATGGAATAAAGCAGTTATGGCTAAAAGTTTTCAGCCTTGCTAAATTTTCCCTTTCCCTGTCCTTTCGCTACAGAGAGCAGGTTTTGGGGAGACTTTTTTTGTCTATGCCCAATTAATATTTCTGGGTTGCTGGATTCTTCAATTCAAAGCCTAGGATATACAAGGCAAAAAGGAAACCCAGGGAATTCGCCACTATTCCTCAAGTCTTGAGAGTCTAGTCAGACTTCTACTCTCCATCTTTCGTAGTCTTCTTGTATTTATTTTATATTAATGTCCAGGGTTTTTAGTTGTAGTTAGGAGAAAAAATAGGGAAAATATATCTACTCCATCTTCCCAGGAGTGGAAGTCTTGATCCACTTTTAAAAGCCCTTTAGGGAAAGAAAGCTAATTAATTACAAATCAAACATGAACAAACAAAAGACCAAATCAAACCAAACTAAGATAAAACAAACAAAAAACCTTTATGGCATTGAATAGAACTTTTCTTGGTGCAACTTCTTCATTCAAGAGTTGAGATGTTGTTGTTTTTCATTCTGTTTTTCGGTACAACATATGCAACAATAATATGTAGGGGAAAGACAATGGGCTAAGGAAGTAGATAAACGTGGGCTCAATACTCCCTGCCAATGCTAGACGATTAGATACCAACTGCCTTCTCAACATTTGTACTTGAATGTCTAGTAGGTACAATCTCAATTTTATCATAAATAAACAGAACTCTTGCTCCCTCCATTTTCTGTCCTGAAACTTCTTCCTCACAAGCTTTTTCTAGTTTGTTAAATGGCACCAACAATTATTCCAAATCAGGTACTACAGCCACTCCACTATATCTTCAGAAAAGCTCTGTCCACTGTACCTTCCAGATATACCCTGAATCTGACCACATCTTACCATCACCCTAGTTCAAAAACCTTTAGTATCGCAATAATCTTCTAACTCCTCTCCTGTCTCAGCTCTTGCTTCCCTTCAGTTTATTTTCCTCATGATTGCAAGAGGATGTTTAAAAAAATAAATTAGGAAACACTTCCCTGCTTACAATTCTTCAATTGCTTTTTATATAAATGAGAATAAATCAAAATGCCTAACTTTACAAGGCCTGAGTGATTTGATTCCTTGCTTACTTTTCTAATATCTCCTTCTACCTTCACCTTTGTTCATCTTGCTGCAGACTCCCCATTGCTTGTGCATACCAAGTTAGCTCCCCTTTGTCTGGAACACTCTTCCAGGATGGATGCCTCATTGTTGTAGTTTAGGTCTTAATTCAGATATTTGTCCTTTTAAAGAGGCCTCTGTGACCACCCTAGCTTAATACAGCACCCTTTCTCCAGTCCCTTCTATCATAATTACCCTACTGTGACTTTTTCATTGCATTTATTAATATCTGAGATAATCTTATTTGTTTACATGTTTATTTTTGTTCTCCCCCCGCAGCACAATGTAAGTTCTTTGAAGAATAGACGCTATCTATTTATGCTCACTGTTGTATTCTTAGCCCCTGTGATCTTACTGGTATACACAGTAGGTGCTCACAGAATACTGACTTATTAATTTCAGGGGTTTCTGGGAGTATTACATTTGTTAGTTAATTCATAGTTAGGCAATATACAAAATTTGCCAGAATCCCTTTCTACTTTATAATGGAGTAGTTTGTCTAGGTTTCAATTCCAGTTCCATCATGTTTAGCTGGTTAAAAATCTCTTTGATGAGCTTCCTTATCTGTAAAATACGGCACCTAATAGTGCCTCCTTCATAGGATGGGTAAGGGTTAAATGAGTTAGTGCATGTCAAGTGTCTTGAATGCTTGGAACAGTGCCAGGCCTGTAATAAGTATTTGCTGCTTTATTATTAGTACTAAATGTAGGCTATGTTTCATTAAAGGGCACCTTCATTTTAAAAGTTTTCAATGAGAACACTGGAAAAGCAAATGGATCTGAAGAAAAGATGCTTCAGGAATTCCCTGACCCTGGTCAAAACATTGGAAACTACTGTATTTATTTCCTTTTTAATCGATGACAGACTTTGCTCAGGAAGCAGTTAAAACACATAATCTCTTGCCTACTGAGAGAGAAAGGAAAGAAGATTGAATTAATTAGTCCAGACTTCCCACTGAGGGGTTACTGATGAGCAACTTAAAACCTTGGAAGAGCCTATAGGACATCAGCATCCTCCCTTTACAGCATTTGTCCAACGGTGAAAGATTCTGATGTTATCTTCAACAGTTAGACAAACAGCCAGCAAGGCCAGTGGCAGCCTCACCAATGAGCCAGGAGTTGGAAAATAAGCAACACCCAAATTCCTACCACCTCTTTCTAAACTGTTGAGCACCTACCATACTTCATAACTTCACACACATTGTCATTTTATCCCTATACCACTGTATGAGTAAGATGATACTCTCATTTCCCAGAGAAAACCATGGTACAACATTTAAGGATCTGTCCCAAAGTTCTATGGCTAATCAGTGGCAAAGCTGCGATTATCCAGCCCTTCAACAAATATTTATAGATGATCTTTTATGTGCCAGGACTAGAGATAGCAGTGAACCAATCATGTAAGATTCCTGCCTTTCAGGAATTTACATTTAATAGGAATGGGATCCATGTTTTAGAGCCTATGCTGAAAACACCTCAAATTTTCCCAAATGACAACCTATGGGAGATGAAATGGGAAACTGACAGAAATATATTGGAGCAGTTAACGGCAACCATAGCAGCCACAAATATTTATTGAACACTTCCTAGGTACGCATTTTGTAGGCCCTAGTGACAACTGAGAAGGAAATAGACACAACCCCTGTGCTCATAGAACTTTCCAAAAATGTTGGCAAACTTCATTGCTTTACAAGGCCAGGCAGGTAATGTAAAGGATTAAAATGGCTACACACTGTATTCTTTCAACACAGATATGCTTTGTTTATTAAACGACTACACATACTGTCTGCTTTGTCAAATAAATATGCTTTTGTTCTTAAAATGCAAGGCTTTTCTTGGTCTATCTTTTGTTTTCCTAATTTTGTTGGACACATTCCATCTCATTTTCCTCTTTACTACAGGTAAAACAGCGCACACATATGGTGATGAAAGGCAGCTGACACTTGGCCTCAGCCTCATAGAGTAAGAGAGAGATAATGGCTTTGTGACAAACTGGAGAGGCTGCTGCTCCTTCTGAGGTGGTGCAGTTGGTACCCAATCCAGATGGTTTTACCATCCAGGACTGGGAGATTTGTGTTGCCAGAGCAAATGTAAGTCATAAGTGAATGGTGAGTTGGTTAATTTGAGTTCTCTCAGAACAGGTAAACCTAAGACAAAAAGAAGGAGAAAATCTGAGCAGGTGGGTGTTTACAGGCAGGAATTATCTGAGCATGTTCTCTTTCCCTGGAGTCCTCCAAAGATGGCTCTGGGAAACTATTCATACCTTATAATCTAGATTTTCTAGTCCATGTTATTCACTAGGTGTGTTTTCCTTCTGTTATCCCTGTTCCTCTAGAAAAGCTTCCAGGGGGGAGCTAAGAGATAACTCAATGCCCACACCAAAGGACTAAAGGGAGAAGCTGAGGGTCCAATGTCAGGATGGTGAATTTTGGGAGACTTGAGTTAGTGCTATAGTTCTAGCCACCTCACCTCATGTGGGGACTCTTACTTTATTGCTAATTTGGGAGATGTGGGTTTATTTATTTATTATTGATTGATTGACAGCCAGGCTGGAGTGCAGTGGCACAGTCATGGCTCACTGCAGCCTTGAAATCTTAGGCTCAGGTAATCCTCCCACCTCAGCCTCCCCAGTAGCTGGGACTCAAGGCTCACACCACCACACCTGGGCAATGACCACACCTGGGCAATGAAACACTTTTTTTTTTTTTTTTTTTTTTTTTTTTTTTTTTTTTTTTTATGTGGAGAAGGTATCTTGCCAGGTTGCCAAGGCTGGTCATGAACTCCTGGGTTTAAGTGATCCTTCTGTTTCAGCCTCCCAAAGTGCTGAGATTACAGGCATGAGCCACTGGACCTGGCAGATGTGGATTTATTTTCAAGGGAGCCTGTAGGCTTATTTCAAACAAAAGTAGGAAGTTTTAAAGCAGGCAATTAAGAAAAAGTGGTGTGAAATAGAAAAATCTTGATTCTCCCATCCACATTCACTTGGGTACGCCCACATGCAGTAAAAGATTCCTGAAGGTACAAGTCTTTCAGATTCAATGTAGTTGCACTGGAACAAATTCCTAGAACTATGGTTTTTCGTGTGTTGTGTTAATGATGATTCTCATAACACTAATAATTTTATATACTTTCACATTTATAATAAATGTTGTCTCATGGGATTCTCAGAATATACTCTGAAATAGGTATTACTATTTCATTTTGTAGGTGAAGAAGCTGGTATTCAAAATAGTTTAGTGATTTGTTCAATGTCACATGATTAGATAGTGTCAAAGTTCCATATGAGCCCAGATTTATGACTTTAGATCTTTCTGCTATATACCACTATCTTTGCTAGTGTCTGGAAGCCAATTATAAAGATTATCCTTCATGTGATCCACACCACAGTGAATGTTTGGTTCTCTGTGCATTTATATGCTGTTGTGATCTGAATTACCAAACGATTAATAACTGGATTCTCGACCATTACAGGTGGAAACAGACAGTTGTTTAAAGTACAAAATCATGAACGTGTTTTCCACCAGATCTTCCTCTCTTCCCAGCCTCACCCACAATCCAAACAGAAATTTACCTGTTGTATGTAGATACTCATACAATAAGAATTCCTATGATATCTTTCCATGAGGAAAGATAAAATGAGGACTTTATTGAATGCATTAAAGTGGTGCACTTGAGATGATATATTTTTAGAAGACACTGCTTTGAATAAGATAAATTAGTGGCCACAAAATCTTTCAAAAGCAAGCCTTAATTAACTTTGTAAGTCTAAGCAATGTAAGCCAATTGGGCCAATAATAATTAGATCCTTATTTCCTTCCTTCCTTCCTTCCTCCCTTCCCTCCCTCCCTCCCTCCCTCTCTCCCTCCCTCCCTCCCTCCCTCCTTCCTTCCCTTCCCTTCCCCTCCCTTCCTCCCTTCCCTCCCTTCCCCATCCCTTCCTTTCCCCTCCCCTCCCTTCCCCGTCCCTTCCCTTCCCCTCCCCTCCCCTCCCCTCCCCTCCCTCTTTCCTTCCCTCCCTCCCTCCCTCCCTTCCTTCCTTCCTTCCTTCCTTCCTTCCTTCCTTCCTTCCTTCCTTCCTTCCGTCCGTCCGTCTTGCTCTCCCAGGCTGGAGTACAGTGGGCTCACTACAATCTCCACTTCCCAGGTTGCACTGATTCTCCTGCCTCAGCCTCCTGAGTAGCTAGGACTACAGGCACATGCCACCATGCCTGGCTAAGTTTTTATATTTTTAGTTGACATGACTTTCACTGATGATCTCAATCTCCTGACCTTGTGATGTGCCCACCTCGGCCTCCCAAAGTGCTGGGATTACAGGCATGAACCACTGCGTCCGGCCAATTAGATCCTTATTTCTTAGAGTAGATCTTAGGGATAAATAAGCCAGTAACAACTAAAGCCTGAGCTTTGATGTGTAGACTTGAGGGATAGGATTTGGTAAAGAGAAGATAACTTGTCTGACAATAGTGTGAATGTGAGTTGGGTGGGGCACTGGGTAGAAGAGGAGAGAGAAAGGGCACCAAAAAGAATGGAGGTTGGGTCTCTGGGAGAGCCTGCTGCTGCTGGCATATTGTTTAGTTGACACTCTGGGAGTCAAATTGACCTCTTGGAGTTCCCCCAGCCGTGAACCTTGATGGGGTCTAGGGAGGTCAAATTGTGGTCCAAGAGAGTCATGATCTGTATCTCTAGCCACATCCATGCAGTGGGGAGCCTGCTAGAACATTAGAAAGAGTGTCCTGTGCTGGAACTAAGAGGGGAGAACGTGGGGCTGGTTGTTGGTACCAATTCTGTCTGTGGCAGCCAATAAATAGGCCTCTTTCCTTTATTTCTTCCCTTCTGCCCCACCTTATTTTAAACTTACCTAGAATTGAGTCAATTCAATGGAACTATGTAGGTGGATTAGTAAGGAATTCATGGATTCTTCTGGCTATCTTAGTGGTCACCTGGACAGACTCAGACAATAGAAAGTGACTAACCCCAATGTACACAAGAGGCCCCTGGGATCTCTCTTTCTCTCTTTTTAAAGCAATCTGGTGACTTTAATGTATGTAAATCTACTTTAATAAAAAATAATAATGTTTTGAAGGCTTCAATGGGAGGTTATATCTTATAACATAGACAAAATAAAAAGAAACAAGTGAAAACATTTGAAAAATGAGAAATCCAGGAGCTGTAATATGTGAATAATACAATAGTAGATGCAGAATGCAAAGACAGAATATAAAGAGAAGTGATGATTACAGCAAGAGAAAAATAAAGAAAAAGGCTTCATTCTCCGTTAAGGAACAATGTACATCTCCGGATATAAAGTATTTTCTGAGTCTTGTGCTGGCTGGCTGGCTTGCTGAATGAATGCATGTATACTTATATGCATACATACACAGAAGACACAAACCTAAGCATGATCTGGTAAATGATGCAAATCCAAATTAAGAAATGAAATCTTATAATGTTCTATGTAAAAAGAGCATATTACATGGGAAGAGAAGGAAGAAAATTTTTTCTCCCCTGTGGTCTCAATGTACCTTTATTGAAAATTAAGTCACAAATTAACAACACTCATTGGGGAAGGTTTGCTTTCCTCTCAATTACAGTTAATAGAAGAAAATTAATGTAGCA
Organism: Rhinopithecus roxellana; assembly: GCF_007565055.1. NCBI lineage: Eukaryota > Metazoa > Chordata > Mammalia > Primates > Cercopithecidae > Rhinopithecus > Rhinopithecus roxellana. Next base: position 117,192,752 of record NC_044549.1, on the reverse strand, counting down.
ATTAATGTGGCTGCTCTTACAGCCAAATGTAATATGCAGCCTTTATTAAGGGCCACAGCTTAATAAAGGTTTGCTATTCCTGTGTTTAAACTCTTGGGCCATAACTTACCTAAGAAACACACAAAAAATAGATTACTTAACATTTTAAAGGTTCTAGTTATTTTTACATATTTTCACACATGCCATATTTATTGATCTCGATCTCCTGACCTCGTGATCCGCCCATCTCGGCCTCCCAAAGTGCTGGGATTACAGGCTTGAGCCACCGCGCCCGGCCTCCATATTTATTGAAAAGGACAGAAATCCATCGAATTTTATAGTATATTAAACTTCATCTAATTTGAACATAAGAAAAGACTGGCAAAATAAATGACCAACTTCTGAAACAGATAGTACTATTTGATTAGTGCCATTACAGAGCTGCTGGCGTTTTATCATGTTCTTTAAAAAAATTGTAATAAGAACACTTAATATGAGATCAATCCTCTTAACAAATTTTTCAGTGTACACTGCATTATTGTTGACTCTAGATTCTGTGGGCCCTCTTGAGCACATCCCAAAGGCAGACCTCTGGCCACAAGGTGCAGGGCAAAGGAAGCAGCCCTGGTCTCTGCGACTGTTATGGAAAGGGGTGGTGACTCCAGCTTTCCACTGACCCACTGTGGGGCTACAGGTACCAGATGGAAAACTACCTAATAGCTTATATATGGGTAGGTGCTGTTCCCACCTTTTATTTACTTCTTCTCCTTTCTAAAATATTTACTTCATTTTAATAGCAAATTAAACACAAATACATGACGCCATTCTCACTGGGAAAATTTTATAAAGTACAGATAAAACTAAAATAAACCTCTCTTGCCCCCTTGACCCGGATGGGTCCTCAGAGGTCATCTCTGTTTTTGGTTTGGTGAGTATCTTTCCAATTCACCATCCTCTTTGAACTTTCTGCTCTTACTTGTATCTCTGGTTTCTGTTATGATGAGATTTTTATTTCATTACTTCGCAAGAAGCTTCCTGTTAGTTGGCTCTTCTCAGTATGCCATGGAATCTGTATGCAAGTGATGTCCAATTCCTCAGTCCAAGCTCAGGTGTCTGAATACCCTTTCCCAGCACCCTTGCTTGTTTAAGAGACAGCATGAGAAAAAGACCAGCTGTGTTGCCCCTTCTTCCTGGCTAGATGATGCTGGTTGACTCCCTTACCTTTTGGACTATGACTTTGGAAAGGAAGAAGTATACCCTTCATGGAATGGTTTTATATCTCTTCTGAACCCAAAGCATCTTGTAAAATGGAGTTCATGTTCACAAGGGTTTGGAGCACTGGACCAGGGTCAAGAGACCTGGTTTGGTCCTCCCTCTGCAAGGGTTGGGCTATTTGATTATGGGAAAGTCTTGCTTAACCACTGTGGTCTTTATCTGTAAAGCAAACTAAATAATCTCTAAGTGTCCTCACTTGCAAAATGGGGATAGCATCTGATTCATGGGATTGCTGTGAGGATTAAATATGACAGTGGGGATATATTGCTTAGGACAAAGCCCAGCACATAGTAATTACCTGTAAATATCAGCTGTTATTATTTTTCTGCTCTGTTTCCATGTTTCTTTGTTCTTAATTTAACATCCTCTCCAAAAATTAATATGGGTCCTGTGACCCTCTGGGGTGACTAGCCAGGCGACCTCTACTATTTTTTGGAGGGCTGGAGCTTATGATATTTGGCAATAAAGGCAGTTTTCATTAAAGGAGCTAGGGACCACTTACTGAGTGGTCAGTCATCTGGATTTGTACCATTATGTTATGGAGGTTTGACAATCTGTGGCAAATTCCTTTGACACGTGTATCTATGGTAGTGTTTCAGCAAACACTGTCCTAATTAAATAATCATAGGGCGGTTCAATCTAAATTGAGTGGTGCTGCTGCATGCAGAAAATTTTTGTTTGCAATACTTGAGTCATCTCAGTTTAAATTAAATCTGTTAAGATTATCTGTCTCTAGCCATTTTTCGAACTCCTGACCTCGTGATCCGCCTGCCTTGGCCTCCCAAATTGCTGGAATTATAGGTGTGAACCACCGCGCCCGGCCTCTAACCATTTTTCAATCAAATGTGCCGAAATGATCATAGCGCTCTGCAGGGCATCTTTCTGTTACGAGTTTGCATGTCTTTAATGTCTGTGGGTTAATCATTTTCAGATAGTGTTTGTGCTGTTTTCCACCACTGCTTTCTATAGCAGTTACTGCTGATTTGCAGGGTGCTGAGGTAGGCTTATGAGGTTGACATAAAAAGTGGGATCGAAGATCATGAGGTTATTGTTGAGGTTTAACAAACAATATTGGTCCATGTTGTTGACCAATAGGTCACCAATAAAAGAAGCAGTGTCAGGGAGAAGCGATTCTTGTGTTAGCTTCTTGTGTTAGATTCTTGTCAGACACAGAGGGGTTCCAGGACTGTACTGTAACAAGCAGATGGTGCAACTTGGTGGTGGACAAGTTGTTGACTCAGGTATTCTGGCTCTTTTCAGAGACATTGAGAGTCAGTGGCAAGACTAATAAAAGTAAGACCAAATAGAATTTCCCTCTCCCTTACACCTTAAAGTCACCTCCTCTCTTGGAGCAGAGCAAGTGGATTTGGTCAAGTACTTTGTGGTGGATGGTGGGGAGAGGAAGCAGTCCTTTCTTTTTTTTCATTGGTTCAAATTAGAATAACAAAGTGGCCAGGCGCGGTGGCTCACACCTGTAATCCCAGCACTTTGGGATGCCGAGGCAGGCGGAGCATGACGTCAGGAGATGGAGACAATCCTGGCTAACATGGTGAAACCCCATCTCTACTAAAAATACAAAAAAAAAAATTTGCTGGGTGTGGTGGTGGACGCCTGTAGTCCCAGCTACTCGGGAGGCTGAGGCAGGAGAATGGCGTGTACCCGGGAGGCAGAGCTTGCAGTGAGACCAGATGGTGCCGCTGCACTCCAGCCTGGGCGACAGAGCGAGGCTCCGTCCCAGAAAAAAAAAAAAAAGAAAAGACCACTTGGGGCTGTGGTCTCTGAGGGCTCTAAGTTCCTTATAGATACGCAATGTTGTACTTTCATGACAGTAAAAGAACACAGCAGGGATAAGGGGGTAGGTCTGTGACTTTATGCTAAAGTGCAAAGAAAAAGAAATATTCTGAGTGTTCCCATAGGTAAGTATCTGGAGTGACATTCTATTCTAGTTCATTTGCGGTGATTATAGCCCCAGCCGGGACACAGCCCTGACATTAGAGCATCCCTGATCTTTTGTTCTCTTGACAGAGCACCCAACCCAACTCATCCACAGTCCTTACAGATTTCTTGCTAAGTGAAAATTCACGTAGCATTATAATCCATTAATTTGCTACTGCAGAGCCAGCTCTGACAAGGAGATAACTGCTCCAGATGCCAAAGACTGAAAGATTGTTGTTTGAAAAGTTTATTGGGTAGTGAAATAGAAAAGCATCTCAAATACCAGATGCACAAGGTAATGTTTTGTCTGATTGTCATCGTGAACTCCCGCTAGGGCTATAGCTGGAATGTTAGTGGGAATGTAGGAGGAAGAAACAGATTAGGGAAGAAACCATGGCTTTGCCATAGAAACTTGATTGGTAAGGCTAAATTTGAGTCTAAAGATGGGTATTCTTTCATTGACGTACAGTTATATTGATTTATAGATTATATATATGATTTATACATTGCTTTTTTTAACCATTAAAGCTTAATGAATGAAGCAGTTCAATACAGGTCAACATGTATATAGTAGGAATATAAACACAAAAGTACCAGATGGAAATATGCATCAAACAGCAGACAGTCAATAAAAAGTAATTCGGTTTTTTAAAAAGGGGAAGAAGGGACAATATGATTATGAGTGTTGAGAGTGGCATAGGCAACAAGTGTGTGTATATAATCTATTTTTCCCTCTTTAGATATATACTACACATTTTATTTAAACAGGGGTGTCCAATCTTTTGGCTTCCCTGGGCCACATTGGAAGAATAATTGTCTTGGGCCACACATAATATACCTAATGATAGCTGATGAGCTAAAAAAAAAAAAATCGCAAAACAAATCATAATGTTTTAAGAAAGTTTATGAATTCGTGTCGGGCTGCATTCAAAGCCGTTCAGGGCTGCAGGTGGGACAAGCTTGTTTTAAAACTAGCAATGGTATTCTTTTTACCTAAGTATTTTCTAAACTTTCTCTTGGATTTTATGGGCATATTATAAGAACAACTGTGTACAAAGTTTACAAAGATCTGATTTGGAAACACAGTACAACTGTGAGGCAGGCAGGAATGATCTCATTATCCCTACGTTAGAAAGAAGAAAACAGATGCTTGGAGAGCGATTTGTTTAGGGTCATCAAGCTCTGACTTAAGATTTTATTCTTCCATATATTTCAGGAATAATGTCCCACTTCTTAACTTTCTCTTTTTCACTTTGTTTTCACCTTTTCTTTTGGTTAAAGGCCAAGCTTTCCCGGGCTGCTGTCACTGACATTTACACCCTTGATTTTAATGTCTTAGGGACTAAATGCTCTTTGGCGAGATGCTCTTCAGATTTTCTTTATTTCAAAGAAGAGTCATTTTTCTTCATCCAGTCATTGTTATTGGAGTAGTTTGATAGAAAAAACACTAGACTGGTAATCAAAAGAGCTGGCTTCTTATTTAGATTCCACAACTCCTCCACCCCGAGTTCCTGAGCAAGTTATTTCTCTCTTAGTCTCCGTGTCTCCATTCATAAAAGGAGGCAGTTAAATAGGATGAGCTCTAAATTAAAATTAGGGAGAAAAAATTTTAAATGTGATGAAAAATAATTAGCATACCTGATTAAAACATAATTAGAACATGCAAGGAATAGATGAAACCAGTGAAACAAACCAAAAACTTGAGTAAAAAAGAACATAAGTATAGATTAAAAACTTATAGATAGGGTAGGTGTGGTGGCTCACACCTGTAATCCTGCCACTTTGGGAGGCAGAGGCAGGTGGATCGCCTGAGGTCAGGAGTTTGAGACCAGCCTGGCCAACATGGCAAAGCCCCATCTCTACAAAAATTAGCTGGGCATGGTGGCAAGTGCCTGTAATCCCAGCTACTTGGGAGGCTGAGGCAGGAGAATTGCTTGAACCTGGGGGACAGAGGTTGCAGTGAGCCAAGATCACGCTGCTTCATTCCAGCCTGGGTCTAAGAGTGAAACTCCGTCTCAAAAACAACAGCAACAACAACAAAAACTTAGAGATAAAATGTAAATAAAAAGAGAAAGAGGATTAAAAACAAGTAACATACAAAGTTAAGTTCAGAAATTTAAGCATAAAATGTTTGAAGAATAAGGAAAGTGAAGTATGAAGAATTCAAAGTCACAAAGAAGTAGGAATTGACGGCTATCAAATAAGAGACAAAGCAAAAACAAGTGCAAAACAGTAAATAGCTAAGCCAAAAGAAATCAGAAGACATGTATAAAAAATAAATGTTAGTAAATAAGTAGTAATAAATTTTTTAATCTCAACCTAAGACTAAGAGACAATAAAAAGGATGGTAAAAATAAATGTTTGAAAATGACAAATCAAAAGGGGGTAAACATGAAAAAAGAAAAACAGTTAAAAGCAATATAAGTAGAGCAAAGTATATGAAAATAAGGCAGAAATAATAGCAATAAAATGTGCTTTTCAGGGAGTTAAAAAAAAAGATATTATTAAATTCAAGAAAAAAGAAGAAAATGATCTGCCTATAAGAGCAGGTAGGTGTCTTGTGTCCTTAGCAGTCTTCTGAGCAGAGGTAACATGTTACAGTGTAGAATCCCTGAGGAAACTCAGGCCTGGTGATGGACAGCAGAGCTCCCAGCTGCCAGGAGGGGTGTGCCCCCCAGTGATGAAGCCCATCCAGGAGGTTTAAATGTAGATGAGGAGCAAGGTCAATGGGCCAGATGGCCCCAGTGGCTGGTCCAGCAGACTCTATCCTTTCTTCTAAAAGCCCTATTTGGGACAAATGATGGCCACTAAGATGCCTGTACAACATGAGAAAGAGGTGGTTGTTTGGACATAACTTTTGATGTCTATATAGGCTGGAAAAATGCAGAATTGTTCAGAGCAGAAGAAGGAAAAACTCCAGAAGTGTAGAGTTTCTTCAAGTTTGTGATTGGAGGTTGTCTAGGACTATGGGCATCAAAATGACAGATTCCTGCTCACAGCAGGATGAGGATGGTCAAGAAGTTTGCCTTAGTAACAAGCACTCAGGTGATTCGTATGATCAGAAAAGTTTGGGTTAGTAGGACCATACAACAGCTTCATGCATCAAAGCTGAGGTTCAGCAAGGAAATTTGAAGGATTAGTTTTATAGGAAGCAACTAAAAAGATGCCTAGAATTATATGCATGAAATGATTCACTCATGGGGAAAGAAATTGGGAGTGGGGGTGGGATGGGGAGCTACTACTACCAACACGTGATAATCTTGGCCATTCCTAATAAATGGTGTTATTCATTCATCAAACATTGCCCACCAGAGGTCAGGCCACTGGCTGAATCAGGAAAGCCCTGTGGCATATGTCAGGAGGTTGGGCATAGGAGTCAAGAGAGAATGCTATACGTTGTTGAATTAAGTTTAAGCCTGAGGATACCTCTGTGCTTGAGGCTTTACATGGCAGACTGAAATCTGGCTTGGTACACAGGTTAACTGAAGTTCTATCTTAGAAGTATGCTCTTGCAACACGTGGCTGAGTCTTAGGCAATCACAGCAGTTTAATTTCAACTGATTGGCCGCCAGCTGGTTCAAGTGAGGAAAAACACTGAGTAAGCTGTCACTGTTGTTTTCTGTCCATAATGTCATCTGAGCACTTTGCAGGCCCAGAGTTCTTTAAACCTGTTCTGGTCTTGAGTGAGGGCTGCCCAATTCTAAAACTGAGAATGAAAGTCAATTAAGATCTTTAAACTAAATTTGTTGTAATGTTGTCTTTTGACAACATTATTGTAGTCAAATTTCCTGCTCCATTAGCATTTTCTCTAGTCATATTGAATGATTTCCCCTTTCTCTACCCACATGCTCTTCTACTCCTCTGTGCCTTTGTTCAAGCTGCTCCCTCTGGCTGGAAAGCCTTTCTCTTTTTTTTTCCTCTCCCAATGTCTTCTGAAGGTCATATTCCTTCATTTTTGTTCCATGCAATCCTTGAAATCCTCTGTCAAATGACTGACTCTGCTTTTTGTCATTGTCTCTGTGCATGTCTTCTGCCTTCCTCATCTCCCTTGCAACCTAGGGAGATCATTTCTCCATCAGCTCTTTCTGCCTCAGCATCCAGTGTGAGGCCTGTTATAGAATAGACAGCTGATAGATAAATGGCTACTTTGCTTTCCTTCACGTAGATAGTATATACTGCTTTAGTGGCTCCTCAGAAGCCAGATTATAGCTGCCTCAAATGTTTTAAAAAATAAGATGGCATATAAACGGTAAAAAAAATATGATGATGATACTGAATTCTCTGACATCTAAAGGTGATAAGGGCAGCCTGATTAAAATGAGCTGAAACAACAACCATTAACATGTTATCCACATTAAAACACTGCCATAAAACACAACCAAAACAAAAAGGGGATTCTCAGGGAAAATATTTACAGTTAAACATTTTCCAAACCATGGGATAGGGACTTCAGCAAGACTGGGGGTTGGGTGTTATATCAAGGGGTCCAATACCCCATCTGTATACCAGGCATTGTTTTTAGACTAAATAAAGGATTCATATGTATAAGTAATTATTTAAAAAATGAATGTGGCTTATAAAATGCAGCTTTATTTAAATGTGTTACTAAACTTTTTGTTACTTTTCTGTTTCTGGGTAGATAGGAGGTAAACTCATACTTTTAAAAATTGGGAATGAATTCTTTTGGCAAATGAGGTAACTAGGATCCAGTTAGCTTATGACTTCTAAGTTTTACTGTGTCTTCTGTTTCACAGCATATCCACTGTAGTGGCACTAAAGCCTGTAGAGCTTTTTAAAATTCCACTTACTTGATGAAGTACAGCTAAATAACTGTAAATTGTGGACACCAGGCAGGGTGTCTGCTTTGTTTCCAGTGCTGGGTGATGCTCTTGGGTTTTTTCCTATCAATTTTTGAGATGGGCAGTATATTTCTATGCTGAAATAAGGTCTGGACTTTTATAAAAGTTCTCTACAGCAGTTTTACCATATATTTTTAGATTTTAGTAGCTAGGAAAAATTTCAACAAGAAAACTGAAGTTTCCCCCACTGATACGGTTTGGCTGGGTCCCCACCCAAATCTCATCTTGAATTCCCATGTGTTGTGGGAGGGACTCGATGGGAGGTGATTGAATCATGGGGGCAGGTCTTTCTTGTGCTGTTCTTTTGATAGTGAATAAGTCTCACAAAATCTGATGGTTTTAAAAAAAGTTTCCCTGCACAAGCTCTCTTCTCTTGTCTGCTGCCATGTGAGATGTGCCTTTTGCCTTCTGCCATGATTGTGAGGCCTCCCCAGCCATGTGGAACTGTAAGTCCAATAAACTTCTTTCTTTTGTAAATTGCCCAGTTTTGGGTATGTCTTTATCAGCAGCATAAAAATGGACTAATACAGTAAATTGGTACCAGTAGAGTAGTGGGGCACTGCTGAAAAGATACCCAAAAATGTGGAAGTGACTTTGGAATTGGATAACAGGCAGAGGTTGGAACAGTTTGGAGGGCTCAGAAGATAGGAGCATGTGGGAAAGTTTGGAACTTCCTAGATACTTGTTGAATAACTTTGACCAAAATGCTGATAATGATATGGACAATGAAATCCAGGCTGAGGTGGTCTCAGACGGAGATGAGGAACTTGTTGGGAACTGGAGCAAAGGTGACTTGTTATGTTTTATCAAAGAGACTGGCAGCATTTTGCCTGCCCTAGAGATTTGTGGAACTTTGAATTTGAGAGAGATGATTTAGGGTATTTGGCTAAGCAGCAAAGCATTCAAGAGATGACATGGGTGCTGTTAAAGGCATTCAGTTCTAAAAGGGAAACAGCATAGATGTTCAGAAAATTTGCAGCCTGACAATGCAGTGAGAAAGAAAATCCCATTTTCTGAGGAGAAATTCAAGCCAGGTGTAGAAATTTGCCTAAGTAATGAGGAGCCAAATGTTAATCCCCAAGACAATGGAGAAAATGTCTCCAAATCATGTCAGAGACCTTTGCAGCAGCCCTTCTTATCATAGGCCCAGAGATTTAGGAGGAAAATATAGTTTTGTGGGCCAGGCCCAGGGTCCCTCTGCTGTGTGTAGTCTAAGGACTTGGTGCCCTTTGTCTTAGTTGCTCCAGCTGTGACTAAAAGAGGCCAAAGTACAGCTTGGGCTATTACTTCAGAGGTTGGAAGCCCCAAGCCTTGGCAGCTTCCATGTGGTGTTGAGCCTGTGGGTGCACAGAAGTCAACAGTTGAGGTTTGGGAACCTCCACCTAGATTTCAGAGGATATATGGAAACACCTGGATGCCCAGGCACAAGTTTGCTGCAGGGGTGGGGATCTCATGGAGAACCTCTGCTAGGGCAGTGTGGGAGGGAAATGTGGGGTCAGAGCCCCCAAACAGAGTCCCTACTGGGGCACCACCTAGTGGAGCTGTGAGAAGAGGGCCACTGTCCTCCAGACCCCAGAATGGTAGATCAACCAATGGCTTGCACTGTGCGCCTGAGAAAGCTGCAGACACTCAATGCCAGCCCATGAAAGCAACTGGGAGGGTGTCTGGACCCTGCAAAGCCACAGGAGCAGAGCTGCCCAAGACCATGAGAACCCACCTCTTGCATCAGCATGACCTGGATGTGAGACATGGAGTCAAATGAGATCATTTTGGAGCGTTAAGATTTGACTGCTCTGCTGGATTTTGGACTTGCATGGGGCCTGTAGCCCCTTTGTTTTGGTCAAGTCCTCCCATTTGGAATGACTGTATTTACCCAATGCCTGAACCCCCATTGTATCTAGGAAGTAACTAACTTGCTTTTGATTTTACAGGCCCCAGGTGGAAGGGACTTCCCTTGTCTCAGATGAGACTTTGGACTGTGGACTTTTGGGTTAATGCTGACTTAAGACTTTGGGGGACTGTTGGGAAGGCATGATTTGTTTTGAAATGTGAGGACATGAGATTTGTGAAGGGCCAGGGACAGAATGATATGGTTTGGCTGTGTCCCCACCCAGATCTCGTCTTGAATTCCTATGTGTTGTGGGAGGGACCTGGTGAGAAGGGAATGAATCATGAGGGCAAGTCTTTCCTGTACTGTTCTCATGATAGTGAATAAATCTCACAAAATTCGATGGTTTTAAAAATTGGAATTTCCCTGCACAAGCTCTCTTCTCTTGTCTGTTGCCATGTGAGATGTGCCTTTCACCTTCTACCATGATTGTGAGGCCTCCCCAGTCACATGGAACTGTACGTCCAATAAACCTCTTTGTTTTGTAAATTGTCCAGTCTCGGGTATGTCTTTATCAGTAGTGATTAAATGGACTAATAATACACCCACTCAACCCCAAATCTTGTGAAGAACAAAACTGTAAACTTTTAATTTTGCCAAACTAGAGCATTTAATAAAATAGCCATTTATTATCAGCATCAGCTCTCAAATACATTGTAACACTAAAATGAGGGCACACCATCTCCAAATAAGACGATCTTTAAATGAGCTTTTATAGAAAACTCACTATGCTGTCCTTTTTGGTCATTTTTCCTTGGACTAATGATAACTTTGGCCTGAGCTGGCTAGGCTTCCAATTATGAATGGCTATTCTAGTGAGAAGGAATGAGATGGGGGAAGAATATCAAGTTGACCTGAAGGCTATGCTGTTTCTTTCTGCTCCAGTGATGCCTTCTAGCTCTAAATCCTTCAATTTTTCAACTGCCATCTCTCTTATTAAATGAGTTTAATAATAAAAGATAACCTGAGATCCATGGAGCACTGGGTACCATGCTGAAAATGTTCGTCAGACCATGATGCTGCTGATCCCTGTGCTCATGACTTTATGGGTAAATTAACATTGAACTTTGAAAATGAAGATGACTGATTTTGGGAGGGAGATGACCCTATATCAAATTGTTAATGTCATAGAACATGGATTTAGTTGCTTATGAAAATATAAAAACATGTATTTAAACTGTTGAGTGACAATTTTAAAACCAACACTCAAATATTATTTTTTTCACATACAGAGAACTCATTATGAAAATGTTTTTGTATCTTAACTGGAGTTTGTGATAATCTAGATTGTTCACAATGACTGTGACACCTTGTCCTATTTCTTAGCATCTTTTTCGTATTTTCCATCTATCCCTGAAACTAATGTCCTGCATTTTTTATGAGGACCTCAGGAATCTGTAACTAAGCACCATGGAACTCCAAAATGCTTTTGGTCCTGGAAAGGATAAGACCTTGATCCTGGCTCTTTAGCATGAATTACTCACTATCCTTAATCTCAACAGATTTGTGAAAAGACACAAAAAGTAATGAGGACCAAAAAAAAAAAAATTCTTTCACTGTTATATTGCTTCATATGACATCATTTCATTATCTTCCTTCTTTATTTTTAAAAAAGATTTATTAAGTGAGCAGGAAAATACATGGTTGAACAAATGGAAACTACAGGCTGTGCCCTTTACAAGACTGAGTGAAACAACAGATTAATCAGAAGGCATGTGTCAGTTTTCTACAATAAAACTTCATGCAACATTCGGTGGAGCTGAATATATACAGATGTTAGAGGCTTCCCAGAGAGGCAGAATTGTTGTCGTTGGAAGATTGTTAAGACCCAAATGTCATTAGGCTGTCTTCAAGCTGCATTTGGCAGGAGGATACTTTCACTGTTTACTTCTTGTTTCAGAAAAAAGAATTGTCATGGTTTTTTAAACATTTAGACTAGAAAACAAAATTCAGAATCTCAACCACATCCAATAACTGCATTTATTGCAATGCCAATAGCTTAAAATGGATCATTATTTGTAAAAATGTAAGAGTTTTGAAATACTGCTTTTCTCATGGTTCTATATGACAGCCCCTCTTACAATCCTGCAACTTGGCCTGTTAAGATGATTCATGGAGCAAGAAAGTATAGCCAGGGTCATAGCCCGGTGTCTTCCATCCACAATAGCCTTCCAGGAAAGAAAATCTATAGGGTTTTCTATTTTCTATGTGATATCAAACCTATGCTTTTATGATATAAACTTTGGAGACAGTGTTTTTTTTTTTTTTATTTTTGAAACTGAAATGAATCATATAGTTTTTTATCCTTTAAAAAATTCCAAAGCTCTGTTATTATTTTCTTTCATTCTTTCATCCAACAAATATTTACTGAGTGACTACTGTTTGCCAAGCATTCTTCAAAGCACTGGAGATGGACCAGTAAGCAAAGTATATGGTTATAAGTACTATGAAAGGCAATGAAGCAGAAAATGAGTGGGGGAACGAGAAGTTATTTGACACAGGTCTGTGACAGTAAAGGAATATTTGTACAGAGACCTGAAGGAAGGGAGGGAGTCAGCTATGTAGGCATCTGGGGGAAGTTTTGAGACTGACAGCAAGGGCAAAGACTCTGAGACAGAACATGCTTTGAGGGTGTTCTGGGTGAAGCAAGGAGGCCAGTGTGACTTTAGCAAAGTGACAAAAGAATTAGTAGATGAGGTCAGAGAAGTGGCAGTGGCAGCCGAGGTGGGGCCAAAAGTAGGACAGATTATCACAATACCCTTATAGACCACTGTAAGGATGTTGACACTGCAGGTGAGATGGGACGGTATTAAGGGACTTTAGCAGAAAAGTGGCATAACCTGGTATATGTTTTAACATCATCATCTCAGGCAAGAAGTGGCTTGGACCCAGAGTGGATTGTGGGTATATTCTGAAACTAGGGAAAACAGGATTTAAAAACAAATGGATTCGATGTGGTATGTGAAAGCGAAAAGTAAAGGATAACAATATTTTCTGGTGTGAAGGAATGGAGCTGCCATTTACTGGCACAGAGAGGATTGCAATGGGAGTTCAGTAGTACCCCTTATCTGAGGGGGAGTTTGAAGACCCAGTCTGGATGCCAGAAACTGGATAATACTGAACCCTATACATAGTATTTTTTTCCTATCTATACATACTTCTGATAAAGTTTAATATATAAATTAGGCACAGTACTCTTGTACTTTGGGGCCATTATTAAGTAAAATAAGGGTTACTTGAACACACGCACTGTGATACCATGACAGTCTATCTGATAACCAAGATGGCTACAAAGTGACTGAGGGGAAGGTGGTGTTTACAGCATGGATATGCTGGACAAAGGGATGATTTGTGTCCTGAGTGGGATGTAGCAGGATGGAGCAAGATTGCATTACACTACTCAGAACGGTGCACAATTTATAACTTAGGGATTATTTCTGGAATTTTCAATTTAATATTTTTAGATTGCAGATAATTGCAGGTAACTGAAACCAAGGAAAATGAAACCATGACTAAGACAGGACTACTGTGTATTGATGGGTGAACGTGTCAAGTTTTAGATGCCAATGACACATCCAAATGAAGGTACTTCATAGGAAATCAGACATACTTTTATGCCAGATTTATTTGGCATTCAGGAAAGAGGTTGGGTCTGGAGATTAAAATGTGGGTGTTGTAAGTATATAGTTTTTAAAGCCCCAAGACTGGGAGAGATCACTTAGAGGGGGATGCCCAGGACTGGGGCATTCAAAGAAGTCAGCCAAGGAGATTGAGAAGCAGTGGCCAGGAAGGTGAGAGAACAGGAGAAAGATGTCCCAGAGCATTTCAAGAAGGAAGTAATTATTAACTGTGTCAAAGACTGCAGATAACTCAAGCAGCATGAAGCCAGAGACCTAACCATTGCAACTGAAAGCATGGAGGTCACTGGTGTCCTTAGCAAGAGCCGCTGTGGTAGAGATGAAAGCCTGATTTGAGTTGGTTCAAAAGACCAAGGGAGGAGAGTAATTTAGGACAGTAAGTATACACAGTTCCCCCTAGAGAGTTTTTCTGTGAAGAGAAGCAGATAAATAAGATAGTAGTTATGTTACTGAAACACTAGGTTTGGTCTAGATTCTGCTGCTTGCCAGACAGAAAGCCAATCACTGAGATGACAAGTATTGCCAAGGAAGTAGGCTTTGTTTTGGTTGGGTGCTGCGGCCAAGGAGATGGGAGCTCACTCTCAAATCCATCTCCCTGGCTGACCAAAACTAGGCATTTATATAGCAGGGAAGAAATGTAACAATGTGTAAGAAAACAGGAACTAGGGAGGGGCAAGAGGGCATCTGGTGCTGTGATCTGATGAGTTCTAGTTCTTTGATAATTTTTTGAGAGGACTAAAGGAAAACAAATACAAGTTTCAAGCTTTAACAGCAAAAACAACTGTCTATGGGACTATTGGGCCATTTCAGTTAGAGAGGGTAATGGGGCCAAGGAGGGTGTTTAAGACTGGAGATACTGCAGCATACAGAACATAGCGAGATACACTGCAGAATACAGTGAAATTCAGAATACAGTGAAATAGGATAGAATAGGGGATGCAGAAGAGAGGATTCGGTTTCTGGGGCAATTATCTTTATTTGGTGAGGTTGAATGGGATGTACTTAGAGCGAATGAGAATTGTCTGCTTTCACTTAAGGAGCTGATGTAGTAATTAATAATGATAAGTTTCACTGGTCAAGATCAGGGAACTGAGAAGCCAGGGTATTTGTAGGACTCTCAAGTGAGTATTGAAATATTCAAGAATGATGACAGGGTGGTGGTAAAGAGAGCAACAATGAGCCAAAAGCTAAAATTCTTGAGCAATGAGAAGGAGTAAAATAGGGTAATGTAGGGACTTGAGAGGCTAATGTCAACAGCTTCAAAACAGTGAGTGTTCAGGAGGAGGAAGGGAGAACAGTCTGGAAGTGGCAATGAGGAACAAGGAGGCATCCTACTATTAATGTTTTATTATTCATATTTTGACAAAGATAGCATATTATATTCCAGGGCATGGTAGTGACCGTGTGGGAAAACCTATTTTTAATGACTGCTTGGAATAACTGTAGAAAGTACTTTCTCAATGATTTTTGTATGCAAGAAAAAAAAATACCCGAAAGTAACCAAACGTTTCAGACTGGAAAATATGCCAGGAAGATTTTCTTCTCTCATTCTCAGGTGAGGTTACAATCCAGTTTTAGCAAATTTTTGACAATTTAAAATACTTTTGAAAACTGGAGATTTAAAAAATGTAAACAATTGTAGGCACAGCAAAATCGTAGTTTCCCTTTCTGATATTACACATTTGGCATCTTTCTACGGTTATATTAACATAAATAAATGTTCAAAAATAGTTTTACAACATTCAATTTAAAAAACTCATTCAAGTTGTAATCTTTTGTTTCCTGCTGTCACCTGACATTTGAAATTTTGATTCAGGGTAATGTCCAAGGTTTCTTAAACATACCATAGTTAAGTATTACTATTCCTTAACATTTACCCAAGGGAAAGAGATAAGGGAAAGGGGTAGCTGGGCATGATATTTACGATGTACAAATAATGATCCATTGCCAGAAATGAAAACTCACCTTTCCACCAGCATTTGTTCAGCCTCAGTAGTGCAATGCAACTTGGTGCTGATAGAAATAAACCATTAAAACCAAACCCTATCATGCAAGGAGTGAGTTTAAAGATATGTACATGAACTCAAAAATCTATAAACTTTTGGACATTTTTAACTGTATTTTCTACTTTTCACCCAAACATTCGTCATCATGGACTCAGAAGAGTCCAAGATTTTGATCTAGATTTAAAAAAACTCAAATATATTACTCAGGGATTTTTGTTTAAAAATGCGTCTGTGGGGATTTTTATTTTGGTATATCCTAGCACTTCCTGGAATGGTAGGTCTAGAAGAATAAAGTCCAAAGCACAGGATTATGACCTCACACTGTTTAATGCTAAGCACATTGTTGAATATTCTAGTTATCTATGGAAGAATTCCCAGAATAATGGTGTAGAAATAAAAACAACCTAGAAAATGTTTGGTAGAAATATACAAATTGTCAGTTTTGAACTTGCAAAGTCTCAAGAGGTTTTCTTCTTTGCTGGGACTCCTGAGAAGTGATCAATTTTACACCCAATTTATTTAAGATCCATGAAAGGACAGCTTACTTTAGCGTTCCTGATATATAGTGACCAAGGAGAAAATATAGTGGCATTTATGAGAAATATTAGCAGGTAAATTAAATCAAATTTAGACTTCTGGATTTTAGATTTATGTTACAACTTTGTAGTCTCAGGGGAGGTCAGTTTTTGGTTGGTTGGTTATGTTTTTGCTTGATTTGGTTAGATTTAAATTTTTGAAGAATGAACTAAAAGGTAACTAACAAGTTAGGGACTGTTGAAATGATCAGAACATGGTATCAGTGGTGATTCTGGAATATAAAGAGCATAGTAGGGTCATTCAGAATTGTTATCAGCATGCCGTGGATTTTCTCATGTTTTTCTGCAGTAGGTTAAAATTAAAGTTTTATCAGTAACT
Organism: Rhinopithecus roxellana; assembly: GCF_007565055.1. Classification (NCBI taxonomy): domain Eukaryota; kingdom Metazoa; phylum Chordata; class Mammalia; order Primates; family Cercopithecidae; genus Rhinopithecus; species Rhinopithecus roxellana. The sequence goes on along the minus strand of NC_044549.1, from coordinate 117,176,257 downwards.
ATCTTCTTTCTTAAAAATAATGTAGCACATCTTACATCTTAAAGCAATCAGCACAAATGCAAGTGATGCTTGTTCAAGCAGACTTTCAAAGACAGCACACACTGTTAACACAAAGAGCTCTTCCACGTTTCAAGAATACAGTGACGGGAACTGGTACACAAAATAGTAGGGAAAGCATTTTTTTTTTTTTAAACTTTGTGGAATGTGAGACTTTAGCCACTTCCTTTTCTGGCAGTGGATAAAACCAAAATGGTCCTGGCTTGAATTTCACATCTTTCTAATCTACTGGACAGGAGGGACCAGAGACACCGATTACCAATGAGTCACAAGAACAGACAAAAAATTGTTAGTAGGTTTTGACAACCAGGAACTAAGGTGTTTTTAAAAAACATGTACTTGATGCAAAGTATATTAGGAGTGCACCATAGAAAACAATGTCGAAGTGTTAGAAAAATGGAGCCCCTGTCCAGGTGGCCTTGTGAGATTTCACCCATAACTTAATATACCCTGTTTAATAAAAATAGTAGTTCTAGGTCTTCTTGAAGGATTGTTTAGAAGTCTCCAAGAAAAATAATGAGATCTAAACTAGAGCTGTTTGATTTTTATGTGGAACTTAGTGAAAGCTGTCTTCATTATTGTGTATGTATTGTGTGGTATGACAGTGGTCTGGCTGGAACTGGCAGGGGGAAGAGCCTCCTTATTTGAAGGAACTTCGCAGGGCATCCATTCCTGCCACGACTGGATCCAGGAATCCATGCTACAGTATCCTTGAGTGGCCCCCAGGAATGATGGTCACCTGTCAGACCCCAGACCCAGACTATGGTGTGGGCAGGCTCAGTAGATTTTACTGGATGATTATTAATTTAGAGCTGTAAGAACTGGCAGATCTATTGAAACTTACTCTGAGGGGAGGGCTCAGTTTCTCCAGTTTCTCTTTGTAGGAAAATAAAAATAAAATAAGCCAATTTCTAGAGACAAAATCACCTATAAAAAGATCAAAATGAAAGTTTTTTTTGTTGTTGAGATGCTGTAAAAATGGATGAAAAGCAACCATTCCTCCCCTACCCCCAAAAAGAATTAAGGCTATTCAAAATGTTTGGCTGAGACACAAGGGCACCATTCTGATATAGTGTGCATGTTCTAGGCCTCCTTATGTCAGGGCTGGGGTCTGTCTTGCTGGAGGGAACTTTATTTTTGAAGATAAAAGCTTCAATGAATTCTTTAAATATCTATCTTTTAAAGAGCACGGATTTCCGGGGGGCCCTTTTAAATTTGGATTTGCCTTGTACTCAGTGTAAAATATTAGTACAAAAATATAAAAGGCATGGCTTGATGTTTAACGTCTGTGTTTTATTGTTGGCACCAGAAAAGCTCATGTTCTATGTTATGTCACTGTACATACTGTAAACAAGACTGCATTAATATTGTTTTCTTATGATTTGTTTCAATGAATCTAGATTTTAAAAAATACATTCACAAACTACCTTATGTTTAAACACAATGATTCCCTTTTATTTCTTAACTGTACCCAAAATCCCATAATAAAAAAATCATTTAAAGCTGTGTGTTTCAAACTTATCACTTAGAAATAAAAACAAACAAAACATAAAAACAAAGATCAGTTTGCAACATAATTTAAAGAAGCTTCTGGTTTAAAATACCACAGCAGCAATATAAAGAGCTGGTGGCAATCACATTTGGGAATGAAATCGAAATCAATATATTTTGTCCACATCAGCATCCAATTACAGTAGTTGTGAAATTCAATCCAAAAAGTTATTGCTGAATTTGTGGCATGAAATTTGAGAAGACAGTATTGTTCAGCAGCACAACCACAGCAGTAAAAATGAGAACAGGAGGATTTCATTGCTTTTGAGAGCTAAAGGGACCATGAGGAGGATATCTTGCTGAGTGCCTGAAGATAATCCTCGGTTACATTCCTGCATATTAACTGCTTTAAATAAATGCAAATAACAACCACCTTTTCAGGAGGGGAATAATGTAATACAGAAAGTAGAATGTTTCCCCTTCTCTTCCCCACCTTGCCCGAACCACTAGATTGAAATGACTCAATTCAATTTTCCTAATGGGTATTTTGTTCTCATTAATAGTACATCAGCTGCTTGTGTATTTAGGCAAAATCATAGTTTGTTTTTTTTTTTTTTTTGATCCATTTACAGTAATTATTTTCTCCAGAAACAAGCCACATTAGTTTTTGTCACTGGATTTCCCCCACCTCCAATTTTGTAAGAAGAAAAATTTGGTCAACTACTGTTTTGTTTTAAAATTGTTAAATGCACCTGAGATTGCCAGTTGAGCTCTCTATATGTCTCCTGGAGATAACACTGCTGTGATGAACAGTGAAACAAAAACAAACAAAACGAGGTAGGTTAAAACAGGAAGCGCAACACAGATATTGTTTGCAACACCTTGATACCACAGGCGGCCATGCTTGTAGCTTTGGAAAAAAAAACCCCAGTCACGTAGAAGTTCAAATCATTTGAGTAAGAGTTTATAAGGACACAAGTCAACCTGAACTAAATACATACATATTTCTGCACAAATGTTGTTTACCATATGTTGGGTAATTTGAAGGAAGGTAAAGTGATTAGGGTCTCAAAATTTTGTCCAAAGCCTTGCTTTCAAGTTCTCTAAAATTGGAGCCAATGATGCCTCCTGTATCTGAGGCAGGCTTAGGAGTCTAGTCCCTTCTCTCACCCACCCAGGGAGAACGCAGGCAGCTCAGAAACATTTATTATTAATTTTTTCAGTCACAGTTTTCATCTTGACAAAGTGGCACCCTCAGGAGAGCGCTGGGAATGTTGAGAGCCTGAATATCATCCACTCCCCAATTCCCAGAAACAACTCAACAAAGTCTCAGTCCTAATGAAGCCCAAACCAAGTGACCTCTTAGCCGGGGGGGCTTTGTGCATTTTAAAAAAGAATATGTAAGCTTGTTTCCCAGAAGCTCTTTCTGTCTGACCCCATCTGTCATCCCATCTTTTGCCCTGATCTGTTGCATAATAGCTGAGGGAAAGTTGTGTTAGAGAATCCCTCAATCGCTAGGCCAGCTCAACTCAATGGCATTAGTATCCTATTCAACACACTCTATTCTGTAAAGGGCCATATAAAAATATGGCCTGTCAGATTCACAAAAGTGGTAGTTGACTTTATTAGACTAGTAGTTTTAAGGCTAGTAGTTTAGCCATTTAAAATCTATTTCCCAAAAGAGGGGAAAACTAGTATTTTTCTTCTCTTAAAAATTCATTAGCCAGTTGCTATCAAAAAGCAACCTTTTGGGTTGGTGAAGGCAAGAGAGTTCTTAAATTACCTCACTATGTAGTTATGGCCTTCAGCGTAAGGAGATAAGGTACATTTATTGTGCTGTCTGTCATCACTGGAAATTGGAAATTTTACAGCATACCATATACTTAAAACTAGTAGGCAGACAGAATTAAAAACAGACTCATCTTCTCAGTATGCATTCTTTCCCCATTCTTACAGAGTAAAGGGGTAAAGAAAAAAGGTAAAAACCTGAAAACCCACCATAACACAGTTTAATCATTAAGAGCACACAATATTTGTTTCTATCCCTAACTCTGAAGGGCACATGGTCCATCTTTGTCCACAGACAAGGCAGCATTCTTGGGGATCTCCTGGAAATTCCTGCCACCTTTTTCTCTCCTTCTCAACCAGGCTGCAACATTGAAAGATGGACTGTATTGGGAAGGGTGGAGGGAGAGGAAAAGGGGAAAGCAATATGTTCAACCAAGCCTTCTGATTCTGCCTCTAGACTGGCATAAGTCCACATGAGTTATGTTCTTTTAAATTAGAAATAACGCCATGAAGATAAGTGCCAAGTGCTCTTCTGTTACCAGTTCATCATGGAATTTCTGTTGAGGGTCATGAAAAACACTTGGCTACTTCCTCCAGATCGCACGGATGCAAAAAATACCTGTTTGAAATTAAAAAGAAGTTAGTTCAACTGCATGGTCTTTTCCCCTCTTTTCTTCAACCGTCCATCCATTTTTCTCTCACATGTCCTATCCTTGCCATGTGTCAGGTCTTAAGACTCAATGGCCTGTGTTTATAAAGTCCCTTTGGATATCGTGCATCCTACGTAAAAACTCCTGCCTTTATTCCTATGGTTGTTGTTATTCCTTATTGTGGTATTGGTCTCCAGACATGCTGAAGGGGCTGTATCTTCATTTGTAACATCTCTTTGGGTGTTCACTTTTTAAAAGGCAGTTTCATGCTAGGATAACGTGCTGAATTTCTGGACTAGGACCCAACAGGTTCTTTGTTAATTTCTAGAAAGGCACAGAAGCTTCCCTTCTCTCACCCATAAATGACAAGAAAGAAGACTTCAGGAAGGAAGGGAATTCCTTCAAATTCTCAAAGTCAAGGGGGAGTTTTAGGCCTACTATTATACAATTTCAGATTTTAATTTTTAAAATTTAAGATAAAAACATTAAATACTGTGGTCAGGGCAAGGTATTTCATGCCTACTCATTTTGGCATTTCAAGAGTTAACGCTTGGTTTCTCTGCTGATGGTGGCATATCCCAGGGCAAATGAGATCATAGCATTAACAAGTAGAACCACAGTCCATTAGGTCTGAGTCTGTTAAGTCATTTTATCAAACAACTGACAAACGTGACAAAAATTTGGGTTACTGCTTGCTTGAGCTGAATGTTAAATGTAAAAGAACCACTGTCCCAGGAAAGTAATATTTTGGGCTGTGGCCTAGCCCTTCAGTCAGCCAATACCTAACTTTGGTCCGAGGCATTTGCTTTTGTCACTAGTATAAAGTCTGCTACTTCATTTCTACAGCTTCTTCAGAAGAATGCTGTCTCTCAACAACAACTTCTTAGGAAGGTCTGTGGAAATGCTTGACATTCAGCTAATGCTACATATGAAAGTAATGCTACTCTTAGGGTCAATGAATCAAAATGGAGGACAGAGAGGGCCCACGGAAAACCACAATGAAGAAAAGAAAGGGCTGCTGTTCCCTCCAAGTTATGTGCCCCTGGCTCTAAACTTTGGGTTCCAGACACTGGTGTGGTCCCAGCCTACTCCTAAGGGTGTGGCATGGCTTGGAACAGGCCTGCTAGGGTAGGTTTTCAATTGGAGTGTAGGTATCCATACCCAGATTACTCCTAGTTTTTTGATTCTTAGAGACTGGGTAGGAGCTGGAGTTTTACTAGGTTATGTTTGTTTTCTGGGAAACTCGAAATGGCTGGAACCATCTTTGCCACCTGCAGCTACTGTCCACTCAGACCACATTAGGTCAAAGTAGTGGGCCAGGGTTGAATATAATTTAGGCCCACATCACCAGGGTTGAACTAAGACCAACCTGACCTTTGAGGAACTGGGGTGGACAAAGGGATGTACAAAAATTCAACCCATCATACTGTTTTTCTATAGGCATTTATGTCTGTGGCTTTGGGGACAGCATTTCTATGTTGGCCACAGCCACAAAGGATGAATTCACAAATGCAATACGGCTTAGCTACTAAAACCTCAGGGTTACTCTATAGGGAGGGTAAGGGAGAAGCAGTACTGGTGCAGAATACTCCTCTGAGGTGACTGATCACGCCAGATGGACACAGCTAATTTCACTGGAAAACAGTTCACCTATGACATTTCAGAAGAAACATGGCTGGAATGACACAAGACATGGCACTAGTTGAGTTTGTGATTGTGAGTTCCTTAAGGAATGGGTGACATTTTAAAAAAGCTTATATTTCTACGTGTCAAATGTTTTGGATTTAAAGGTGAATATAAGGTGATTGGTTAGGTCTTGAAAGTGACTTTGTGAAAAGTCTAAAAGTGGAAGTATAAAGTTGACCCACTGTGAGATGATTAATGATGGGCCAACTGCTCTATCTAGGTGCTTAGGAGAATTTGTGGTGTCTGCTGAGTCATCATAAGGCCTTCAGGCCACAAAAATTTCTAAGAGGTTTACAAGAAATTTCTAGATGTTTTTATGTAGTTTTTGACATGTGAATAATATATTGAGTGTTCACATGGATCAAACCAAATAATGCCATTTCAAGATAATATTGATTGTTTAACACAGATGTGATTCAAATCAGTATAAAGGAAAATGAAGGTTTCACAGGTACCTGGTGGTCTCTTAAAATGCAAACACTAATGCAAATGTTGAAACGGATTTACCTTATCATTTCTTTCACATAGAAACTTTAACCTTTGAGCTCGCTTATGCATAAATACTCCATCCAAATGTCCTGTTTCCACTGACCGGATCTCAATAGCTTTCTCGCCCCAGCCCATTATCTGATTGGAATGAATGTAGGCTGTCAAAAGGAATTTCCAAAACTGCATTAAAAACATTAGATGGGCAATAACTCACAGCATCTGTTCACATCTTAACCACAAAAATGACAAACGACTTGAGATAAATGGACAAAGCAAGTCTTACAAGAGTTATTCACAGACTGTTTTTTTTTTTTTTTTTTTTTTTTTTTGGTGTGGAATCAAATGGTTGTTTCACATTTCTTGATTTTCGTTTCATTTGGGGGGTGTAACTGCTGAAGGAGATAAGGAATGGTTAACCTACCCACAGACGTGGGCATTTCTCCCCATTGAAGCACCACATCCTTAGTTATCCGGCCATAGGTGTTTACATACACCCCCTCATCCTCATAGCAAACAAGCATTTCCATTCCATCTGTTTTAGGCAAGATGACAATAGCATGAGGAGTGATATTGCCCTGAATCTAGAAGACAAAGAAAGGCCAAGCATTATTCTTTTAAAAACTAAAACAACACCTTGACTATTCATCTCTAAGAACTGCAAAAAAGAGGTTTTTGTTTATTTTTATTGTCACCCGAAAGACTGAAATTTGCTTTAATTTAACCACTGACTTGTAAAATACCCTGGCAAATCAAACTTAGTCACTAGATTAAAAATTCAATTTACCTGTTCCTAAAAACAACATGTAAATCTATGACACACCTACTATGTACCAATCATGGGGCCCTTTACATATATAATTTCTAGCACCCAGAATAGCTCCCCAACGTAGATAGCTTTGTTGACAGATGAGGAAACTGCATCTCAGAAGGGCTTTGTGTCTTGACCAAAGCTGTGCTAGTATTTGTTGGTAGAGTTGGGATTTGTGTACATCTTGCTGATGTTCAAATTAACGTGTTTTCTATTAGCACAACCACTTCCAAAAAAAGATGAGGAGAATGTAAGCCAGCTGAATCTAATGGAGATGGCTTAAGTGGGGTCAAATGAACTCCTATCAGAATAATCTGTGGAAAAAAAAAAAAGGATTGTTTATCTGGGTGTCCAAATGGCAGAATAATTCATGGCTTGGTTAGAAAAAATATTTAGAATTACCAGTCATTAAAAAAAATCACTATTGCTGCGCACAGTGGCTCACGCCTGTAAGCCCAGCACTTTGGGAGGCCGAGATGGCCAGATCACGACATCAGGAGATCGAGACCATCCTGGCTAACACAGTGAAACCTTATCTCTATTAAAAATACAAAAAATAAGCCAGGCGTGGTGGCAGGTGCCTGGAGTCCCAGCTACTTGGGAGGCTGAAGCAGGAGAATGGTGTGAACCCAGGAGGCAGAGCTTGCAGTGAGCCGAGACACGCCACTGCACTCCAGCCTGGGTGACAGAGCGAGACTCTGTCTCAAAAAAAAAAAAAAAAAAAAAAAAAAAAATCACTACTGAAATCAGTGTATATTAATTTGTTCTAGGAAAGGAAATGTGATGTTGTGATCCCCGTAGCTGCGAATGCCATGGCTGACCAACATGTGCTTGATGGATTGGAATAAGAGAGTTGAGGATGATCATAGTTATGCCTTAGCTGCCTCAGCAGGAATGTGAGCTGTGAGTCCTTGTGTTCACCCACATACACATGAGTTAAAAGCTGTAATAATGCAGCAATGAATGGCAATCGTGTGTGTGTATGTAATATACTAAAACAACCTCTTTTAGTTATTGCATTTCATTAGAATAAAGTCCTCAAATTCTCAAAATAGCAGTCAGCAGTAGCTTCAAACATTCCTGATAGTTTCTCCTGTATGTTAGCCTTGGAATTACACACAGGACACACAATTTACACTACACTGATCCTAATAAATGAATCCATGTGCAGCATTTCCCTTTAAAAGTTATGTTTCAAGCAATATGTCAGGATAGTAATACGAATATTTTAGGGCTAGTAAGATATATAATTTGCAGGACCCTGTACCAACTGCTTTAGATCCATTACCTCATTTAATACTAATGATAATCCTATAGGATAAATCTTTTTATCCATATTTTACAGATGTGAAAGCTGAAGATTGGAGAGGCTGCCTACTGTGTCCATTATTGCAAAGCTAATACATGCTAGAGCCAGAGTACAAGCGCCACTGTGTCTGACTCCACTATACCACACTACCCTCAAGCTGAAGAAAGGAACTAAAAATAGCAAAAAAAGAATTTTCTCCAATAAATTAGTACCTGACCATTGGCTTTCTCTAACATAAAATGAACCAATTTCCCTTCAAAAACTGAATGTGGAAACTCGTCTACCGAATATAATTCATACTCTTGAAAGAAAAATATCATATTCATTTTAATCTAAAGTCAAAAGAGACAACATGTAAATGCCAAGTCATCTCTATTATGTATTCCCCAGTTTTAGGAAGTCATATAAATTAAATTTATGTATTTTAGTTATTAAAAGCAGTATACTTAATGAAGAACTAAAGTCCGTCTGCTGGTTAGTAAAGTTTGCATGACTTCTACTAAAACTATGCAAAACAAATCTCTTTCTACATGCAGGCTGTTGTACACAGAGCCCTTGGAAGTCTACTTCTGGGTACTTACATGAGATGGTATGTAGATATCATAAGAGTTTCCTGAATCAACATCAATTACATGGAAACCAGTGTGTGAACCAAAAATAACCTTTAATCTTTGACCTTCTTCTACCGTGAGATCAACTAGCAGAGGCTTGTGCTGGAGATCTGCAAAAGACTTTAAAAATCACCCCATTAGTATCCGCATCACTCAAAGAGGTATCTTAATAATTTTTTTCCTTTAGCCACTGTCTAGAGGAAGTTAATCCTAACTTTATCAAAGTGAAAAGCTAGAAAATTTCTCTTTCAGTTTTAGGTCTGTTGATATTCTGGCTCTAGGAGGAAAGGTCTAGCATCCATTTTTGCCCCTTTCCCTACCCTTTGTCCTCCAGGTCAATGAAGTTTAAGCTGGTGCACAGGTGTAAATTTTGATAATGGTAATGTATATTAAAGACCTGGTGCCTGGGTACTGCTGTTTTTTCCTGTTTATTTCTGGCCTTTCCAGTCACCTCTCTGGCCCCTCTCTTTTCCATGTAGCAACGAGGCCCATCCACAGCAACTACCCTTTCAAAGACAGCCTGGGGGATACAGCCAAGGCCGGCTGTTTTCTCAGCCTGTTCAGTGTTAATGGGCATGCTCTGGTTTGGATTTTTCTTCAGCGAATGAGTGGGCATAAGATTGGCACTTTCTCTTAATGTTGGAACCTGAGACTTGGGTTTGGGTGGTAGAGAAAGAGGTGGGAGTGGAACATCACAAGATTGATGGCTTGCATTGACTATTTGGGTTTAACTAGAAAGCAAAAAGAGAGGTCTTATCAAGTTTGTGAAAGTTCTCTGTGTTTGAATCCAGAGCCCAAGCCCCAACTAACTGTCAAGTGTTCCTCTGCCATTTTCCTTTGCTATTTTTTAACCACACTCTACCTTTGGGCCTTGAGATCTGGGACAGCATTTGTGAAACTACAATTGCCTTAGCTATAATGCCCCTGCTACCTCTCAAACCCTTCTCTTCTCATCTTTTGCTAACACCATTCTGACAGCACAGGAAGCTTAAGCCTCGTGTCCTTGTCCTATGGGAAGGCTTTGCCTCTTGCCAGTTCCACTTTTCCCTGTTCAAGTCTTTGCCTTTGCTTTTCCCTCTTTCTGGGCTGGATCTGGTCTCTCAGAAAGAACATTTTGCACTCTCTCATGTGCTCTGGGTCATAAAATGATGGCAGTAACTTCAGAGCAAGAATGGGAATGGGATGTTGATTGAAAAGCTTTTGTGGAGACAGATTTTGGCAGAACAGGACCCTTTGGCTTTTAGGAGTTATCCCTTAATTGTTATTAGTAACCTAATGCATTCCAATTTTTTTTTCCATAAAAGTGAGGTTATGGAGGGGAGCCCATTTCCATTAATGAATCTATTTTCCTGAGCACATCACAAATAAGCCATTTGCACTAGGGAACAAGGTAGAAGTGATTCAGCTCTGAAGTGGGCCTACATAGTGTTCTAAGGGCAGTTTTGCCCTCCATGGTGAATGTGGCAGAAAAGAATTAATAAGGAACCAAAGGGAGATAACAGTCATAAAGGTGGGGAGAAAAAGTAACAGCCAATGGGACACAAAGAAGTAGAAAGACATAAGCTGAGAGAGACAGAGGTGCGAGAGAAAGCAGAAGGTAAGTTTACTTGGGCTATGGATAGGTTATGTGGCTCTGAACACATCTGGGTGCCTGTTAAGTACTGGTCCTCCTGGTATTCGGGTGTCAGCTTCATGAGTTGGGGTCAACAGGACTAGCATAACCCCATCCCACTCCTGGCAAATCTCATGAGTGACCAATCCAACCATGGTGGGCACAAACTTAGACAAGGTAAAAAATGAAAACACAATCAAAATAGAAGAATGCAGAGAAACTAGGTCACTTCCGTAAGTTAGCACTGGGGACATATAAGCATCACCTGCGTTTTAGGGACTTCATCCAGAAAGTTTATGAGGATTAAAAGATTTAGAGACTCAGTTTAACTCCGAGATTCAGTGCTGCCATTTGTCTGCCTTTTTCAAACAAAGTATCGGGGAATACCCTGGTTTAGGTGGCTTTATAACAAATATCATTGCATAAGATCATAATCAATGCTATGCCTACTAACCAACCATTCTAAATGCCTCTTGAGGATGATGACTCATAGATCTCAAGGAGGAAGGCATACTCAAATTTTAATCTAATTTTATAGCATTTATAAATACTTAGTCTTTACTTTTGAAATAATAAAACCGAGAGTACCTACACTTTTTAAACAGGTTTATTATCTATATGAAAATTGGTATTGGTCTATATGGACTATTTTATTAATGGGTAGAAACTGAAAATTTTTAAAAAGCACATTTTTAGATAATCACATGGCCTGCTTACCTTAAATGCCATGAATTTATGATACGGTTTAGGAGCCCAAGCATATATTTCCACAGCATTCTTTAAGGCAATCACCAAAAATTTGATCCTTTCATATTTAACTGTAATAGAAAAATTATGAGTTAAAAAGTACATCAGGTTATTCAAGTTCTTTGTATTAATAATGAATGTATAAGCAACAATATGTAAATTTAAATATTGATGTTGGGTGTTAGCTTCATGAAGGTGATGTTCCTGGTGTGGGATTTTTTGGTCATAGATAGTGATTTAGCTTCCCTTAGCGAACTTTGGTTGGCAGAACACTTATGGCCTTTGCCTTATATTGAAGACTCTCTTCATCATCTGGAGATATAACTGCTTAGAACTGTCTTTAACACTAGGTCTAGATGTTGATATTCATTGTAATAAGAATGCATAATTTCCTTCATGTTAGCTTGCCTGGCGTTTACATTCACCCACACATAAGTAGCTGACAGCAGATATGGCAAGATGGTAGAAAAATCAGAAAATGGGCAGACATAAAGGCTGCCATTTGCTTATTATTTATATTTGAATTACAGTTAGTGAAATAATTGCTTGTTTATGCTTCTAATGAAAGGGGGTGTTAGGAGCCTTGGGTTCTGTTAATGACTTAAAGGGCTCTGAATACTGACAAATCCTTTTACTCTTCAGAAAGATGGAATATTGCTGGGCGCAGTGGCTCACGCCTGTAATCCCAGCTCTCAGGGAGGCAGAGGCGGAAGGATAGCTTGAGCCCAGGAGTTCGAGACCTGCCTGGGTAATATAGCGAGACCCCGTTCTCCACAAAAAGGAAAAAAAAAAAAAAAAAGACAAACAAAAAGAAAGGTGGAATATTAAGCATTGTAAATTCTATGGACAGAAACTTAGTTCAATGACTGAGTGTCCACATGCTTTTGCCTCCACAAAGTAGTACTCAGTAAATGCTTACTGAATGGATGAATGGAAGAACAGACTGTTGTCTGGCATTCTCTTCATACTCTTACCTGTGTGTGTGTCTCTGATATAATAATAAGCAATATTTACAATGATGACCTTGAGAGATTGAACAATCCTTTAAGTGCCTTCTGAATCTTTGCTATTAAGTGTGGATTCTAATTCTTAGAGAATTTGTAATCCACAATTGGTACACATGGCAGTCAGTTTCTTTGTAAAATATCTCAAAAGACAGAATATTCTGAGTCCTAAAGAAACTAGGCAGGAAAAATTTTAATATACTTAAATGACATTAAGTTTCCAGTTACTTGCTTTATAACTTTTCATGACATAAAGTGTTTATTAGACTATTTTTGCTCATCTCTTCACCTGAAACCTAGGAAAAGATCCATAGCAGTTGGCACTGAAGGAACATATTTCAAAATAATAAGAGCTATATATGACAAACCCACAGCCAACATCATACTGAATGGGAAAAAGCTAAGAGCATTCCCCCTAAGAACTGGAACAAGACAAGAATTTCCACTCTTACCACTCCTATAGTATTGGAAGTCCCAGCCAGAACAGTCAGGCAAGAGAAAAAAACAAAAAGCATCCAAATTGGAAAAGAGGAAGTGAAATTATCTCTGCTGATGACAGGATCTTATGCCTAGAAAACCCTAAATATTCCTCCAAAAGACTCCTATAACTTAGTAGGAGTCTTTTGGAGGAGTCGATAACTTCAGTAAAGTTTCAGGATACAAAATTAATGCACAAAAATCAGTTACATCAATAATGCTCAAGCCGATAATCAAATCAAGAGTTCAATCCCATTTATAATAACACACACACACACACACACACCCCTTGGATAATACATTTAACCAAGGAAGTGAAAGACCCCTACAAGGAGAACTACAAAGCACTGATGAAGGAACCATAGATGATACAATTAAATGGAAAAACATCCCATGCTCATGGGTAACAAGAATCAATACTGTTAAAGTGACTATACTGCCAAAAGCAGTCTACAAATTGCCAATGTCATTTTTTACAGAATTAGAAAAGACAATTCTAAAATTCATATGGAACCAAAAAGGAGCCCAAATTGCCAAAGCAATCCTAAGCTAAAAGAACAAAGTTGGAGCCGGGCACGGTGGCTCAAACCTGTAATCCCAGCACTTTGGGAGGCCGAGACGGGCGGATCACGAGGTCAGGAGATCGAGACTATCCTGGCTAACACGGTGAAACCCCATCTCTACTAAAAACTACAAAAAAAACTAGCCGGGCAAGGTGGCGGCACCTGTAGTCCCAGCTACCCAGGAGGCTGAGACAGGAGAATGGTGTGAACCCAGGAGGCGGAGCTTGCAGTGAGCTGAGATCCGGCCACAGCACTCCAGCCTGGGTGACAGAGCGAGACTCCGTCTCAAAAAAAAAAAAAAAAAAAAAAAAGAACAAAGTTGGAGGCATCACATTACCTGACATCAAACTATACTGTAAGACTGTAATAACCAAAGAAGCATGGCACTGATACAAAAATAAACATATAGCTCAATGGAACAGAATAGAGAACCCAGAAATAAAGCCACATACCTACAACAAACTGATGTTTGACAAAGTCAACAAACATAAACAATGAGGAAAGGACACCCTGGGAAAGTTGGCTAGCCATATGCAGAAGAATGAAACTAGACCTTTATCCCTTACCATATACAAAAATGAATGCATGATGGATTAAAGACTTAAATGTACCCAAAACTGTAATAAGAAAACCTAGGAAAAACTCTTCTGGATATTGGCCTAGGCAACATGTTTATCACTAACACCTCAAAAGCAAATGCAACAAAAACAAAAACAGACAAATGGGACTTAATTAAGCTAATGAGCTGAATTAATGTGGCAAAATAAACAATCAACAGAGTAAGCAGACAGCCTACATGATGGGAGAAAATATTTGCAAACTATACATCCAACAGATTTCTACAAGGAATGCAAACAATTCAACAAGAAAAAATCAATCCTATTAAAAAGTGGGCAAAGGACATGAATACACATTTCTCAAAAGAGGACATATAAGCATCCAACCAACAGATGAACAAATGCTCAATATCACTAAACATCAGAGAAATGTAAATCAAAACCACAATGGGATACCATCTCACACCAGTCAGAATGACTATTACTAAAAGGTCAGAAAAAGTAACAGATGGTGGTGAGGCTGCAGAGAAAAGGGAATGCTTATACACTGTTGGTGATAATGTAAGTTAGTTCAATCTCTTTGGGAAACAGTATGGAGATTTCTCGAAGAACTAAAAATAGAACTACCATTCTACCTAGCAGTTCCACTTCTGGGTAAATCCTAAAGGAAAATAACTTTTTCTTTTCTTTTCTTTTTTTTTAATCAAAAGGGCACCTGCATTTGTATGTTTATTGCAGCACTGTTCACAACAGCAAGGTCATGGTATCAATCTAAGTTGTCTGTTAGTGGTTGATGAGATAAAGAAACTGTGTTACATATACAGCATGGAATACTATGCAGCCATAAAAAGAATGAAATTGTGCCCTTGGCAGCAACATGGATGGAGCTGTAGGCCAATCTCCTAGGGTAAAATAACCCAGAAACAGAAAGTCAAATAACACATGTTCTCACTTATAAGTGGGAGCTAAAAATGGGGTGCACATGGAAACAAAGCTGGAAATAATCTAGATACTGAGGACTCTTAAAAGAGGAGTGGCAGGTTAAGGGCTGAAAATTTACCTGTTGGGTATAATGTTTGCAATTTGGATGATGAGTTCACTGGAAGCCCAAGCCTCACTATTATGCAAACTACCCATGAAACAAACCTGCATATGTACCCCCTAGATCTAAAATACATTTTAAAAAGAAAAGAAAAAAATCCCTTCAGATTTTGCTGATTTTCAGAGTGAAAGAAGAAATAAATAGGTTCATATTTTTAAAGAAATTTAAAATCATCTTGAAAATAAAAACTTATCTAAGCACATATAGGCTCAAATAAATCAAGAAATATTTTAAATGGCTCTTGGATATACAATTTGCTTTTCTTTTTTATTCTCATTTTATATTTTTAAAATTTCACAATAATTTGAACATAGTAGAATAATCATGTGCTACAAGAAGATGTCAGTGCTGTTGTGGCTGGAATTTCACAGGGGAAGCAAAGTGGAAACTGCAAGTGGTTCTTTGGATAACTAAGGCAAACAGTGTTTCTGAAAATTAAGCTGGTCTCAAGTTTTCTTATAGAGAATTACCAGATATTGCTCCCTGGTTAAATTTCACTTTAGATGTGTGGATATAGATCAGCCTACTAAAGTTAGGACGGCAATGATTAGAAGGAAGACATCAACAATGTTAGAAGGGCCAACAGTAGATGTGCAGGTCAAATAGGATTCCTGTAGCCTGATGTTTTTGAAAAACACTTGTCAGGTATATGCAAGAGATAATATTCAGAAATTTTACATTATTTCCTGCAATGAATTTTATTGCTCTGTAATCATACAGTATTCGTTTATGGACACAAAATTTGATCACTAGAAATTTTTGGACTAACAAATGCCAAGTAATAAAGGCAAAATACTCAAAAGGAAACAGCTTTGAAATGGTTTCTATTGCTTTCCCCTGAAAACATGACCTGCTCTCAAAGAAAGAAGCTCACTACTTTCAAAAGAAAACCAAATATGTATATGAATCTGAATTCTACTTGGTGTGAGAATGATGGGATGTATGTTTTATACTTTGCCAAATTATCAGATTGAGGACAAGAAAAGGTTAGAATTCCAGGATATCCTATTGGAAGTACCAAATAATTCTGATTCCTGAACAAAAATGTATAGTGGAGCAAATAGCTTGCACTGCCGCCCAGCCTGCTACAGAAAAACATTTCCACATGTGGTCTGCTTTGTGAATAATGCTGTGTCCTTTGAACATCCATTCCTTTCTTTAAAACAAATACTTCTTAACTGATTTCCCTGGGCCTGGCTGTGTGCTAAGTGCTGGCGAGATGTAGATGTGGCTGTGGCCACATACGTTTACAGACATTAAATGTTTATTTTTTTCCAAAAGCTGCTTTTTTTTTCTTTGAGATGGCGTCTCACACTGTTGCCCGGGCTAGAGTGCAGTGGCGCCATCTTGGCTCACTGCAGCCTCCACCTCCCAGGTTCAAGTGATTCTCCTGCCTCAGCCTCCCAAGTAGCTGGGATTACAAGTGCCCGCCACCATGCCTGGCTAACTTTTTGTATTTTTAGGTAGAGGCAGGATTTCACTATGTGGGCCAGGCTGGTCTCGAATACCTGACCTCATGATCCACCTGCTTCGGCCTCCCAAAGTGCTGGGATTACAGGTGTGAGCCACAGTGCCCCACCCAAAGGCTGCTTTTATACTTACCAATACATACATTATCTGTGTTGTAAGGTCAGGGGCTTTTTTTTTTTTTTTTTTTTTTTTTCCTTTGTAAAACTGTGAAGGGCATGTTATGAAGAGAGGAACATGTCCTTCTCAGGCAGCAAACCTTCAAGTTCACTAGCCAGCCCCAACACTTCCTAGTATTGTGTCAAGGTTATCTGGGAAGATCGCCTGGAATGAAATTAGAGAAAAGGCAGGCGGAGACTCTGCTTCAAAATAGAGTCCCCTTTCTAGTTGGCAGAATACGACACACGGAAGTTCTTGCTTTCTGAGCTCTTCTTTATAGCATGCCCCTTCTGTTTCCACATTCTGTATTTAATACACTTGATTAGATTTCAACCAACATTATGTCATCACACGATTGGACCCACTTGACTGGTTAAAATTTCAAATGTGTCTCATTCTTTTCTGAGACCACATCATGGACTCCTTTGAACTGAAGGTGTCTAAAGTTCCTCCGCCGCTCCTTTATTGTCATTCTTTATGTTAAATAATTAATGTATTTTTATTTAGTACACATTTTAAAAGCCTCCACACATTTTCTTATTTTTGTCAACTATGGATTGAACAAGTCTTACAGGTACCTATTTTAAAAAGCCAAATAATTCTACAGGACTTATGAAAACCAAGTCCCTGCCTCCCTGCTGATTCCTGCTCCCTAAAAATAACCACTTGCAACTCTTTCAACTACTTTTTCAGCAATTTGTTTCCAGATTTCTAAATAACATGATTATAATGTTATTTCCTGTTTTTTTTTTTTTCAGTCACAGACATTACTGACTTTGTAATATGGAAAGGATTTAATTTCTTGTATCATTTCCTTCTCTCTCTAGCTTCTTCTCTTTCTTATACATATGTACACACAATTTACTCCTGTAAACTCTTAAGTATAGCTATGTTTTAAATTTTTGATTAAATCAATATCAAGTGTTAAAATTATTATTATTCACAACTGAGGTATGTAGTATACCATGGTTACATTTCCTTTCTTGTTTCCCCTTATTTATTTATTTTTTACTTCCTTGTTTTCTATGTATCTGTCTCTAAGCACATGTAAACTTTCTGCTAATAAATGCCCTTCAACATGGTCAAATGCAGCAGGTCATCTATTTATACCATTTTATTTTTCTTGGAGGCATCTTTCCTGGAACCCTGCATTGTCACACTCTGCCAGGACTTATTTCTTTCTAGGCCTGTGGCAGACTTGTCACCCCAGGTTCCCTTCACCATCATTCTGGGTATTTTCTTCATCTTCCTGGACTACTAGGTTTAGTTATTTATTTTGGTGGAACACATCCTCCAGTTGCTTCCTGAGAAATGGTGCATGAAATATAAATTTTTGAGAACTGCATGACTGAAAATGTCTTTCTTTTGTACTCAAAATTGACTGATGTCTTGATGGTCTGATGGTTAATTTCATGTGAATTTGACCGGACAACAGGGTGCCCAGATATTTGGTCAAACATTATTTTGGGTGTGTCTGTGAGGGTATTTCTGGATGAGAATAACATTTGAATCAGTAGAATTGATAAAGTAGACTGCCCTCCCCAATGTGGGCGGGCCTTAGGCAATCATTTGGAGACCAGACTAGAACAAAAAGGCCGAGTCTTCCTGCTTGGTTGAGCTAGGATATCAGTCTTTTCTGGCCTTCAGACTTGGACTGAAGCATCAGCATTTCTTGGGTATTGAGCCTGCCAGTGCTCATAGTGGAACACCATCAGTTCTCCTGGTTCTCAGGCCTTCAAATTTGAACTGGACTTAGACCCTTGGCTCTCTTGGGTTTGAATCAACTTGCTGACTGAAAATCTTGAGACTTTTCAGCCTCTACAGTATAGTCATGTGAAACAATTCCTTATAATCTCTCTCTCTCTATGTATATGTAAATGTATATACACATATACATACTCACACACTCACACATATATATATATCTCCTTAACTCTTAACACAGGAGGGCTATAAAATACTGGTTGGAAATAATTTTGTCGGCAATTTGGAAGGCCTTGTCTTTTAAGCTTCTATATTGCTGCTGAGATGTCCCAGGCCACTCTTATTCTGGGTCTATTGTATGTAAACTGTTTGTTATTTATTTACTTATATTACGACAGCTTTGCCAGTTTTGAGGACCTTCTCATTTCCCAGGTATTGAAATACCATGTTGATATGTCTTTTTGTGAGTCTTTCTTTCATTCGGTATCCTGGACACTCAGGGAATCCTTTTAATATGGGATTTCAAGGCTTTTAGTTCTAGATACCTTTCTTGTATTCTTTCTTCAATACTTTCCTCTCCTTTCACTTCTTATTTTCTAAAACTCACATTACTTAGATTTTGAACCACTTGGACTGATCTTTTTATTTCTTGTATTTTCTCTGCTTTGCTTTTTGTTCTACTCTTTAGGAGAATTTCTTATCTTCTAACACTTTTATTACATTTTTCATTTCTGCCGATACCTTTTAGTTTAATTTTTTCTTGGTCTCTAAATGACTCCCCCCTACTTTGCTCTACTTTTTTTTTTTTTTAACAGCCCTTTTCTTGTTTTATAGAAAGAAGTTTTCTAATCGCTGTAAAGCTATTATAGTTTCTTGCTTCCTTCCTTTCTTTCTTTTTACATTTTCTTCCATTCCTCATTATCCCTGTTTCTTCTAATGTCCTTTCTTTGTTTGTTTAGGTTTCCTTCATATTTGTGAATTTCTCCACTCCTTGGTATAGACGGGCTTATCAACTGCTGGGTTTCACTTCAGGGTAGTTAGGCAGCAAGCTTTTTTCATGGCATTTCAAATGTTAGTACCTGTACATCTTTCTTTCTGACCATTTACTTTCTCCAAGACACTTCTTTCATTCTCTTCCTTGAGAGTGTAGGCATAGCTATTTGGGAGCTAAATAGGGGCTAGAGGGATGTGTATGTGTGTGTATTTTCACAGGCATTCCCAGCATCAGATTGGCCGTGCAAACCTTTCATCTTCTGTTGCAGCAGAGGAAGGTAGTGGCCTAGCTGCTCAGAGGTGGAGACTGGGTTCTAGAAGACTTGCTGCTCATGAATTTTCTAACAATTCTATTTTCAGTCCCACCTTACACCTCCACTTCCACCTCAGATTCCCCTGGGGCCTTAGTTCCTGGGCCTCTCCGGGTTCTGTTGGATTGATTTTGATCATTTTCCTCACTGCAGCTTCAGAATTCAGAATTTCCTGGTATTCTAGGTCTTTTTCCAGTCACTCAGCTACTCTTTTAAATTCACTGACATTTCTTCTCTTCTCTTGGTCCCACTGTCCTCATAGCCTTATGGCATTTTTATTCTTGTCGTTTTAATGAGTCTTTGGAAGAAAGTAGATATAAATATTCAAACTGGAGCCTAGGACTTCATTCTGAATGCACTCTTTCAATTTCATCAATCTGGCTTTTAAAAAATAATGCTGAAGGTTCCAGCAACATCTGAAGCTGGTCACACATGCATCATCAATCTGATAAAAAAGACTAAGTGAAACCTAACTGAATATGTCTGATTGAGTAAACAGACCAAACTTACAATTCCATGTCTTGAGACTTACCAACTTTATAATGTATACAGCCTTCCAAGTCCCCAACAGTGATCCATCCTTGTTTCTTTTCTACTTCTGGGTCATTATGTAGTATTCTGTTTCTTAACCATGAAAGATAGTAAACTCTTAGCTTATTCTTCTTTCCTGTTGAAATAATAGAGGTTTAATTTCAAATCGCTGTGATAGCTCTCACTCTTTCCTTCCCTACCTCCTTTTATTTTTGTTTTATTTATGCGCGCGCGCGCGCGCGCGTGTGTGTGTGTGTGTGTGTATGTGTTTGAAGGCCTAATAATCAGTGTCTCCAGCACTTTGTCATTAAAGTGGTGTTTCTGCCAGAACTTATGGTTAAAGTAGCTCTAAGTGTTTTAGACACATCACAAAATTATAATGTCTTTATCTTCAGGTGGTTTCTTACTTAAGCATGCTGCTCATATTCTCTCTTCCCAATGCAAAGAAAGCAGTGTCTGCTGAACTTAGTAAGAGTTAACTCTTCAACAGAGTGGTTGATCAGAGTTCCAGAACATTCTAGATCAATCACATGAAGAAGTATTGACAACTGGGCATTTTGGCACCTGCCTTTCCTTCACTGTATAACCTAGTAACAGATGTTAATGAAGACCCTCTTATTTGCCTCTTCTACTAAAGATGACAACTGGTAATGGTTTTGTTTCACTTAAATAACGAAGTTATTTTAAAAGCAAACGAGGATAATATGGGTTCAGAAATTATACTGGACAAGTGTATGGTGCTGAAGTCACTGAAAGGAATACTGAACAAAAATAGAAAAGAAAAAAAAAGGATGTGAACTTGAAAACCTAAAGTTCCGGCCGGGCGCGGTGGCTCAAGCCTGTAATCCCAGCACTTTGGGAGGCCGAGACGGGTGGATCGCGAGGTCAGGAGATCGAGACCATCCTGGCTAACACGGCGAAACCCCGTCTCTACTAAAAAAAATACAAAAAACTAGCCGGGCGAGTTGGCGGGTGCCTGTAGTCCCAGCTACTTGGGAGGCTGAGGCAGGAGAATGGCGTAAACCCGGGAGGCGGAGCTTGCAGTGAGCTGAGATCCGGCCACTGCACTCCAGCCTGGGCGACAGAGCGAGACTCCGTCTCAAAAAAAAAAAAAAAAAAAGAAAACCTAAAGTTCCCTTTGGTAAAGTGATCTTGGAATAAAGAACTCATAGGATGATAAAAAAAAAATCTAGACAATATTGAAGAGTACACAAGTAGCAAAACTTGATATACTCCATTAGATTATTGGCAACAGATAAAATGTCCATTGGGATGACTCTTGCTGACTAATGATAAATTTAGATCTATGGGTTTTGTTTTTTGGATACTTATTTTTCTTTATCTTAGGCTTTAAAAATGTTTTATTTATTTATTTTTGAGACAAGAGTTTCGCTTTTGTCACCAGGGCCGGAGTCCAGTGGCGCAATCTCGGCTCACTGCAACCTCTGCCTCCTGGGTTCAAGTGATTCTCCTGTCTCAGCCTCCCAAGTAGCTAGGATTACAGGTGTCCCCCCAGCACACCCAGCTAATTTTTGTATTTTTAGTAGAGATGGGGTTCCACCATGTTGGCCAGACTGGTCTGGAATTCCTGACCTCAAATGATCCACCTGCCTTGGCCTCTCCCAAAAAAATGTTTTATATTTTATAGATGAATATATACCAGCAGAAGAGAACTTAGTAAAGCATTGCACATGCATTTGACAGGAGAGCGCATTCATCACCTAAACTAAGGGAATCATGGTGCGGTCAGTATTCAATTGTGTAACCAAAGGCCTAGAATCCACATTGATCACAGTAGCTAGGATGGACACGAGAGCCAGTGTTTCCTCCTTTCTATGCCAATATGAATCCAATGTTAGTTCAAGAATCTTTTGCTCCTATTTTCATTTTCTACTTTCCCTATCTTTGCCTCATGAGAAAAGGAAAGCTTATACTGTTAAGAATGAAGATGTGCCACTAACAACATAATGAAGCCTGAATGTGAATTTTCTGGTTGCATTTCCACTTTTGGTAGGTGACTGGCAGATACGCAGTTTTAATTTTGATTTGGTAGTATAGCAATCAGGAAAGCAATGAACCAGAACAAAAGACTACATGGGATTAAACTCAAATGGTAATACAAAAGGAATTTACCTGGTTAACCTTATTTGGGGAGAATAAAAAGAGATGAAACTGAGCATTCAGTGGAAAGGTAAAAGAAAGAGGAAGTTTAATGACAAGCAAAAGCATTTTGTCAAAATGGAAGTACAGCTGAACTTTCCTCAAAGTTCAAACCAGTATCCCTGTGTTGTCTCTTCATGAAACAATGGCTGAGCATAAATCCATGTTCTCAAACTTGGCTGCACAATGGAAACACGTCAGAAACTATGAAAGCTCCTGATGCCTAAACCCCACCCCCAGAGATTCTGACTCTGGATTTTCACATTTCCCCAGGTGGTTATAAAGTGCAGTAGCAAGCTGGTTCCGTACTAGATGGAATGGGAGGGGAAGTGACGGGTGTTACTCGTTAAATTCCTTCAAACACCAAAAAGAAAAAAGAAAAACTTTCAACAAAACTGCCCTCTTTTAGGTTGCATTCTTAACTTGTTACAAGGCCTTCACTTTAGTCTCCATCTTTTTTTTTTTTTCTTTTTCCTATTTAAGGCTCTTTTTGGGAATCAGAAAGCTACAGAGCATAGCAGTAATGATTCTCATACTCAAATCTTTTTGTAGACTTGATCACCCAGTGTGCCAGCTGCACCTGCCAAAACATCAGTGGACTATAAGCAAGAGAATCTTTAAGGGAAGAGACTAGAAAAATTTCTGCTTACTAAATGTCCCTCTTGGAAGCCTGCATTTTGATATTCTGTCTGTATGTGGTAATAACTAGAGTACAGAAACCTTAAAAACATCTGACGATCCTTGCTGAGTCCTGACAGAGATAAAGAGCTATAAATATATAGCCTTTGTGGCGTGTCTCTGCCTAATTCAGATTTAATGCAGAGGTGAGAGACATTTTTTTGGAGGTCAAAATACCCAGTGTTAAAAAATGTGGGCAACCTCACTCTGGCTATACTGCTATACTTCATTGTCTTGTTTGTTAGCTGGGAAGGGCAGAGCTAACTGTTTCTGCAGAAATGAGGTGGACCCCTTTCCTGCTGTATGGACCTGGGGGACTCATCATCTTAGTAACATACCTGAAATTGTCACAAGGACATTTAGCCCCTCTAGCACATCCATCTGCTGAAATCGCCTCCGGTTGATCAGATTATAGACTTTGCCTTGCCCACTTCGGTCCAAAAGCATCAGGCCATTTTCAGTCCCCACCAGAAGGTTTACACCTGTAAATTTAAGAAGCACCCTAAGACTGACTTTTCACAAACTTTAATCTTCTGCATCAAGAGTCCCTATAAAATCTAAGAAACTGTGACTTGTAAATATACACTAATGGGCAAGTAGGTAAACAAACTAATGAGTGTAGAAGTTCTGACATAATAATTACATCATTGTACTTCTGGTAATGAATTTACAGTTTTCTTTTATAAAGTGTTAGCAGCATTCATACATCTAATTATTTACTGCCTAATGCACAGAGTCCTTGTCAATAGGAGCCTTAGGCGCAGATATGAAGCTAGCACAATTTGCCTTTATTCCCTTCCTAGAAAAACCACTTCTTTCTTGGCTCTCCCTATAAATCTACTTCTCTTCGTCCCCAAGGTTTACGCCACCCCTATGCAGTGATCTCTAGCCTACCCACCTTCAATATACAGTGCAATTTCCATTTCCATACTCCATTGGAAGAAAGGCCCTTCCTCCTTCTTGAACCAAAATGTAACTATCTTATGCCCCATGCCCTCAAGTTTTTACTCTTTTTTAGGGAAATGATAAACCCATTCAAGAGAAGTGTTAATAGCTGGAGAGTCACAGACATACTCACTTTAAGGGACTTCTCAGGTCTCTAAATCTAGTGCAGCCCAACACCCATGCAGTAATCCCTATTACAGAAGTACAGGCAGGTAAGTGGTTTTGTCTGGGTAGTTGTAATCCTAAAAATTTATTGCTAGGGAAATTTATCATCCACCCCGCAACACACACATACATTGAGAGGCTCATTGTGCACTGTACTTTATTAATGAACATGTAACTCTCTAGCTTCTCTTACTTCTTGTACTTCTATCTTCTGATCAACACAAATGTCTGCTTTTTTGTCCACATATTAATCCTTTCAGTATTAAATGTGGCTATCTTGTTCTCTTCTGTCTCTTCTCCAGAGGACAGAGCCTCTATCATGAAATGGTTCCTAGGCTTCACACTCTTCCCCACTAACATTTCAAATGCTTTCAGCCTTTTAAAATTACAGTTCCCCAGTCCAAGCCTAGTATTTTCAGTGGGTACATAGGGGACATGTCCTTCCTTAATCTGTATGAGATGTTTATAGTAACATAAACCAAGATTTTGATAGAATCTCATCATGCCTCTCCTGAGTTTGAGGTCCGCTAAAGCCTGCAGATCTTTTTCACAAGAAATGCAGACTGATGTTTTAAACTAAAAGGGAAGGTTCATTAAAGTAGTTGTTGTTCTTTTCAAGTTTTATCTTGTTATTGCTAGGGTTATGACCTTGGGTAATTCACAAAATACTCTGGGCTGATTTTTCAGCTTGAAATAAAAGTTTATGCCATTATTTATGCTTGTATTCCCCTTGCAGGATGTGGTATGGATCATGGAGAATGAACATGGGGTATATCACGAAGTGCCAGACACAAATTGCCTCTGATCAGATTATAGACTTTGCCTTGCCCACTCATTGTATTGTGGTAGCTAGTTCTCTTGTTGGCTTTAGCCTATCACTATTGTGTGACAAGGTTGCTCTGAATCTAATCTCGTCATCCTGGCTAGTAGAGTATCAGCTATTTCTACATATAAAACTCCTTTTGGTCTCTCCTGAGGTCAAGATAGTCCTAAGTTAGGACTCTAATACCCATGATTCAACCAGTGTTCTTTTGATGACAAGATCCACAGGCTTTTAATGTTTGAGGGTCAGTTCATTAATGAGTGGTTATTTATTTAATTTTTTTAAAAAAGCACCAACGTACCCCACAGAGCTGCACAAAGTATTTCTGAGTTGAATCGTTTCTTGTATTTTCTGATTTCTGGTGTGTCACTGTGAGGCCGAATGTTGGTTGGGTTTACGTTTACCACGGAAATCTTTCTTGCTTCATTGAGTTTGGCCTGTTCTTGCCTAAGAAGTTCGCTAGTAAACAGAGCTTTGAGAAAAAGAATCAAGAGAAGTCAGTGGCATCTTAAAAGATAACCTATGGAGATTTGGAGATGGGGCTTCAAAACACTATGATTTCTCCTTGTTTGGTTTGAATTATAGTAAAGGCAAGGAAACTCTGAAACTTTCCTTATTTTACACTTTTTTTTTGTTTTAGTAGAATAAAGTGTAACTCATTCATCAAAGCAATCTTTTATTCATTAGCAAAATAGGCTTATAGACACTACTTGCAGAGTTTAGAAAGTCCCAAATTAAATACACCATCCTCACTCTTGTAATATGGGCAAAAAAGATCTACTTTTTAAAATTCCAGATTATCAATTGAAAAACTGTCCTAAGCTGACTTTGATGATCAATTACTTGAAAAAGATTAGAAAGCAAGATTCTCCTTTAAATCAGCCAGATCTTTGTGGTGGGATGCACACACCTAGAAGTCAACACAATGTACCATGTACTTATTAAGTGCCTAATATGTGTAAAACATTGTACCCAGAAATTGTTTTGGGGAAACATCTGGTTATGTTCAGAGATCACTGACGAACAGCTTTTCCTAGGGTCCCTATGTCCCCCTGGCTCTGCCAGAAATGAAATAGAAGAGATGGAAAAAAAAAAAAGGAAAGTAATAAATTTGTTTTAGGAGTCCTACAGAAATAATAATTTTAAAAAGTCTTCCTTTTAAGACAGGACCTAAGCAGTAATCGGCTTAACTACTGAACTGAGGATTAATTTCCTTGTCAGGTCATACCAGAAATGAAGACAAAGCTGTTTTTAAAACACTGAGCCCTTCTTGCTTACCTGCAGCTGATGATTCCTCATCTTCTTCATCTTCATCAGTGGGAGACGTCTGGTATACTCTGGGGTCCACAAAGGGGGTGAATGAGGCTTTGGTGCTGCTCCCCATGCCATACTAATCAATAAGCAAGAAGATTAAGAAGAGCAGATAAATACTGCAGGAATAAACAATGCTAACAATACTGTGCTTGGGCTATAAAATGATCACAGATTCTTCAGGGTATTCAGGTGTTCACATTTTAGCACCCTAGTCAGTACATGCGTGTCTCTAGCTTCTTCCGGTATTGATTATGCACTAGCCATTGTGCATTTGTAGGACTTCGTTAATTATCAGACTGCAAGAATTGCAGTGAGAAAGTTACATTTTGGACCACATGTGGCACCTTAAAGTCTGTAAGATCACTGTCGTGACAGAGCTTACCTCTCCCTTTCAGTAAAAGCAATCTCCTATATTGACCACATGATCAATATGAAAGGCTGACACAATTGGCAATAAACTAAGTAAGGAAGCCTCCACAGCAGCACTTTATCCTGAACAGAATCAACCCAAGGGGCTTTCTCTTGGGGAGGAAAGCTTTGAGCTCTTCTACTCTGGCCTGGCGATGTAAGCGAATTGGTGTTGGCTCCAAAAGCTTTAAAATCCTTAATTCAGGGATGATTTTATGCTGGAATTGAAGATATTTCATTCCCATGATAGTTTCCTTAAAAGAATAATTACATTTACATCATTATTTAGGGACTTTATGAGGATATTAGGTTTGTGAGCAATGTACCTTAAAGGCTTACTTTAAAAAAGGAATCTTGGGCTTGAATGGCACCATGAAAACATGATGTCAGAAGTAAACGAGGGAACAGTAAACTCAATATCAAGGTTTCATGTCACAATATTCTAAATCTGAGTTTTGCTGAATAAGCTGCAATGTCAGTCATGTCCATTCCTTCTTGTCCTTTAACATCACAAACACATCTGTATTCAACATAATAAGCACATCTTTTTTGGATAAATATCTTTAACTAAAGGTTGTTTCACTTTAGTTTTACTTTTAGAGTTTTATTTAAAAATAAAACCACCATCCAAGACCTCTAAACATGTAAGGAGAAAACCACAAAGATCTAATCTGATTTAATTCAAGATTTTTCTCTCCATCCTATGAAACCAAAACCATTTCATCCTCCTCAAGGTAGAATTCCCCCTATCAAATAGATCACTTTCACGTACATGTTCACTTTTGATCTTTAGAAGATGTCTGTGAAAGAGGTAGGGCAGGCAGTAACATTTCCACATAGAGCTGGGGCAGCAGCAGAATTTGAACCAGGGTTCAATCTTATGGGGTCCTCCTTTGCACCAAGAGAGGTGTTCAGGCAGAAAATGCCCACACAGCATGAAGTTACAATAAGATGCTGTGCTTTGCAGTATACCACTGTGTTCTTTTCCCTGGGGTATGCAAAGCTCATCGACTCTATAACTTTCTAGTTCAAAGGGTGTTTCATAAAAACTTAGTGTGTGGACAATGTCAAAAATAACAGTACATGTGCTTTATAAACACACTTAGGACCTTATGTGTGATTGACAAGACTATTAATGAAACATGACTACACACTGTGAACTCATCCAACTGGTGTCAGTCATCAGCGTCTATGGGCACTACCTGCAGATTGTGTTTATTCAGACTTTTTCCTGGGACTGTTTCTATACAGGAAAGGTAATACCTAGTTTCTTCATTCTCACACAATTTTGAATTTATGAAGATGAACGCTTTAAGAACTTATCTATTTATTAAATTTTATTTTTCATAAAGAAATCATTTAAACTTTTATTTAAGTCATACTTAGTTTGACTAAATTAATGCAAATATAAACCTCAACTGTTGGCCTTGAAATCTGTATAGCCTGAAGTTTCCAGTTCTGGTCTTAGATCTGTCACAAACCAGCCGTGTGTCTTGGACAAGTCACTCAATCTCTATGAACCTCAGTATACTCATCTGGAGAAACAAGTATTGGTTCAGATGATATCTGAGAACTTTTCACTGCTCTGCTTCCATGATTTCTCCATTTGAGTATCTGCACAGGCAGCCCTATAGTAGAAAACAACCAAACAAGTTTCAAGGAGCTTGGCGAAGCCTCATTCTTGAAGAGATCATGGTTTTAGAACCCCAGGAAGGAGAGCAGAACTGTCATGCCAGCTGCTGCCCAGCACCTACTTCAGTCCCAGAGTCCATCTCCTGGGAATGGGTTGAGACGCGCCCCAGTCCCTCAGTCGGGGTTCCAGCTGGAGAATGGCTCTGCTGCACCAGGTCAGGGAGGTTGATGTGGCCAGCAAATCCATTGCTGTCACTGTGGCCAGATCGCTTCTCTCCAGATGTCTGAGGGAGCACAGCATGTGGGAGGAGTTAGAGAGGGGGGAAAAAGGCCAAAGAGTGACATCAGCCCTTACACAGCATAGGCATACGGGGCTCCAAATAGACCCGCTAGGGTGCGAGAAGGTGATATTCGAATTTTTATTTTACTTAAGAAAACAAAAAAGAAAGTAAGCTTTGCCAATATTTGGTTTTATCAATTGAGCCTGAAGCCTTACGTTCCTGCATGAGGTATAGACAGTGGTCACATATGGCATGGGGTCCCATGTACAGCGGGAAACGCTACAAAAGGGAGGGACTGAGCAGGGCCCACACTTGTAAACTCTTTTGTAGTGCTTGTGCTGTATGTAACTGCCACTTAATTATATTTACAGATCATATTACCAGGTTACAATGAAACAAACCCACACAACAGAGAAATGACCTAAAATGTTGCTGAAAAGAAGCAGTGTGTGTGGAGTACTCCAAGAAAGTATAGAGACCATACTTAACTCACGGGGCTCTTTGTCATTCACAAGGTCAAAACAACGATTAGCTAATCGGATCTGACAGGAGTTCCAAATATACTGACATGATCTAGAATACTATTTGAAAATATGGATTTACAACTACTATCATAAATGTTTAATGTCTCAATAAAGAACTATGGTGCTTTGTGATGTAGGCGGTAACAAAATAAAGTCATCATAACTAGCAAAGCATTTGAAACATCACTTCTGGTATCCCTTTTTAACGTCCTTAAGGTTTTCTTTTCTTTTCTTTTCTTTTTTTTTGAGATGGAGTCTCGCTCTGTCACCGAGGCCGGAGTGCAGTGGCGTGATCTCGGCTTACTGCAACCTCTTCATCCCGGGTTCAAGCAGTTCTCCTGCCTCAGCCTCCTGAGTAGCTGGGATTACAGGCACGTGCCACCACGCCTGGCTAATTTTTGTATTTTTAGTAGAGATGGGGTTTCACCATGTTGGTCAGGCTGGTATTGAACTCCTGACCTTGTGATCTGCCCGCCTTGGCCTCCCAAAGTGCTGGGATTACAGGTGTGACCCACCTTGCCCGGCCAAAGGTATTTTATAATGTACATAATGTTAGTGCAGTAGAAAAAAATGTATGATTTGTGAATAAATACACTGTATTAGGTGAGATGCTCTATAGTTTTTACTGATAGGATTACATGACCTAACAAGTTTGGAAGCCATTGCTCTGGAGAGCAGTCTCTGCCAAAAAATCCCAGGGAGGAAAGGCAGGATTAAAAGACAACTCTGGTTTCCAAAAGCCAGTGCCCACATTGTAGGCCTGACTAGTGTTGCACTTTTTAACTTTTATGCAACTGGCTCATTGAGGATTCTTAGCGCAGATCTGATTAAGTAATGATTTCCCTCTCTGCGTTTTGTTTCATTCATTCATTGACCCCAAATTTTTTAGTTCCTACTAAATGTAAAGCATTCTACTGAACATGGAACAGCTGGGAACAAAGCAAGCACATTCCCTACCCTCTTGGGGGCTGGCATGTGCAAGGTTTCATGCTGTTTCTTTGACCATCTCACCAGTCTGGCTTTTTATTTCTGGAGCTTGTCATGGATTTGCAATTACAGTTCTGCACCTGCCTCTGGCTGGAAGTGAAAGGAGGCACTTCTTTTTTTTCTTTTTTCCTGTTTAGATGAAACAGACTCCCAAGCTCCTGTAATGGTGCATGTAATTGATGTTTCAGGAAGTTTGAGAGATAACTGGAAAGCCTAGTGTCCTCTATGTTTCTTGGCAACCTGCTCCTGGACTACGAGCTGTCCTGGAGAGGGGCATTTTCTGGATTCATTTTGTCACAGTGGCCATCAGTAGCGTGTATTAGTGCCTATTCTCAGAGTTGAGCATTTCCTTTTCTAGATGACATTTAGGAAGTTCAGTCCTAATACATCTTATTGTGTGCTATTTTATGTGTACTGGGCAGTTTCTCCCTTTACTTCTGTTCAAATACTGAAAAGCTTTTAAACATTTTCCTCAAACTTCTCTTTAGCAAAAATCACATGTCATGTCTTTAGAAATTTTTGGCCTCTCTTGTATCAGCAGCACTCTTTCTCAAGCCAAAAACTGATGCAGACACACTGGTAAACTGATGAGCAGACACACTGGTTATCAAAGAAAGACTCAGAGAGGCTAACAAAGGGAAGTGGCTCCGATGGTGAGAAGCTTAAAGGAATCCTGTAGTATGCTCTGAATCTGCCCACTTCTGAGTCATCACCCTTTTGTTCACTCCACCAGCACCTTCTTATTAAACACTTTCTGTGTGCCACGTACTGTACTGGAAACACAAAGACAGATGTGCAACACCCCTAAGAACCTCATTAACAGAACCTCAATAATAGCTCATCTTTATCTCTCACCATTCCTGTGGGGATTGGCACAAAGATGTTCCATGTACCAACACATGCCAAGTACTGCGGTAAACACTTTATATATGACATTCCATCAGTTATCTTGCCCTAAGTGACAGGGTTCTAAGTGGTTTGAACCCAGCTGTCCTGTGGCAGAGCCCAGGTGCTCTGGGCTGCACTGTTGTATTAGGGGCCTACTCCTGGTCACAGCTGATTGAATCAGGGGTGAATGCCTGAGCCAAAAGGGACCAGATTCCCACTGGAATTCAATATTAAACCCTAGAGACATGGGTCAGATTCTGCTGGCAGTTGAACTGGGATGTGGTGAATATCTTTCAATGGAGGAAGTGGAGAGGTGAGAGCAGGAGCACGCAGAGGGAGAGAAAGCTCCTCTATGAAGACAGAAAAGAACAAAGGAGAAAGTGGAAGAAAGCAGAGATTAGGGTAAGGAGAGACAGGCAGCAAGAGAGCCAGAGACCTGCACATGAGAAGCTGCCTGAGCTCTTGTCTGTCCCAGTCCTTCAAAGAGGCTCAGCTCACTTTTACCTTTGGGTTCCTTCCATGAAACACCCTAAATCTTCCTTTACTCCTCTATTTCTGATACCTACCCTCTCCCCACTTAATTTTTTTTTTTTTTTTTTTTTTGCTTACTCTGTATTAAGTGGGTTCTTTTACTCATAACTTGTAACCATAAGAGCCTTCATGATAACAAGCTAGTGTTCTGGTTCAGTGAGGAGGATCAACACTGAAGAGATATCAGCTGATACCAGGAAGGTGCTGTGGATGAAGGTCCATGGAGTCCCACTAGAGGCTTGTAGGAAATAAGGAAGATTGAGAACAGGGACCTGCTTGGTGAAGTGTGGGCAGCAGTGGAGAATGCAAAATACCTCTTCCAGCAGATGAGCTTCCATTCACAAATGGCAGCTCACAGCTGGTGTGGTATATTCTAGAAGTGAGTAAAAAGTGGTCCTATGGGGCTCTAGGATAGGGATAGGTAGAACCACAGGGGTAAGGGTATGCACTACAAGGGGAAAATTGTGCATCTGACAAGATCATGAGTGTTAGAGCAGTATCTTCTTACAGAACCATCTAGTCCACTCCATGACAGTGACAAGTTGAGTGAGTCCTCCTATAGTTCATCCTGGAGAACTGTACTAATAGCACCCTATAAGCTAAATCTTATTACAATGAGTTTTTATTTTATGTTCTTACTTTGTCAGGGATAAACTTTAACCTGCATTTATCTTGTTTAAACATGTACTTTTGGTAATTTTCAGCTCAAGGTTTGATGATGGTTACTTTTATGTGTCAACTTGACTAGGCCATGGGGTGCCTAGGTTAAACATTTTTTCTGGTGTGTCTGTAAGTGTTTCTGGATGCAATTCGCATTTAGTTGGTGGACTCAGTGAAGTAGATTGCCCTTTCCAAGTTGGATGGGCATCACCTAATCTGCTGGAGGCCTGAACAAAACAAAAGGCAGAAGAAGGAATTTTCTCCCTCTTTTTCTTCTGCACTGGTTTAAGTGGGACATTTCATCTCATCTTCACCCAGCTTCCAACTGGGATTTACACCAACAGCTTCCCTGGGTCTCCAGCTTGCAGACAGCAGATCATGGGACTTCTCAGCCTCCATATCATATAGGCTACATCCTCACAATAAAGCAGTCTCTCGGCTGGGCGTGGTGGCTCACACCTGTAATCCCAGCATTTTGGGAGGTCAAGGGGGGTGGATTGTCCGAGCTCAGGAGTTTGAGACCAGCCTGGGCAACACAGTGAAACCCCGTCTCTACTAAAATACAAAAATTTAGCTGGGCATGTGCCTGTAGTCCCAGCTACTCGGGAGGCTGAGGCAGGGGAATTGCTTGAACCCGGGAGGCGGAGGTTGCAGTGAGCCAAGATTGCACCACTGCACTCCAGCCTGGGGAACAGAGCAAGACTCCATCTCCAAAAGAATAAAATAAAATAAAAAAATAAAATAAAATAAAGCAGTCTCTCTCTCTCTCTCTCTCTCTCTTTCTGTATATATATATGTAAATATTCTCTTTCTCTGGAGAACCCCAACTAATACAGTTTGTTATTTAAAAAACCCACATTTGAGGAAGGCAGAATTGGAAATTGAGAAGACAAACAGATTTTGGGTTCCTTAATAGATCAAATTCCTATAAGACACTGACAAATGCTATTTTCTTTTTTTCTTTTTCTTTTTTTTTAAGATGGAGTCTCGCTCTGTCGCCCAGGCTGGAGTGCAGTGGCATGATCTCCACTCACTGCAGCCTCCTCCTCCCGGGTTCCGCCATTCTCCTGCCTCAGCCTCCCAAGTAGCTGGGACTACAGGCGCCCGCCACCACGCCTGGCTAATATTTTGTGTTTTTAGTAGAGACGGGGTTTCACCGTGTTAGCCAGGGTGGTCTCAATCTCCTGACCTTGTGATCCGCCCACCTCGGCCTCCCAAAGTGCTGGTATTACAGGCATGAGCCACCGTGCCCAGCTGCAAATGCTATTTTCAAAGTGACAGGTTGTGGTCATAGAATACTGGAGTGCTATAAATAACATGGAGCCATTTAGATGTGGCTGGCAATGAACTGAAAATGTGGCTCCAAATGTCTACTTGGAGTTATTTACTGTGTCATAAAGACTCAAGCAAATTTTAAGCCACATTAGAAATCGGAGTCCTTTTATCTGGAGTCAAACAGCAACTCACTCCAGAACATTCTCCCTCATGTTTTCCTAAGTGGTAAGTTATAGGGATAGAAACCTTCTACACTTCCATTGAAATTATCCATTAACCACATTAAGAGATTTATATACCAGCACTACACAGTGTCAATTTCAGCAGCCAAGTCTATTTTTTCATTTCAGGCATATGTGAAAGGACTCTTTAAAGGCTACTTGAAAGATTCAACAAGGCCATAAAATGAAATTCTAGCAAGTTGCTTTGTGAACTAGTCTTTTAGTTATAGCCCCACTGCCAATTATTATTTCAAAGGCCTTATTCATCTCAAAACTACAGTTCCTTTCTTTCTTACAAAAGTGAGATGCCCTTTGCTTTTTTGGAGAGCAAAGTCTGCTATTAGAATTTCCCAACTCTGTCCTGGCTGAAGAGGAAAAACAGATGACATATGTTAATGTTTCAGAGGGAGAACTGGATGGTGATAACAAGTAAAAGGAGAATTCATTTCTGAGGAGAGAGTGAAATAAAATAAAATGGTTAACATTTATTGAATGCTTAATTTACTAACTCAATATCCTCAACCATCTTATAAGTTGTATGCTATTATTTATAAAATTTTATAGATGGATGCAGGGAGAGGTCAGGTAACATTTGCCCAATGTTCTCAGCCATTTCTTTCCTTCCGAGTAAATATCTGCACTCAAACTTGCATGGTGATGATGAAGTTTTGAAAAAGAAGAAAATATTGATTTTAATTTGTCAGGGTCTTTCTGGTTAGCATGGACACAGTGGGGAGTTACTGCATGTCAGAAGGACAGATGAAAGGGAACATGTGCCACCCCCAAAATGAAATGATGTTCCTAGAGTTTTAAAAAGAATTCAACCAAAGTGCCAAGGTACATTTTTAAAGTAGATCTGCATATTTCTTTGTTCTTTCAATAAAATAACTTAATGATTTTTTTTTTTTTTTTTTTTTTGAGATGGAGTCTCGCTCTGTCACCCAGGCTGGAGTGCAGTGGCCAGATCTCAGCTCACTGCAAGCTCCGCCTCCCGGGTTCACGCCATTCTCCTGCCTCAGCCTCCCGAGTAGCTGGGACTACAGGCGCCCACCACCTCGCCCGGCTAGTTTTTGGTATTTTTTAGTAGAGACGGGGTTTCACCGTGTTAGCCAGGATGGTCTCGATCTCCTGACCTCGTGATCCACCCGTCTCGGCCTCCCAAAGTGCTGGGATTACAGGCTTGAGCCACCGCGCCCGGCCAATGGTTGTTTTAATGTTAATTTAACTAGATAAGATGATATCATCATTTCTTGGAACTATTGAGCATTTTTTATACGAAATCCACAAAGATAAAACCGTGGGGAGAAGAGACATAACAAGGCCAGTGATGCTATTCAGAGAGATCATTCATTTCTGTTTTCCTGTTGTAGGAAACATCTGAGTTTGCAATTTTATATCCTCAGGCCCAAATTCCATATTCTGATTTGCATAGGTCCTACTCTCCTACTGAAGAATTTGCACTAATATAATTAAGTCACACTGCCAAAGCTTAGAAGAATACAGGAAAGAAGGCAGCAGACAATTAAAATCACTCAACTATTTAGAAGCACAGGTCCTCCCTCCCCCAAGAATTCCCCATACTTAAAATACATGTCATAGGCATTCTCTGTGAAAGCTTTAATGTAAAAACCACTTAAGAAATGGCATTTCCTCTACACAGTTTTTATACCAACTTACCTCTCTAATCATCAAGGTTCCTTCTCTTGAAATACTGCCACTGAAAGTGTCTGCGTGAGAGGTCTCTAGCCCATGCGTCCCCACCATTCCCACATTGTACTGCTCGTTGCTCCCTGGAGCTCCTGTTGGTCTGAAATGAGAAGGAACAACATTCATGCAATGTATCTTTAGGAAATATCTGTTTCCTGTCCATATTCATTATTTGTGTTATGGTAAAATATACATTTTAATAACATAAAATTTACCACATTGTACCAATTTTAAGTGCACATGTTAGTGGTCTTAAGCATATCTCATATTAATTTTAATGTTTGCTGATGTCTGGACTGGCCCCACTTTTGCAGCAGCCCCTCTTGACCTCTTTTCTACCCAGTAGCCAGACTGAGCAAGCGTTTGGCTTTACATGGAAAAAACACTGAAGTTGGCACCAGGAGTCACCAGGCTCTGCATGATCTCCCCCGACCCCCACCTCCTTCTTTTGAGCAGCAGACAACCTGACCTGCTTTTATACATGCTGTTCCCTCTGCCTGGAAAGCTCTTTCCACTCTGGCCTTGGTTGGTTCCCTCTCATTCATCCTACATGATGCTTTCTGTGAGAAGTCTGCATTTATCACCTATGTCTTATCCCAACAGCCCCTCTCCTTTTCTCTTCACCCTTTTTCCTAAATAGTTCTCATCACAATTTGCAATTATCTTTTGAATTCTCTCTTTCTCCTTCCCTCTCATTGCTTGTGAGGGCAAAATCCTTGTCTCTTTGCTCATTATTATTACCCAGTACCCAGCCTAGAGTTGTCACTTACTAGGAATGCAAAAAATAATCATTAGATCCATGGGCTTTATGCTTCTATAAATAAGAAATATTTACTAAGAACATTCTGGCTTATTGGGGCATCCATAAACTAGGGGGTTTAACTTAAACAACATTCAGCCTCTGTAATCATCCTGCATGGTGGTATATTTATTTTCATTTCTTTTCTTGCTATCGTGTTTACAGTATAATGAGAGAAGGTAACAGGATCTCACCATACTCCCTGAGAACACAGACTGATGTTTCCTGTGTCCTGTAGCACAGAGCACAGTGCCAGGGCTCAAAAAGTGATGACTGACTGCCCATAGTGAGCTTCGCTCTCATCAGCAGTGCCTCATTTACATGACACAGAATTTCTCTGATTTAGGAGCTCAGGGGAATTGAGAATCGCACAGGTCACGCGGCTCAACCACAGGTTGAGATTGGTACAACATGGCTTCTGGAAGAAGGATTTTGGTGGTTAATGCGATACTTGTTGTTCTCCTTTTGTAGCATCTGCCTCTCTTTTAAAGTGGGTTTTCTAAAAATAGGAAAGTTATCAAGGCTTGTTTCTCTCTAGGCATATTAATTGCAACTTATATCATTTTGTTCTTTTATTTTCATTGTTTCTTATATATTTGAAAATATCTCTGGCCTCTTGGATCTTATGTAAGTCCAAAGAATTACTGGAATCTTTCATCTAAGAAACAAGAAATACACCAGATTTATGATGTCTCCGGGGCAGAGAAAGACATATTTCAAGGATTTTTATCCATAACAGACAGGTGAACAGATGACAGGATGAGTCCAGACAAGAAAATGTATAGTGAAGAAGCTTACATTGCAATTACTAAACTGGACCAATGGATTGAATGAATCTAAATATGGGCTAGAACTGATGTGTTTGGGAAGAAATTCCAAAGAGGCATTTGCATTGTCAACATTTCATTCCTAGAAAGGAGCTTTTAATGGTGTTCCAGAGACATGGGAAAAAAACTGAATTCCCGGCATTTTGATAGATTGGTAAATCATAGTTTTCAAAATATCATTTCTTCACTCATTTGTTTATCTTGTGTGTATCTTTCATTTTTTTCTTGCTCTTCTTTCTCTCTTCTTTCTTACTTTGTGCCTTAAGTACTTGTTTGGAACAAAATGATATAAAGCCGACAAATCAATGAAGTATTTATCAAGAGTCTTCCATAAGGGCAGCCACTGTTCTTCTTTATCAGACAGGGATTCTTTGCTATTGTCAGGGGCTCGGTTGGCCTGGTGGCATCTGCCAGGCTGATGCTTGTACAATCAAATTCTCCTGTCCTAGTCAGACCTGCTTCCTCTGTTACCTGAGTAACAGTTTCTTGCTGGCCACCCCATCTTCAGTCCTTTCCCCTCATATCCACTCCTCACAGCTGCGAAAGTGAGCCTTCCAAAACACAAATCTGACCAAGTCCGAGTCACTCTTCTACTTTCAATCTTCAGTAGCTTCCCATCAACCACAGGATGAACTCCTTACTGTGGCTTACAAGCTGTCCATTATCTGGTTCTTGCCTGTCTCACTAACCTAATTTTTTAACAAAATCCTGCTCCAACTTCTAACTCTACCAGCATTTAACTTATAATATTTTCCTATGCACATTATGCTAGAAAATCCCTGGTGATTTTAGCCTACCCTCTCTACCTGGAAGATTCTTTTCTATTGTCTGCCTCCTTCTGGCTAACTCATTCTTTAAGCTATAGTTCAGGTACCTCCAAACCCATCCCAGCCTCACTGGAACGGTTTAGGTGGCTCTCCACTCTCCCTCCACATTGCCCTTTGTGCATCTCTACCACTGCATTCAATACACAGTCCTGCAATGATTAGATCTCATTAATGTTGGTATTTTCAGTGCCAGGCATGGTGCCTGGAATGCAGGTAGCACACAATAAATGTTTATTAAATCGCTGAAGATCTTGGGTCAAGGGCTTTGTTTAATATCTAACAAAGATTTCATTCAGGTTTATTGTAAAAATATAGCTCTTCTGTGAATTGATGAGTAATTGGCTACCAGGATATTATTTGCATATTTAAAATGTCTTGAACAATCAATGTTAAGTTTTGTAATTTTATGAAATTGGGTTCACTAGGATGTGCCAAAATAATTTTCTTATAATTGAGTGGTTATCATAGAATAACAAAAAATCTATTCAGATATGTCATAGAACTTTACAGGAGAAAGAGTTAATGTATACACATTTTAAAAAATCATTGAGATCAGAAGCTCCCACGAAAGAATGTTAAAAACCATGATAAAAGAATCTCACCATATTACAATTGTATGAACAACTTCAGTGAGGAGAAATGCGGGAAAAAGGCATTGATGTAAGTAACCTTGGAAATGAGTGGAGTCTGTAATACTAAAGGCAAGAGGAACTGCACATAAACACTGTACATTCTAGTTGACAAAACTGTTTCCCATGAGAATACAGGTTAACCAATTTGATATTGCTATACAAAAATACTGGATGTGCACAATTAAGTAAATATGTTGTTGATATGGTGTGGCTGTGTCCCTACCCAAATCTCATCTTGAATTGTAGCTTCCATAATCCGCATGACATGGGAGGGACCTGGTGGGAGGTAATTGAATTATGGAGGTGGGTTTTTCCTGTGCTGTTCTGGTGATAGTGAATAAGTCTCATGAGATCTGATGGTTTTATAAAGGGCAGTTTCCCTGCACATGTTCTCTTGCCTGCCACCATGTAAGACATGCCTTTGCTCCTCATTCACCTTCCACCATGATTGTGAGGCTTCTCCAGCCATGTGGAACTGTGAGTCCATTAAACCTCTTTTTCTTTATAGCTTTATACACTCTCTGGTATGTCTTCATAGAGGTATGAAAATGGACTAATACAGTGATTGATGGCAGAAGCCAGGTTTCTGACTGTTGGAATGGGAATTTACAAATAAGCAAGGGGAGGAGGTTAGAGTGATCCATGTTGTTGTGATGGATTAGAGTTGGAGATGTCAGTATGAATTCACATTTAGCTTGATATAGGTACAAATGGCTACATATAGAAATATTTGTATATACATGGGTTAATGTACTGTTAGGGAGGTGGCAATGAGAGTGATAGACAGGGCTCAGGCGTTAGATAACTGTTATCCTTTAAAAGTTGAGAAAGCCATGTTGTCAAGCATGGGGGCATGGATTAGCAGTTCTTGTGACTAACACACACATATTTCCTTGCTGTGTTAGCTGAGAGGGCCTAAAACAAGTGACACTGTAGCAGTAATGAGCATACTGGGTGCCTAGATATTGGCTTCTAATATCATCCAATGAAGGAATCAGGGTTACTGAAGAAGTGACTGTTTCCAGGACTAGCATAGGAAATATACAAAATGAGTCCGGATTGGAGCATCTTGTAGTGTCAGAAAGTAGAGTGTTCAAATGCACACACATGTACATGCACAACAATACCCAAACACAGGTGGTGGCATGTCAGTCGAAGAGGCACAGGAGCTAATTGAAAGAGCTCCCAATGGTCAAAACTAGAAAATTTGAGCAGCAAAATAAAGAAGTATTGTATCCACGAATCTATACTGATATAAATGGTGAAATAAATTAATAAATAACTAGAGAAGACACATCAGTGCAGAAGAATTCTAAATAAATTATGTAGCTAGTTTACCCTACAGGAGGGAAGCATGATTCTGCACTCCTCAAGTGTAGGCTGTACATAGTGGCTTCCTTCCAAAGGGTACAGCATAGAAAAAAGGAGAAATAAAAGAGTCATTTTACAGTGGCGGAATCTTCCCTTCTGGAGCAGGTGCTGGTATTTGAGGGAAGATACTAATACAGAAGGTTGCCTCTTTGACTTGCTTGATGTGATGCAAATCAAATTAAATGCCTTTCCTTCCATTCTTTTTATTCTATAAAGCTTTTTTTTTTTCACCCCGATTATAAAGTAGTCCATGCCCATCATTTAATTGGGAATATGCATAAAATAAAAATCTTCCATAATTATATTACCCAGAGGTAATCATTTCTATAATTTTGGTGTATTTCCCTCCACTCATTATTTTTCTATGCATGCGGAATTGGGAAATAGTGCAATTGGTGAGTTAGGGAATATAAACTTAGTTAAGTGCACTCTCACAAGTTATATCTTATAAAATAAATGCAAAACCAGCACAGTGCATAGAAAAAAGCTATTGTTTTAAACATCGGAAACCACAGCTGTTTGTCCAAATGGCTGGTGCTCCATTTCTGAGAAGCTTTTCTGTGTTTACTTCATGGTGAGAACTGTGCTACAATATATTTTTGTTTTCTGCTTTAAATATATATAGCACAAAATATAGAGGTTTACCTTAACAAAAGAAAATAAAGGTAATAAGAATGTATGTAAGAGGCACTCTGGTCCCCCAATACTCAATTCCTAAATAAACTATTGTTTTATAATGAACTTTTAATAGTATGAAATTTCTCAGGCATGCAACCATCACATTGTAGAACAGACTATATATATTTTATATGCAATATAAAAATACATATATTTACAA
This sequence comes from Rhinopithecus roxellana, assembly GCF_007565055.1. Lineage (NCBI taxonomy): Eukaryota > Metazoa > Chordata > Mammalia > Primates > Cercopithecidae > Rhinopithecus > Rhinopithecus roxellana. The sequence continues at coordinate 117,135,648 of NC_044549.1, read as the reverse complement.
ATTGAAGTAAACATACACACATTTGTACCCTTCGTACCCTTATTTTCTCACATATATAATCACATATTTTAAATGTTCTTTAACGATCATTTCCATCTATCTAAAATTTACCAATCCCTTAAGAACCATGTCAAGTCTTGCCTCCACTATCAGCATTCCATGATAGCCTCAGCTTATTATTTCTTATGTAGATTATAGTAATAGAGCCTCTGAATTGCCTTATCAGTCTCTAGTCTGTTCCCTTTTCAAATCGTCTTGCTGAAATAATCTCCCTCAAATATAACACTGAACTCAAGATACATTCAATGGTTTCCAATGGCTACATATAAAGAGCACACTTCTTGATCTGATTTCACTAGTCCAGACTCCCCTCCACTCCATACACCATACATTCCCACCAAAGTCAACTTTCTGTGTCTTTACTTCAACTCTTCCCCCTGCTTGGGATTCTAATATTACCTCAAGTTTTTATCTTGCTGACAGTTATTTGCATAGAATTGGCTATAAACTCTTCTTCAAAGTCAGAACCTGCAAATTCAAATCAGTGCAATTAAATGTAAATTATAGTCACTGAAGACCCACTGTATTCCAGATACCATGCAATGTGTTAAGAGCAAGAGAGATGAGTAAGGCGTAACCCTTACCCTGAAAGATATCATAGTCCAGAAAAGGAGACAAAGACACATAATAAACAACCCTGATTCAAGGCAGTACATGAAGATGCAGGAATACACACAAGATACAGTGGTAGCACAGAAGAGGGGGCAGGTTCTACCTGTGCAGGCGGGGCTGTGAGTAGGTGATTTCTAAAGGAACAGGAAATGCCAGACAGAAGTGCAGCATGGTCTATTCAGGAAATTTTAGAAAGGTGGGTGTTTCTGCAATGGTGAATAAGTCCTAGATTTTCCTTTAAAGGTAGGAGGGTGAACACCATTAATAGCCTTGCAAAATATGATAGGGGACCTAAAACCCAAATGCTAATTAACATCTTTGGTTGTTCCTCCAAATATTTATATTAGCCTGCACTCTTCCATGTGTCATTTTGTCATTCTCCAACTAGCATATAAACTTTTAGAAGACAAAATCCAAGTACGAACTTATCAAATTTCTCAAGGTGGCGAACACATAGAGTTTTAGCAATATTTTAATTTCATGATTAAAATTCATTTCATGAGTTAATTCCTGATACTTGCATGCTCAATGCTTAAAAGGAGTTGAAAACATCTGTCAGAAGAATTAAGCAATTCTGAGTCAAGACAAAAACTAAAAGGGCCAGCACGTTTTGCAGAAATGTTCTGGATTAGTGATTTTGCCTCTAGAACAATTTTATTTACTTTAAAAAAGGCAATTTAATGCAATTTGTTTCAAAATATCATATTTTAGCATATTTACAGCTGTCAAAAACTGGGTCATCAACAGCAAAATAACCAGTATGGATTTTTCAGCTATGATAATTAGATCTGCCTCTTAGAATTGCTTGTACGTAATGATGTTAATCAGTGGATGACATTCCCTTTAGACTGGCCAGCCCTGCCTCTCGAGTTCTGCTGAATTGGACAATAATTTGTGGCCTGAAATGGCTTCTTTTCTACATAGAGTGAGTGTGATCTGATATTCAATGCTAGTAGCTGAGCCAAAGAAATAGAGGTGTGATTGAAGTGTGAAGTTGGAAAAATTAGCATCTCATTCTATCAAGGTTGTAGCAGACCAGGGCACAAACACCTTGTGTTTACTAGGTGGAGGAATTGGGGAAGCAACAGGAGATAACAACAGGTTCTTTCATGGGATCCACTCCAATAAGAAAAAAAAAAAAAAAAAAAGCTTCCCCCTCACCTTAAAAAAAAAGAGAAAGAAAAATAAAGACTACAATTACTAAAGAAAATATAGGTAGGTATAAATATACATGTAGATATATTAAAAGAAAACCACAAAGAGACTGACAGAAAATAGGTGGCAGAGACGTAGACCACAGAAAAATGGATCAAGTAAAAGAAGCCATGGAGGGAATAAAGTAGGAAATCATAACGGGGATATATGTTGGAACTTTCTCTGCATGATTATTTGAGTCCTGATTCTTTTGCTGGGATGGTAACGCACGCTGGCTTGTGCATTTCTCCTTGCTTGTTGGTGGTAGTGTTGGTAATGAAATACATGTTTTCTGTTGTTAATTTTAATTTCTAAATGTCATTGCCCATGATTTCAGTCTTTCAGTTTTAGAGGGGAAGGCACGTATCAATGGTCTGGTTGTCGATATTGTTTGCCTTTGAGATGAAAAGAACCAAGAGTCACCAAAAGGACAGTCAATCCATTGGCAATGGATAAAGTGTATGCAGTCTAAAAATGCTACATATTCTAAGTGATGTGTCCATAGAGAGAGATAATTATTGAACTATTCTCCAACAAAAACCCAAGTCCCCAAAGTCAATTTATCTTGCCACAGACCCATATATAATCTTACATTTAACTCATATTTTTTGTACTTTTATTTTGGAAACCTAGTCCTTTCCTTGTCTACATTTTAAAAGTAGTTCTCTTACATCAGTCTGGGTATGTCGCTGACAGCCACTGTCCCATCATGGGTCTCACTCTCTCCATCTTCCTCCTCTTCCTCACTACTTTCTGACTCCTCACTGGAGGAGGAGTAATCAGTCACCTTCTTCATTGGGCGGTTTGTTTCTTCAATCCGGAGTTCTCTTAGTTCTTTGGCTAATGCCGTCAGATCCTATGAAAGAAAAATTTGTTCAGCATATGAATGGTAGATTTGACCAAAGCTACATCTCTCAGCAAGTCAGTGCTCCAGCTTAAGCAACAAGAAAAAAAAGCTCTATATAGAACTGTGACAAACATAGTTACTGCATGGAACTAAGAAAATGATGTTTGTAGCATGTAGAAGCTAGAAAAGAAAGATGAAATCAATTTAAACTTTGTTCAAAACCAATAGCTAGACTGAGACTGTTCAGTTCTGAATATATATATGTACATATGTGTATGTGTGTTGTATGTATACACATATATACAAACATTGGGTTCTCATTTTATTTTGGAAAGGTGAAGCTGGTCACCCCCAGAGTTAATGGGAAAATACATGGGATTAGAAATTGTACCCCGGTATTCTGGGACTCCTGCCCAAGCCACAGTGATAACTTTTCCCCTCTTGTGATTGCTACTGTACCAAAATCTAGCATCAGTCATAGAACAGAGCAATTCCCAAGGTTCCAGCTACTACAATGACTCATTTGGTGTGTCATCATTCCCTGGAGAATAGAGGTACCACATCAAATCATGGCCCATCCTAAAGCCTAGCGCCACTGAAATTTACAGTCACAGAACTGAATTAATCAAGAGGAACAACAACAACAACAAAAAGAGTTCTCTTCCAAAATGATAGGTATTTCATTTTCTTTTGTTTTAAATTCCAGTCATCTGGCAAAAATCCTGGTGAAGAACACTAAAATGAATGTGCAAATACCAAAAGGAAGAGATAATTTTGAGTTTTCCATGAGTATGATGAAACCTTTAGCCTTATGGATGTGATGATGTGGTATTTAATCACCAGGCATACTGCAGGCAGTGTGCTGAATATCCGACTACCTTTTATTTCACATGCTTTCAGAGCAATGCAGAGGGAAGCAGTTCTGCAAAAGCATGGCCGCTCTAATTTGCATGGGTTAAACTGCCCATGGCACACAGCATGCAAATGAGGAAAAAGCAATTTGACATCAGTCTTACCATTTCTCCCTATATTAGTGACCCATGTGGGAATCAGAGCATTCAGTGAGAGACAGGGGATTAGGGAGAAAGAAACTCATTGAAAAATACTAAATCCCACAGTTTTCTATGGCCATATTCTCTCTTTATTTCAATCCAAAAATGTACACATCCAATTCACCTGATTGTAGGATTAGAGCAACCTGGGTGATGACATTTGATAATCTATCCTAACTGGTTAAAAGAAAAGCTGTGATAAATGTGTATAGTTAAATTATAATTTTATTTTAAGAATACAACAAGACATTATATTTCTCTACTGCCACCTGTATGTCAGACATTACTATTTTGGTTCACACTAGGAAAGGAAATGCTCTAGGTGTTTTACGTGGTCTAGAAATTTAGGCAATTCATAGTGTTAACTGAAGGGTCATTTCTTTCTAATTTCATAGAAATCAAAGGGAAAGCAAAATGACTTTTAAATTTGTCTTGACGACACCTGATTTGAAACCCTTAAAAAATGGAAGCTTCTCAAAATTCAACCTTTGCATTACATACAAAAACACACTTGGCTAGGGCTTTTGCACACAGGCACACTTGCACATGCCTCAATCTCAGTGAATGTATTTGCCCCATCTGTGAACGTGAAAATAGAATTGTATTTAAAAGGCCCAACTGTGTTTAAATATAATGTATATTATAAAAAGAAGAGGAAAACCATAACATAGGTATAATTGCATGCAAATTTATTTCTGGTTTCTTTGGCAATTAGTCAAAATAAGAAAAGCTAATATCTGAATTTCAACTTTTACTTCTTATTTCCTCCAGGCAATTGTCAATGCTTATCTTTATCAAATGAAGAAGAAAGTGAAGGGTATGCTATTCTTGAGTACTTTGGGAAAATAAAGTCTAGATATTTGTCAAAGCTATGAAAGAAAAAGGATATTATCATCCTCCAAACCAGTGAAATAATGAAAAATTAGATCAATTTATTTTGTATTCTGATATCTATATATTAGGACCGTGTTAAGTCTCATCAAAGAATATAGCTAGCATTTAAAATGTTACTTGTTATTAAGAATTACATTTTATACAATTTAAAGAGAGAATATGGTTTAAAAGAGTTTATTTCCATTGTCAATAATTCTGAGTAAAATATAATACTATTGGTTATGGTTTATTTTAATTAATGATACATTTTCCCCAGTGCTTTATTTTCCTTATCTCTGACATTTCAAAACGAGACAAAGGAAATTCTAAAAAATCAAAATTATTTTAGAAATATTTAGTCCACAGGCTACTGATTTAAAAAACTTTCGCTTGTTAAAACGACCTACATTTTTCTAAAGATTGTATTTAGAAACACTTTAAAGTTCTGAACTGCTTAATACTTTTGCTTTTAATTATAATTTTTTGCTTCTGTGTTATTAAAAAGCTCTGCCCTGAAACATTAGAAATAATTGAAAATTTCCTTTAATTGTTAACAGTTTGGAGGCGAGACATATACGAGAATCCCTTTGAAAAGGTAAAAATAATGAGTAATTCAAAAGTAATTATCTGTAGTCAAAGAAAATTAATCTTCGATTGCTGAGAACCTATGTGTTCAGCTGAGGTTTTGTTTCTTATCCATCCAGTATTGAAAAATTTATAATAGCAAAGTTATAGGAAATAAACACAGTCTAATATTAACACCATTGGGTTCAATTCCATTTTCATATATTTTATTCTTTGACAATACAAATTTCCCCATATAACGAGCTTTCATGGTAATTTATTACTTGGCTGTCTCAAGCCTGGAGCTAAAAAGTATTTAAAAAACAAAATAAAATGCTGTTTATCATGAAAATGTTTGAGAACATATAGCTAAAAAAGAAATATGGCAAAATGGTAAGATTTTTTGACTACAGAGTAAATGTGAAGATAGCTAAGAGGCTTCTTTAACAGTTTTTAGAATCAACTAGATATAATTTTTCATTCAACAAAGGTTGTTTAACGATTATGCACACGTTGACTAGAAAGGTGCTCTTTTAGGTCCCTTTTTAGAAACAACATAGTTTAGTCAAATATTAGTTCAATTTTTGAACTATTTTGTTTAAATTTTTTTAGCTGTTTTTTTTTTTCTCTTTGTATTAAACTGTTTTCTTTTTAGGAACTCTAAAGATATGACATTGGGCAAGCCACTTAGTTTCAATATCCTCATCTGAGGGAAAAGGGGGGTTGAACCCTTAGTTATTGCTCAAATTCCATCCAATCTAAATTGATGTGCTCTGAAATGTTTGATTCCCACATATTAATTAAAAAAAAGTGGTAAAAACAGTGTTTTCTTATGTATATAATCTTTGTGAGACATATTTAATTGTGCCAACAAAAAAGGAACATTTATTTTCAGACTATATTAAATAATTAGACTATGCTGCAAAAATCTCCTATTCCATTAGAAAGCAATGTCAAATTAATGTACACTCCCACAAATTAATTTTTATAAAAAGTTAAATCACTAGCAATAACAATCAACAATATTTCAAAAATGATTTTTAGGTTTTTCATTTCAATCCCAGTTATCTAAATTGTAAAAACAGTGTGAGGAAAGCCCTACCAAAGCCTATGAATGGAGAAGGGAGAAAGGTGTGGTTCAAAGTTTCTCAATTATGGCACTGTTGACATTTTGGGCCAGATAATTCTTTATTTTAGGGAGTTCTCTGTGCACCATAGGATGTTTGGCAGCACCCCTCTGCTCTATCCACAAGACACCAGTACCACTGCCTCCCACTCTCAAGTTGTGACAATCAAAACCGGCTCCAGATTTTGCCAAATGTCTCCTAAGGGAAGAGGAGCGGAGGAATCAGCCCTGGTTGAGAGCCACTGGGTTAGGTAGAACCACTTTATTTTAGTGGTTTGGATCAGTGATACTCAAGAGATCGGGATAGGGCTTTTCTAACCCTACATAGCTCCAGAGATTTTAGTAAGCAGGTCACACCCCCTCAATTATTTGTAATGACTTATACCTCCATTGCCCCCTTTCATCTCTGTCCAGTGTGGTGCAGTACACCAAAAATAAGTAGAGCAATTTTTCAAAGCCTAAAATATTATCGGTTAACCAGATGAAATCTGTGAGAGCCTTTTCCTTAATGAAAGCCCCTCCAAGCCAATTTCTGAACTCATGTATTTCCTCTTGAGTTGTGCATATGCACAACCGTTTTATTGGGAACTGTAGCGCCAGAACTTCATTGTCTTTCTTTACCTGTTCTGGGAGAAAAACTGACAAAAGTTGTGATAATCCCTGTCCTTCTCGCTATTATGAGAGCGAGGGGCAAGCAAGGCCATGGCACAGAGCAATTAAAAACACACTCCCCTCTTCCCTTTCTGTAAATGCCATCCACACACTGCAAACATGCAGAGTCCCTTATAAGCAACAATCCTTCAACTATGATTATAACTGTCTCAGTCACTCTGGGTGGTGAGGTGGCCATAAGTCTGAAAAAGTGAAGCTCTTTGGTGAAGACCAGATGCATGGAAACATGCTTCTCCCATCTGCCAAAATAGCTCCATGCCTCTGGTCCCAACCTTAATCAAACCCTTGGCTTTCTGCAGCATGTTACACATCATAAAATGCTTTCACAAACATTACCTTAAATGATCCTAAACAATCTTGTAAGTGGGATGGGGAGGTGTTTTTATTCTCATTTTACAGATGGGGAAACTCTGGCCCAGAGAGGTTATGAGACTAGTTTCAGCCAGTTATTTACTGGGGGAGCCAAGATTTGAATGCAGCTTGCTGACCTCAAAGCCAGTGCTTTTTCCATATAATTTCACAAAAGTAGTGCTCAGCAGAACTACAGCTTTAAAGCCATGATGGTAGTCTTTAGATTCCATGCATTTAGGACTCTTTGCGAGGCCTGGATCTTAAAAAAACAAATTCTACTCTGCTGTATTCATGCAGGTCTGACAAATAGCAGTAAAGCAGTCATCCTTCTTAGCAAGCTACCTACGACTGACAAAGCCATATATTTTTCTAATGGAAAACGTCTCCACAGATAAGGAAATAAAGTCACTTAACTTTCCAGGATTCATTAACTAAAGCTGATGTTGCTGCTGATGCTGTTGTTAATGTCCCACAAAATTAATCTAACAATACCTACTTACTCCTTGTTCACAAATCACACACACTAAATTTGGAGTGCCCTAGAATGATACCTCTTTTCTTGTTAGTAAAACTGCTGAGAGCCATTCCCTAGCAAGGCTGGCAAGTACAGGTTTGCTATTGGAAGATACTGGAAGGAGAAACTGCCATTAATAAAGCATGAATACTTGTCATTAGCCAGACTGGAACATTGGAAGAGTGACATTTTAGCTTAGAAGGAAGGTCTCTGAAGCTATATGGGTAGGTCTGAGGGTCTTAAAACTGGCTTCCATTTGAAGGGGCTCTCCTCCCAGCAGATTGCTGCAAACCGCCTCCCAGCAGATTGCTCCCACTGGCCACCTTTCTGAATGTCAACATTAGGAAATAAGTTTAATATTTACATTTTGTGAAAGCATGACCAAGAAAAGGTAATACTAACCTCATCTATAGCTTTTTTATAGCTCTGAAATGAGAGGAACCCAATCCAGAAGAATCCACAGAGGGAGGAAAAGCCAGCAGAAAGGCAGCAGATTAGACACAAAATTGGAATTGTTAGTACGCAACTGATAAATACAAAAGGGCGAAGAGAATGTCAACCCAGAATGATGCAAATCTCTTCATTATTACTCTCAGTATACGTCCTTACTTTAAGATGTTAAAAAAGAATAAACCAAAAAGCTTCACGCTCATTTCACAGAAAAGATTCTCAAGAGATTTAAATAGAAAAAGTAGATAGTAATTCATCCCAAATTAATTTTCAACTTTCAAATTTCAGCCTCCTACTCCTCTTTAAGACTACTTGGGGGTTTATCATGTTACAGCAGTGAAGCTGAATATTCAGTTGTTAGGACACCTGTTGGACACTGCTTAATAAGTTTGGTCCAGAAAATATAGTCCTGGAGGTATGAAAAATAGCAGAAACACTGTAACATTAATTCATGTGGAAAATAATATGGGGAAAGGGTAGAAGAGATTAGAGAAATTCACAGAAAGTACCCAAGCCTCTTTAACTTCTTCTTTCAACATCTTTTTTGCCAAAGTTGCTGAGTAGAAATTATGGAATAATAGAAGTTGTTTCTCCTCCTGTTGTATAGTTAAAGGACTGCTAATGATCAGCAAATAGCCAAGGCAGAGGAGGCAATCCAAGATGTCTTCGGTTCTTTCCTAATCAGGGATGACTTTCTGCTGGATGTTTCTAGCATCTGTTCTTACTAATCTCGACAATTTTTGTTCGTATCATGAGTGTATCCCCAACTACTTAATCCTGTGGGTTCTCTGGTAAATTAAGAGTTCAAAACTTTTGGAGAGAAATGCACTCACAGCTGGTCGACTGGGCCGGGTAATGTCCCTGGATTCTTCTGGTTTCACCTTGGCAGGCTCATGGGGGAGCACAGGTGATCCTTCTGACTTACTGTTGGCTAGAGGAAAAAACAGAGGACCAAGAAAGAGATGGCCATCAAAAAGTGCTGGCTCAGGTTCTGAATGAATCATCTGTGATGTGTCATCACATTGAGATTACTCAGTGGACACGTCATTCACTTGGGCAAATCCTCAAGCACATCCATGAAAAATATAATGTTCAGGCAAACACATTTAGGTTTGTCACCTGGAAATCACTAGTAACAATTTTAAAAAAAAAACTATAGCAAGTACCATCACCACTAGAGCACTTCTTATGTGTCAGGCATAGTGCTAAATGCTTTCTATGTCGGTTATCTCATTTAATCCTCACTCCAACCCAATGATGTGGCATTATTTTCCTATTTTACAGAACACAGATTTACAAAGATGACACAACTGTCCTGAGGTCACACTGAAATTATAGACAGAGCTGTAGTTCTGATTTCTGAAAGTCCTATTCTCAGTCACTATGCTAAACGAGCCTCTAAGGTTCTATGCTTGTTTTCTTCTCTTATCATCTGTCCAATCAGGATAGGTTATTTTGTTGAAATTTTGTGAGGGAAAAAAAAAAGAAACTTATTGTATTTGGTGGGATGGTTTTTAATTGGGGATGGGAGTGGTCTCAGCCATTTAAATATAAAAGAATGAGGTGAGGGCAGGAAGAAGGTTGTTACAGGAGAAGGGCCCTAGACTGGAGGTACAGAGCAAGGCAGACCCCGACAGCTGCAGAGTGAATAGCCTCTCTGGGGTCTAGGAGCTTACAGGTAGAGAAGATGCAATTTAGGGTAAGAGAGGTTGTTTTTATTTTTTAAAAAGGAGTCTTTCTTGGGCAGGGACATACTGGGGATACAAGAGCGCTTTTAATCCAGAAGAACAAAGGGCTGAAGGAAATAAAAAGTAAGCCTGAACCAGATCACAGAATTAAAATGGTATGTGTTTAAGTTTGGTTTATTTAAACATTTGCTCTAAGAATATGAAGTTGCCTATAAATAGAAAAAAGGTAAGAGAATGGCTGTTTTCTTTCTTTCCTTTATGTTTTTTAGAGACGGGGCTCTGTCACCTAGCCTGGAGTGCAGTGGGGCCATCATAGCTCACTGCAGACTTGAACTCCTGAGCTTAAGCAATTTTTTCACCTCGGCCTTCCGCGTACCTAGGACTACAGGCATAAGCCACTACACCTGGTAGTTTTCTAAATTAAGGAAATTTATATTTGGATCAAGGCAACAAAGACATACAGTAAGTACCTCTGAGATGTGCCACTGATCAGAAGAATGCATATAGAGGCAGCTGTTGACCAGTCCATATCCCAATTAAGAGATATGAACATCAATCACATGTTAGATATCAAGCTTTTAAAAATGGAAATACAGTGATTTATTTAAAACCCTGAAAGGGTATTAGGAGATAAACTAAGAGTATTAGGAGGTGGTATGTAATAAAGAGTGTAAGAAAGAAAGAAGAAATGAAGGTTCTCATCAGGCTTTCATCAGACAGAGAAACTTTTAAGTACGTTAATGTTTGTCAAATTGCAATTAAAGTACTGGTCCTTCACTTGGAAGCAAAATTATCTTCTGAAGAAGTTGATTCAAAAAGAGTGAATTTTAGCTAGCTAGAAACAATGTATTCTTACGTATCATCACTTGGACAATAATAATGTTTTTCATAGGCTTCCCCATTAATGGAAACTAAACAATGATGAATAATTTGAATTAAATATTTAGAGAGGCTAATTTTTACCTAATAGGAATAACCAGAGGAGTCATTTTTTTTTTTTTTTTTTTTTTTTTTTAAGACAGAGTTTCATTCTTGTTGTCCAGGCTGGAGTGCAATGGCGTGATCTTGGTTCACCACAACCTCCGCCTCCTGGGTTCAAGCGATTCTCCTGCCTCAGCCTCCCAAGTAGCTGAGATTACAGGCATGTGCTACCACGCCCGGCTAAGTTTTTGTATTTTTAGTATCGATGGGGTTTCTCCATATTGGTCAGGCTGGTCTTGGAACTCCCGACCTTAGGTGATCTGCCTTCCTCGGCTTCCCAATGTGCTGGGATTACAGGCGTGAGCCACCGCGCCCAGCCTAAATATGTTTTTTAAGTCAAAGATTTTATTCCTTCCTTCAAGTGTATTCTACATTAGTCTTCATTGAATTTCATTTTGAGAAATACATGGTATTCTGAACTATGTTTATGAACTATGTTCAGAATACTAAACAGGACAATTGGTGCAATGGGTACAGGACATTTGCGGGTACTTGAAACTCTGAAAACGGCAATCAAACAAACAGAAAGTCAGGTGACTGATAAGTGACTGTATTTTCAAGTAAGTCTGATATTTGGTGATCTCCCTGGAAAACACTAGTATCTGACATAAGAAAGGATTTTGTCCATACTGATGGCACACACACAATTAGGGACAGTGGCCCACTCCCCTGAGGAGACTGAGGTTGAGAGCAGTGGAGGGGCTCTTCAGGATCACACAGTGGTGGCCATGCCTGGACTAGAGTCAGGAAGTAACTAACCTTTTTTTCCCCGTCCACAGCTTTCCTCCCAGGCAGTATTGCCAGGTAAAGGTAAGAGAAAGTTTTACCTCGAACTCTGGTGCGTTCACTGGATCCAGCTTGTGATCCAGGCTGGGAGCCTCCTTGGGAGCTGGGCTGGGAGCTGGGTGTGCTGGAGCTGGAGGAACTGCCACTGCTGGTCCTCTGCAAAGGACTCTCCAAGATGGGCTCAGTTCTCCGGAGATCAGGGTTGCTGTGTGAGTGGCAGAGCACACTGGTTACACAGACCTTGCCAGTTTTGCAGATCACATATCTGATAAGGTTTAATACCCAAAATATATAAGGAACTCAAACAGCTCAATAGCAAGAAAACGAATAACCCAATTAAAAATGAGGAAGGGACCTGAATAGTCATTTTTTAAAACGAGACATGCACATAGCCAATAGGAATATGAAAAAAATGCTCAACATCACTAATCATCAGGAAATGCAAATTAAAACCACAATGAGCCAGGCATAGTGGCCCACACCTATAGTTCCAGCACTTTGGGAGGCTGAGGTGGGAGGATCACTTGAGGCCAGGAGTTCAAGACCAGCCCGGGCAACATAGTGAGATCCCATCTCTACAAGAAATTAGCTGGGCATAGTGGCATGTGCCTGTCATCCCACTTAAATGAGAGGCTGAGGTGGGAGGCTCACTTGACCCCAGGAGGTCAAGGCTGCAGTGAGCCATGATCACGCTACTGCACTCCAGCCTGGGCAACAGAGTGAGACCACGTCTCAAAAAATAAAAACATAAAAAAATTTAAAAACCTCACCAAACCACAATGAGCTATCACCTCATACCAATTAGAATGGCTATTCTAAAGACAAAAGATAATTAGTGTTGGTGAGGATGCAGAGAGGAGGGAACCCCTGTACCCTGTTGGTGAGAATGTAAAACAGTACAGCCAGTATGGAAAACAGTATGAAGGTTCTGCAAAAGACTAAAAATAGAATTATCATAGGATCCAGCAATTCCACTTCTGGGTATATATCCAAAGGAAATGAAATCAGTATATTGAAGAGGTAGCTGTACTCCCGTGCTCAGTGCAGCACTATTCACAGTAGCCACAATATGGAATCAACCTAAATGTCCACTAATGAATGAATGGATAAAGAAAATGTGATATATCTGTCTCTCAAAAAGACAAATACTACATGATCTCACTTATATGTGGAATCTACAAACACCCAACTCATAGAAACAGAGAGTAGAATGATAGTTGCCAGGGGCTTTAGGAAGGAGAGAGAATGGGAAGATGTTGGTCAAAGGTTACAGTTTCAGTTGGACAGCACGCATAACTTTTGGAAATCTGTATACCATGTTGACTACAGATAATAATAACATATACTTGAAAACTGCAAAGAGAGACCTTAAATGTTATCACAAAAAATGATAACTATGTGAGGTGATAGATATATTGATTAACTTGATTTTAGTAATCATTTCACAGTATATACATATATCAAAACATCATGATGTACACTGTGTAGATATACTTTTTATTTGTCAATTATATCTCAGTAAAGCTAGGGGGGGACAAGATCTTGCCATTGGTAGACACAAGCATAGTCCAGTCCCCAGTGCAAGGAAATAAAAAGAGCACTTATAAGACCTTGAGAGGAAGGGGTCAACAGAAGATGATAGTCATGCCTTCCTCTATAGATTTCCTGATCAGCTACTGGATGTGGACAGGATGAACTCTTGTTCATCACATTGAAAGTACTAGCTCTGGATGATTAATCTTCAAAGAAGGCTTTCTTATAAACATTTTTTTCTGTGTTCATTGTAAAAAAACTTGAAAAATATTAAAAGGGAAGAAATAAGGAAGCAACACACATAATCTCTGCACCAGGAGATACTCAACTATATTTTACTACTGTACTATTTACTCACTTATGCGTGGAATCTACAAACATCAAACTCATAGAAACAAAGAATAGAATGAGAGTTGCTGGGTTTTTTTTTCTTTTGTATCTATAGAAGCATACTGCATATTCAGTTTTTTTTTCTTTCTTATACATGGAAGCACAGTGTATATTGTTTTCCATCTTGCTTTTTTCCCTTACTGCACAGTGAGCATATTCTTATGCTGTGTAATAGCTTCATTAATTGTCTATTATATAGATGAGTTACCTTGACCATTTCTTGACTGTTAAATATTAAGGTGCTTCCAATACATTGCTGTGACACATAACAGTGAGACAATAATCTCCCTGCACACAAATAGCCAATCACATTTCTATTTCCTGAGGTTAAAATTCTTTGGTGAAAAGGTGTAAGTTTGGGGTGTGTGCTTGTGTGTGTGCATATGTGTGTATGAGTATAGAAAGGCATGACAAATTTTCACTGAAGTAAATGTGATGGTCCATTTCACTCTATACAAGGTTTTATGCTAAATTGTATCTCATTATTTAAGTACAGTTTTTAAAAGTTACTGAGGTAGAAGAATTTTTATTCATATTTATTTGCCATTTGTAATTTCTCTTCTGTGAATGCTTAATTACGTCCTTTGTTCATGTAGCTTGTGGAGTCTTTGTATTTTTTTATTATCTTCTTGCAGGAAGTCTTTATATACTTAGGCTATTACTGAAGGGAAGACGGTTTTTTGATATTTATTATAAAATGCTAATTTGGCCAGGCACAGTGGCTCACGCCTATAATCCCAGCACTTTGGGAGGCTGAGGGAGGCAGATCACAAGATCAGGAGATCAAGACCCGACTAAAAAATTAGTCGGGCATGGTGGTGAGTGCCTGTAGTCCCAGCTACTTGGGAGGCTGAGGCAGGAGGATGACATGAACTTGGAAGGTGGAGCTTGCAGTGAGCTGAGATCGTGCCACTGCACTCCAGCCTGGGAGACAGAGGAAGACTCCGTCTCAAAAAAAAAAAAAAAGGAAAGCTAATTCAAGACCAAATTTGTTGGTAGGCTACTACCCCCATTTAAAAAATATATTACTATATTTGTCTTCATATCTTTACCGCCACCAAAAAAGCAGTATTCATTCACTCAGTTACTTTATACTAGGCACTGGGTCAGGCATTCGAGATATGATAATGAACAAGACACAGCTTGTGCCCTCTGTGAGCTTAGCTGGATACACACAGCCCATTTCAACATGCTTTGCCTGTGGTGAGCACAGAGCCATATGGAAGCATGAGACAGGATCACCTAGGCCAATTTTGGCCATGAGGGAAGCTGTACCCAAAGAGGGGACATCTAAGCAGTGGTAGTGGGAGGCAGCTGCTGAGGATTTTATGATTTTTGTTTAAAAAAAAAAGCAGCATTCTCAAGGCTTCTATAAATCTCTTCCTTTAAAGTTTATAACTCATAGGCTTTTTTATTTTTCTGTTAGATTTACACAATGCTGGGTATGGATAATTTAGGGAGACCTGAAACTCAGAGCTCAAATCTACTGCCATCCAGATGCTGAGAAGAGAAACATCTGATGTCAGCTTCCTCTCTGTTTCTAACATCTTCAGTTCCTCAAACAGAATTTGTTAACATTTACCATACAGCTATGATTTTAATGCTGTGAGATATTACATTAAAATGTAATTTTATGCTTCCACTTTGCCCAGTTTAAGAGTACCAAGTATGTATCAGGTACTCTGTACTGTGTTGGATGTTAGACATTTCTCCCATCCATTTGGATATGACCCATTCCTTTGAGACACTATTAGTTTAGTCTACCAATAACCCAGTCACAATGGCAACTTTATAAGCAGCAATTAAACCAAATTAATTTCTTTCTGAAAACTCAAGAATCTTGCTTTGTGGTAATGAATCTGTCAGAAACATTTGATTGAGTAGAAATAGATAGTGACTGTGGGAAAATGCAGCAGAAAACATGTAAAAATAAATATGTTCCATGATTCATTAATTTGATCATATAAATGTAGACCCTAACAATATTATCTTTGAAACTCTTGTGGTAAAGGGGTTGCTAAGTCAACTTAACTGTAAAATCAGTTGCAGAGTGATCACTTGTAAACTTAAGAAAAACTTCCAAAATTCTTGATATTTTAATGGCATTCCTTTGTGAAGTAACTATTTTTATGACAATTGTTTATATCTAATTGACTAAAACAGATTCGGCTCCATACTGGAAATACCCTTCATTTAGAAAATGTCTAAAATGATAAATGTGTAATACCTCTGAAATAATCTACATTTCAAATTTTTCATTTTTTAAAATAAACAATCTCATCTCTTTTAATTCCCAAATAGCAAATTCTTCCACACTGCCCTCTTTTATTAAACAATAGTGGTCAAAAATTATTATGCATAATTAAATCCAAAAATATTTTCTCTAAAAAATGTACTGCTCACCAACTGTATTACAGATTTAAGAATGGTGAGCATGTTAAGGTTTCTTGGAGTTGCTCTCATTTTGTGGAACGGCAGTGTTCTTTGTATTACAAAAAGATAAAAAAAATCTCTTGAGAGGAGGGTATCTGGTGATAAATGCTCTGAGTTTTCTTCCCTGGTGGTTGTGGTGTGGTAGCAGAATAGAGCTACTTGTTCTAATGTAGCACTCCTTTGATTATTTAGCCAAAACCTTTGTGTTAAGCACCACTTTTGTGAAACTTACTGGACCGGGATGAGGGATGGAGGAGAAGCATGGGCCACAGGGCATATAGTCAAGTTACAACATAATCATGGAGATGAGATTCATGCAGAGGAGACAATAGGGAGCATGGCAAAACTGTATGTTGTGTGTGAAAGAGACTAAGTATTGTTGCCATCTGGGGAACAATTAGTGCAGACTGGAATGGTCGACGGGAGTATTATGAAGGAGAAAGAACTTGACCGCGGTTGGAGCAGGAAGGCTGGGGAACAGTCGGAGCAGACACAAGGCTAGGTTGTTTTTCCTGATGCATGTGGGTGCAGAGAGGACACCGGTCAAATCAAGTGCCAAATCTGAGTTAGGAAACACTGGGAGAGTGGAGTGATCAGAGGAAAAGGGCGAGTTGTATAACAATGGCCTTTAAAGCCTAGAGGAGAATGTGTACCTCCCATGGTACATATGAACGACTGACCAGGAGAGAGGTAGGCAGACCAGTTTAGGAGGCTGCTGCCAAGTCAGATGATGAGGCCTGGGCAGGGATGTCCCGTGTAAAAAGGAGCATGGGCATTAGCAGAAGCAGCTGGGATAAGCCTACGTCCCCACTGGGCTCAGAGTCTCTTCCTGTGTGAAGCTAATTGGATCCCATGGGCATTAAATCCCTGACCAGGGTCTCATTAGTACAAGTTCTCCTCACCAGAGCTAACTAGTGTGGGTGCTGATCTTAATCGGTTGCTATTTTTGCTGCTGGAGACTGAAAGAAGTATTTAGTCTCTATGTTACCACACATAAAAATAGGGAAAACTTTACAATGCCTTTTCTACCTTTTCCTTTGGTAAAACATGAGTAGTCTGAGAAAATGTCATGCTGTTCACATTTTTCTCTCCTTTATTATGTATTAAATGATCTGGCCTTGGGGCTGTGGGGTCTGAGATAAATGCTCTTAAGAGGATCAATTTCAGAAGAATCCCAGGAAATAATAGATATCCCTTGTTCACATCTGAACTGAGCCTATTCAGATCCGAATGTGTAAAAACCTGAAAACATCCAAATGGATTTCTTTAAATGCTAACTTTTAGTTCAGGCATTTGCCATCCTGCAGATAACGCTGCTAGGTCTATAAAACTCACAGTAAAGTGAAAATGTGGCAATTATTCCATTCAGTTGAATCATAGAAAGTCAAAACAGAAAATTGGGATTACAAAGTAATTTTGTGGCCCAAATACTTGGGCCAAGTCTTTAATTAACTGGCTGACTGCCAAATTTCACTTTATTTTGTTCTTTGATGACACAGCCAATGAGAAGAAATGAGCCATAAGAAAATAAGTTTGGGATGGGACACAGAATTAGTTTTTGAAATTAATCATTTAGTCACTGGGTTGGACTGGGTATTTCTGTCTTAATTTGAATCTTTTCATATTCAGAATGTAATTGATGAAATTTTAATTTGCTTTAAAAAGCATACATATATCAATGTTAAGTATGAAAGTGGCTGATTTTTAAAAATACTATTTTGAAACGGTCAAATCACATTTTGATTTGAACTTAACTGATCACCTTCACAGCATAAGGCATCTGTGAGTTTACATAGCAGGTGAGAATTGCCTATTGATATTGCAGTCTGAGCAATTCCCAGCTACATATACATGAGAAGGAAGGACAAGGAACAGCTGCATGGGGTCAGGGTGACTGTGTTATCTACCAGACTTTAGCCATCTAGGAAGGGAACGATCAAAAGCATGTGATGACACTAGTTCTAGCTCCAGAAGGGAAGTGTTTGCAATATAAATGGGTCTCATGGGACAACAACTTTGAAAAGGTAGTAAATATCGCAACATAAGGGTAAATACCAATAAGATCAAGAAGAGGTGTTAACAGACTCACTAAAGCACATGGTGAGAAAGGTGGGGACAAAATGGTGCTGTGTCAGTCAACAAATCAGGGGCTGTTTTGCCTTGGGAAAATGAGGCAGCAAAGCAAGCTGCACCCAAGCTGTGCCAAACAAATTAGCACAGAATGATGCTCAAGAATGTAGACTTTGGTGCAAGGCTATCAGCTCAAATCTTGGCTCTACCACTTACTACTTTTGTCACCTTGGACACATGTTAATTTCAATTTCTCCTTCTGTAAAATGATGGTGATTATAGTCAACACCTCACAGAGTTGTTACACTGTTTAAATTAGTAAATACATATATATGAGACATATGTGTATGTGTGCTCCAGAGATGTTCATTAAATACAGAAATAAATAATAAATTGCCCTGAATCAGGCAGAAGGCAGGGAACTGCAGGCATTGCCCAATAACACTTTTTTGACCAACTGATGCCTGCACAGCTGTACCTCCTCAATAATGTATATAGTTAAAAATATGTTCTCTGGTGGGGTGTGGTGGCTCACGCCTGTAATCCCAGCACTTTGGGAGGCCAAAGGCCAGCAGATCACAAAGTCAGGAGATCGAGATCATCCTGGCTAACATGGTGAAACCCCATCTCTACTAAAAATACAAAAAACTAGCTGGGTGTGGTGGCGGGTGCCTGTAGTCCTAGCTACTTGGGAGGCTGAGGCAGAAGAATCGCCTGAACCTGGGAAGTGGAGGTTGCAGTGAGCCAAGATTGCGCCATTGCACTCCAGCCTGGGTAACAGGGTGAGACTCTGTCTCAAAAAAAAAAAAAATTCTCCATAGGGCTCTTTGGATTTGGTATGGTGCCTACCAACAGTGGAAGAGTGACATAACAGGGCGTTATTTTGGGGAGAAGGAAGGATATTCAAAATACTAAAAGCTTTATTTTTGTCCTGAAGTTACAGGTACGCCCTTGCATACTGATGATTTTAATTCAAGAGTCTTCTCTTCAGGGTACTAAGTAGTTTACTGATTTAAACATATTGTGTCCCAAATTATCAAAAAACATCACATATTCTGCAGTTACTATAAAACATCTTGCACCTAGTAACTTGAGTTCATTACTACTAAGTGCAGGAAGCAAAAACTGAGCTTCTTAACCATTAGGCTCTGCCTTGTTTTTCTTTGTTTTAAAAACTGATTTAGCACAACAGTGGTTTATTTCTCAGTCACATCATAATATATACAGGTAGAACTGGTCTCCTTTGATGGTTCTCTAAGTGGTGACTTGGGGGTCCAGGTTCCTTTTGGGTTGAGACATGTTACCTTAAACTTATGGTCCCTAAGTTTGCCACAGAAGAGAGAGATCTGCCTCTTTTAGTTAATGCACATATTTACTTCAAAGCAAAATAAGAAAGTGACGCAAGAAATACAATTTTGCCCCTACTGGTACCTGCAGTCCCAAAGAGCAGCAGGTATATTATGACCCCTTGGCCCTAGAGTCAGGCAGTTTTGGTTTGAGTCACTGGGTCCCAGGGCCACATGCAGCTTCAGTATATATTTGCTGAATTTAGCAAATGAATTAAAAAATGACGGTAACAAAACATCCTGAATCTGTCCTTTATTAGCTGTGTAATTTTTACTGGAATCCATTTTAACTTTGCTAATTTTCTAGTCACCCTTGGGAATCACTTTAAAGAAAAGACTAGGAGGAAAAACAGAATATTGACCAAGTACAGGAAAGCTTAGAAGCACTGTAAAGGACAGGTTATTTAAAAGCAACACCTTTTAAAGAGGCTATATGGATGGGTGGTCATCTGACAAATGGCACGAAAAGAACTATAAGGACTTCATTAGGACCAGCAGAGAGTAGGAGAGGTCTGTGTCACAGTAATGGCCCCTGGCAAATCACATCTCCCAGTGTCCCTGCCCCGGTGGAGTTCCTTTCCATACTGACTCAGGGCTTAGCCAAGTGACTTGTGATGGCTAATGGGTTATCAGCAAAGATGATGCAAGCAAAGGCTTCAAAAGTATTTGTGCATTGGAACTTTCTCTCTTGAAATGCTCTTCTGAAGTCACCAAAGGGTAAAGAAGCCCAGAATGAAAGACCACATGGAGCAAGAGGTGCAGCAGACCCATCCGCTCAGTGCAACTGCACAAGTGAGCCCAGGTGAGAGCAGCAGAACTCCTTAGGCAACCCACAGCATCGTGAGAACTATTAAACTGTTATTTTTTCAGGTCACTCAACTTGTGATTATATTGTGCAGCAAAGGTGAACTAAAGATATGGCTCTCACAGTAAATAAACCAAATCTTGAAGCTTTTAAAAATGCAATCCAATCTAGAGCTGCAAATCTGATTTACATCTTAAATGTTGGTCACATGGCGATACATGATAGCATAAAAAGGGGTGTTCTGTAGGACTGTCCTACAGGCAGAGAAGAGGTTTCTTCACCCCCAACCCCCAATCTCTGACTTTCATTGTAGGTGAGTAACTCTGACCTCTTAGCTCACTTCATCCCTTCCTCTCTAAGTAGAAAAATGTTAGCTGTCTCTCACAAAGTCAGCATTCTTTGGATAAAGTATAATATACAAGTGGTTCCAAGAGGAAAGGCTCATTATTTTGTAAGCCACTGACCATCAAATACTAATTATCTTAGGCCTTAATGTCATTAAAATAGCACTTCAGAGGGAATGAAAACGGCTTTTTATATGACTATACAATGGTAATTTTCTCTCTTTTTGGTTGACAGAAGGAAAAATACTTAAAGTGGAAATAATACTTGATCTAAAGAAACTAAAATTCTAAGCAACTGATCCAATGAACAGAGCCCCAGGGGCAGGGTTCAAAGGAAGCAGCAGCACTGATAATTGGGGATTTATCACTGCTTGAAGAGGGGCACTGATAAAGTTCAGGCTGGCGATCCAGCACTAACGTTCCTTTGGCTGCCTGGTCACAGTGGCTCTAGTCTTCCTCAGTGCTGCTTAGCTGCTTAGCAACGCGAGCTCAGTGTGAATCTGACAAGTCACTGGAAAAAAATGGCTCATTCAGAGCCTCTTGCAATTGGTAATTCCACACAGAATGGGCTAGCATCTTTGCCCTAAAGGGATTCATGTTCTTAGTATAGTTTCATGTTATTGCTGGGCTGACACCTTCCCTAAGGCTTTTCACTTGAAGAGGAAAATTAAAGCTTTATGATTTAAAGCATTCCATATTTTAAAGTATGTGCATGTAATCATAAGCTTCATTTCCAGTCATTCTCTCTTACTAGCAAAGGAGGGTCCTTTTATTATGAACACAATGAAGAAGAAAACAGCCTGCCCAATCACATCCTTTTTATAGCCTCAGCAGAGGCCATTTGCTATTTCAGTTGATCCTAAAAAGTGATGTATTCATCATGAAAAATCTGAGGGAAGCTTGATGAACTATAACAGCAAACAGCATCTGTTACCACAAAAAATCTGATTCAGACACTGTAAAGATACTATTTACTTTCCAGCTTCTTGAGCCCTCTATACCAACCAGTGGAAGTGGATGCAACTTCCTGACTATAGGAATGTACATTATTGATAGGAAATTCTCGAAGGAGAACACAGCAAGAGTGGAAGCATAACTGTATTTCAGTGACATTCGTAATGCCAAAGAGGCAACTTCCTCATAAGAGCTAGTTCTTCTATAACTGCCAAGCTAGAGAAGCTCTGAAGAGGGTCACTATTTCCATGGTAATTGCTTTGTAATGTCTCAATGGTTTCCAGGGCATGTTTCTTGAACTGATGCTAAAAATCACCTCGAAACAGGCCATAACAGGTCATTTTGTTCTGCTGACTCTATAAAGTGTTCTCTGAAGTAATGGTTTAGGGCATTGCAACCAGATTGATATTTGCAATTTTACTCTCAGATTTTAAAAACTGTCAGCTAAGGTACATCTGATTGGTTTCCGGGTTGCCCCATTAATTCATGAGCCCCCTACTGAATACTGATTTCTCTGAAAAGCTACTGAAGAAATAAAAGGCATGTGTTCTTCTGGACCATCAACATTTATAGTGCACATGGAAAGTCAACATGCCTCTGAAGTGAAAAAAGAACACAGACGTTTCTAGGAAAGCAATAATGACAATGGTGGGTAGGAGTTTTTTCTTTTACCTTAACCACCTTCCTTCCTTACCTTGCTCTGATGGGTTGAGATCCTAGTCTGGGTCCCAGAGCACTACCATTCCCAGGAGAATTCTTTCTGGCTAATGCTGGGGATATAGAAGTTGTTCTTTGAGGCACCTGGAAGAAACCAGAATTCAGAAATATTTTCCATAAAGTAGCTTCCATAGCCTATTGTCAGAAAATCCTTCTTTCCAATGATTTGCCACAAGCCACAGAAACTATCTGAAACAGTGAAGAACTATCTTTCATTCATTCCTCAAAGAAATATTAAACTCCCTAAACAAAATCAAACAAAGGTCTACTGGCAAAAAACAATGAGCAAATTTGGGAACCATTAAAGAGGGTCATCCTCAATCTTAAAAACAAATTTAAAGATAGGTAAAGCTAATAATTTTGATACACTGAGCTAAAAATAACTGACCTCTCTTGGTTGGGCAAAAGTGGTAAATACCAGGAATCTCTTTAGGGTATCATTAACTCATTGGAAGTTGCATTAGCTGAGAGCCACCCAGATGAAGCAAGTTCCATTTTTAGCTTACATCACAATAAACAGATAAGGAAATAATGAAATCTGGTGAGAAACTAGAATATCAGGATAGAGCTTAGGACATAAGTCATGTTGGTGAGCTCAGAGAGAACCTACCACAATAGATCCTGAATGTTTCTACTTTCTACTTGATTTGCAATTACGTACTAAAACCAAAAACCTGTGTTTTGGTCAATGAGTGAACTGTGTTTTGGTCAATGAGTGAACATAACAGAACATAATACAAAGGAGAATTAATACTGAAAATACTGGAAGGATCTTCAAAAAGGATGTGTAAGTACCAGTAAGACTGGAGGAAAATGTATTATCTTATCTGGCAGAAACCTAAGGTAGAATTGAAGTATGTCCCAATTTATAAAACAGACATTTAAAAAATGAAATTAAATATTTTATGTCTACTAAAGGAGTTCATTATTTAAAAGAATCATATGAATCCTAGTATAGAAAATTACTTTCAGTGTAAAGTGTCATCCTTTGTTTTGAAAATTTAATTTTTATTCATTTTAACATAAAGATGAGTCAGTGCAGTAAAGCAGAATGACCAAATCAATGCTACCATTTGTTCAAATTAAATATTACTATTACTATTTTTTCTTTTCCTTACCGTAAATATAAATAGTTGTAGAGACAAAAGAGCCTAACAAATTCTTAAAACCTAAGTTTTTGAATTAATCTAAAATTTTCTTCCAGCTTCATGCATGTGTGCCTACATATTTTTAGAGTGGAACCAATAAATTCAATTTTCCGCTTTTCCATCTATTATATCTGCTCCTTTGCCCACCTTATTTTTTTATACTGACTTTTGCTCCCTATTTACCTTTTTTTTTTCTCTCTGATGACATTTCTGCTACCACAAAGAATCTCAAAAAATTATCGGCTATTTTTAACTTCAGAATAATGGGACTCTTGTTATAATATCCTTTTAAGAGGAAGATGAGGAAATGTATTTGTAAATCATTCAGTAAAAGTTTCTTTTTCTTCTGGAATTAACAGTGGCATTTTCTGCAAATTGTGGAACATTCCACTTGTCACAGCCTCTATGCTAAGCTCAGGAAAAGGGGAATTCCTGAATTGGGAAAAATCTGATGCAAAAAATGTCTCTAGTATTTTGAAATACTTCCAGGTTGCTTGTAGCTAGATGCAGACAGCCACATTCTAGAACATTTCTTGGAATGAGTAATGACTTGGTATAGGAAAACAAAGAACCCAAACTTGGGGCTGTTCTGTCCAGTGGAATGGCTGGTCATTTTACCCTAAAGTTTTTCCTCAGTAGTTAATTAAAGATAGAAATAAATTATGACTTGGCCTAGAAAGAGCTTTCCTTAAAATGGGGCCAACTAAAATATCCTAAGAACAATACTATCTTCTGAACCCCTGAAATCTGGCTTCACTTTTGTGTTGTTAAAAATAGGAATACATGAATTTTCTACTTTTTATCTGGAAGTTTTCAATTGTCTTGATGTAGATTCAGTCATCAATGAAATATCCATTACTTCATTTGTTAATATGGACAGCAAAATAACAGTTTGAAATACTTGGGGTTGAGAGTTCTAACTTTGGATGTAGGATCTGTGCTTCAATCTACCTCACTTCAGTTTTCTTGTGGGGGAAA
Source organism: Rhinopithecus roxellana (assembly GCF_007565055.1). Classification (NCBI taxonomy): domain Eukaryota; kingdom Metazoa; phylum Chordata; class Mammalia; order Primates; family Cercopithecidae; genus Rhinopithecus; species Rhinopithecus roxellana. Next base: position 117,111,160 of record NC_044549.1, on the reverse strand, counting down.
TAAAGGTCAGACATGGTAAATGGCACTCCAAGTCGTAGCCAGGGAATGAAGAGGGACCAAAACAAACACGAGAAGGGAAAGTGCTTTGGCATGATCACATTCTCCACTACTACGAAAGGTCTGGAATAGTGGTAATAATAACCATCAGTGATGCTCGTGATTAAACAAAACACCCCAGTAAATACTACCTTTGGTGGAATGTCTTCTTCCTGTCGTAACCAAGAGCTTCGGTCAAACTTTTCAATGCGAGTGGGGAGAGGAGGGTTTTCAGAGGTGGGATCTGAGTTCTGGCGTGGCATCTCCACGCGGTGAGAGGTCACGTTCAGAGCCTCCTGAAACCCAGAGAGGCCCTTTGTGGGCTGCTCGTGCACTGACTGGGAGGCGGTCAAGGCAGGTCCCTGGGATTTTACAGCTACCAGATGTGGGATCTAAGCATCGAAACAACATGAAAACAGCACGATTAGAAGAAAAGGCAGATCAGCCAGTACCTCAGTCAGCTGAAGGAAAAAAAAAAAAAGTTCAAGGGCACAAAAATTGGACTATAGAGAGTCTATCACAACTATATATAGCATGTTTTTTAGCAGCTCTTCAAAATTTTCCATTGGAACGATACGTAGGGCTGGCACAAAGTTAAATGATTTGCTTGGGAATGCTAAGTCAGTGGAGTAAGTGAAGAAGTAACAATAACGGCCGGGCGCGGTGGCTCAAGCCTGTAATCCCAGCACTTTGGGAGGCCGAGATGGGCGAATCACGAGGTCAGGAAATCGAGACCATCCTGGCTAACACGGCGAAACCCCGTCTCTACTAAAAAATACAAAAAACTAGCCGGGCGAGGTGGTGGGCGCCTGTAGTCCCAGCTACTCGGGAGGCTGAGGCAGGAGAATGGCATAAACTCGGGAGGCAGAGCTTGCAGTGAGCTGAGATCCGGCCACTGCACTCCAGCCTGGGCGACAGAGCGAGACTCCGTCTCAAAAATAAATAAATAAATAAATAAAATAAAAAATAATAAAAAATAATAAAAAAAAGAAATAACAATAACTACTGTATATTTAGTGAATATTAACTGACCAGCAATGCAATATATTTTATAAGCACTTCTCTGCTAATATTATGAACTTCCTCCTTTAAAACCCCTAACTTTTACGTTCAGAGAGTATTGCTTTGTAAAACAAAAACTGCTCTAAATATCTTACTTGTTACGAACTCACTGAGTCCATCCTGAGGTGGATACAATCATTTCCCTCATTTTACACCCGAGCAATGTAAGGTGTAGAGAGGTTAAGTAATACCCTAGATTGCACAGATAACACCTGCTGGAGCATGGACTGGAACCCAGGCATTCTACACTCCTAGCCCATAAACCTAACCTCTATGATATTCTACTTTCTGCTGTGCTGACTCTTACCATCTATGCTGTCATATTATCTCTTGACACCAGGATGTAACTTTTTGAGTTAAGTATCCCAACTGGCCCAACTGGGCATGTGGTGATACTGTTCACGCAGGGAAGACAGGCAGTCTTTCAGCGAAACTGTGGCTCTTAAAGACAAATCATTAAAATCCAGAGTGCAGGGCACCACTTTGGCATAGCACTTCTCACACCTCATAGTTAGTGCTTATTTAAGTGTGTCTCCTATTCATGAAGGTGAGCTCCCTGGAGACAGGAGCTATGTCTGTCATGCTCGGCATCATATCCCCTAGGCTAGCTCTGTGCCTGGCTTGGGGAAGGTGTCCTATAAATCCTGGTTGAGAAAACATCTAGAGTGCCTTCTAAATTAAACTGTTAATTCGACAAACATTAGTGTAATAACTCCTCTTCGGTTTGAAATTTAAGTCCTGGAATGTTATTAATGACAGCTCAGAGGAAATCCTCAAAGCCTAGTTTAGCTGAACATTAAGCTTCGACCAGAATAGAATCTACCGGATATATATTAATGTTAAATATCATTAAATATATTAAATAATAATATTAAAACAAAGCCCCTTTAAAAAAATATCTAGTATAAAACACAAACCCCCTTTAAAAGAGCCAAAAAAATAAAAAATAAAAAAAAAACACACCACACAACCCCCGAACTGAAGCGCCTGAAGAATGCGTAAGTGAATCAACTGTCACAAAATAGCTACATGTTCACTCTCTGGTTGTTCTCATAAAGTACATTTTCTCTCTCTTCTCCCCTTTAAAGGCCAAAGTACCTTCCAAGGTCAAAGTTAGGGGTTTTAAAAGAGGATATTTGTACATTAAAATAGAAATTCCTGTTAAAAAAAATGTATCTTTTTGAGGGTTAGGCATGAAGGAATTACATACAAATTAAAAACAGCCAAGAGGAAGATAGGCCAAGCTGACTGGCGCTGAAAAATCTTGGACTTTATTAAAGGCAAACTTAAAGAATACTTGATTTTATCACGACTCTTTTAAACTCCAGTTCAAACAGCATTACATATTTCAAAGGTGACCTTAAATTTTTCGTGGAAGTCTTAACACAGGTGGATGCCTGGAAGAAATTTAAGACATTTGGCAGAAGAAACTACATTATCTTTATTTTTCATGGAATTCCTTAATCTGTTTCACTTCATATTTCATTTTTAGCATATATAAAAGTCCCGTAGAACTTCCAGAAACTGCTTGGGCGCAGTGGCTCACCCCATGCCTGTAATCCCAGCACTTTGGGAGGCCGAGGCGGGCAGATCACAAGGTCAGGAGTTCAACCCCGTCTCTACTAAAAATACAAAAATTAGCCAGGCGTGGTGGCGGACGCCTGTGGTCCCAGCGACTTGGGAGGCTCAGGCAGAAGAATCACTTGAACCTGGGAGGCAGAGGTTGCAGTGAGCTGAGATTGGGCCACTGTACTCCAGACTGGGAGACAGACCAAGACTCAGTCTCAAAAAAAAAAAAAAAAAAACTTCCAGAAACCCCTTCCTTTCCTAAAAGTAGAGTAATCTTTTTTCTTTACCCTATAGTTTTAAATAATTGTTCTCAAACTCTAAAGTACATTAGAATCACTTAGAGGGCTTGTGAAATTACAGACTGCCAGGCCTCCGCCACTCCTAGAGTTGCTGATCAGCTGGTCTGAAGTGGGCCTCATAATCTGCATTTCTATCAAGTTCCTGGGTGATGGCTGATGCTGCTGGTCCAGTGATTACACTTTGAGAACCACTGCCTTAGAAGATGTAATTTTACTTAACCAAGTCTATTTAATTTTTTCAGTTTCAGGCTCATGCCAAAGTCCCAAGAAAACAAAAAATATATAATGTATACACATACACACACTTCAAAGTTTCTATGAACTCTAGGTTTGGTAATTGTAACTAAAAGAATGCTTGTTCTCACCTTGCAGAAACTCCTGTGGGTCTCCAGAGAGGCCAGTTTACACAGAAGTGAGTTTGTGGTTGACTCGAGTTTAAGGGTGATGCTTTTTTCTTTCTCACCTTTTCTTCTACTCTTCAAAATCAGTGGGGCCACCTATATTACTATAAATTCTATATTAAGGATAATAATTTGACGCTATGCCTGAATTCATGTTACAATTCCCTAGGCTTTTAATAGGTTTTCTTGTGCACCTTATAGGAATGCCTGATGGAATGGAGGCAAGACTGTACCTGGGGATCGACTGGTCTGAGCATGGGGGGTGTTCGAGCAGGTTGAACTCCACTAATGCTGAAGGACTCCGACCTTGGGGGCAGGTTGGGGTCAGATATCCTGTTGGCAACCTTGTGAGGCATGGCAGGGGAACTCTGCCGGTTGAGCCTTGACCGTTCTTCTACCTACAAGCCAAAAAAAAAGAAGACAGCCTCAAAGTATAGAAGTAGATTCACCTTCTAGTAAGGATTTTCTGTAGTCACCTGCACAGCCATTTGAATCCTCTGATTAAATGATTTTCAGAAGCCAAAACTCTATTTCTGTGCTGCATCAAGAATTTGCAAAGAGCAAACACTAGCAACAGCAACAACAACATAGAACACCCAAGCCATCACTCTTCCATTACTCATTATCTTGTGTTATTCAGTTAGCAGGGAATTCGAGACCTGCTAAGAGTTTATCTTGTATTGATTGTGATATTATCTTACTGATTGGTCACAATGCCATGGGGTCAGTGAGGAAGACAGTTTGCACTCTAGACAATCAAAGGGAATGGTAGCATGCATTTAGATGACTTGGGGAACAGAGAAAATTGCTTTGGGTTGCCTCATGGAACATGAGAGGAGGAACAAGAGGATGAAGCTGAGTGCATGCACCCTCCATTTCTTCACTGTCCTACTGATAGGCAAGTGGGTGTTCCAGGCTGCCTGCTTAATGAGCGTGGCCTGTTTCAAACAGACTTCCTGTGTCACTTTCTTTTTCTCTCTTTAGAGGTCTTTCTTTCCAGTTGTCTTTCCTGCTTCCTCAAATACACTGCCCCATCTCATTCTTTCATGCCCAGCTTGGACTCCACTGTCTTGCTCTCCCCTTTCTTCCTCTCCCCTTTCTTCCTCCCTGTTTCTACACATGTGGTGTTCATTCTTGCTTCTCCTCCTTTTCTCTTCCCCTCTAACCCTGTCTTCTCTCAGGCTATTTCATTTTCTTATCATTCCCTTTCTTCCAGAGTCTCTTTCAGCCCAAAGCAGATAACAGATCCCAAGTGCTTCATGGGAAATGCTCACAGAGCCGTGAATGTCCTTTTTAAACAGGTCATCATTACCTTTAGTACATATTTACAGCAGAAAGACTGCCTTGGAGGGCAATTTTAAAGAGAAACTTAGATAAACAAGGTGCACACTCGAAGATATGGCTTAAGATCTTAGACAACTTAAAGAAGTCTATGACTTTTCTTCCAGATCTACTGTGTCCTGACCTTTATTTCTTCAGGACCAGTTTGACTGTTGTGCTTCCCAAAGCCACCAGGACAATGCAACCATTCTCCCCACACTGATGGCCTTTACAGTGAGCCCTTAATTCTCTTCTGCTGACTCACTGAGCATTTTAAGAACCCACATGCAGGTGTTCAATATTCATGTCTGTGTGCATATTTTTTATGTAGCAGCTAAAAGTCTTTATTCATTTTACTGCCTGATTTGAAATAAAAACTTGAAAGAGTGATCTTCCCCCATCCTCCCTATCCCATTTTGAATCTTTCTAGAGGCAGACTCAATCAAATATACAAAGTAAGTCTGTTTTTAAACTCATATTAACCTCACATATTTTAACACAATAAGATAAGCTGCAGAATGAAAAACAGCCCTCTTGCCTCTACTGAGGAGTAATTTGAACATCGCTTCCCCCACCATGGCTGTGCAGGGTACATACAATTGGCTTTGGTTTTGAAATCCCAAGTCCCAGAAACTTACCACACACCAAGTAAAATTTGCTGCAAAAAGCCAGGAATATAAACCAGAACATGTATACTTTGTGTGTGCATGTGTGCAAAGTATTACATCAGCAATAATTATTTGGCTATTACATTGAGCAAAAGAACAAAGCCAGCTTTGAGATAAGACCACAAAGAAGAAAAAGTCCCACAAAGACAGCAGTAGATAAACTGTGATCAAGGCATGCAGTTTATCACTTTTCCAAATGCCAGACTCTTTGAAAGAAGGTTAGTATTTCTAGACCACCGGAATTGGTCAAATATTATCCATTTTCTTATTTTCAGGGCAGATCATTAATAGGTAAGTCATACATAAGCATCCTTCAGCGTCTGAATTCCCACTGTCCAAACCACTTGTCACCCAAAATTCAGGAACCAAATATATTCAGAGTGAGGAATACTTGTAATTATTATTTTTGGCTATAAAATACACTGATAGCTTTAAATATACATTAAGGGACAGAACATTAAAAACAATAGTAGAAAAGTTTGTCCCCAAAAACTCTATCTTGAGCAAAGAAACCATTTTTGAGATAAAGAATTCTTTTGGGAAGTGTCAGCAACAAGGCTCCAGTCTAAGCATCCCTGCTGCTAATAGGATCACAGGCCACATGGGGCTCTAAAGCTATCATTAGAAATGAACAGGGTAGAAACTAGGGTACTGGTTTTCAGTAGGCAATTAATGGATTTGATTAGATGTTGCTAATGTACTTCTAGTAAAAAATTTCTTATGCTTTATCAGCTTACATACTAAATTCTATCTAGTATATTTTAGTCTATACCATTCTAAAAACATATGGCATAAGTAATTGTTACACTTTGAAAATTATTTCAGGAAGGCTCCCATGTACTGAAATTTCCTGGGTTGAAGTTTGTCCAAAGAAAATTGAAAATCTAAGAAAAGGGTGTAATCATGAGGCATCTCATTATGTATTTTGTCTCAAGAAAACCTAGTCCTAAAGTCTTTAGGAAGATAATGCTGCCCAAGTGTCTTTACACTGCAGGATCACCTTAAGAATTGGAGCACAGGATCAAAATCAAACATTGGAAGTGGTACTTCTCCTAATAACACCTTCAGATGGACATAGAGAAAGCTGGATAGGGTATCTAGGCAGGCCCTTTTCATTATTTTCATACTAGACAAAGGCCTGTCCCCTGGTTTATCACAACTTATGTCTACTAATTGAACAGGAGATAAATATGTGAGACAAAAAAAAAAAAAAAAAAAAAAAAAGAAAGTCTCCCTCCAACCCCTCTCGCATCTAGAAGAAGGATACAAGTGATTAAAAATTGGGAACAACAAGATATATTTCGATGCCTGAGGATGTTCAAAAAAGTCTAGGAGCCAAGTTTCTGCTCCAACTGCCTGCTTCCAAGAAGACATAAAATGCCAAGAGCACCACTAAGAATGTGTTCCAGTACCATCAGGTATAGAGTGTCAAGGTGCTAGACTATAACAGCAAAAGATAGCTGTTATAAATGATTTCATAGTAGAAGGAATTATCAGAAATACAGAGAAGATTAGCACAGACTGATCAACTTCACTATAAAGGTATTTTTTTCTTATTAAAAAATCGTTTCAACATGAAAACTAAAATAACTTTGGAGAAGTTTGGATCACCTCTGCAAAAATGCTATATTATTTACTGTAGCATGATATATAGCGAAAAAAATAACTGTGGTCTCAGAAATAAAATTCTGCTCCAGACAGGTCTGTGTTGTCCACTGCATAGCACAGGAGTCATGTCTATGGCCTCTGGTATATATAAAGGCTATGCAAATATAGACAACTTAAAAATAAATTTGTTAATTACAGGATTTCCAAAACAATTTCAAAATAAATTTTTTAAAACATTATAAATAAAGAGAAACACTGTATCGATGTCAATTGTCAGATTGTTTTTTATATTTTAAAACAATTTGTAGGTTACAGTGTCTCACTTTACAATAATGAATGACATCTACTGAGAATATCAAAACAAATTTATAGAAGTAATTTTAAAACTGTTGACAGCAAATATATATTTACTATGTTATATGGGTGCATTCTAATAATATTTCATAATATGTAGAGTCCACAGGGTTTAGGAAGGTCTCAGAAGGCTTTACTGAAGAATTAGTACATGGTGAGTTCAACACAGTCATATGGGTATTCTTTTTTCCCCCAACTGGACAAAACACTTTGGTTTTTGTGTTTATTGGCAATGCTGGGGAAAGGGAAAGAAGCCAGTGAGTAACTTTTAAGTGCTCCTTAAATACTTTGACCCTGCACTCACTAGTCACATAAAGAGTTGAGTAATATAGTTGGGCAAAACCACATGGGCAGATGGTTACTGAGCAAGTTTGATGACACCCCTGCTCTGGGTCACCTCTGAGCACAGCAGAGACCCTCATTCATAAGGAATGTTTAAGATGCAATCTTGTCTGACTCTAAGGGCCTGAACTCTTTTCCCAGGTCAACTTCTTACCAATATTCCAGATAAAAGCATAGATCTCATTGTGAATGGAGCACATAACTCAAAAGTAATGAAGCAAAATCTTAGAAAGTTGATATAGGAAATAAAGAAGTGCTTATCTATCACCTGGGAGAGGTGGGTGAAGAGATAGGAGATGCAAGTGAATTGGTCATATGAAATCCAGACCAAAACGAGACAAAACATTTGTTCCTTGTGAGCTACAACAGTCTTGGAAACAAAATAGGAATACGTTGAATACGGTATTTCATTTGTATTTGTGTAGTATGCAACTTTAAATGGCACGTGCACATTCATTATTGCCCATGAGCTTCCCAATTGTGAGGCAGATGTGCAGATGAGGAAGCTGCATCTCAGGAAAGCAGGAGGCACACCCTAGGTCAGGCAGCCAGGAAGTGGAAGAAGTTGAACTCAGACTCCATACTATTTCCTTCCAGGTCTGTCCTATATTTAATCATAAGAGAGATACGCAGAAATGGAGGAAAGATATAAACTCTCGAAGTGGTTGTTTCAGAACTTTATATATAAACTAACTCATATAAAAGAAAAAAAAATCACTTTGGTGTAGAGCCAAGAAATCTGGATGGAGAAGGAGTTTTTATATACAGTGATTTCAAAGTCCAGTGAGCTAATGGAAATAAACAGATATTTTGGCTCTTAGCAGATTATTGTTTGCAAACAAACAAACACTCCAGTGACGGGCATATATCACAGAAAGAGAACATGATGGAGTGTTAAAAAAATTAAAATATAATCTCATGCAATACTCATGTAAACAAAGCATTCTTTCACTGCTGAGCTTTGGTACAATTTTTTTTTTTTAAGTATGTGGGATGGAAAGGCAAGGGGAGCCCCCACAGTTACTGCCAGGCCCAGAAAATCCCATGCCATTTAAGGAGCAGAAGAAAGAAAAACGAATCTCCATCATCCAAAAAGTGAGGAAGAAGACCTTCAAATTCTGCTGATGTTCAACAGAACATCGTACTGATATTTTCACAGTACATACCTGACTTCCATCCCAACTCAGAAATGGCAGATAATTTGAAAGCAGTGAGAATGCCCCCAAACTGTCTATTTATTTTTGTATTTATTTGAAACAGGGTCTCACTCTGTTGCCCAGACTGGAGCGCAGTGGTGCAATCATGACTCACTGCAGTCTCAACCTCCCAGGCTCAAGTCCCACCCTCAGCCTTTGGTATAGCTGGGACCACAGGCATGCAGCACCATGCCCAGCTAATTTTTATTGTTATTTGTAGAGACGAGGTTTCACTGTGTTGCTCTAACTACTCCTGGGTTCCAGAGATCCTCCTGCTTTTGCCTCCCAAAGTGCTGGGATTATAGATGTGAGCCACTGTGCCCGGCTCCAAGCTGTCTTTTTAATGCAGAGACATTCTTTTCTGGCTAAAATCTGAAAATCAAGGCCAATGTGACATCCAGGACAGAAAGAATACTCAGTAAAAGGAGTGAGGGAAGAGCTCAACAGGATTTGCAAATGATTGAGCATTTTCATTTGCTCTACAATATCCAACATATTAATCAGAAAGGTACTGAGAAATACAATGATCAATTGTGTTTTACAAAATGAAGAAACAAGAACACAGAGAACAAAGCAGTATAAGAGCATTACATTGCTGATGAAGGACTACCGATTTGGAATGAGGAAGAGGAGAAGCAGATGGAAAAGTAAGCAAAGCAGAAGAAAAAAAAAAACCTGATGAGAAGGCATACAGCTGAGTTAGAAAACAAATGCTGGAACAGATTACAGAAGAGGTTGCAATAGGTGGAAGACAGCTAGGTGATACCTTCAGTGGCACATGGGGCAAAATAGTCCAGACCTTACACAACAGGAGACGGTGGCATGGGCACAGAGGGTGCATTTGAAAAAAAGAAAATGGCATCCTTTTATTTTACCTCCAGAGGGTTTAACCCAGGTTTTCTTATAACTTGATAGTTAAGATACTGATAAGCTATGTTCATGTCTAAAGGTTTGAAACGTATATTACTACTTGGTCACTTTGAGCCCCTGCCTCCCTAATATGAAAAAAGACATCTGTAAATAATGCTTTACATAAAAGGTTCATACATTGCTGATGAGAAGCATTAAAAGATCAAGAATATAAAGATCCTCACACTCATTTTTATTCCTTTTTTAAGAAGTGGGTGTTAAAAATGATGACTCAAACCAAGGCAGACAATTATTTGTTCTTATTTGTACATCGATTGCTCCAGTCCTAAATTTAGCACTGTCACTCTCCTTCTATCAACTAAATGTTTCATCTTTCTTCTAAAACATGATCACTCACTCTAAGACTTGGGAACTGTTTCATGAACAGACAGTGGTTAGCTGGAAACTGGATTAAGTTAACCACACCCAGGAGTAGAGGACTAAATATGAAATCCCCAAAGAATGTTCCCATATATCTCTGGAAATGCATGAAGCCCAAAGGAAGCACACCACATGCCAGGAAGCCAGGGACCTTGGAAGATGTCATCCATCAGAGATGGCCCAGACTTATGGTGACTGGGAAACCTCACATCAGGAGTGCTTGATGACTCAGGCATGTTGTTTGCATGCTCAAATGCTGTGTTTCTTTTACTGCTAGGAGCCTGACCAGGAAGCATGAGGGAATTAAGAGGTCTAGAAAAGTGCCTTGATGACATCTGCAAAGATCTGCCCCCAGGAATCCCATATCTCCTGAAAGCTTGGGAGCTATGAACTAGTTCTGAATAGAGAGGACAGGCCAGTAAATTTAGTGATGAGGACAAATAGCAACTGGAAAACAATGAAGTCAAAGTAGACAAGTTCAAATCACAAGGTGCTGGGTAGAGGCTGAATGAAGGAAGTGAAAACTGCTCCATGCTTTTCCCCATCTTCTGGTACATTTGTGCATGAGGGAGCTGTCTAGGGGAAAGAAGAAATTCTGGAATGTGTTGCACAAAATCATGATCTTTTCCAATGGAATCTGTAGGTGTCCCTCTCCTAAACTCATGCCTGGGGCTGAGAACACTGAAAGCCAAGTGGTCATGCATCAAGGGGAGGTCGCTTAGTGATGCAGCATTTCTTACAAGAGTAGAAGCACTTGTAAAGATGCATGAGTTCATGCTCTTCCTTCCCCAAGCTCTACATTAATTTCTAAGGCCCTCCTGAATTATAGTAATGGACAACTCAGGGCTTGTCACTTTGGAGATGTTGGGAGAAGACATACAAATGACCTTAGATCCTAACTCTTGAGTTGGGCTACATCCTTGGGAGTGAGATTGCCTTGGAGATCTCACTATGGTCCTCAAGGCTTCCTGAGGCTTCAGTTGATCTTCTAAACCAAGTCTAATAGGGCAAGCTGGTCCATCTTTCTTCCATGGGTGATGCTCAAACAGGAGTCTTGATCTGGAATCATTAATTCCTGCAGGTGCTACTGCCATTAGCTTTGTAGAGTCTAGTTTTTCAGTTGTCTGAACACCTGCCATGGTCAGGAGCTGTGGGTCTGGCTTAGCTGAGGATTTCAACTTGGCATGGCTAGAAAATGGTTTAGCAGTAGAAGAAGGTGGTGCATCTCTGCCAGCCGAGAAGCATGTCAGCTGCTGCTTAGCAGCATACTGATTTTGCTTAGCTGGAAGAACAGGTGGATTATTAAGGGGTCGATGCTGTACCTGGGAGTAGGATCACAAAATTGAATTACTGATCTAACAGAAAGAGGCAGATGTTACAGACATAGCTATGTAAATATAGATCATGTTTACAGATATAAGGGAAAGTGATAAAAAATTCTTCATCACAAATCAAAACTATTTTTTCCACACACTTAAAGTTTTAAAAGAAAAAAGTTTTTTTCACAAAAAAATACATGATCACTATAAAGGATTTAAACAATATGTAAAAGTACAAAAAAGTTTTTAAAAATCCATTTTTTTTTTACTTTCTCCTCCCATAAACCACTATCATTAACATTAGGACAACATTATATCAAACGTTTTCTGTACATATGTCAGACAGGTTAGACAAATACAAAGAATTATTTTCAGAAAAATAGGATCTCATGTAAGAAATCTGTTTCTAGTAATATTGTATTCTAGATAACTTGAAAAAAGTGTGAGCTATCAATATATAAAAATTTTAGGTAAAAATACAAAATAACCCCAAAACATCCTTTTAAATGACTAGCTACGATCACCATAAAATAAAGGAAATCACTAGATGCCAGAAATAATGATTGAACTGAAAAGCAGCGTGTGACGCACATGACCTCACACAGTGACTCCCAGGAAAGGTTGCTGATTTGGTTGGAGTTATTTTGTTTGTTTGCTTTACCTGTCTGGCTATCACCCTTTTTTTCCCTCCCATCCAAGCAGTTTTTATTAAAATAGCTCAACATAGCGCTAAGTTCCTGAAAATTCTTTCTTAGTCTAGTAGTTAAGCAAATGAAGGAAGTATGGGTAGAAGAAACACGAATGACCTCTGATCCTAAAAGTGAATACCACCACCACAAGTCTGAGGTTAACTGTGCATCTGCTGGTAGTATCGTGGTGAACAAAGTTATGTTAGCGACAATGTTAATGATCAGTAACAGGGTCCAGGCATGGACAGGAACTGATTCTTCCTAGAATTCTATAAATCCTTAATCACATTATTCAAGAAAAAGGTCACTAAAAATCCTCATGCCACAAATTCAATTGGATGAGTATCAGAAAAAAGGTTTTTTCTATCTTCTGTTATTTCCTATAAAAGTCCATTGCAACCACAAAGATATACCAAAAAAACAAAACAAAACCCCACAAATGGAGGAAGGTATTTTGCCATTTCTCTACAGAAATGATGTTATGGTTCTTCCAAAAGCAAAGCATGTGTCTTATGATGAATTGTTTTCCAACTTTGCAGCACTGGGTTAACTCTCCACTTCTATCAGACAAACTCATTAGAGTCAAAAGCCTGGCCAACAGTGTGAGGCTACACTTGCTTACTTACCTCCTTGGCCCATGCTGGCTTCTCACTAGGACTCATTCCTTCTTTGTAATGGTACAGTGGCTTCTTCTCCACAGGCCTCTGCTCCTGCCGCTGATGCTGAAGGGAAACTAAGTAGTCTCTTTCTTGCTTTAGCTGCCTCTGCAGTCTTTCTGCTTGTCTCTGTTCTTCCAGTTGTTTGCGCTTATATTCCTGTCCAGATCAGGAAAGAGGAGCAAAGAAAAGGCCAAGTTATCACATAGAAATCATCGGCCAGTACCAGTTAAGTATGCAATGGAGGCAAAATAATGCTAAATAATGAAGGATCTTAATACTAACAGAATGACAGGAGGATGTCAGGATGTACCACAGAAATAAGCTACTTCCTTGTGTTAGTATCTACACAAGAATGTGTCATTTAATGAAAACGCTATTGCTTTAAAATGGCAATCCCTACTGAACCCCATCAACTACAAAATGACTTGTCCCTGATGAACTACACATGACAAAATGGCAATAATGAGGACATTTAAACCGTCAGCATACAACCCCTAGAAAAAGTCACCCACTTCCTGATCTAGTAATTAAACCACTCAAACATGTACAATTAAGTACAAAACTAAATAAGTAGCCAAAAGATAGTGCCTAAATCATCTTTCATTTAATAAAACTTGGACCTACAAAGGCCATTAGCAAGCTTATGTACAGGCTAAAAAATATCAGAATGCCATTAAATAAAAAGTTCAGTTTAAAAAAATACACCAAAAAGCCCATCTAGAGAGCAGTGCTTGTAATAATAAAAAAGTACTGTACTTCAAGTGGAAGCTGCATGAGCAAGGGACACAAACTGTTCCCATCATAAGGGTAAAGCTAATAGTCTGTAAATGAAATATGACTGTAGAGCTGGTGGGTTCTTATGGGAGAGGCGCATTTTGCTGTGATTGTATTGCAGCATGTTGCAAATGGCCTTAAAAATTACTCTGCAATAAACACAGTGGGTCTCAAAAGCAGTTTGTACTTATAATAAGGCTGGATTCGTACTCAAGTTTTAGAAATAAATGGAGTTAATAAAGAATGCATAACAACTGTATTAAATGTATTAGGACTCAGCAAAATCAATCAGAAAATGTATTAATTTTCTATGAGGTTTTTGAGGTCCCTGAGGCTTGGAAGATCCCCTCTTCCGCACTGGCATGTTCTAGAAGGACACACACACACACACACACACACACACACACACACACACTTGCAAGATGAACACAGAGCAGGTCAGCTGGCTCTTGGCTTTCCCATTACCAGAAGTAGAGCTTGTTCATGCAGTAGCTGCTGCTGCAAGATCTCTAACTGTCTCTGCTCCTCCTCTAACTGTCGCCTGATGTATTCCTGGAGAGGTAGGCAGCAGAGAATTCAGAGGAACAGAAAGAAAGAGAAATGAACCAGTAATTTCAAAGGTGACAAGAGCCGCTAAGTAAAGTATAGAAGGAAGGAGGGGAAAAATACCCAAATACCTCCTTACAAAGCAGGAAGAGTATGTCACGTGGAAGCAAATGCATTTCAGCATAATGAAAAGCACAAGCCCCTCTACCTGCAACAGCTGACTGAGATGGCTCAGCATTTTACTGCTACTGCTTGGTTTTAAGAAGCCCAGCTACATGTTAAAGCTTTTCATTCCAGGCTCCTCTCTTTATGGACTACCTGGAATTAACAATGCTATAAAGTTCAGAGGCTCCTGTGCAAGCAGCAGGGATAAGATAATTGTTGAATGCCATCGTGCACTGTCTATGTGATGGAACCATCCTGCCGAGTTTCACTGTGCTGTCAGAATGTGATTCTAGCAAAGACAGAGGGGCCTGCAGCAATAACTCAAAGTCATAAAGACCAGAGATGGCATGAGTAGAAAAGCTCTTCTGAAGCAGTGAAAGAGTGGGACTTGGCTGATTTTTCATGCTTCAGTGCTACCTTCAAATCAGATACCAAGGGTTGGGAAAATTGGAAGATCCGGGTATGTCAGGAAACTCTGGGTAGGAAGCAAGGCTGAATGAGTGGGCAATGCCAGGGCTATGCATTTGGCTTCTTGAATAGGTGAGCATAATTGCTTGAGGAAGAGTAAAAACGCATGTAAACTGAGCATTCCTCAGAAAAGGTGACCCACGCCCCAGAGACAACTGGTGCTGGGGTTCCCAGGGGGCCATCACTGGGGCTCCTGGTCCCAGCTGTACCTGTTCATGCTCTGCACGCCTTCTCTCCTCTTCCCGGCGCATCTGCTCCTCATAGTGCCGGCGCTGCTCCCTCTCCTGCTGCTTCCGCAGCTCCTTCTCTCGCCTTTGTTGCTGTGGGGCAACAGCAGACAACCATGAAGGCAACAGGCCCTGGTGGGGGTGTCAGGGAGCCAGCAGAAAAAGCTGTTGAGCCCCAGACATGAACTGTTAATGAGAGATGCCTAAATGCTTCAAGGCTCTTCTCTCCTGGGCTGTTGGGGGGTACACTGGCAGGGAGTGGGTGAGACAGAGATTTAGTGTCATGCTAACATCCTGCCATTTACCATGTAAGTGGACTCTCACCAAGAAGTTCCTGTTAAGTGTGTTCTCCCCATGGCTGGTGAGGGTTTTCAAGTCAGGGGTAGAAAACATCAATGCAAAACAGGTTATTTATTACATATCATCAAGCTGTTTATCAAATTACTTCACACTGCTTAAGTCATTCAATCTTTTTAACACCATGTAACACAAAAATTTCAGAGTATATAAAAATCAGAGGGGTGAAGTGACATATTCAAAGGCATACAGAATTGATGGCAGAGGATGCAACAGGATTTACTGACTCCCACCTAGTCGGCTACCTTTTCTCATATATCATGCTGCCTGTCTGTGTTTTCTGGAGTATTCATTATTAAGTGTCAATTTCAAGTTCTTGCTCGAATAAGACCCTTATGCTTGGGAGCCATCATCATCATCATCACCTCATACAATTACCATACCTCCAACAGTGGACAGTGTGATAAACAGCTTACATGCTTAATTTCATTTCTTCTTCACAAAAATAAGTAGATGTCATTATTATTCCCATTTGATCTGAGAAAACTGAGGTACGGAGATATTGAGTAATGGTTCAAGGTCACACCCAGTAAGTGGTGGAGCTTGATTTCAAAGCCAGACAATGTGAGTCCAGCATCTGAGCTCAGTCATTACAGAGAAGCCAGATGAGTGACACAAAGATCACAAAGTATCTGGCTCTTCATTATACTCTCAGGAAAGGAGAACATTTTAGAAGTCAGAACTAGGCCAAGCAGTTACGGGAGCCATTGGTTCTCAAGTAGGGGCAGTGCCATTACCCCTCGCTGAAGCATTTGCAACTATCTAAGGGCATGTGAAGAGTATTTTTGCTGGTTCCGATGACTGAGGAGCATGATTGGCATTTAGCATGAGAGGCTAATGATGCCAAACATCCTGCAATGCACAGGATTGTCACATATTACCAAGTGTTTTCTCATACATCATGGCATTAGTGTGCCTTTTGAGAGAGGCAGCTGGCCCTTTGTGTCAGATCCTTTACTGGCTTTGGGATTTCTTTTTCCTCATATATGAAGTTCAGAGGGGACATATCAGGGGGCCCATTCCCTTGTAACATTCTCAATAAGATTTCACTGCATGGCTCAGGAAACATGAGGTACCTACCCAGAGGAGAGTAAATTGTGACTGTCTCACACTGATAAGTTAGCTCTACACAACCAGGGAGACAGTTTTGTACACAAGTTCTGTGTGTCAGCCCCAGCTAAACCAACTACAGAGATTCAAAATGCCAAAGAAGCCCATGTGGAAGCCTTCCTGATGGAGCTCCTGCAGCAATTCTCTGGACCCGCTGTCTTCCAATAACCTCTGGGTCTTGGGAGATAAGATGCATCTCTTAAGACTCAGTTTCTGTCACTTCCAGATCAACAGTGATTTGTCCATCTTAGATTGCAGGCGAAGGAGAGCTATTGGAGGACTTCATGCAGCCAAATGACTTGATCAGACCTGCATTTTCAAAAGGCCTCCCCATCAGCCATGGAAAGGGGCAACACTAGAAACTGAAAAGCAGTGCAAGGCCATTCTGTGGATCTAGGCATAAAATGATAGGGCATCGATGATTTCAGCAAAGGCGGGATGAGAGTCCATGTTTGTAATCACTGCTGAGGATGGAGACACAGCCAGGAGGAATAAAGACTAACAACTATACAGGTTTCTGGTCATTCTAATAGGACTTCAGTGGACACCAATTTAGAAGCAGAAATTAGAATTGGGCCCAAATAAAATAGGCAGGATTTGGTGACGATAGGTTGTAAGAGGGCAGGTGAAGTTCCGGGCCAAGGGACAAACTGGACGATGGGATAGAGAAGAGCAGGAAAAGCAGGAACGGGGTGGGTACCAGCATGAGGCAAATCCCAGACATGCGAGTATTTGTTTTACAGAAAAATAGTATAGGAAGATGCGAGCTAGAAAACATCAGCATAGACACGGACTGAATAATTTGGATTACAGACCCAAAACAGAGACATTTCCAATACTCAACCAAAGTGAATCAGTGCCAGCACAGAGAATAAAATAATTATGTGTACAGATCTGGATCCTGGCAGGAAATAGCCCTAATTTAGCTAACATTTCAAGTTTCTTACTCCAACCATCCATCTCTTTCGTAAGGAAAGGAAAATAATCAAGCCCTTTGAAGAGTTAGCTGATTTTTATGTGAAGGATTTATACATTTTGAACCCCTTTGCCAGGAATCAATACTGGTTTACAATTACATGGCACTCAGGTTCCCGTGCAAGGTGTATACAGTATTGATTGCAACTCAAGAGTGTCTGGGCTTCCCAAGTACTCCGTAGTTTCTGCGAAAGACACTCAGAAGTAACTAATAATTAATAATGATCTCACTCGGATCAGCCGCCGCTAACACATGGAGGCATCTGCCAGGGCTTCAGTTCCTGTGGTGAGGCTGGAAAAATAAATCACTTTCCCAACTTTCTGAGGGCACCCTGCCAATTTCCAGCTGTTGTGTCTCAATGTTAATGCCATTCCTGAAAAAATGTTTGCTTTCTCTCCTCCTGTGCATGGGGCTGTTTGAGGGAGGGGATATATAAAAACATATCAGTGTAAGACCAAGTCCCTGGCCTCAGGCAGACACCTTTACAAAGCTTTGATGACTCTTGCTAGAAGCAGCTCTCTGAAGGCAAGGCCAGTGCCTGATTTCTGCTGTACCCCAACCCCTCACATGGAGGCCTGGCACCTGGCAGGTGCACCTAAGAGTTTGTTGAGGTGAACAGAGTAAGAAACTTGAGGAAAAGACAACACAGTATCCTCTTAAATTTCTTTGTAGAATTTTCCCTCCTATCAATACTGATGGCATGGCTATCTTTCCATACCTCATAGTATGGTCATTTGAGTATATCTTACCAACTTTGCAATCTAGATTGAAAGCTGTTTGTGGGCAAGATCTCTGTTCCACTTATTTTTATCTCCCGTTTTTTCCATGTCAGGCCAGCCACCAATGATATTTGTTGTGTTGAATACTGCAGATTGGATAAGTAATAGAAAAGGCAAAAGCCCTGCAGAGCTTTGTACCAGACCTTTGCTCTTTGATGCCCTTCTTAAGTAGCTCTTATTGGCTGGAACATTCTTTTATGTTGAGCACAGACATAACTGGAGAATGTTCTTCTAAAAAGAGTCACCTACAGTTGGCACTGGCATGTACCTGTTTGCCGTCTTAGAGAAAGGCATGAAAAATAAGGGAATAAGAGTCTAAGCTGGAAAAAAAGGGAAAGGGGAGAATCAAATAGCATTCCTAGATCTTATTCAAATTATGCATAATGAAGATAGTGGTCCTGCTATCAGTAAAGAATGGCTTAAACCAACTACTCTAAAACTGTTGGCAGATTCTCCACCTATATTGAACTGCCTAGAAGTATATTTTCATCCATGTCTTCTTGTAGGCATTGCCAAAAGTTATATTCCTTAAAATTGGACATTCAGTGGCTTCTTATAAGTTTCTTAATTTTTTTTCCTGGTGGGGAGATCATGGATAGAACCTACTGTTAAAGTTTTCCAGGCCCTAACAATTGTTGCCTTACTCTATGGAGTAGATAATCAGGGACTTCATGTCCCTTTTGTCTTCTGTTGATGTTCACCAAGGATAATTTCTTTCTGGGACAATTCTTTTTTATTTTTATTTTAAAATATTTAAAATTTCTTATTTTAAATATTAGAGAAAGGCATGAAATATTTAAAATTTCTTTTAAATATTTATGATTGATATGTAATAATTGGACATATTTATGGGGTACAATGTGATATCTAGATACATGTATAAATTATGTAATGATCAAGTCAGCATAATTAGCAGATCTACCATCTTAAACACATCATTTCTTTGTGATGAAAGTATTCAAAAACTTTTTATAGCTATTTTGAAATACGTAATACAATGTGAATTCTAGTCATCTTCTTATGCAATAGAACACCAGCACTTATTCCTCTCATCTATAGCTTTGCAGCCATTGACCGGTCTCTCACCACTGCCCCCTGCCAATCCTCTGGTAACCACTATTCTACTCTCTCCTATGAGAGCGACATCTGAGATTCCACCAGTGAGTGAGATCATATGGTATTCGTCTTTCTGTGCCTGGCATATTTCACTTAAAATAATGTCCTCCAGGTTCATCTACATTGCTGCAAACAACAGAATCTCACTCTTTTTTATGGTTGAATAGTACTTCATTGTATATAAGTACCACATTTTCTTTATTCACACATCCACTGATGGACACTTGAGTTCATTCCATATCTTGTCTATTGTGAATAGTGCTGCGATAAACAAAGCAGCACAGCTCTCTCTTGAACACACAGACTTCCCTTCCTCTCACTATACACTCAGTGGTGGGATTGCTGGATCTGGGGATCTACTGGGGGCAGTTTTGATCTTCCCTGTGAACTCTCCCCTCAGGCCACCTCTAGGTAGAGGCTGTGTGGATGCACTTTCAAGCATGTGAATTTGTTAGTTAATTTTAATTAGGGAATAGTAATTTTGTCCCCCCTGTTCAGGGGGCCCTCGAAGGTAATACATTTGTCCCAAATTGGCTATGTAGAATTTTCAGCTGTTTAAATTATTTGCAGAGAATGTCACCTCAACCCTTAAATTCTGAATTGTTATTAGAGGTCTAGTTGTAAGAAATAATCCTCATACATGTTCCTCACAAGGGCTGTGGAGTCAAGTCTTACCTTTTTTTTTTTCTTTCTCTTTAAATGCTCTTCTTAGATTACTTTAGATAAGAGAAAAGTGTGGACCTACACTAGGGTGTTCTAGCTCTCATAGAAGTGACTTTGGTGAATTGCAATGCCATCCAATTGCATTTTATGATGTGTTCAAAATAGCTGAATAAAGCTAACCACTGCATTTATGCCGGGAATATTGTCTCAGACATTGTTCATTGCACTACTTACTAGGCAAGTGTATAGTTTTCGGTGTGATCTCAGAAAGCTTGCCTGAGTAACTGATTTATGTGATGGACAACATGAATCTCAACCACTTCACATCTGTCTCTTTTCTCAGGTGTCAGGCCTCAGAGCAGATTAGTGACCACCCTGGGCAACAGCGCTGGATGCCACGTTGTGCAGGCATTCTGTGCACTGACCCCGCTCCTGCCTGCATCTTCTTTCTCTCTTCTACTTTATATTCCCTTCTACTTTGTCTCCTTGTTTATTTTACTTTTAATTGCTGTATTAATCTCTTTAAACCACCTTAAGTCCTCCTTGTGGAATGAGGAAAAGTCATGAAGAAGAATATAAGCCAAAAAAAAGGAGAAACAAACCTTGGCCCTGGTCCACCTTTTATATACATCACATTTCCCATTATATGGACTCAAGTGATATCCACATCTGAGAATTAATATCCTATAGCTGCAATGCAACGTGTCATTGGGAGAGAGGAGTAGGCAAGAGAGGCAACAGGGCTTATGGTTTGGAAACACTGAGACTAGATTCTGGTCCTGCACTGCCACCGATACAAACACTGAAGACCACATAGCAGCGCTCTGTAAATATGTGTCTGATGGCCGGGTGTGGTGGCGCACACCTGTAATTCCAGCACTTTGGGAGGCCAAGATGGGTGGATCACCTGAGGTCAGGAGTTCGAGACCAGCCTGACCAACATGGTGAAA
This sequence comes from Rhinopithecus roxellana, assembly GCF_007565055.1. Taxonomy (NCBI): domain Eukaryota; kingdom Metazoa; phylum Chordata; class Mammalia; order Primates; family Cercopithecidae; genus Rhinopithecus; species Rhinopithecus roxellana. Next base: position 117,090,217 of record NC_044549.1, on the reverse strand, counting down.
CCACATCTGTACTAAAAATACAAAAATTAGCCGGGTGTAATGGTGCGTGCCTGTAATCCCAGCTACTCGGGAGGCTGAGGCAGGAGAATTGCTTGAACCCGGGAGGTGGAGGTTGCAGTGAGCCGAGATCCTGCCACTGTATGAGATCATGCCTGGGTGACAGAGTGAGACTTCATCTCGAAAAAAAAAAAAAAAAGTGATGAATGAATGAATGTTGTTTGACCTTGAGTAAGTCACCTTCAGCTAAACTTTCAATGAGGGGGTAGATTAAGTAATCTTGCAAATCTATTCGTTCTAAGATCCTGAGCAAGGTTATGCTACATTGCAAAGCAAAAATCTAACCATTCAGAGTGAAACGAAGCAGAATTCTTATTTGCCCTTGGAGAGCTCCTGTTGCTTTTCATCTTGGGTGACCTCCTGAAGGTGGTGAGACGAAACCCCACTGTGACTGTGGAAGACCCGAGTTGGCCTCCAGAGGACAGGAAAACGGCTGGTGCAAGATCAAGTCAGGCTCCTTGGGAAGTACCTCAAACTATCCCCTCCACCCAGGGGCTCTCTGTTCAAAGACACTCAGAATGAAAGGAGCCAGTGTGGTCTTTTGAATTGACTACACATCACACATGCCCCCTCACTTTAAATAGGACTGTTCTGTATAAGCTTCATGGAGCTACACTTGTGATGAGAGGTATTCCAACTTCTGGGCATTCCGTTTTCTCATTTAACATATCCTAAAGTTTTAGTTTTGGAAAGATCATTGCAAACCAATGATTATAGGTAAGGGCATGATTCCTTGTAACTAAAACTGGGGTTCCAAACCTTTTTTTATGTAAGGACACAAGAGTGATGGAGAAGCAGTCTGGCACCTCTGAATTCACTCTATGACAATGAAATAAAAAGAATACTAACTCTGAATAATAATGAAGAACACTTACGTAGTGCATCCTATGATGCCAAGCACTGCACTCATATTAACTCATTTACTTCCCCCCAAAACCCTTTGAGGCAGGTAATACTGTCATCACCCCTATTTGACAGATAAGGAAACTGAGGCACGTCCAGGCCAATGTCTTGCCCAAGTTCACTCGGTTGGTAAGTGCAAGGCCAGGACTTATATTCTGTGCCTGGCTCTTGCCATGCTGCCTCATTTTGGTCCACAAGAATCAGGTTGACACATCGTATATACAAAGTAAAAGATACTGTCCAATGCTTTTTAAAGCTGCCATTTTCCCCTCTTTCTGTCTTTACTTGTTACCTACCTTTTCTTCACAGAAATAGTAATCAGAGAACATTGAGAAAGCTAGACAGGCTGGATATAACTCATTCCTTTCTTTCTATACCTACTTTATACCACGAGAGAGAAACTATCCAACCTACCCTTTGAGAGCTTTCCTGAAAATTAATTGCCTAAATGAAGGCTTTTCTTTGTGCTCACAGACCAACTTTTCGTAAGCAGACAGCCCCATGGCTAAGCACTGTCAAGCACATGTGTGCAAGCTGGTCTTTACGGACACAGAAAGAGGCATGACAGTTCTAAACAGACTGAGCTTCACGGAGACTTGCGGAAGAATTTTCATCCTGCTTCTTCTATGGATGCTAGTCAATGTGATTATTCACAAGCTCCATAGTGTCTCTGAGTCTCAGTTTCTCCAGAGAGAACAACCACATGGGATCTCCTGGGTGTCATACAGAGAAGCAAGAATGGCTTGATGGACACCCCTAGTACCTATGACTCTGAATGTTAGTGTGAAAGTCAAATGCAGATGAAGCCCCCAAATTCCTACTGTCATCATTCTGAAGACTTAGTATGAGACCCTCAGATTGAGTCCTATGAAGACAAGCCAGTTATAAATCAGTCTATTAACACAGTGTTTACAGAGCAGGCCACACCAGTACTCCCGAGATGATACTAAAGATGCTAACTTATATGTAGAAAGGTTGCAGGAACTGGGAGCATTTGTAGAAAAACATTATTAGTGTCTTCACACATTTCTAGAGCAGACATGCAGGGAATTTCAGTTTTATTTGGCACAACCTGTAATAATGCAAGGATATCACAAGAACTTGAATCAATGAAAAGATAAATTTTCCAACATTAGGAGTTGTTCAAAAATAGAACGTGCTGTCTCAAGCTCACGGACATACAAGGTAAGATTATATGTTAAACAGGTTAGATAACCCTGTTTGAAGAATATTGCAAAAAGAATTCTTGCTTTGAGAGAAGAATTGGCTGAGATCACTTTTGAGGTTCCTAATATTCCCCAGCCTCCATGATTCTATAAAACCACTCACTAAAGAAAACAAGAGTCGAAATGAAAGCAATTCAACTTAAATGTCATGTGAAATAAGATTTCATGTGAAACTATTTTGTTGTCGTAGTTCTATGGTTAGGAATAACTAAGAAGACTGTGAACACACAAAACATATAGACTAGATGTAATAAAGGTGGTTCTGTGAAGATCCTAGACAATGGAAGGTAGGTCTGTGTGATGTCAGTTGCATGCAGGCACTAAAAAGCCATCCCTACCTTCCATGCAAGGTACTCTAGATACACCAAGGATCAGCAACTGCCTAACTCCGAGTTTTTTTTCAGTATGAAATGCTGTTAAGTATAAAACACTAGCGTACTCTACCTTCTTATGTCTTAAAAGCATAGGCAGGAGCTTGGGCAAAAGGACTCCAGATTTCAGTAGCATTTTACACTATAAGATAGGGATGTCAGCCCAACTTCCGCACTGTGGCAGGAAACCCCTCCCATCACAGGATCCAGGTGACAAAGTGGACAAACTCAGAACTCCTATGGCACAACACATAAGTTAGAACAAGAAGCCCTTTGGGGATCCACTGGGAGGTGGGGTTCCTTATATCCATGCAGATGACACAGCTCCCTGAAACACAAGTGTGATTTACACATACATGCGATTACTGACCATTATCCAAAGCCCCTGGGCATGCTCTGTCCTGGACAACAAGCGTCTGATTTGCCAGGCTGGTTCCCAGCTGTTTCATCATTTCTGTTCAGTTATTGAAATAACAGAGCAAAAGCCCAGCTAGAAAGTGTTCAGTCTTGTGTTGATGCTAATGACATCCAGGAATAAAAAGCTGTGCTGCCTCCAACTAGCCAGCCACTGCTCACAGGACGCACTGGGACACCTGTGGTTCAAGATTAAGTGAATTAAAGACCACTTCTCGGGAGTGCTGATGTGTTAACACTCCAGGCTCTGAGATTGGAGAATTATTCTTGCTCACAGTGCTTTCCTCTGGCTTGGAGCCTGGGAGTGTGGTCCAGTGGGTAGAAATGCTGCACTGGTAAAAACCCACATGATTTTCCTGTCTCCTGCTTCTGCCCACTGCACTTGCTCAGGCTGCAGTCAGCTTCAAGCCCTCACCCTGGAAAAAGATGACCCAGGGCAGCAACAACAAAGCAGGTAATGAGAAGCAAGATTCTTCCCTTCACATGTAACATTCTCCTTGAACTTACTCAGGTGTTTACTCAGTTGCCAGATACTGTTCTAAGTGGTTTGTATGTATTACATCCCATTTTGTAAGTGGTCAAACTGAGGCATAGAGAAGTCATATCTTGCTCAAAATGACAAAGGCAGTAAGTGGCAGAGCTCAGATTCAAACCCAGGCAATGTCTTACTGAACTGCCACGTTCTCACCTTTTTGGTGAAAGGGTCACTCGTAAGGTATTATTTCCCTGATGCAAGAAGCTTGTTATTCACTCAGCACAAGATCTCTGTTTCTTATGAACCTTATTTAGATATTGTTAGGAAATGAAATTTCATGCAGCCACTTGGTGGCAATGATGGGATCATAATTATACAGTGTTGGAAATGACAGCAAGAAATTCTGATAAGATAATCCATCAGAAGGCATTTTCTCCAGGGGAAGGTCCTCTAGGTTTTACTGGGAAAAGGAGGCTTCCCAAGGTGGCGGTTGACCCCACTAAACAAGACATCCACAAAAGGATGAAGAATGGGCTGCCTCCTTGTCCTGACAAGGCCAGGACTGCGGGCTAAGTCACCAGCAGATAGACAGCCCAGTAAGACATAATGAAAATGTGCTCTGGGGCCAGGCGCGGTGGCTCAAGCCTGTAATCCCAGCACTTTGGGAGGCCAAGACGGGCGGATCACGAGGTCAGGAGATCGAGACCATCCTGGCTAACACGGTGAAACCCCGTCTCTACTAAAAATACAAAAAACTAGCCGGGCGAGGTGGCGGGCGCCTGTAGTCCCAGCTACTCCGGAGGCTGAGGCAGGAGAATGGTGTAAACCCAGGAGGCGGAGCTTGCAGTGAGCTGAGATCTGGCCACTGCACTCCAGCCCGGGCGACAGAGCAAGACTCCGTCTCAAAAACAAAAAAAAAAAAAAAAAAGAAAATGTGCTCTGGAAAAACGCCTTCAAAGGGGATGAAAAAGTCAAGGTTTTACACTAAACAGGGAAGGTACATTAAGCAATTAAGGAAGACAGGGAATGGGGAAATGCTATCTATAGAGAGCACCATTAAAATGAAAAAATTAACAGCACTATACTTTGAAATCATCAGTTCCAAAATAACAATAAAATATTCACCCAAGAATATCAATCCGGTTTTTGTGTTGGGCATTGTGCCAAGTCCTCTGTATTTATGGTTTCATTTACTTCTCAACAATCCTGAAAAGTAAATATTTTTTTTACCAAATGTGCATGTAAGGAAACTGAGGTTCAGAGAGGTTAAGTAATTTGCCCAAGACCACACAGCTAGGATTAAACCTTGGCCTTGGCCTGTAAAGATGGTGTATTTTACCTCTACATGAACCTAAAGCTGGCCATCTAAGAACTATTAGACATTTATTGCTCTTAATGATAGAACTGAATTCTTCCCAGTATTATAACAAATATTCTTCCCAAAGCATGGAAAGAAGCTTACCTATTTACATTTATTTTAATAAATCCAAAAACGTTTTACTGCAGCACATAAAGAAGTTCAAACTTTGGAAATTTGTTTCCCTGACTTTGGTCAAAGGCACCTACAACAATAGCAGGAACAACTTATATTTCTTGAGGGCTCACTGTGTGTTAGTGATGTCGGCAGGCTTTCTATGAATTAACTCATTTAATTTTCACAACAGCCCTGTGAGGTAAATGCTATTGTTATTTCTTGCTTTACAGATGAGGAAACTGTAAAACAGGAAAGTTAAAGAACTGACTCAGGTCACACGTCTAATAAGGAAGAAAGCTGGGATTTGACCCCTGGCAGTCTTAGGTTCTAGACTCCATGCTGTTAACCAAAATACAACTTCATGCTCAACAGAATTTTACCAAATGCTCTGCTGTCCCAGGACTTCCAGAGCATCAGTATGCTGTCCTGCACTGTGATTCTTAAAGAAACTTGCAGCTTCCCCACCACCTCACCACTCTTTTGTGGGTGGGGGCTGGCTAGGAGCATTTGGAAGAAGCTGCTAAGGTTCCAAAGAACAACCTTCCACACCAGGGCTTCTCTGGGTTTGGGCTTCAGCTTGCACAGCTGAGCTGCTGTGAGACTGGCTTGGTTACCCTAAGAGAAGAGTGAATGGTGACCAGACACGGTGGTTCATGCCTGTAATCCCAGCACTCTGCGAGACTGAGGCAGGGAGATCAATTGAGGCCAGGAGTTTCAGACCAGCCTGGCTAATACGGCAAAACCCCATCTCTACTAAAAACACAAAGACTAGCTGGGCATGGTGGAGCTTGCCTGTAATCCCAGCTACTCGGATGGCTGAGGCATAAGGATTGCTTGAATCTGGGAGGCGGAGGTTGCAGTGAACTGAGATGATCGTGCCACTGCACTCCAGCCTGGGTGACAGAGTAGACTCCATCTCAAAAAATAAATAAATTAATTAAAAAAAGAGAAAAAAGGAAAATGTGTGGTAACAGAGAATGTGAACAAAAAGCTGACAGCAAATGGATGAGCATGGTATTATGAAAAGTTCCAACACAAGCATAAGGTGGGTCTCGTTAAAAGTATTGAAGCTGAATTTGACAAGTCCTCAAAAGTGAGGTCTGTCCAGCTTTTGGCAGTCAATAAAGTTCTTTTATATCCATTTTTCTGGTTAATCCTCAGGACAACTTTGGTGGTGGGAACAAGCTTTGCTGCTGACCTCCCTGTAGAGCTCAGGAAGTGGAGGTGCAGGGAGAATAAGAACTGCCAGGGCACGCAGGTAGTAGTAGTACATGGTGGCCGTCAAAAAGTGACATATTTTCACTCCAAGTGCAGATCTACTGACTCCCTGGGCAGGTTGCTTCCCTTCCCAGAAACAGACAGGAAATGAAAGCATTTCTAGGGAGTATTACACAAAAACTATATTTTAAATATCCTCTTTGTCATTTGAAACCAAAAGATGCTACTGTCTTCCTGACCTCTGAGCAGCATTCTACAGAGCTGGCCCCTTTAACGCCATCCTTATGCTTGAATACTAAATCTTTGCTTCTATAGCATCAAACTCTCCAGGTGTTCTTTCCACTTCCCTTATCAAATTTCTCTGCTGTCTCTTCCTTGCCTGTTCTGAGTTCTTAGAGCTCAGGCCCACACTCTCTTCTCATGTGTACTTTTATTACCACAAACCAATAATTCCCATTTTTCTTATCTTTGGCCCCTCTTCTATGGCCGTCTCTACATAATCCAGCAGCATGGACTGGACTACTATTACTGTTGGCTGCTCTTCCTCATCCCTGATGTCTAATCAACTTGCACATCCTGCATGGCCTACAGGCTACATTTGTCTCAAACATGTCCACTTTTCTCAATCCCCACTCTACCATCATCTGTCCAAAGCATCATACTCTCTGGCCTGGACTAACTTGTCTCCTCCACTTACTCTTGCTTCTTTCCAGCACTTACCCTGCAGCAGCCAAAGTTTAATTTGAAAAAGGCAGATCTTATTCTATTCCCTTAGTGAAGACACATCAATAGTTTCCCACTTTTCTTAGAATAAAATTCAAAGTGATCAACATGGTCTACAAAGCCCTGCATGACTGTGCCGTGGCTTCCCTGCCTGGTATCTCTCCATGCCTCACTCCCTCCTCTAGCAGGACTCCGACGGACTCCGACCAAGCCAGGTGAGCCTCCCACCCTGTGGCATGCTCTTTTAGCATGCCACTGTCCTCCACCATGGCAGTCATTGCTGTGATGATGAATGATTACTTGGCTGATTATCTGCTTTGTGACTGTTTCCCTCACAGATCTAATCGTCACAACGGGAGACTGTATTTCTAGTGTCTAGCATGGTGCCCACGCAACAGAGGTGTTCACTGACTATTTGTCAAATGACCACCTACAGACCCCGGGAAAAGGTTTTCATTCAACCTCACGCTTAAAAACAACAACAATTGAGTCCAACATCCTTGAAAGCCTCAGTCACGATAAAAAGTTAGAGGCTTAGAGAGGGTTTACATTTTTAGGCTGCCAGGTTCTTACTTTGTACATTAATGCTCCACGATTACTGGCCATTAAGATACAGGTGATACCTCTTCAAAAAAAAAAAAAAAAAAAAAAAAAATTCATGGGATGGAGCTAAAGTGTATATTCTTTGGCCAGATAGAACTGGTTATTTTTATAACTGGACAATGTTAGGATGGTCTTGAAGGGCACTACACGAGAATGTTGGTGTCCTGAAAAGTCTCGAAAGAATAAAACATACTACCAGGGAGCAGGTGCTTCTGAGGTCTATTTGATTCATTCCTGTGACTTAAAGGCATGCTCCCCAAAATGAAGGTATAGAATGCACTCAGCATTTTGAAACATATATAAATCACTAATATCATTTCAACACTCTTGAGTAGAATCAAACATCACCACAGACTTGCTCAAGATTACCAAAGTAGAAGCCTTGACCCCTGAAGGTTCCCATTCTTGGATCCTAACTCCATGATACAAAATAAAACAAGTTGTATTTTGTTTATGCCAAGTAATAGAAATTTTTATTGAGCTGAGTAAAACTAGAAGAGGTCCTCCTTGTACTTTTTCTCACCATTGATGGACTCATTCACTTTAGCTGGGTTTCATCAAGTTCCTGGAGCTTTGTTATAGGTTGTACTTCAACACTGGTCAAAAGCTGAGTCTTCTCTCCACCATTTAATTGGCCTGAAGCCACATCCTTTTCATAAAGCTGATCAACGACCACATTCAGTGTATATTCAAAGTCCTTCTAAGAATATACAGACACTGATTTCGAGAGCTTAGCTAAATCCACATGGTTACTTATAAATAGTAAAGGATGTGCAGAGCTTCCTTAGGAAACCTCTGGTGGGAGGTGACATTTGAGATCACCAAATACAAAAGCTATAACATACATAGTCATGTGTAACCAAAGGAGTAGCTAAGTGGGAATACTTTTCCTACAAAAGGAAAAATGACTCACAATGAAGCTAAATTCTCAAGCTGAACTATGGGCTTTAACAGTTTCTATGTGACAATGTAGTCCAAGTTCCTACTCAGGACACCAGAAACACAAGTGATCACCAAAGGCCAGGGAAGCAGACATAGAAGGGGACATGGCAGGAGCAGGACACGACAGAAGAGTTCCTGGTGGGAGAGAATGTCATGACCTAGGGGTTCAGAATTTACAGCTGTCTGAGTACTTAGTATTCCTTGTTCTTCTCCACTGTGCTATAGACTAAGATAAAGGATCAAAAGAGAAAGCTGGTATATCTATCAATGCTCTGTGGCCAGAAGCATTCCTGCTTCTGGTGCAGAGCCAAGGCTCATGCCCATTGGTACACAGAGCAAAAGGCTTGTGTTCTCATGCATGCTGGCGGACGTCTTCTGTGAAGCCAGGATTGACAGGGTGTGTCACATGCCTCAGTGAGCTGAACTCTGACTTGCTCCATGGTAGCGGCTCGATCAAATGCCACAAGAGAAGAGACACAAAGGAGGCCTTGGCAATAGCTCTGACTGGGAGCATGAGACAGAATCCAGGTCAAAGGTGAGCATCTGTTGGGCACAGATTCTGTGCCCTTGTGCAGAAGAACTTAAATGTTCAGGGTAAAAGTCCATAGACATAGAGACCAGATGAAGGATGTGGAAAAGCATACCAACTCTGACTTATCAGTGGAGAGACAGAACATATGTGGTGACTTGGTGCTTAGGCTCTGCAGGCCAATCCCCTGGATCTGAAACCTGGTTTTCTTCTCAACCTTTAACAAGTTATTAACCTCTCTAAGACTCAGCTACATTATCTTTAGACTGGAGATTATTGTGAAGATTAAATGAGACAATTCACTAAACACAGTACCTTGCAACATCGGACCAATTACATCCCTCCCTGAACCTCAGTTTCTTCTTTGTTAAATGGGGATTATATGAGTTTTGCATGAGAGATAATCGATATAGGAGAAGAGATAAGTATAGTAGATGAGTGGCTATAAGCAAAGCATTCTGTCTCGTACTTGACACACTAAAATCACTCAATAATTGTAACCATTGAGTATTACTGTTGCTGGTCTGAAACTGATTGAGGGACATAATGAGGTTGATGGGATTTACTGCAAACTGGAACTGAGGCCCTCACTGATTTAAACCAGGGAGGCTGGACCTTGATGTACCATTTAAAAAGCAATCTGCTCCTGGTGACTGCAATTCACCACCCTCTAAGTCTTCAGTGGCCACCTGACAAAGCAAGTGAATTGCTGCAAGCCTGTTAATGAGAAGCAAGCTGGTGTTTGGGGAACCTGTAAAATTACTACCCCATTACCGTGCAGTGCGTGCGCCCTTCATCTGCTGCCCAGCTTCCCCAATAGATATGCTCTCTCGGTTTCCTAATTGTCTAGAGGCTTTGATTTATCTGGCAGAGGAAGGAGGCCTGAGAGATCTGGGCAAAGTTCTGGGAAGGAGGCTTTCACAAATGTCTGTAAGACCACAAGGATGAGAGTCTGGCCCAGGACAAGGCATGCAGCCAACTGTGGCTAGCAGTATGGCTTCCCACACAGATAAGCAGTGTCTGCTGCTGAAGGCAGGTCTTGCCCACAGGCTGGAGGACAGGCCCTGGGTACTAAGGGATGTCTGGGAAAGGATCTGTGAAACATTCTTCCTAGCATTCAGAGCATCAATAGGCAGATCCTACTCCTCCATACTTGAAATTCCACGTATCTGCTTATTTGCTGTGATCTAGTTAATACCTATATTTCACCTCTCAGCTACTGACTCATTCATTCATATGTTAATTTACTCATTCCACAAATATTTATGAGGCACCTACTACATGCTAGAGATACATCAGGGAATAAGAGAGAGAAAATTCCCTTGTCCTGATGGAGCTTAAATTCCAGTAGGGACATTCAGGCATGTAAAAGTACATGTAGAGTATATTTGAAGGTGCTAAGAGCTGTGTAAAAGTAATAAGGCAGGGCAGGGAAACAGGACATGCTGGAGGGAGGGGCTGTGACTTTAAGTAAAGCTTAGAAGGTGCTGAGAAGGTGATATATGGCGAGACAGGACGGGGTGATGACCTTCACCTGCTTTTCTGCAAAGACCACACCACTGCAAAAAGCAGGGAAAGCCTTTTGTTCGTAAGCGCATTCAGGACTTATCTGCCCTTGCAGTCAAGCTCTTTGTGCCTCCAAGCTCTGTGTGCTCACGGGTGGGGTGTGGGCCCCCAGGGAACACCTGGGGAGTGACCACAACTGAGAGGCTTGGGGTCAGAGGGGCCCAAGAAGGTCCTCACCTCCTCCAGCCGCCGCCTCTGCTCCTTCTGCTCCTCAATGCGCTTCTGACGCTCGGCCAGCAGCTGCCGCTTGTGCTCCTCATTCTCCCGCTGCTGCTGCTCCAGCTGCTGCCTTCGTAGGGCCTCAGAACGCTCCTTGTTGGCCAGCTGCAGCCTCAGAAAGTCCCTCCGCAGCGTCGACTCCCCTGGCAGATTCAGGATGGAGCTGTGGGCAAGAGAGAGTGATCAGGATCCCACGTGGGGCAGAGGCCATGGCTACCAAGAGGCCTCGGAGGAGGAAAGCAGGACAAATGATTCACCCACACACAGGGAAAGAAGAGCACAGGCTCCTAGATCCTCCGCTAATTCAATCGTTCACCCCAAAGAAACAACATCAGGATAAGAGACCTGCCTCCCTTTCAGTACGACTGTGGGAAACAAATGCTGCTTCCATCCACAGAGGGATGTCACATTCTCAGAGTTGTCCCCTTCTCCAGGACTGTCCACACCACTTCCTCGCCCTTGGGATGTGGCACAGATTTGTTTTTAAAGACTTTAGCCAGTGTGCAAGCCATGAGCCCCAGACTAGATTATTTTCAATAAAAATGGACAATGGTGGGCAAAAAGGGAACCTATTCTACTTAGACAAGCACAGATTGGCCTCACCCATACGACTCCCTCACGCCAAACCCCATGAGGCAGAGGCCAGGCTGCTCCTGTGAAGTTGTGATGAGCCAGTGATAGAAAACTCTTGAGTCAAGGTCGACACAGAGCCAGGATCTGCGCCCAAGCTTGCTGAGTCCAAATCAGGGTTTGCCTGACTGTACCACATTTAAAGGGCTTCGTTTGGCTCTGGCCACAGCGGGGGAGGCTAGGACTTCAACCTAGCTCATTGGTTCCTAGATTCTGTTTAGGCAACAGTTTTCTCTTCTGTAAAATGGTAGTTGTACATGAATGTGTGTGCATGCGACAGAGATCGAGAGGATATAAATAAGCTCTACCTATTTCGCTGGTGATCCTGGGCTGCCCTACTCGCAGGTGAACAACTAGAAGTTACAGACCCCTTGATTTTGCACAGCAGCCTAAGAGGGAGCTGAGAAATGACTTCTGTTTATTCCAACCTAGCCCTTTTAATCTTTCTGGAAGCTTCCATTTGAAATAAATCTATTAAACACATATTTATGGAGCACCTATTATGTGGCAGTCACTGTAGTAGGCTCTAAGAATATGGCAGTTGCTAGATAAATTCCCTCTTTAAACTTACCTTCTTATGGGACACACATACAGACAAATAACTTCAGGTATTAACAGGCTCTATAGAAGACCAAAATTGTAATTGTTTAAGAGTGACAGTGGCGGGGAGCTGAGGTAAGCTTTGAGGCCCTACTTTAGACAGGTGGTCAGGAAGACCTCTCTGGGAAGGAAGCAGTTGATGAAGAAGGAAGAATATTCCAGGCACAGGGAAAAGCAGGTTTAGAGGCCTGAGGGGAAAACAGGTCTGCACCCTATTTTTGAGCAACTGAACACCAGCCCGGCTTCCGAAAGCAGAGTGAATGAGAGGGAGAAGGGTACGAGAGGAGGTCAGAGAGCTAGGTGCGGGCCGCGACAGCCGTGCAGGCGCGGGAAGGTTTTACATAGAAGAGCAACATGAGCAGATGGGTTTGGCTGCTGAATGGATGACCTCCGCGAGGAGTACAAGGGCAAGCACAGCAAGTCGGACTGCTGCTGCGGAGTGGTTCTGGGGTGGGGACACTACTCAGGACGAGAGCAGAGGGGATGGAGGAAGGAAGGAGCATTTGAGGACAGAAGTCACGAAGCCTGTGGACAGATCTGACGTGGAGTAAGGGATGACTTGCAGGTTCTGTCTCGGTGGCTGGGTGACAGTGGTGACAAGAACAGGAATGAGGAATGCTGGGGGAGGAGCAGGTTTGGTGGCACTTGACAAGAGGCCTAAGGATCAATTTTGGAGAGTGGTTAGTGTGCTGTGTGAGATACTGCCACGAAAAGACATAAAAAGGCTTTGTTCATGATGTTCCATAGACAATGCTTGGTGTCTACTAACAAGCCTTCTCTAAAACTTAGAACCTTTGTGTCAAACTCTGAAACCCCAAATGATGGCGTTTATCTACACAGGCCACTTGCCCTGTGCAAAGGGGAGGGGGCTTGGGAACCCAGCCTCCCATGCACACGAGGATGCTCCATTAATATTAATTGATGTTGAATCAATGTCAGGAGATCTGAGCTGTGTGAGTGACTCAATCATTAACTCTGTGTGACCTGGTTGCAACCCTTAAGCGGTCACCTCATTTCTAAAATGAGATAACCATTGTCGTTTTCTATTTCTCAGGATTTCATGACGATTAATTGGACGTGTCCATAAAAACAGGACTTGGAACATAATCTTCAGCATGATTTAATGACATGTTATAATTATAGAAGTGTTAAGGTGAGGCTGGGTGGCTCACTGAGTGACTCCTAATATGCAGTTCAGCAAGTGTGAGAAAGACAGGGTTTCTCAGTTCTACAGGAAGTGGTCAGAAGGCTGACACAGTCCTCTGGATAAGCTTTTGAACACTGGTGTACAACTTCTCTGAAAGCAGGGCATTTGGTCCTCTGCCTTTCAGGAATGTTCATTTTCTATGTCACTACTTGGCAATCATCTTCTTTATGCAGCGAATCCGGGGGCGGCCAACATGCTATGTATCAGATGGTAGGAAAGAATTATTCGGTCTTTGACCTTGAGGAATCCGTGGCAGGTGAAGTGAGAAAAACTGGATGGCTCTGACAGCTCAGTTCCATCTTCTTATAGAAGCTTAGCAAGAATACAGCTCAGTAGGTCTGAGTTAGCATAACAAAAGAACACAAGGTATCTGGCTCATCTAGCAGTGGTGGCTAAGCTGGCCCCTTTTCTGGTCAGAAACCTCTCCCTCAGTGATACAGGAACTGATCCTTCAGGAGCATTAGTGTCCACTCCTTGGAGGGTTCGAGGAGAGAGGCCATACCTAGGTGAGTCTTCTGCTTGTGCAATTCCCCCCAAGTCTTACTTCACAGGTATAGTGCATGGCACCATGGGATGTGGGCTTGCCCTCCTTGACTTACCAAGCTGAATTCGCTCACCAAAGATAAATCCTGGCAGTGCAAGCACACTAACCTGAATTACTTATAAACACAGACTAGAAGAAAGTCAGAATCAAAGTCAAGTGGAATTCAAAATGTAGGAATGACAATAAAACAGAACTGGAGTCTGGGGTCCAACAGGTGACAACAGGAATGGCCCAAAAGTATTTGTTTGGAGTTCATCTCTACATATAATTTGATTTTCTGAAAATCACTTTCTCCTGGATTAGGCTGCAGTGAAAATACCAAGGCATGTGACAAGGACAGTAGCTGCCTGAATGGGTTTCTCAAAGGTATGAAGTAACAAACTGACACAAACTAACACAAGTCCGAAAATACCACTTAACGTCTCCAGAAAGTTGCCGTTTTAGTCCTGCATTGCCCAGATAATTGCTTTCCACCCATTCTACATGTTACATATGTAAGAAAACAAGCTCTTAGGATAGAGACCATAAATCTTGGGGGACAAAATAAAAATATGCTGATTTCCACATTTTTGTAATGGTCTGCCTAGGGAAATTTTCCCAAATTAATGAGTATGTTCATGGGCAATAAATTAAATAAGACCACCCTGGTGGATTCTTAAAAACGAACCAATAAATCAAAAGGAAAGTGAATTTCACACAAGCACAATTCAGAATGTGAACATTAGAAGACTTGGCTTTTGCTCTCATACCTGGGCTCTCCTGAGTCATTCTCCTCCTCTTCTTCCTCACTTCCGCTGTACTCATACTCTGTCTCATCTGAAGAAAGATCCCAGCATGTTAGTGCACAAAAAAAGATGCTATGGCTCAGTAAAGCCCAACCCTGTCTCTTATATATAAATAAATTGACACCTAAAGAGTCATAGTTAACACAGCGCTGGAACAGTCTCCAGGCTGTGATTTAATGGTTTCCATCAGTATATGAAATTAACCACATTCAAGACTGTCTTGGCTGACTCTAGATATCTGTCCCCAGTGCCTAATGTTCACATGAGAAGAGAACGAATTAAAAAATAATCCTTTTTAATTTATTAATTTAATTTCAATTTAAAATAATTTGTGTTAATTTGCACTATAAACCATATCAAACCCACTGGCCCTTTGTAACTTATTGATGGTATTAACCATTTTAAAAGTAGGATTTTATTAAGACTTACATGGATTCACAAACTGTCTTTAGATTGTTTTGATAAGTGTAACAAAGAAACTTTTGACAATAGGTACTATTAAAAATATATAGTGGCTGGGTGCGGTGGTTCACACCTGTAATCCCAGCACTTTGGGAGGCCAAGGTGGGCGGATCATGAGGTCAGGAGATCGAGACCATTCAGACTAACACAGTGAAACCCCATCTCTACTACAAATAAAAAAAAAATTTTGCCAGGCATGGTGGCAGGCACCAGTAGTCCCAGCTACTTGGGAGGCTGAGGCAGGAGAACGGCGTGAACCTGGGAGGTGGAGCTTGCAGTGAGCCGAGATCGCACCACTGCACTCAAGCCTGGGCGACAGAGTGAGACTCCGTCTCAAAAAAAAAAAAGAAAAAAATTACATATATATGTGTGTATATACATATGTGTATATATGTGTGTATATATATGTATATATGTGTATGTGTACATATATATGTATATATAGTTAAAATGTGTTTTGATTGGTCCACTAGGGACAGTCATTTAATTCAGCAAAATGGGAAGCAGTTTACATGTGAGAATGAATAAGATTGAGGCTTTGCTTTGGAAGAGATCAAATCTAATGTGCGAAATGAGTAAATATTAGAGCCTCCATGATTGTGAAGAAAGGGAAGGAATATTTAGTGGGTATCTCCCACGCCAGTCACTACTGCTAGATATTTTACTCTGTTCTCTCATTTATTTTGCATAATAAACCTCCAAATTAGTGTCTGTTTTTCAAGTGAGAATACTGAAATTACAAGAGGTTAAGTAATATAACCAATGTTATCTCATTAATAAAAGGTCAATCTAGGATTTGGATTTAGAATTCAATCCAGAACGTTTCCAACTTAAGAAACAGTGTTCTTTCCAACATATGCTAAATAGCAGTACATAAAAAAAGCAATGAGATATCAGAGAAAGGAGCAGCTAGTGCCACTGGTCATAATGGATGAAGAGACTTGAAGTCTTTGAAGAAAAAATGAATTGGGCTTTGAAGGTCAGTGGCCCTCCAGGCATAGCAGCTGGCAGTTGTGGGAAAAGGAAATTCTAAGCATCATATCCACATGAGTAAGGCTGGCAGTATTACAGTGCATAATATGTTCAGGAAACAATGAGCTGTGAGTAGTTAGGTGCCTGGGTGTGAGAAAACCTTATGGAGGGAGAAAGGCTGGCATGGATGAAAAGGGTTACTGATTCTTATAAATGCCATGCTGAGAACTTTCCTATTGGCAATGAGGAACCCTTGGAGGAGCTTTTAAGCAAGGGAAGGTGTCACATTACTCCTATCTCTTCATAGCTGTAGGTTAATAAATACAACCTTGAAGACATTTGCACATCCCTAAAAAGAACTGAAACTGCAATTTAGTTATGTTACCACCAGGAGGCAGTAGTCACACAGTGAGAATGCTCAGATTTGATAAACATGCCTTGCTTTTCACACTATTTAGCCATTAAAGAGATAATGAAAGAAAGCCAAAAGTTTGATAAGTTCAAGTGTATTTTTTTTTTTTTTTTTTTTTTTATTATACTTTAAGTTCTAGGGTACATGTGCATAACGTGCAGGTTTGTTACATATGTATACTTATGCCATGTTGGTGTGCTGCACCCATCAACTCGTCAGCACCCATTAATTCATCATTTATATCATGTATAACTCCCCAGTGCAATCCCTCCCTCCTCCCCCCCTCCCCCATGATAGGCCCCAGTGTGTGATGTTCCCCTTCCCGAGTCCAAGTGATCTCATTGTTCAGTTCCCACCTATGAGTGAGAACATGCGGTGTTTGGTTTTCTCTTCTTGTGATAGTTTGCTAAGAATGATGGTTTCCAGCTGCATCCATGTCCCTACAAAGGACGCAAACTCATCCTTTTTTATGGCTGCATAGTATTCCATGGTGTATATGTGCCACATTTTCTTAATCCAGTCTGTCACAGATGGACATTTGGGTTGATTCCAAGTCTTTGCTATTGTGAATAGTGCCGCAATAAACATACGTGTGCATGTGTCTTTGTAGTAGACTAATTTATAATCCTTTGGGTATATACCCAGTAGTGGGATGGCTGGGTCATATGGTACATCCAGTTCCAGATCCTTGAGGAATTGCCATACTGTTTTCCATAATGGTTGAACTAGTTTACAATCCCACCAACAGTGTAAAAGTGTTCCTATTTCTCCACATCCTCTCCAACAACTGTTGTTTCCTGACTTCTTAATGATTGCCATTCTAACTGGTGTGAGATGGTATCTCATTGTGGTTTGGATTTGCATGAGTTCAAGTGTATTTTTTAAATCACAACTTAGCTTCATACATTGAGGTATGTATGAAGCTTTCAGGCTACTTATTTTTAAAATATTAGTTCACCAAAATATAAAGAACCTGCATAAAGCATTTTAATACTCCATACTAAAAATGAAATATTCTAAACTTTTTCAAAATGAATAAACAGATTTCAAAGTAAAAATGCAGAAATTTTATCTAATAAAGGAAATTACAGCAAGGAAAAGAAGCACACAATTATTCCTATTACTTCTACTCTCTGGGGTAAAACATTCATTTGTCAGGCTCCTCCATTTAATATGTAATACTTCACCAAAATTTGGTTTTGACTGCTTTTGTATTACTGGGTTAAACTGGCATGGGTCAACATATGTTAGGGAAAAAATATCAGGTTTAAAAAATCACAAAGCAATGCAAAATAGAATTGCTTTGATTGATTCTACCAAAAGTTGGTCATACAACAACTAAGAAAGTAAAAGTAATATTAGAGCAAAGTAAGTCATTTAACTAAACTGAGCAAATGGAATTAGATCTCATTTGATCAAACACCCTGCCTTGGGGAGCAGACATAAAGGAGACTAGAACTATGATTCTGGTGGCCCTAAGCCTAAACAGGCTTAGATTCCTTAAATGACCATATAACTCTTGAATATACCTATTCCCAAGAATCTTACTTTTCCACTCTGCAGAGAACAAACACATTAAAAATGATCTATCTTCATGGCATGGTGAGTTCTGAGTCACATTCCAGAGTTTGTGCCCTGCAAAATGTGGAAACAACCTGAGGCACAGGCTTCACCCACTCTTATTTATGCCCCAGAGGGAGATGGGTCATGAGCTCTCACAAAGTACTCTCGGTAAGTGATGAAAAAGTATGGGTCAATAAGTAATTGCCTAAATAAGAATAACTGATATTTACTGAGTGCATCTGTGTCCTGGACATTATGTCAAGCATTTTAAATGCATTATTGAGTTTAATCTCTGCAACAATTCGAGGCAATAGATATTATTAGTATACTCTCAATCTTACTTTAAAGATGAGAAAACTGGAGTGATGTTCACATAACTGATAAGGGGCAGAGTTAGAATTTGAACCCAGAATATGAATCTGAAAACAGAGTCTGAGCACTTAAACTATGCTATATATTCACAATATAATAAAATGTCCTTTTGAGAGAAGTTGGCATTTAATGGTTGCATGTCTGACACACTGCTCTAAAATATGCCCTTAAAAATCCTGACTTCATGGAGTAGCCCCATGGACAAGGAGCAGTTGCAGTCCTGGACCTTTTGAGTTTGACCTATATATATATTTCTCTTCATGCCTAGTTCCTCCAGCTTGGACTGGAGGAACTTAGGGTCTAACTGACTTCTTATTAACTGCAGAGGAGCCACCTTTTTGGCCTAGCTTCACAACCTCCCACTCCTGAGTCTAAGCTGATCATACACTCCTTCAAGTACCTCTAGCTGCATAAGAATTCTTCCCTGGGGCTGGGTTTGGTGGCCATGCCTATAATACCAGCGCTTTGGGAGGCTGAGACAGGAGGATTTCTTGAGTTCAGCAGTAAAAGACCAGCCTGGGCAACATAGTGAGACCTTGTCTCTACTAAAAATTTAAAAAAATATAAAATTAGCCAGGCATGGTGGTGTGCACCTGTAGTCCCAGCTACTTGAGAGGCTAAGATGGGAGGATCACTTGAGCCCAGGAGATAGAGGCTGCAGTGAGCTATGATCACTCCACTGCACTCCAGCCTGAGCAACAGAGAGACAGCCTGTCTCAAAAAATAAAAAATAAAAAATAAAAAAAGTGCTGGGCGGGTGGCTCATGCCTATAATCCCAGCACTTTGAGAGGCTGAGATGGAGGATCCCTTGAGCCCAGGAGTTTGACACCAGCCTGAGCAGCAAAGTGAGACCTCGTCCCCCCGCGCCCCTCCCCAAAAAAAAAGGAAAGAAAAAAGAATTCTTCCTAGAACCTTTACTGAGATTCTCTCCTCCTGCCTTAGCCCTCTGCTGATCTTACCTCTCCAATCCAGTCTGACTTTCATACTGTCACCGCCCCCACTACTAGTCCCCAGCTTGTGTTATGGGTATTAACTGCAGAGGCAAAGAAGAAAAGAAATGCAAATAAAAGAAAGACAGCCTCTGTCCTGTGCTGTGGGCTACCCTCCCTTACTGCCTCTGAACTGAAGAGGGGAGAGAAATGGAGAGGAGGGAAGCAAGAACAAGCACATCACCATGTGCCTCCCCTCCCATCCTCGGTCTCTAGTCTTCCTCTCTACTCTCCACTCACCACACTGTTAATGCTCAGCTTTCTAGCCTCACACTGCCTTTCACTGTCATCCTCCCAGCAGCAACCCCCTCCTGTTCTCTACCCAGAAAGCCCTCACTGCTGTCCTCTCCACTTCTCCCTTCCCATGCTCTAACTTTCCCTACCTCAACTAGCCATTAAACCTGCTCCAGACCATGCAAGTTTTTACATTGGTCATGGTACAGTCAATATGCTAGTCAATCTCCAAGAACGAATTTGTCTTCCTTTAGAAAGGTACTGTTTCCTCAAAGATAAACCCTATACCAGAGAGGCACAGGGTAGGGGAGTGCTGGTGAGAGATACCATAGTGATGATTATGGCAGCAAGCCCACAATGTAGTAGAAATTAATGGTGAACTTTAGCCATGACTCATGACTCATGAGTTGTTAATTGGAAAGCAAAGTCCAAAAGTGATTCTGAAATTACTGGTTACAAAATTTGCCTAATCAAAGTTCACTTAACCATATAAGAATCTTGCTCATTTCTACAAATGAACCCCTCTTACCGATCCAACCTCAGTTTCAATTTTCTTTGGCTTGCATTTTCTCATTTGGCAGCTCACCTCAGTGTTCCCTAATATATAGTACGAGTATACCATTTCTATGCTAGTTAAAAATGTAAGCTTCCATTCAAAAAGGTAGGGCACAGCCCGAGACCCCAAGTTTGGATTCATGTTCTTTCAATGATGTAGTGAAGAGACAGTGACATATAAGAGCTAGAGTCACAAAGATGTGTTTTTGCATATATAAAATAAAGAACAGTGTTAAATGACCCTCAGCTCAAAATCTGATGTTCCATTCAGCAAGCCTGGCAACCTAATGATCTTTTATATGACTGCAACTATAAAAAAAATTATTTCTGACTTCTAAGTAATGGAATTACAAATGAGCCTCAGAGCACATAAACTTAAGTGTTGAAGAATCAGTATAGAAAAATGCCAACTAGATGAATTTTTTTCTTTAGGTTATCTGTCTTCTGTAGACTTTTAGTCTGCTAAACATGAATATTAATTTGAATTAAGAAAATCACTTGTCATATTAAAGTACTTCATAGTATCACTCAACATGACTTTGTTCAGTATCTGGCAGAGGTAATGTTTCTTGCAGTTCTATTTCTTTTTCATGAAAGACTCTACTTCAGTAGTCTCCCAGCACTGGTGCCCAGAGGCTGTGGTCTCAGAGACAGCCCCTCACACGAAAGAATAATGCAGGCCCATTTGAAATCCCCATAGTCACCTCCAAATACACGAAGAGCCCATGATTCACTCCATCTTTTGTTTTGCTGCTGAAATACAAACGTGCATCTAACCTTTTTCTCCTCGCTTCTTCTTTGTTCTATCAATATGATCCTTGAGTTGAATGCGGACCTGTCGCTCATTAGGTTGGTCTCGTATAAATGGATGCTTCATCAATTGTTCTGTTGCTGGTCGCTGGCTGTGATTCTTTACCAAGCAGCTCTCAATAAATGACTGGAATTTTTTTGACCTGCCAAACAAAAGAAATGAATCCACAGATAAAACGGCGATTCAAAGAAAAGCAAATGTGTAATTTCTGAAATGCTGGGACTTTTTTTTTTTTTAAGGTCCAATTGGCCAGCATAGGGATCATCCACTAATCGCAAAACAGATGTAGCACTATATTAGGCATAATGGGTTCAAAGGCATCATCATCATCAATGTACAATTAAGGTAGCAGAAGGTAGTTATACACATGAAAGCATTTTTGCATAATTTATATATAACATTACACAGCAGACCAAAAGGAAGCAGGGAAGAAAAAGACCCCTATGGGAATCACATCTAGAAGGGCTATTGGAATAAGGAAACCATAGCTGGGCCTTAAAGAATTAGGAGAAAATCA
Source organism: Rhinopithecus roxellana (assembly GCF_007565055.1). Taxonomy (NCBI): domain Eukaryota; kingdom Metazoa; phylum Chordata; class Mammalia; order Primates; family Cercopithecidae; genus Rhinopithecus; species Rhinopithecus roxellana. The sequence continues at coordinate 117,068,843 of NC_044549.1, read as the reverse complement.
CTCTGGGGAAAGGATAGTTCAGATATGTAGGAAATCAGTGAAAAACTCCGGCTAGGATGAGAATAATATATGTTGGGGGACACTGAGATGAGTCCTTAGAAATAATACCACACATCTACAGCCATCTGATCTTTGACAAACCTGACAAAAACAAGAAATGGGGAAAGGATTCTCTATTCAATAAATGGTGCTGGGAAAATTGGCTAGCCATAAGTAGAAAGCTGAAACTGGATCCTTTCCTTACTCCTTATACGAAAATTAATTCAAGATGGATTAGAGACTTAAATGTTAGACCTAAAACCATAAAAACCCTAGAAGAAAACCTAGGGAATGCCATTCAGGACATAGGCATGGGCAAGGACTTCATGTCTAAAACACCAAAAGCAACGGCAACAAAAGCCAAAATTGACAAATGGGATCTAATTAAACTAAAGAGCTTCTGCACAGCAAAAGAAACTGCCATCAGAGTGAACAGGCAACCTACAGAATGGGACAAAATTTTTGCAATCTACTCATCTGACAAAGGGCTAATATCCAGAACCTACAAAGAACTCAAACAAATTTACAAGAAAAAAACAACCCCATCAAAAAGTGGGCAAAGGATATGAACAGACATTTTTCAAAAGAAGACATGCATACAGCCAACAGACACATGAAAAAATGTTCGTCATCACTGGCCATCAGAGAAATGCAAATCAAAACCACAATGAGATACCATCTCACACCAGTTAGAATGGCAATCATTAAAAAGTCAGGAAGCAACAGGTGCTGGAGAGGATGTAGGAGAAATAGGAACACTTTTACACTGTTGGTGGGATTGTAAACTAGTTCAACCATTACGGAAAACAGTATGGCAATTCCTCAAGGATCTAGAACTAGAAGTACCATATGACCCAGCCATCCTATTACTGGGTATATACCCAAAGGATTATAAATCATGCTGCTATAAAGACACATGCACATGTATGTTCATTGTGGCACTATTGACAATAGCAAAGACTTGGAATCAACCCAAATGTCCATCAGTGACAGACTGGATTAAGAAAATGTGGCACATATACTCCATGGAATACTATGCAGCCATAAAAAAGGATGAGTTTGTGTCCTTTGTAGGGACATGGATGCAGCTAGAAACCATCATTCTCAGCAAACTATCGCAAGAACAGAAAACCAAACACCACATGTTCTCACTCATAGGTGGTAACTGAACAATGAGATCACCTGGACTTGGAAAGGGGAACATCACACACCAGGGCCTATTATGGGGAGGGGGGAGGGGGAGGGGGAGGGATTGCATTAGGAGTTATACCTGATGTAAATAACGAGTTGATGGGTGTTGACGAGTTGATGGGTGCAGCACACCAACATGACACAAGTATACATATGTAACAAACCTGCACGTTATGCACATGTACCCTAGAACTTAAAGTATAATAATAATAATAATAATAATAATAATAATAATAATAAAATGCAAGCTGGAGAAAAGTAAAACCAAGGTTGGATAGGTAACAGAGAGTGCATTTTGTAGAAATAAGCAAGATTCATCTATGATGAAGTGAACTTTGATTAGGCAAATTTTGTAACCAGTAGTTTCAGGATCACTTTTGAACTCTGCTTTCCAAGGAATAAGAACAGGCTCTATGTGTACATTTGTCATTAACTCAAGGACTTAAACATTTAACTTTAAAGAATTAAGTTCACACCCAGAGGCAAATTTATCTCCCTTTAGAAAGGCAATATTTCCTCAAAGATAAACCCTATGCCAGAGACCTGGCAGGGGAGAGCTGGCGAGAGATACCATACCTACGATTATAGCAGTAAGACCACAATTTGGCAGAAATTAATGGTGGACTTTAGCCATGATTCATGAGTTGAACACGCATGTTCTTACTGAAAGATCCAAGAAACTGTTCAGAGTCATCAATAATTAAGCTCATGACTCGATAGCATGCTTTTCCAAGGCACTCCAGGAGACCTTGGTGAAACTCGGGTTACCCTTCCTGTCCTGCCCAGAGCAGGAATGATCTGTTTTGTGCTCTCTGTTGCTCTCCTGTGGTGCACAGGGGAGATACAGGAGTGGATCCCAGGATTGAGCCTTTGCCCAGCAGTCCCTGCATACATACTCTTCAGGCCTGAGAGGTGCCCTCACCACACAGAACACAATGAGGAACATGTTCTTCAACACTCAAACATGACAGGGCACTTTTGTATGTACCACTCTCTAGTGCTGCCCTGGTCAAAGCAGTTTTTCACTTTATTCTGTGTTTTTAAAGTACTGAATCACTGGTATTTTTTTATTTTCCACTCTAAATTTCTAAACTACATTCAAGTTTTTAAAATACTTTACCTAGAAATAAAGGTAGCCTACTGTGCTTGAGGTTGCCCAGGATGAATCAGGGTTGGCCATACTGTGGACTAGAAATAATGACAGCAGGACACTCTATGCACCTCCTTGTGAAGTGCTTCTGTGCATATCCTTGCTTCTTCACACTGAAAATTATCAACAGCATCAGACGTGCCTGAGCCATCTTTGCATCATGAGCACACTACCTGATTTGCATGTTTGGTGCATGAGTGAATGCATGATGAAGGTTCTGGGCAAGAGCTGCAATACGGCCACCTTCAAGTCTGCACTTTTGAGGGACAGAAAGGGAGGTCTGGAGAGTGGATATTCTTCTTTTTCTCAGATCAATAAAATAAATCTGTGGAGGCATAAATACGATCTCATCTAAGAAACCTTGCCAGAAAAATGTAATGAAATAAAGGACACTCCTATGGAATGAACTGAAGAGAATGAGGTTGACCTGCATGAAGATATAAACAAACTCCATACAGTACTTTTCCAGGTAGAAAAATCAGTATTAAAAAGATGAAAACAAAAATTAAGACAGGTATGAAATATTTACAAGGAGTATAAATGGCAGTTCTCTTTTTCTTGCTGGCAACTAGAAGGAAGTGCTTATTATTATTATTATTACTATTATTATTATTATTATTATTATTATTTTTGATATGGAGTCTTGCTCTATCACCCAGGCTGGAGTGCAATGGCATGATCTCAGCACACTGCAAACTCTGCCTCTCAGGTTCAAGTGATTCTCCTGCCTCAGCCTCCCGAGTAGCTGGGACTACAAGTGTGTGACACCACACCTGGCTAATTTCTGTATTTTTAGTAGAGACAGGGTTTTGCCATGTTGGCCAGGCTGGTCTCAAACTCCTGACCTCAAGTGATTCGCCTGCCTCAGCCTCCCAAAGTACTGGTATCACAGGCATGGGCCACCACATCTGCCGGAAGTGCTTGTTTAAACTGCTCAACCAACTATTAATTAGAGGTTGATAAAGAAAAGAAATCACATTCGATTTAAAAGTGAGATACAGATTTAATAGACTTGCATTCTATTCCCTGATATTGACATCTAAAAAAACAGTCAGAGAAATCTCCAGAATGGAATAGCGCTCAACTTTAATGGGATTAGTTATTAAACAGAGTCCTTTTTCTCAGTATGCTTTGCTGGGAGAAAAAAACTCAGAGATATTCAAGACAATAACTTTGGGCCTAAAAGGTAGGCCTACTTGTGCAGAACTACAAAGCTGGTAATATGTTTCATATCTTCTTCAAATGGCACCCTTTGAAGAGAAAATAATGCTTACTTAAAACGAGTCTTCAAAGAAGGATTCATAGTTTCTTATTTAAGTTAGCATGACCAAAGAATCAATATGCTTAATTACACGCTTATTTAAGAGTGAAAACACTTCACCTATGTTGAATATTACCTCACTGTTTGCTGAGTGTTCTAATGAGTTTAAAGTACATTTATATAACTTTATTGCTTGAATCTTCACTGATAGTAATTTAGTTCTGTCTCTTATACAATAAAAACACCTAAGGTTAGTAATACTAATTTCCCAAGGGTTGGCATGGAGAAATAAATGGTAATGATTGGTACCTACAGTGTGAGAATACTAGTTCTACTATCAGAGTCACTAAATACTTTATCTTCCCAAATTGAACCTGTTTATATGTTAAATTGTGTTGGGGAAATTCAACATGCTGGAAAGATTGTTACATTAGCCATTATAATCAGTTGGGTTAAACGTTTTTGGTAATCATCAGACTCCCTAAATGCAATTTGGCCTTAGAATTTGCATTGGCCCTGCCCTATTTCCAAAAGCTACCCTCTTCCTTTACTTTGAGTCGCATCGCTTACTAACTTGGACAAATTACTTAACTTCTATGTGTCTCAGTTTCCCTGGCTGCATTCAATGGGGATATTACTAGTACTTATCTTAAAAAATTGTTATAAGTGAATTAATTCATGTAAAATATTGAGAACGTTCCTGGTATCATAAATGCCATATATGTGTTTGCTATTATTATTATGATGACTATAATGACATTGCCCCCAGCAATCTCTGAGCATCATTGGGCTTAAGGAACACAGCATCCGCCTTTAGGACTGAGGAGCAGAAATCCCCGCTTCTGGCTAGGTGCGGTAGTTCACACCTATAATCCCAGTACTTTGGGAGGCCAAGATGGATGGATTGCTTGAGGCCAGGAGTTCAAGACCAGCCTGGGCAATATAGCAAGACATTTTGTCTATAAACAATAGAAAAAATTAGCTGAGCATGGTGGCATGCACTTGTAGTTCTAGCTACTTGGGAGGCTGAGGCGGGAGGATCATTTGAGCCCAGGAGTTTGAGGCTGCAGTGAGCTATGACTGCACCACTGTACACTAGCCTGGGTGACAGAATGAGACTATCTCTAAAGAAAAAAAGAAATCCTCCTTTCTGTTGAACTGAGTAAACATAGAGTTCTTTAAGGGAATTATTTCACGTATGGGTTAAATAGCTTAGCAGAAAGAGTCAGCTGGGCTGTTATCTCCAAGGAGGCTGCACAAAAAGGTTAATTTTTTTCTTTTTTTTTTTTGAGACGGAGTCTAGCTCTGTCGCCCAGGCTGGAGTGCAGTGGCAGGATCTCAGCTCACTGCAAGCTCCGCCTCCTGGGTTCATGCCATTCTCCTACCTCAGCCTCCTGAGTAGCTGGGACTACAGGCGCCCGCCATTTTGCCCGGCTAGTTTTTTGCATTTTTAGTAGAGACGGGGTTTCACCGTGTTAGCCAGGATGGTCTCGATCTCCTGACCTCATGATCCGTCCGTCTCGGCCTCCCAAAGTGCTGGGATTACAGGCTTGAGCCACCGCGCCCGGCCAAAAAAGGTTAATTTTTAAAGTCTGTGTAATAGTTTTTAGCTGGCTTTTAATAAAGTCCAAGGTTCAAAGTCACATTACTACTAGCAAATTCAGTCTATTTGAAGGAATTTCTGATATTTGCTTTGTATTATTATATTTAGAAAACACACACACACACACACACACGAACTTTGTCATATCTCAAAACAAAAGTCTGACAACCCACCAAGAATCAGAACTGGTACCTCATAAAATCATGGGGGTGATTTTTAGGCTTGGAGCAAAAGCAGGAGGCTGGGTCCAGACTGGTTCTCCCAGTGAGGAGGCTAGAACTCGTGCAAATACACCACTTAGCCTCACTGGGCCTCCACATCTGCATCCGGAGCATGAGCAGCTTGGACCGGTGGAGCTTGTACGTATAAGCAGTTATAATTTTTCTAATGATCTCAACTGAGGGCTGCTTTGCCTGTGTGGACTCTTCAAATTTAAAGGGCACATGAAAGATTCACCGCTTTATACTTAATGGAACCATTCTTATCCTTCTCCAGAAAGCCCTGGAGGGAAGCAGTGACCCTGAGTATACTTGTGAGGGCAGGTGAGTGTGGATGAGCAGGGTAGCAAGAGAAGGGAGGAGAAAATCTTTTGAAGGAGATAGTTTATCCCTGCGAGTGGAATCCACCCACGCACAAGAGGCAGGAAGAGAAAATGGGAATCCCAGTCTTACTATTCACTTGCTGGTGCTGATATGGAGGTAGAGGGTGAGAGCATCTTTGGTTTTCCTCTGATTCCACTAAGGTTACAACCCTCCCAGACAACTTATTATTAAATGGCTTAGCTGCCTGAACATTCAGTGGTGCCGTAATTTCATCATCCCACACCACAAAGGCCTTTCCTCATCATACCAATAGGGAAGGAAGAACTGGGCTCCTGTGAGTGGTGATGGTCTCCTTTCCCTCCATGATGACAGTGGAAAGAGCAGTGCCACTGCCTTTATTTCTCAAATCCTGAAGGCACAAATTAAAAAACAAAAAACAAAACAAAACCAAGTTCACACTAAGAGATTAGTTTATGCCTTGTATGTTGTAGACTCAGTCATGTTGAAAATGATGCTTGATTGAATGTTTTGCCATGAAGAGTTCATGGCCCTGTCTCCACAATGGCGCCCCCTTTGGTCAGGTATTGATATATACACGGAGAAAAATGCATTTAACCCGATAACTCATTTAGGTAGAGAATAGCTAGAAAATTTTTTTTTTTAATTATACTTTAAGTTCTAGGGTACATGTGCACAACGTGCAGGTTTGTTACACATATATACATGTGCCATGTTGGTGTGTTGCACCCATTAACTCATCATTTACATTAGGTATATCTCCTAATGCTATCCCTCCCCTCCTTCCCCTCCCCAAGAATAGCTAGAAATAAAAGAACATTTTGGAGTTTTGTCTCTCCAAAGACAAACTCTTTGTCTTTGGGGGGGGGGGGGTCTTTTCCTTTTAAATAATTAAAAAAATAAATAAATAAACAAAATGTTTCATTTCCTCTCAAACACTAGAGTCTATTAAAGTAAACCCTAACTTACTTCAAATCACTTTGTACCTGCGCTTTCCAGATAAAATACTCTGAAGTGTTTAAATATTTTCACTTAAAAACTGGTGGAATTGTATTGCAGAGAAATGGGAGCTATGTCTGCTGTCAAGTATCATGTGCCTGGAGGCTGCACCACCACCTCTACAAAGGCTGGGATCCAAGTGTGAAATGGCACATTATCAGGGCTACTGTTTCCCTAGTCACTCTCTAACAATCAGGTTACTTTTCCTTTCTCTGTCTGACAATATGGGACTTTCCCATAGCTTTCCTACTCAGCTTTCCTTCCACATCAGGGAAAGGTGTGCAAGGTGGCAGGATGAGATGAAATTGGCCTGGACTTCTCAGTGTTTCCAAACTTCTCCAGCTCCCTCCAGCATTATTAAAAATTAGTTCTTGTCAAAGGTTTGAAGCTGAAAAATCAGCCTCCCTTGTCCTAAAAGTCTGTATTTCTCAAACAGGGTCAGCACACCATTGATCTTTTTGGATCTCAGTCAGTAAAAACCAACACTGTAGGGCAAGGGCTGTTCACTCACTTTTCTGTGGGGTCAGGCAGGTCACAAAAAGGGGTGGTGCAGACCATGGTTAGTTAAGATGAAAACAGGAGATGTGGCCATGTGCGGTGGCTCACACCTGTAATCCCAGCACTTTGGGAGGCCGAGGCGGGTGGATCACGAGGTCAGGAGATGGAGACCATCCTGGCCAACACGGTGAAACCTCATCTCTACTAAAAAAAATACAAAAAATTAGCCAGGTGTGGTGGCGGGCGCCTGTAGTCCCAGCTACTTGGGAGGCTGAAGCAGGAGAATGGCGTGAACCTGGGAGGTGGAGGTTGTAGTGAGCCGAGATCGCACCACTGCACTCCAGCCTAGGCGACAAAGCAAGACTCTGTCTCAAAAAAAAAAAAAAAAAAAAGAAAGAAAAAGTAAACAGGAGATGTATACTAACCAACTGACACCAGCTTCTGAGTTGGGGGGAGGTGGCAGCTGAAGCAGGACAATCACTTGTCCTAAATAGGAGCAGGAGCTAGCATCTTTTTGCAAGCACTTCACTGCATCTTTGCAAGAAAAAGGCCAGAAATCTAAATGTAATGCTCAATTGACAGATTTTTAAGTGTTGCCAATTAATACACATATATTTAAAATGGGGCGTATGACCACACCATGACAGCCAAATACATCTGTGGAGGGCCAGTTTGTCCTCCTCTATGGAGAAGCTCGGAATACGTGTCCAGCAGCAGTAAAGGGAGACAAGGAGAAGATAGGGCAGGGAACAGGGTAAGTAAAGCCCATTGTATACTGCAAACTCAGCTCAGATGTCAAGCAGGAACCTTGCAGAGGGCTTTGTAGTGTCACTGTCGCTTCCAGGGAAGAGAACTGAGCCAGCCCCCCTCCCTGGGAGTCTGATCCAGGGAGAAGAGAGGAAGCAGGGTGTTGGGGGTGCTTTGCCGATCACATGTTGTATGACACCCAATGGGAGGGCTGTTGCTGGGGAGAGAAGGGTTGTCTTGCACCATAGTGACCCTCTGCAGAGGAAGGAGGGGCAGGAAACGCTCTGCCTCCTTGTTACCAATAGCAACTCTCACTCCCCTCGCAGGGCCCGGCTATTCTGAGGCTGCCATCTCTTTTCTGGCTGTTTCCTTCCCTCTTTCTGTGCAGCATGCCCTTTCCTCTGTTCCACCAGGGTGGCTCTCATTAGTAGATGACTGGTAGTAATTAAGGCTGCCTCCTGTGTGGTAGAGGTGAACCCGTGGGTGGGTGGGAAACATGAGGGTCGCAGTCAAGCACCTGATCATGAAGGGCTATGGAAAGGGGCAGAAGGATCCTGTCCCTTCACGGTCTCACTGCCCAGGACTTATCTCTAGAAAAAGGATAGGAGGTCGCAAGTAGTGCAGGAATTGACCTCAGTGCAAGAGTAATCCGAGATTCAAGAATGTTATCAGGGAGGATACACCATTTCCATAGGAAGAAAGGAGGAAGCAATGAATTTTGGTTATGGAATAATAAGATACAAAGATCCCAACTATATAATTATCCAAAAAAAGTCAAAACATCCAGCATCTGGCTTAACCTGTAGAACTGTTTCCCAAATGTCAGTCATATCCTATCAACATGATTTTTGCCATTACTTCACACCACTCATACTACTATTCATGTAGTAGTTTCCTTTAAATTAAGCCACCATTCTATGTAAGTTTATTAAAAGGAAAAGTTAAATTGCTGCTGCCCCAAATAAGAAGCCAGTATCACCGGCCATATGTGAAAACAGTCGTAAAAACAAAAAAACTGCAAATGCTCATACATGTACCAGAGAAATAATCTCCGACATTAACTGTGTGTGTATATGCACTTAGAGAATGATTGTTGTAAGGAACAGAAGAGAAATCAGCCAATCTAAACTATCACCCTCTCTGATAAGGTGTTCTGTGCTGCCAGGAAAGATATGACTTGGAGTTATAAATCAAAGAGCTTTCATATTATTACTTGGGCTTCACTTACCCATTTTGGCTAATGATTTCTTACCTTAAAGGTGGGGGAATAAAGACTTGCTGTACAAACAGTAGATACTCCATATGTACTTTAAGACGAATGACAGCATATGGAAAGTAATTCACCAAGTCATAATATATGTTAGTCTCACTCTATCCGTAGGACCTAGGGATTAGAGCTAATCCAAAATAGAATCACAAGAAAACCTCACCCTTGAATCTGCAAAACATTGAAGACCAAACTCACCACTTCTTAGACTTCAGCCGAGGCGCTGGGTTCCGGGGGATGAGGAAGAGAGCTCTCATAGGGTGCATGTCACAGAGAGCTGCAAGAGACCAAAACAAGGGCCAGCTACAGTTAGGAGGCCAAACTCAGGCCAAGCCCGTCTTGGCTGTGCAGATGATGCTGCCCAGTGACCCACTGAGTTTACACACCATGATTGAGCACGAAGTCAGAATATCCAAATGCTTCCATTTGACGAGCATTTGAAAGATCTCATGTCCACTTACAGGAGTCTCAAAATACAACATGGTTCACATAGCTACTGCTAACATTTCTAGTGAAGACACGTTTGCTTCATATTTAAGGAAACTAAGTTAAAGGGTCAATGACCAGCCATCTTGCTGTGAATGACCACCTGACATTGAAAGTCAATAACATCAGATGACAACTACAATGGAGATGGTAAGCTATGTTTAATTAGTAAAAGACTAAGCCATAAATAAAAGACATTTGATCATCCCATCTATTTCTTACACATTGACAGCTCATCCAAATGCAATGTTATCTACACAGATTTTTGGAGTCCAAAACACCAGCCCAGAGCCCCATTTTCTCTGTTTTCAGATATCCTGAATGGCTTTTCAGGTGTCGTAACGGGTTTTGTTTCATTTTGTTTTTAAATTCACTGGCCCCAGGAAGCCCAGAGGATTAAGTCACACAGAGTCTGGCAGAAAAACAAAGTTATAAAAAGATCTCATCTTGTAAACATGACATTATCGTTTATAGTGAAAGCACTCATATGTTCTTACTTTAATAAAAATATTTTATTAGTTTACTTTTCAAATATCTGGGAGAATTTCTACTTTGTAGCTAGAATAAGAATACGTGCTCCCTAAAAGCCAAAGGATTCTGTGGGCAGAAGTTTATTTTTAGCCCTGTCTACCACTCATCAAGAATGATAATATGGTTTAAGACTGCAATATATTATTTTTCTGATTCACACATGCCTATTAGCATGGTGAATGAGGGCAATTTTGTCAACCAGCACTCCAAATCAGTCATGCTACAGATGAGTTCTACCAATTCTAGACTGAGAAGTAAGAAAATGATGACAACCTGAAGGTGAAAGTCTTAAGTATAACGACCTGTCATGCAAATAAAGGGCCTATTTTTGTACTGGTCCTTTGAGATGCAGACACCAAGGATATTACTGGGCAAATTACTATGTGAATGGAAACAGGGAAGGAGCCAGGCAGTATGGGAAGTCATCAGATTGCTATGCAAGTCTGACCCTGAGTGAAGGAGAGAGGGAGAAAAGGTAGGTGGAAGGGTCCCAGAGTGTCCTGCAGGTCTTGTGAAGTCACAGGGTATTACTTGGGTGAAAGCTGTCTACGAAGGAATCTTGTGTCCTCCAGGAAAGGACCTGCCTTAGTATCCCCACTGTGCTAGGTCACTGGTGGGGAGTGGCCCTTCAAAGGTGCAGCCTGGTGCCATTGCAGCAGCTGGGGCTGTCAACCAGTTATACTTCCTATATGGAGATCTGTGAGGCACAGTCTCTTGACAGAGACTCTCTGCCAGGGCTAATACTCCAAATCTCAAGGAACTGAGATTCTCAAGACTGCTGGAGCCCTAGCCACTCTGCCTCAAATAGCAGGGAAATCTAAAATTTTAAACATCAGTATTTTAAGAGGAGTAATAGCAATTTGTATAACCTGTGCACTGAAAATTAATTTTGGATTTTCATACATTGGAGTTTATAGTCTTGTGAATTGGTCACGGTTTTATGTCAGGTGAGGAGTAGTCCAGAATAAATGATGTACAGAATCTGTACAACAAACAAGACTCCCCAAAGATTGCTTTCTTTTTCTTCCTTTTTTTTTTTTTTTAAATAAAAACAGGATTCTCCCACTGCTCTGAAATGAATGGATTCCTGGTTGATTTAAGATGATTCTGCTTTCTAAATATGCCAGCTTGAATCCATGCAGGGCTCGGTGTAGTGGAAGTAAAGCAACTGCAGCTCCTGGCAAGGAAACTTCAGTACCCTGCAGAGCAGACCAGCAACAGATTTCACCCCAGAGGAGGGTACTTACGGGGAGCACCTTCTGCCATTTCAATGGCGGTGATTCCCAAAGACCACAAGTCACTCTGAAAAAGAAGGGGCAGACACACACATAAATTCAACAGACAAAGAACAACTTGGTTAAACCTGGCAATTGCTTCAGAACTGCCTGTGGGAAAGTCATTCAGTTGTCTGTTTACAAACCTGTTTCTTCCACTAACCTTCAAAGCAGAAACAGTCTTACTCACTTTTCATTGACAGTACCATTCATGGTATCTGGCACATGGCAGCTTATCAATAAATGTATGAAAAATAAATATAAAAAATTTTTAAATTAATTCATTACTGAAATTTATCTGTGAATTGAACCACAGGAAATTGCTGCTCTTTGACTGTTTATAACACCATCATTGAGCTATAATTGTCACATAATAAACTGCACATAAAGTACACCATTTGATAAGGTATAACATAGGGATCCTCCTGTGAACCCATCACCACAATCAAAACAGTAAATATATACATCATCCCCCAAAGATCTCATTTGCCTCCTTCCTTTTCTGCCTGAACCCATCCCCACTCTCCTGTCCCTAGGTAACCAATGATCTGCTTTCTGTCACTGTGAATTAGTTTGTAACTTCCAAATTTTTGTATAAGTGAAATAACATCATATGTGGTCTTTTGTATTCAGTCTCTTTCACGTAGAATAATGTTTCTGAAGCCCATCCATGTTGTAGCACATACCAGTATTTCACTCCTTTTTATTGCTGTGTAGTATTCCATTCTATGAACGTATCACGGTTTTTGCATTTGGACTGTTTCCAGTTTGGGCTATTACAGATACAGGTGCTGCAAACATTGGTGTACAAATCTGAGGGTGTATGCTTTTACTTCTTTTAGTTAAATACCTGGGAGTGGAATGGCTGGATCAGATAGTAGGTGTTATTTATATTCAATTGTTTTTAACTATAAAAACAGCAATTTCATATCGTTTTACCTAGTAAGATGAGGACAGGGAGACTTTTTGATGATGGCATTCACTGATGTCTCTCTTGTGCTTAGATCAGAGTTGGGCACAGTAGGAGGTACTCAGTGTATTTGTTGAAAAGATAAACAAACATTGTCTATTTTGTGAGTAGACTAGTATGTACAATAGAGGCCAGTATACCTTTATATTATTTCTTACGCTCAGACTGACTTTTATTCTCTGAACAGAATTTTCTAGGTTAATGCCTCCACTTCTACCTGTACAATCTCGATCTCTAACAATATTCTCCTCCCATACTCTGTCTTGTGGCTCAGTAGTCTCTAAATATTGCATGAAAGGGGGAAAACCAAGAGATGGGGGAAACCTGGTTAGAAAACACCAAAAAGAGGCTTGCTGCCTCAGTTCCACAGCAGATTGGTAAGAAAATCTAGTATCAATGGCCCACATCCTAACATAGATATCTCATTTTAAATACCTCATGCATTTTGTACATTTTTCAAAATTCTCCCAGATTAGAGTGATCAAAGGTAAGTTTCCTTGCTATTGCCATCAAACAAATGTCAAGACCACATGAAAAAGAGATGTAACTGGAAGAGAGCTTCATAAAATTCATAACCTTCATCCTGAGTCATTCCCTAGAACTAAGTTTTTCAATATCCTGTGAAGTCACACTCAGGGCTGTTCAGGAATTGGGCAGAGTCCTGCACAGTGTGGAGGTGGCTTTCTAGGGGATCTAGCCTCTTGCCTAAAGTGCAGTCTACCTGAGAGCAGGTGGCTGGGGCACATGTGTAACCTCACACTAGGAGCAAGGGGGATTCTTTAAATGTTACCAGTTCTCAGTTCAACCGGGAATAACAATGCACCTTCACAACACTATCATTCTAAGACTCCAAGGAACTCTGTGCATACAACACAACTCACAAAGGCAACTCTTGTCCCTTCTCTTTGTTATGTTTCAAGATATACACAAAGATTTTCATTAAAAGCAATCTGCACCCCACGTTTCTCTAGCCTAGCAAGTGACTGAGTTTCCCGGAGGCTCTTGGCCTCGCTGAGTGAGGTTATTTCCAGAGCTGATGGGGAAGGCTCAGCTCATCTATTACAAGTTGGCTCAGGAGCAATAACTGGTAAAGACGAAAATGCAGTTCTATTGTACCTGGGGTTTTATGGTTGATAGACAAAGATAATCATTTGGGAACATGAAAGAAACACTGAGTCATTTGCTGTTCAGGAGGCTTTAAACAGGAAACACAGCAAGAATAGTCTGGAAATAGTGGGTTGGCTCTTAAGGTCCCTGTGCTATTTCGATAAGACTCTAGTATCTCCAGGCCTTGGTAGTTCTACCACCATTTTCCCCAAATCCCTCAGAATTGAGTGTTTCTATAGTGTGAAATAAGGCACAAGTAAGAAGGTGGCAGCCAGGCTCCATGGCCCTAACTGCAACAGAAGGGTCCAATTTAAATGGCTTTCAAGTCGAGGAAGCTTTGAGCTGGGTTGAAAACCAATACATGTAAAACAAAATGATAGTTCTGGGGTAAGAAAAACGCAAGGCCAGGCCTCAGATCAGGGAGAAGGAAAATGCTCAGAAGGCCCAGATACACTTCTGCCTTTGGATCTTGACTCAACTGTTCCCTCGGCCTGCAGCACCTCACCAGTGATGTGCTGGCTGACTCCCTCACCTCCCCAAAGCCTGCTCCACCCCTGTGTTCTCAATGAGGACCACTGGGACCTCCCCCCAGCACTGCTCATTCCCCTTCCCCATATTTGTCCCCCACAGAACTAACCACCTCTAACATACGACATGTTTATTCATCACTAATTTACCATGTTTTGTGTTTGTTGCTTGTGCCCCTTACCTCCAGCACACATACCTAAGAACATAAGAGCCACACGGCAAGGATCTTTGTCCTGTTGTCTGATGTATCCAAAGTACCTAGAACAGTTCCTGGCACACAGTAGGCCCTTAATAAATATTTATTGAATGAATGAACAAATGAAAAACACTTGAAAGTAGCAAAACCTAAGTGTTCTAGGGCTGGTAGACTCTTTACAGATCACCTGGCTCAGCCTTTCATTTCACAAATGAGGGAAAGTGACTTACCCAAGATCAAAGAGCAACTTAGCAGCTGGTTTCAAACCAAGCTGCGTCTTCTGCTTCCTAGGCCAGTTCTCTTTTAACTAGCATCACAATCTAAGGACTGGAGTAGTCACCATTTTTCCCCTTATCAATTATTATAAAAATGCATTTTTAATACGTAAGATAATTCCTTCAGATTCCTACTTTGTCCATAGGTGACTGAAGGTGCTGACAATTCAATAACGGTGCTGAGATTCAGTGAGGTACTCCGGTTTCATACTATAAAACTGGCCCCAATTTCCCAATGGCAACATGGATTGGTAGAAAGAAATGGGTATTGATTGATTGATTGATTGAGATGAGGTTTCACTATGTTGCCCAGGCTGGTCTTGAACTCCTGGGCTCAAGCAATCCTCCCACCTTGGCCTCTCAAAGTGTTGGGATTACGGTCATGAGCCACTGCACCCAGTTGAGAATAGACTTTTAAGTCAGGCAGATCTGGATTCAAATAGTGGCTTCTAATTTAGCTACATGCAGAATGTTGCTCAGAGCTTAGCTTCTCAACTGCACAATGGAAATAACCGTGGCATGCATGTATTGATCAGGTATGCTGCTAGCACAAAATCTGGCACAGAGTAGGGCCCAAGAATATTGATTTCCTTCTCCTCCACTGTCAGATGACACTGCATTTGCCTGCCCAACTTAGTCTTCTATGATTTCCCTCTATTTAGTTGTGGCAGAAATTGTTTATTGGCTAACCCAGTGGTCATTTTCAACCCTCATTTTTCTTGCTGCTTCCATTTCAGAGTATAGCAAAGCCACACTTGCCTATCCTGATGCCGCTGCAGCTAAGGACGGCAGTTAGGGATGTGACATAGTTTTCTCCAATGAGACATAAGCAAACATCTTCTGGCAGCTTCTGCTTTTCCTGAAATAAGGGACGAATATAGCTGGTGTCTTGCTAACTTTTTCCCACTTCTTAGTGCCTTGAATAAAATATGATATCTGGAGCTACAGCATCCATCTTGCAACCATGAGTTATTGCCAACAAATTAATGATGCCAGGACAGAAAGCTAGGAGCTTTGGTTTCTGAAGACATCAGTGAACCATCACATCAACTCTGGACTGCCTGCCTCTAGACTTCTGGTGACATAAGAAACGTAAGTACAGACAAAAGCATTCCTAAGTGATAATACATATACAGCAATAATTTGAAAAAACATACTTTGACAGTAGGGAAATGGAGTGGTCTCATTTATTCGGTAATCCTGGATTTATCCCACAGGAAGCAAGAAGGTTTAGGGAAAAGATATGTACTTTGTTTAGTACACATCATCTCAGAATCCCTCTTGGGCAGCCTTTCCCTAAGCCCCCAGAACACCCCTTTCAAACCAAAGGTCACACCACCACAAATACCTGTGCATACTCTGCTAAGTCACATGACCTAGCTGATTCTGCTGCTCCCTTAAGCCTTCATTTGATATCAATGTTAGGATTTTTTTTTTTTTTTTTTTGGCTGGGGTTCTCTTGTTTTCCAAGAGGAACATTTATATTCCTGGCCATATATACCCAAAGCTGCTTGTAAGCTACACTTAACTGCCCATGCTAGAAAGCCATAAATGTCCTCGACAGGCCTTGTTTAAGCCTTTGGATACATTAGTGAGTCCCAAAGACACTTCAGAACTTAAATAAAGGAGAAAATGCTCCAATTATGACTGGCAAGACAGATCACAGGAGATGAGAAAGGGAAGGGGGAAGAACAAGATGAGGAAAGAGTCAGAGAGAGATAAGTTTCGTTCATGGCCATGGTGTGACTCATTTTGGCAGGAGCTGGGTAATTCATTATTCCAGAGGTGCTGTGCAGCCTAGCCTGTGGCATGATTAATAGCCTAGTGCTGTGTGCATTACAAACAGAAGAGAGACAAATTCTAGTGCCTTTGGGAAGGCAGAGGCAAGACAGAACTTTTGGCTGCTGGAAAGGGTGGGAGTGGGGAACAGCTGATACAAAAGCAACTTGAACAGAACAAGAGAGCATTCCTTCTGGGGCTGGGCTGCTCAACACAGTGAAGAAAAGCAACACTTTCAGATGTCTGAACCAGCCACACAAGAATGAGAGGCTGTGTGACACAAGACAAGAACCCCAATGGCCACCATGAGGTAGAAGGTGCCTATGCTCTGCAGCCAGACCCAACTCTGACACAACTAATAACTCTGAGCCCATTTTCTCAACTGCAACATGAAAAGAACACATATCTTGCAGGGTTGGTAAGAGAATTCAATAAGGAAATATATGCAAAGGGCCTAATATACAACGCAGTACACGCTGCATTGGGTATTCAACAAATGTGGGTACAGATAGACCCTTAGGGCCAGATATCATCAACTGGCAGTTCAACCAGCAAACCAGAGTCAGGTAAGATGGCAGGGAGCTCTGGTACTCAGTGGTGCTCAAAGAGGTCACAAGGACCGTGCAGACATAAATAAGAAGCTTAGAGGAAGCAAACAGGAAAACGTGTGTCCAGCTCCCTCCTCCAGACTCGGTCTCCCGTTCTCTATTGCTCCCTGCTGGCAGAGCCTGATAAGTAGTCAGATGGACAAACAGAAGGGAGGACAGCTGAGTCCTAGCTCTATTATCACAAAGCAGAGGGCAGCATGGCAGTCCAGAGTTGACAGACAATAGCTTAATAATGGGCACAGCCAGCATATTTTATTCAAGTTTCACAGAGCAGAAAGTAGTCTTTTGTTGGGTAACTTACTTGTAACTAGTTTTTTTTTAAATGTTCCAGGTGGGAAAAAGAAATGAATGCATTGTGTGTATGGTCCCTAGGGACAACATCTTAATTGAGTGGTCAAAGTTATAGAGAAGCAGATTCTGGCTCAATGTAAGCAGATAATTAGAGATGTGTAACACAAATATGAGGTTGAACCATATGAAACTGTTGCCAAATAGCAATACTTCCATATTATAACATAAACACAAACTATCTATAATATATATGTATACACTAAGTACTATATATTGAGTATTTACCAAGTGGTGGACACTGTATTAATCCCTTTATGTATATTCTCACTTTATTATAACCTCGGAATAAACAATTTATTATTCCCATTTTACGCAGGTTTATGAAAAGTTCAATAACTCCCCTGAGGTAATTTGCAAATAGGAGGCAAAGTCTAAACTGGTCCTGTCTGACTTCAAAGGACTGACTCTTATTAATTACATTATATATTTATACATTATGTTATCTAGACACAGAACTCAGGTGGTGAGTTAGGGTCACTGAGGTGGAGATAGTTATTACTAATCCCATTTCACACATAAAATAAACCGAGGACAGAAATCTTTAGTTCTTTGTCCATTTTCGCTTGCTATGTGACCAAAGGGAAAGTATTAGAATAGCTTCCTCTCTTCCCTTGGGGATCAGCATGTTGCCTGGAGGAGGTACTGCCTGCATTTAACTAAGGAATCCTTTATAGGTGGGTGTGAAGAGGAAGCCACAGAAATATGTTGAATAGGAGTTTCAGTTTCCTGTTGGTGACACTAACGTGCTATCTGGGTCCCCTTCCTTCTGATCGAATAGGGAAGGACCTTTGTTTGAATCTCAGTAGACAGATGCCAGGACTTGTTTGAGAGTGTAAACGCATCATTCTGCAATCTGAATATTGTCCTCTCAGGTGACACCCTGCACAGCAGAAACTCTACCACCAGTTAGGTTGCTCACTTTATTTCCAACTGAACCTCTTACTTAGAAGAAGTATTTCCACCCTGCCTGAATAATGCCAATTATCTGTGACATAGGGGAAAAGAGTACTTTCTCTACACCCAGAGCACAATATTCACCCAAACGCTGGAGGAGACACCCATGTCTGCAAATAATCTGCAGTACCTGTGTGAAAGTCTCATAAACAGAGTTTAGGCGAATAATAAACAACAGTGGCACAGATCAGGCCTAAGGACAGGAATCTGGTGGGGAGAGGGATGAGGGGGTACGCCATCTCACTGTGCATCTCTTACTTCATTGGTTTAATATAAGAGCAAGGCCTGTTTATGGCAAAAAACATAACAGGACAGAAAGATATAGAAAACAGAATTTTTTTTTTTTTTTTTTTGAGACGGAGTCTAGCTCTGTCGCCCAGGCTGGAGTGCAGTGGCGCGATCTCTGCTCACTGCAAGCTCCGCCTCCCGGGTTTACGCCATTCTCCTGCCTCAGCCTCCTGAGTAGCTGGGACTACAGGCGCCCACCATCTCGCCCGGCTAGTTTTTTGTGTTTTTTAGTAGAGACGGGGTTTCACCGTGTAGACCAGGATGGTCTCGATCTCCTGACCTCCTGATCCACCCGTGTCGGCCTCCCAAAGTGCTGGGATTACAGGCTTGAGCCACTGCGCCCGGCCAGAAATTTTAAGTTTTCCATTCACATGCCCTATTCAAAAGTAAATACTATTAAGTTTTTCCAGGTTCTTTATAGATTTCCCGTGTGTGTGTGCGCGCGGGTGTGTCTCCCTCCATGGGGTGGGAGGGGTGAATAATACTACATTATGTGTACTATACTGTGGCATTCAGCCACAGAAATTTCTTAGTGGGTGGTTCTGTTAAAGTAATAAATACACAGGACTATAAAATGCTTGGCAGATCCCATCCAACCAAAATGAAATTCAAACTAGGTTTAAAAAAAAATAACAATTTAAACAGCCTAGGCATTTTGAACAGCTTTATTAATTTCAAATCTTTTGAATGCTTATTATTAAATGGGAAAGCTTTCATTATTGCCCCACATACTTATCAGGGAAATAAAACCTTTCCTTTCACTTGAAGTGTTTTGACAGAATTTCTGAAAACAAGAAAGGAAGGGCCTCCAGGGGAAAGCCAGCATACCAGGCAAATGAGATTCTGGCACTCCTGCTTAGGAGAGGGTCTATTTTCAGTGAGTTACTTACTGTGCCCAGTAGATATCACACAAAACCAGACTCTGCAATAAGAAGCAGGAGTTCTTCAGGCTACTTTTCTACGGAAGACTTTATAACGTTGAGTTACTTTAGGTTTTATAAAAAGTTATAGTGGTATTTAAAGACATCTTAGACACATCAAATAATAATCGGTAAACAATAAATCAAATAACAAAACTCAGCTATACTCTTTTTCTTTTTGTTCTTGTCTTTATTTTACAGGAAGGACTTTTGTGGTAAGAAATCTAGTAAAGTCTGGTGGCCAAGTCACCCTTTATTCTAAATATACACTGTCAGCTGAAAGTGGCTGTAGCACATGAGGGCCCAAAGTGTTGACATCAAGCTTCTGGAGCTGGGATACACCACTGGGCCAAGTGGACCACCAAACACACAGTGAAATCCTCGGGCTTTGACGGGGTCTCAAATGAACCTTCTATCAGAAACAGCATGTACAGATACAGCTTGACTAACTCCTTATACACAATGGATAGTCTATAAACATGCACTGAGTGAATGAATAAATGATTTTGAAAATCAGCATATTGTCAAGTTGTCCCCTGGTGACAGGTCACATTCCTAAGGATACTGAACAGAAAAGGGGATAATATATGGTGCCAAGAAAGAAGTAGTAAGGTTATTTAAAGATCAGCATCTTTTCTGGCCCACTGTAAAACTGTGTAAGTGGATGAAATAAATCTGCAAAAATCCCCAAACCTTCTACGATACCCCAACAGGGTATGGCTTGGTTTTGTTCTTTATTATTTACTATTTGATTTGTCTAAGATGTCTTTGAAGACCACTATGAATTTTTTTTTAAACCGAAAATAATTCAGTATTATAAAGTCCTCCGTGGAAAAGTCTTCCTTATTCATTCTTTTGTCGTCCTCCTCTTTTTACCCATGGCAAATAACCAGTGAAGCTCATATCCCTGCCATGACTTTTTCTTCCTCTTGCACAACCTACATTCCTGACAATCCTGTTAAACTAATTTGCACTAAGGTCTAAATGACTGACACAGTTGAACCTATTCTATCAGGATTCTTTATTTAAAAACACACACACACACACACACACACACACACACACACACACACAGACATTCATCTTCAATCTTTTTAATGTCTCAGGATACTTTTATAGCCAGGTGAACCTTCTAGTACCTCTGAAATCACTGTGCAGCATGACGACCTCTGTGGCTACTCATGCACTAGGCTTTGCCCATACCTAGAGTTATGCACTGGTCTCATACCATTTACAGTGATTTTAAACTATACTCCTCAGCCATAATCTGAGGAAAGAGGACCAAAATATCAGTTTAATTCCAAGCTTTGCTTGGCCAGAAGGAAAGCCTCTTCTAGATACCCTACTGAAAACAAGTCAGTGGTAGGCACCCACTTAATTTACATAACAAAAGTCCCATATATAGTGTAGTCAGTCACAATACTTAAAAGATTAAGCTGAGGGTAAAAGCTGCAAACACTGATTCCTCATGCTATGTTACATAGTAATCTAGAATATCTGTGGCCCAGATGTAGACTAGTTAGCAGTTGTTAGGTATAACTATGGTTTGAAGAATTGCTTGTAGCTAATCATGACACACATATCTGGCCTGGAATGTATATTTTGTAGTGGCTTCTCTGAAGGGATTTGCAAATGGAATTATTTAAATATGCTTATCATTAGCAGTTTAAAAAATGACACTTATTTTGGCAGGAGATTAATTTTTAACTTGGCAGCTGTTTTCAGACAGATTGTTGTCAGGTTATTACAGTGACTAACTTTGAAGGAAGGAGGAAATTTATGGGAGATTATTATGTTTTCAGACCTTCAAGCTTACAATTCCCAAAAAAGGTAAATTTTCTGTCAACACTGAGATACGGGGCCTCAAAAATGCTGCAATGTTTACAATGCATCTTTAAGACCTGATTTCAATAATAACCCCACATGTCGAGAACTAAAAATATTCCTTAAAAGTGAAATTCTTCAAATATACTGTTCAATTGGTAAACTGGAGATTTATATGGAAGTACATTACAGAGGAGCAAGGTAATATATTGGAAAGGGCTCTGAACAGAAAGCTTGGAGACCTGCGTTCAGGTGCTAACTCTGAGATGATCACTAACCCGGTGGGCACCTGCAGATCTCGGCCTCAGTTTCCTCATCTGTTAGATGAGAGTATTTACAGAGGATCATTAAAGTGTTTTGGTGAAAAGTCCATGCACCTCTGAAACCAGCGCAGGTAGATCAAGTTTTGCCCAACTTGTCCTGTAATGCACACAAAGACCACAGGGTGTCTGTCTACCTAATGCAGAGCCTGGAAACCCACACACAGTTCCCAGATCCCATTGCCCCTAATTTTATTGTCTTGACGTTCAGTCACCGTTCGTTAGAAAGCCATGTCACCTAAAAGCCCAGACAATAAAACTGAGGGGCAATAACCCAAAATTATGTTTGGTTATTGGCTAGCAGAAAAGAGAAGGGCTTCTTGGAGAAATCTACTTGAACACAGCTTTGAATTTATTAGCAGATTTCTAGTTTATAATATAAAGTAACAAGTCACAAATCAAATTTCTACGAAACATCAGGACACACGACAGAAATACCATAAAGTAGTCACCAATATTCCATTTGATTCCCTCTCATGAAAAAGAAACCCCAGATAATTATACTTCGAGCATCGTAGACGTAAGTCAGATTATTCTCAATCAGAAAAAGATGACCCAAGACAACAAATTCACATCTTAGTTTAACGTAAAAAGCTCTTAGAATATACACTCTTCCAAAACTCTCAACCATAACCAACATGGAAATCTAATGTATTTTCCAATGAGAAGAAGCAAGAGTAAATTCAAAAATATATAACAAATGATTTAAACATTTTTTTTTTTTTTAACAAACAGGCAATCAGATTAAGATAGGTGAATTCATTAAAAAGATCCCCACTTGAATGTCTTGTAAGTCTTAAACGCAAATAATGTTCTTCAGTTCTCCCTTTGGGTCACATAAATCATAAATATAAAGGCACGTAAGAATTCTCCCGCTGCAAGACTCAGGATAAGATGGTAGGCATAGGTTTGAAACACAACAAAGAAGTCATACCTTGAAATCATATGTGGCATCTGGGTTTTCGTCACAGGCAATAACTTCTGGTGCCATCCAGTAGGGAGTTCCAATGAAAGTATTCCTCCTGCCCACAGTTCGATCAAGCTGGGCACTGACTCCAAAGTCCACTATTTAAGAGGAGAAAAGTAAATAAAGTCTATGAACTTAGGTTTTATAGAGCGATTAATGAATGTGAATTATTTTATTGTGGTAAAATGTACATAACCTAAAGTATATAATTTTGACCATTTTAACATGTACATTTCTGGGGCACTAAGTACATCCACATTGTTGTGCAACCTTCACCACTATCCATCTCCAGAATTTCTCATCTTCCCCAGCTGAAACTTTGTACCTATTAAACAACAGCTCCCAATTTCCCCTTGCCCCAACCCCTGGCAGTCATTCTACTTTCCATCTCTATAAATTTGACTGTTCTCACTACCTTGTATAAGTGGAATCATATAATATTTGTCTTTTTGTGACTGGCTTATTTCATTTAGCATAATGTTGACAAGGTTCATCCACATTGTAGCATGTGTTAGAATTTCCTTCCTTCTCAAGGTTGAATAATATTCCATTGTATGTATGGACCACATTTGGTTTATCTGTTCACCTGTTGATGGGCACCTGGGTTGCTTCTACCTTTTCTATACTGTGAATATGTTTTTAAACTGCATGTATAACTGGATGAGGTGTATCAATGAGGAAGGCACAAAGAGTTACATTTGGTTACACCAAGGCTTCACAAGGACCAAAAATAGGTGTTAAAAAAAAGTAAGCTTAGTTGTCATAAAGGGTAGTATTTTGGGGATACGAGGCAAGTGATTAAAAGCAAAAGTCTGGAGTCAGACTCCCTAAGTTTGTATCTCATTTCTGCCACCTACTAGTGGTATGACCCAGGGCTAGTAGATCAACCTCTCTGAGCTTCGGTTTCCTAATCTGTAAAATGAGGATGATGACATCTACACAGAGTTGCTCTGATGTTTATGAGAGATAATCCATAGAAAATTGTCTTGTATAGGGCCTGGCATATAATATACACTCAACAAGTAACCGTTAATTAGTGATGCAAGAAAGCTCTCAGGGTAGCTTATCTAGTTGATACATATATAACTGCTTAGCCTCTACAATGTATACTTTTGTTTTTAAAAGAGAATATTCATGAGATGAGAAAGTTTGGCCCCAAATGTTAACTAAGAAAAAAAATGGGTATCATATATTTCAACAAAAAGGAAGAGCAAATGTTTGAGATATAAACATAGAAGATGTTTAAATCTCTTTGAAAATATACAATCATATGGACAGTGATCCTTTTCGAGATGACAAGTCACATATCCTACTGGATATTTTTCAATTCATGCTCTTACTCATATACACCAAGCAGTCAAATGCATGTGGTAATTCTCTACTTTATTTGGACAGTCCCAGATTTGTTGCGGAAAGAGCTCTAATAGATATGCCAAAGAAAAGGATTCTCCCACTGATGCAAGTGGGGGTAATCAGTATGCACCTAAAGGAAAATATTGAGCATTCATTTTGTACAGGAGCCCAAGGTAATAACAAAATCAATGTAAATATAACTTAAACCTACAGGAAGACAGCAGGAATTGATTATTCTGAATATGCCTAACCGGGTATATTTTCATGGAAAAAAATTGGGTCCTAGTGCTCTGTTATAGCAGTAACAATATAAACAAACTGTAAGATATAGGAGGCCATTTCAAAGTTTGTCACTTCTAATCTTTGCTGAAACAAAGAAACTCAATTATTTCTATATATTGATTAAGCAAGTGGTTCTGTTCCCACATTATATATAATTCATTCCTCAGAATGCCTTGAGAAAATATTTTTTAAAATAGACAAACATTTTCCTTTCTATTTTTAGGGCAATGCCCTCCAAATCCACAGTAGTAAATTAACATTAATCTTTTAGAGCTGTTAATATAATCTCATCACTTCCTGCAATTCCAAGGCTCACAGGATTCTGCTCTTACCGAGTTTAACTTCTGCATTTTCAGTCAGCAAGACATTTTGCCCTTTAATATCTCGATGAATCACTTTATGCTGGTGCAGGTGACTCAGCCCCTGGAGTGATGAAGAGTTAAGAAGGGTTAATAGGAGCAAAAGCCAACATGCCAATAAATTATTTTGAATGTTAAGGATCCAAAAACTTTACACTCACCCAGACATACTTTTCAGAATTATAATCACATCTTTCATGTTATCATAGTGCTCTTCTAACTGTAGGCAATTGATCAATATAAATTAAAATACACAGACAGTCCTTGCAATGCATGGTGCTGTGTTTAATGAAATGCTTGCATATCGGATCTGATTATCAGGTATCAGGGAACCACACAAGTGATTATATGGTTCCAATATGAACACGAGTTTCAGTTAATACTACTGTGAGAAGCGAGGACTGCCTGTATTTGCTAGTTTGAAAGAGAACCATCTACACATTCTCTGTATAGAAAACTAACCTGATGTAACTGAATCCCTGCATGATTTTTGGCAATATTTGAATTTAAAAGTTAAAATTTACTTTCTGTTACCCAATTTCATTGAATGATTGATTGATTGATTGAGATGGAGCCTTATTCCGTCGCCCAGGCTGGAGTGCAGTGGCGTCATCTGGGCTCACTGCAACCTCTGCCTCCCGGGTTCAAGCGACTGCCTCAGTCTCCAGAGTAGCTAGGATTACAGGTGCCCGCCACCACGCCAGGCTAATTTATTTTAGTAGAGACGGGGTTTCACCATGTTGGCCAGGCTGGTCTTGAACTCCTGACCTCAGGTGATCCACTCACCTCAGCCTCCCAAAGTGCTGGGAATCCAGGTGTGAGCCATAGCAGCCGGCCTTGTTATACAATTTTAATTAAGCACAGTAAAATATTTCTCAGACCAGCCAAGAAATTTCCCATTGGCTTTACCCATTGTGCCTTACATTTAAAAAGAAATACAGTTTCTATTTCCTTTGTTGGCATTTATCACTGTCATTTTTAGTTTATGCTATTTGTGACTTTGTGCTCATTATGTGAGATAATTATTCAGTGACAACTAAACCTGTTTGTGTTCCATTTCTTCATGAATTACTCTGTTTTTGGCCTCTTTGTGGTGTGAATTCTTTAACCTACAGACTTACTCTAAAGTAGTCAGATATTTTTCAGATAAATTATAATCTAAAAGAATCTAAAACTGGAGTCTTAAAACAAATTATTTTATGCTAACACTTGATAATTCAATGTATCAGGTACCCAAGTGCACTTTATTATTTATAATTTTTTGTTCTTTTAATCTTCTCCACAACAACAAAGTCATGGTATGAAAAATGAGGTTGACAGGTAAAGAAACAAAACGGATATCTGAATTCTCTTGTCAAAGAAATTCAGCATGAGAGCACAGAGGTCCAAGAAGACCCACATATACATTCAGAAATATCAGAAAACATAAACCATGTTATAGAAGGGTTTGAGGCACTGGTTTAGGTCTTAAAAAATTGCCTTTCTTATCTGTTCAGTTTGTCACAAGGTAGGCATCTAGCAGGTTTAAATGTGTGGTTTTCACAGTGTTTATGTACCCCCGAAGTGGCTGAAAGCAGATACCAGAGCATGGAAGTGAGTCAAAAGTTCTTCTAATGAGATCATACAATGCGTGGAGGTCGTCTCTAAAACCGCTTGTGGCCAGAGACCTTTGGGTGATCAAGTGTCTCTTCCAGTGAGTCATGTCTGAAATGCCGGTATCATTTCCGAGAATGTACTGGAAAAGGAGGAACGCCATTGTTTCCACACATTGAGAATGTGTGAAAGGTACTGAGAGATGCTCATGTGATGAAACATCTCTGCTGCTTTTAGAACCAAGATGAGATCAAATGACTGATCCTCTGGAGGGCTCCCCAGCAGTGCAGAAAGGCGTATCAGGCAGAACCAGCCCTAGAGACCTGACAGGTTCTTGGCATCCACTGAGTGGTCAGGATGACTAAATAATCCATCATGCTCTACTGAATGAGCAAAATTTTAAGTCAGAAATTCAAAGTAAGTTTGCACAATGGCACATCAAAACAGAGACAAACGTCAGATGTGAAGGAAATCAACAGCCAGGCCTCCGTGTTTCCTCTCAAATTTGGTTTTGTGTTCTGTTTAAAAACACAAAATATATAATTTATATTTTTGCCTACCCCAAACCATGGATGTATGTGTTTTTTCTTAAGAGCTTTAATTGTTATATTTTTCCCATTTATATCTATAACCCAGTTGGAATAAATTTTTGAATATGGTATGTAGCAGGTGTCAAGTTTCATGTTTTCTTATGGATATTCAACTGATCAAGTACTATTTACTGATAAAAACACCCTTTCCTTTGTCACAGACCAGGTGTCCATATGATGTGGGTCTGGTTCCTGGATCCTTGATTCTGTTCCTTTGGCCATTGTCTAATCTTGTAACAATACTACTCTGTCTTAATTTATTAGTAGCTTTATAATAAATCTTGATAACTGGTAGCATAAATCCTCCAGCTTTGTTCTTCTTCTTCAAGATTGCCTTGGTTATTCTTAGCCCTTTGCATTTCTATATGTTTGAAAATCAGCTTTATAAATTTCCACAAATATACCTATAGGAATTTTAATCAGAAGTTTAATGAAACCATGGATCAAACTGGGTAGAAATGACATCTTAACAATATTGAGTAATCTGTGAAATAATATATGCCTCCATTTATTAAGGTCTTCTTTAATATTTCTCAGTGATATTTTGTAGTATAGAAGTCATTCACATCAATGTTATAATTTTAAAATTCCATTTTCTATTTGCCTTTTCCTAATTTGGTTTGCATTTAATGAACAGACATCGTCTTCTTATGCCTTCCTTCTTTTTTACTTCTATGCATTTCATCCATTCACCCAAAGCATATAATGCCTTCCTTCTTTTTATCTTCTATGCCTTCCTTCTTTTTAACTTCTATGCATTTCATCCATTCACCCAAAGCATATAATCTATCTCTCAAAGGCATACCTTGAACACACAGTAAAAAGTTTTAACTTTTGTTCCCTTAAATTAAGAAGGCAGAGCCTATAAATAAATAACAGTGGCCAGGAAGATCCAGTAAGAATGCTCAGTAGACATAATAATCTCCATATTAGTAGGAAGGGATGATTAAGCTAGTCTGAATGAACTAAAATATGCCCAGTTACTTTCTTCTTCCTGAACTCAGCTCAGCAAATATGATACAATTGCCTAGATTTCCTGATTGGGGGATGTATGGGAAAACTGGGCAAACAGGCAGTCTTGTTCAGCTATTTTGATTAGTTTAAGTGATTAGGTCACAAAGATTTATTTTTAAAGGTAAAATCAGTTAAACTAGGTTGTATGTATAGGAATGACTAAAGTCACACAATCCTTATAAACTTTATATGGTGGGAAGGTATTACACCATTAGAGATAATATATTAATTATAAACTTTCACAAACAGATAAATGAGTGATCAAAATATCTCTTTATGATCTAAAATCAGGTTTCTAATTGGAAACAGCATTGAAAATGAATCCCTTATTAAGATAAATCACCCAATGTCAACCTAAATGAAAATATGCTCATGGCCTATCTCCAGAACGGCGCTTACTTTCATCAGAGCAGATCTTCACACCAAATTACCACCAGCACCACCACCACTGATAGGATGAACTTTTAAAGAGTTTTTGATATGCTTATGAATTTCACTGGAAAGTCACAAAATTCAATCCCTCCTAAGATATCATGTGTTGCTTGGAGACTTTGGGAGGTGGGCCAGTCCCCACTCATAACCTACCCGTAAGATTTCCCTGCAGATGTATGCGATCCACTCCTCTTTCAACGTGTTACCCTTCGTGTTCTTGATCAGGTCGGTGACAGAGCCAGCACCACAAAACTCCATCACCAACTGGCAAAGGAAGCAAACAAGCCATTATTTTAATGGTGCTTCACAGTTTCCATTAAGTTGGGGTAAGAAAGCACAAGCAACTGGCTGCTCTGGAATGCCATTCCTGCAAAGAAAAAGTAATCATAAAAAAAAAAAATAAAACACAAGCTTTTACCTTCATGTATTCCCAAAATGATATAAAGGAAACATTATTTTAAAATTTTTCAACCTGTAAGTTATAGTTGAAAATTGAGGAAACTCTCCATATTCTTTTTTTTTTTTTAATGGGAGCAGGTAGGTGACTCAGACAAAATTGAGAATATCTGTTTTTACTCAGCAGTCAAATTTTCACATAAAAGTAGCATTATTCCCCCTTCAGAAAGAACTGTGGTTCTCTAGGTGTCCCAACTTAGGGTTACAGAGGTGCACACTGTTTATGTTACTGGTTTGTAAGTGGCACTGTAGGCTGTCAGTGTAGGAACTATCTGTTTTTAATTAACTTCAGCGAATGTTCCCAGGAGGTTGGACACATCAAATAAATTCAATAAACAATAAACTCTAATTTAGCACCTTTCATGCAAAAGCTCCAAGCACTCTATGAATATAAACTCATTACAGTACTTAGCAACTTATAAAATAGGCAGAAAATAAACATCACCCTTACTTAATGGGGATGTAGAGACCATATGAAAAAAAAAGCCATCTATGTGCTTTTACATGCATTTTCTAGGCTTAGAAAAACACATCCATTTCCAGACTTTTACCTTCAAAAATATCTTCAACAAAGGTCACCTTACTATGTACTTATATATTTTTTATAATTATACAAAAAGAATTCAGAATAACTAGCAATCAATTCCTGACTTGGTAGTAGAGACAGAACTAAAATGGAGCCACAATAAAATCATATTGATGGCTTTGGCTTTGTCCAAATCTACATTCCTGATATTAGCACTATGTTTCCAGGTCCTAAAAGATACCTCATCAGGCTCCAAAATCTTCAGGCAGAAACTATATTTTCTTTTACTTTGTATACCTAATAGAAACAATAAAATCTCATAAGACTCATTTCATGAGTGAGTTTCCAAAAAAGCCTGTTCTGACTTGTCTTCTTATGATTCCACAAAGGCTAGGGAAACCTTTCCACCTCCTCCAAGAAGCCAGAGAAGTTTCAAGACCTGTAAGTGTTTATAGGGAAATTTGGGAAGTGCCACAAGTAGACTACATCCCAACCAGATAAAAGTTGGGAAATTACAATATGTAATAGCCCAGAAACTATCAAAGACCACAAAATCATGTCAAAAAGGATTCAATTTGATGAGACTCCCAGTGGTGAAAGATGGGATAATTTGAGCATTGATAAGAATAATAGCTCCAATGTGTAGAAACACTTTAAATGTGCTTAATTAAATGCCTTAACAAAGTCACCCCCCACCCAAAGGATATGACTGGCACTGTTAGAAAAAAATAACGAACCAACTTATTTTGAGAGCTGGCAAATAAAAGGAAAGACTGAAGAGTCTATACTGCCTTTTTTATACAAATCTTACCACTGGGTAGTTGAATAATAAAAGAGGGACAGTTTCTCCTCATACAAAAGTAGGTATTCCATCTAATAAATGAAGAAGACATAGTAGAATTAGAATGCCAGCATTTTGTGCCTCCTAATAAGCTAGCAGACTCAGGCAGTGATCATCAATGACTGTTAACATTTTAAAAAGTAAATACAATTTGCCTCTTGATAAAAGAACACACATCACCTAGGAAGTAGTACTGCCAAAAATAAAAACAAAAATCTGAACCTGATCAAGCCTCTAGCTCCAATCACCAATTTACAGGAAATTCAGAGGACTGAGGTACATGTAACATCATGGGGATACAATCAACAAAATCTAGACCAGGATACTAGTAAGACAGAGTTTTTTCAACACTTAAATTGCAAGGGAGAAAAAAAGAGATGCAAAGAAAACCTACAGATTTAAAAACACTTAAAAAGATATACCAACAAATTGAAATGGGTGCACCATATTTAGATATTAATTTTTTTAAAAAAGAGATACTACAAATTTTGAGATAATTACAATTCTGAATACAGACTTAGATAGTTGATGATACTCAAGAAATCTGATTAATTTTTTTTTTTTTTTTTTTGAGACAGAGTCTTGCTCTGTCGCCCAGGCTGGAGTGCAGTGGTCCCATCTTGGCTCACCGCAAGCTCTGCCTCCCGGGTTCACGCCATTCTCCCACCTCAGCTTCCTGAGTAGCTGGGACTACAGGCACCCACCACCACACCGGGCTAAATTTTTTTTTGTATTTTTGGTAGAGACGGGGTTTCATCGTGTTAGCCGGGATGATCTCGATCTCCTGACCTTGTGATCCGCCTGCCTCGGCCTCCCAAAGTGCTGGGACTACAGGCGTGAGCCACCATGCCTGGCCAATATTTTTAAAGCGTAATGATGGTACTGTAGTTTTGCAAAAAGAAGTTCTTATCGTTTAGAGAAAAATGCTGAAATACTTACGGATAAAATTATATGACAGTTTCTTCTACAAATAGTGCTGAGACAACTGGATATTCACATGCAAAAAATGTTATACCTTTACCTTACACACTATACAAAAAAATAACTCAAAATGGATCAAATATCTAAATATAAGAGCTAACACGATAAAACTTTCAGGAGAAATCATAGGGGTGACTCTCCTTGACCTTAGATTTAGCAATGGCTTCTTAGATATGACAACAAATGCACAAGCACCAAAATTTAAAAAAAAAATAGAAAAAATTAATTTTATCAAAATTATAAACATTTGTGAATGAAAGAACACTATCAAGACAGTGAAAAGACACCCCACAGAATGGGAAAAGTATTTGCAAATCACATATCTGATAAAGGTCTACTATCCAGAATATATAAGGAACTCTTATAACTCAATAATAAAAAGACAAGCAACCCAATTTAAAAATGGGAAAAGGACTTGAATAGACATTCCTCCAAAGAAGACATACAAATGGCTAACAATGACATGTAGAGATGCTTGACGTCATTAGTCATTAGGAAAATACCAAAACCACAATGAGATATCACTTTAAATCTACTAGGATGGATATTAATTTAAGAAGAAAAAAAGGCAGAAAATCACAAGTATTGGTGAGGATGTGGAGAAACTGGAACCTCTATACATTGCTAATGGTAATGTAAAATGGTACACGGTCACTGTGGTGAATAGTTAATGGGTTCCTCAATAAGTTACACATAGAGTTGACACATGATTCAGCAATTCCATTTCTAGATGTATACTCAAAAGAACTGAAAACAAGTGTTCAAACAAAAACTTGTACATGAATGTTCAAAGTAGCACCATTCACAATAGACAAAAAGCAGAAATAACCAAAATGTCCATCAACAGAAGAAGAGATAAACAAAATGTGGGATATCCGTACAACAAAATATTATTCAGCCACGGAACGGAATGAAATGCTGATGATGAATATGTGGATGAATCACGAAATCATTATGCTAAGTGAAAGAGAAGCCAGACAAAAAAGGCCATATATTGTATGGTTCCATTTCTATGAAATATCCAAAATAGGCAATCCATAGAGACAGAAGCAGACTAGTGGATGCCAGGGACTGGGGGCAGGGTAACAGGAATGACTACTTAATGGGTGCACAGTCTCCTTTTGGGGTGATGGAAATGTTCTGGCACTAGGCACTCATGATGATTGCGTAACATTGTGACTATATTTAATCATAATGAGTTATACATTCTAAAGCAGTTAAAATTTAGGTAAATTTTATGTTATGTTTATGTTATCAGAATTTTAAAAAATGATACAAGTTTTATTTCAAAATAACTAGAAGGGGCAACGTAGATGGGCATGTGGATGGGTGGATTGGCCACTGGTTAAAGGCTGTTGGGGCTAGTTTTGGGCACACAGGTGTTCATTACACTGTTCTGACTATTTTTGTGTATGTTTAGGATTCTCCACGATACAAAGTTAAAGAAAGTCCCATTATGCAGCAAATCAGGGTTCAATGCCAGCAGGATGGACCAAAGAAACATCTTTTGGTAGCAGGAAACGAATATTTTCCTGAGTTAGCAAAAACATGTTTGTGTCCCTTCTCTAAATCCCATTTTGAAAAGTACATTGACCAGGCCTCCTGTGAATACATCCATTGCTCCTGTATCAGCTGGAGAAATGTCCCATTACTGAGCTCTATTAGGCCATGTAATTATAGCTCCCAAGGAAAGCAATGGAAGCCCAGTGACTCAAGTCTTTCAAAATTAGATTGGACAAAATACTTTCAAATATTCAGTAGGAAACAATCCTACTCTAGCCAGGCACTACTGTCAGTGATTTCTATAATTTGCTTTTCCATTCAGCTCCAGCTGAAGGCTGCTAAATTCCTTTCATCTCACTATGGAACAAAATGATTGTTAAATTATATAATGGAATTAAAAAACAAAAAAAAAGAAAAAAAAAAACAGCACTTGCTAGCAATCGGTTCCTACAGCCACACAGCAATGCTGATAATTACTGCCACCGCACAGCAGGGACCCTCCCTCCCCATAAGTAACCTCATCACATTAATAAACAGAAACAGAGCTCAACATGCCAAGCTCAGCAGTGATAAGTCAATAACTTCACATCTCACAAGTAAGAAATAATGGGTCATTAACATTCTCCCTGAAAGAAAGTTCTCAAAGAGTTCATACTGGGATAATAATATTTTCTAACATTTACTGAGAATTTACTATGTGCCAGGCACTGGATGAAGTGATTTACAAATGCTTCATTAATTCTTTTTCACCTGACTTCCTTTTTCTGTATTTGGAAATAGAGCTTAGTTACAGTCTGCCCTTTATCCATAGTCTACACTCATTAAGTAACTTGAGCACGGTGAAAGCACGTTGCTCCCTCAATTACTAGTTATGTGTCCTTGGGTATGTTCCCCAACCACCCCGAGCTTAGCACTGTCTCTCTCCCCACCACTACCACTCTGATAAAATACAAAATAAAAGCATCGACCTTACAGGTTTGATGTGAACATTAATTGTGTCTATGGATATAAAGCTCCTAGCAGCCAAAAATCTCAAGATGTATTTATGATGTTTCTATTCTTTGGTCTATTTTGCATTTATAAAAATGTAAAGAGTTTCTGACATGGCAGATAGCATCAATACCTCCTTAATGTCCACTTCACTTGGATGGTGAAGAGACAGGTCTGAAAGATGTTTGCAAAAGGCACTGGGCACATTTTTCTAAAACCTCTATTAATGAAAGGGCACCAGGGACACATGTCTTTTTTTTAAGTTTGTACCACACAGCAAGAAGACACAGTGGTGCATTCCAGAGCAATGGATCTTTTTATTTGGAAGGCAGTAGTGATGGGGGTGGGGGAATTTTAAAGGAATCTTACACTTGAAATGTTCACTCAACACCACCTAAATATATAACTGGGTCAGAAACTTAAATAAACATGCATACCACTTGAGAAGAAAGAAGGAAGGTCAAGTTGAAGGTGGTTGGGGGCAGGATGGGGACTTGGCCTGAACCTGGAAGAGGTGTCCATAAAAAGCACAGTGTGGAGCAACCAACTTATTAGAGAAAAGAATTGCTTGGATTATTTAGACATGGGTAGTTATTACTATCTAAATAGCAAAGGTTAATTTTTAAAAGCCAAAGAGTTCTGACACATCACAATTTGCATGGTTGATTCTCAGCAGTTTTTGTTAGTCGTCGTGTTTCTGACAAGTAGGATGTTTTCTCGTAGAGGCTGGTTGGGGTTACTCAGTATGCCTTCCTGTGCTTCTCCCCTCTCCAGGACAATATTTAAAGGGTCTTCAGCCTCAGCTGATTCCAGAAGACGTTTCAGAATACTGAGTCAGCACTGAGGTTATCTCTTCACAAGAGACAGGGGGCCTTTAGCATGGAATCACCAGATGTGGTCACTTCTAAACTTCCCTTTCCAGCCCTAATAACCTCTGAAAGAATTTTAAAAGATTTACTCTCAAAGGCAGTCAAAGGTTTGGATGATTCCTGGGGTCTCTAAAGTATTCACTCCCTTGCTAGTTTATTGGTTTTAAGTTCCTGTAATGAGAAACGAAGTCTTACAATGTTATTTTACAACTGCAGATTCTTACCCAGTACACCCTGACAGGAACTAATTCCTCCCAAATGTCACTAGTCAGTCACCCACAAGAATAAATGACTGCTAACACATCCCTTCTCTTTTACAGTAAAAGGAGGGGTTGGAGGCAGGGGGCAGGAAGAGATGCAAGCGGGAAGATGAAGGTCTTCCTAAAGTGAGAAGAGTTTGCACCAAGCAGTTTAAAGGGCACCCTAAGAAAATAATAGGGGCCAGGCAGGGTGGCTCACGCCTATGATCCCAGCACTTTGGGAGGCGAAGGCAGGTGGATCACCTGAGGTCGGGAGTTCGAGACCAGCCTGACCAACATGGAGAAACCCCATCTCTACTAAAAATACAAAATTAGCCAGGTGTGGTGGTGCATGCCTGTAATCCCAGCTACTCGGGAGGCTGAGGCAGGAGACTTGCTTGAACCCAGGCGGCGAAAGTTGCGGTGAGCCAAGATCACGCCATTGCACTCCAGCCTGGGCAACAAGAGCGAAACTCTGTCTCAAAATAAATAAACAAATAAATATAAATAAAAATAAATAATAGGAAGAATAAACTTCCAAAAACACAATTCTGCAAAGACTTAACCCAGAAACATCAATGAGGCACAGAGTATTTTCATCATGTGTGGCTGAAAATAACCACAGATCTCATCTGCATGATTTATGATAGTGGAAACAAAGTCCAAACTCGGTAACTGTGGTACAGAAGGCTGCTTTATATGCAAAAGGTAGTTTAAGTCTCAAAATATAAAATGTGTGTATAGAAATACAAAATATAAAAATTGGTAGGTATACATATGAATACATGTATCATTTCAATCAATTGAAGTAAAGTAAAGCCTGGGAATTTCAAATTTTAAAAAGCAACTTCAATGGCCTTTTACATTCATTTTTAAACTAGCATGTACGGGGTGTGTGTGTGTGTGTGTGTGTGTGTGTGTGTATAAACTCTTGGCTTCTGAATTATATTTTTAGACTGGGAAAGAGAATGCTTGAACTATAAATTTTAAGACTTCCAAAGATAAAAAGATGAGTTCCAAGGATGGGAAGTGTCCTACACTTTGTAATAAAGCTTCTGGATAGTGAACAACTCTATACCTTGAACATGGATGGCAAAGACAGTTTCAATATACTGAGCCAACTAGTATTTTTAGCAACAGCAAGTCTGCCCAAAGGACAGGCCCACTACAAATGCTCAAGTTGCCTATGTCTAAAGAGACAGACAACCCAGAGTCAGTACGATAGCATTCAAGGAAATGTTATGGACATTAGCTGCATCTTGTATTTGGTGTCTGGAGTCAAATTTCACAGTATGCATGTAAAGTTTTCTGCATATATAGACATATATATATATTTTGTAGGAATAAGTCACTACATGTCAATATTGTCCAAAGATCCAATCATAGAAGCTAACTTTAAGGTTGAAGAAATTTGCACCTCTGCATCTCAGAATGTTACACCCAAATAGAAGAATGTGGGATGAGGAATGGTGAGCCAGTTTTCAGATAGGTTGAAAATAGAAAAAGAAAAGAAATTGCTAGCTTTAGAGCATTTAGGACTAATCATCTTGATTGTTGAGGATTTTGAGAAACACAACATAAGTAGGAACATAGACTTTGGCTCAAAAGTCATCTAAGAAAAGGAATCAAAGGGTTATATGGACCATTAGCAAAATAACTTTGAGTACATATCAAGTCTTCCTTTCGCTTAGATGAAA
Organism: Rhinopithecus roxellana; assembly: GCF_007565055.1. Classification (NCBI taxonomy): domain Eukaryota; kingdom Metazoa; phylum Chordata; class Mammalia; order Primates; family Cercopithecidae; genus Rhinopithecus; species Rhinopithecus roxellana. The sequence continues at coordinate 117,032,425 of NC_044549.1, read as the reverse complement.
AGAAGTTTAAACAAAGTTCAAATGAAATTCTTTGGGACAAAAGAAGAGATCAATTGCACATTCTTATCAAAGAATCACCCATTATTTCATGAAATGGCTCTATTAAAGTTCAATTCACACTAGTTGCAAAGTATTAATTTACGTGTAGCTTCAGATCTGTTTCTATCCACGTAACTTACCTTGTGTCTCTACAGGTCTTGCAACGTGGCAGCTCTGAAACTGGGAGACTGTTTACAATCATTTCTCTTACCATGTTAGTCATATATATATACATCTGCCAAATTCAACCTTTTAAAAATTTCTGCTCACAAATAACAAGACTAAATAACTCCTCCAGACAAGTGACCTAGGTTCTGTATACGAAGGAAAGGAGTTATTTACTTATAAAAGTAACAAACACTAATCAAAACAAGTTTCAAAAGTCTCATTTCTGATACACAGCACTAACAAAAGATAAATTTTTACTATTCAAAAGATTCAGCTATGAGTGGCTAATTTTTTTTTTTTTTTTCCTACAACCTCCAGGTCACACAAGGGTGGTTAAATTTTTAATGGTATTATCTGCAGTACCTAACATTTAAATGTTAAAACAATCAAAATTGAAGTGGGCATTATTTTTACCAAGCCAAGACGCCATAGCAATGTAAATCCAAAATACTGCAGAATTAGGTTTAGGAGTTGTGGCCAACATCAATGCAGAGTCTAAAAAAGGAAATGATGCTCTTGCCCTCATGAGCATCTTCATCTTCGGTAACAAAGAAGCTACTGGACAATTGCTAGAGGGGATGGTCAGAGCAGCCCTCTACATAGACACGAGTCTGACAAGTACAAGGACCTTTCAAGCGTAGCTGAATGAGTTTGTTTCTTAGTTCATCCCAGTATCTCATTCTGAGATGATCTCACACAGGGGCTGGGCAAGTAAATGTGAATACATGAAATTTAGTATGTATGGAAGACAACAGAGGATGTTGGGGCCTCTGGTGCAAATTAGAATTACATGTGCCCTCTAAACAGTTGATACACTGCTCTAAAATATTGCTACTATTTGAAATTTCAGGCCCAATATTTCTAGATTATTTGATTTTTCAAAACTTTTCCAGGAATTCAGACTTTTCTGTGAAACTGCTCAGTTTTCTAATGTTGGCATAATTAAACCACCACCACCTTATGTGAACCAAACTCAACATATTTATCATGGCATCATTTAGCCTCCAGGCTGCCAGTTTGCCAACTAAGAACTAGTGTAACATTATCATTTTTATAAAGTAGAACCCAAATGCCAGACACACTGGTTCTGCTGAGGTTTGACTCTGGGTCTCCAGATTCCCAGGCTGTTAGAATCTTTCTCCTTAAAACATACATGATATCATTTCTTAACTCTTGGCTCTGCAAGTGTACAGTGTTAAAACTTGATGAATAGTTTATTGAGTCATTACAGGGCAAAAATCTGCTATCTTACTTGACCACCCTACATTTCAGAAGATGATTACAAATTTATTTCCTGTTACAAGATATTCTAGCCCTGTATTATGGTGGTATCAAAAAAGACAGCAAAATATGTGTGAGTTCACAGTGTAATTTTTGAGAAATTAGTTCATTTACTAAACAGTATTTCTCACTCCCTCCCAGTGTCTGAATGGCATGCAGCAAAATGGAGAGCCTCAATAGGCAGCAGAATGAGATGTTGTGTGTCAGAGCTTGCCTTGTTTCCGAGAGATCAGAATCTTTATTGAAAGGGCTCCCTTTTTTGATTTCCGGATCAGACCCTGAGCAGTTGATAAAGGAGAATTACTTGGCCATTATCTGAAGTAGTTGTATTTCCACAAAGAGCTAGTGCTAAACAAGAGTTTATCTCTACAACAAGACTGATAGGATTCTTACAGATTATAATTCAATCAGACACCTGAAACAGGACATATATTGGCTAGTGGGATATATGCAAACCTGTCTTCCAGACACAGCAAAATAAATATCTGGGGAATATTTCATGTAGTCCGAATACAGGGAATAAATGTTAGAAAGTGTTGCTTTTAGTTGCTTTAGGCCGTGCTTCTATATAATTCATAATATTTTTATATAAACGTAATCCTAACAAAATGCCACTAGTCCAAAGAGTCAACTATCTATGACCTTTGCAATTATTTGATAAAACATTCCCAAAGCGCCTACTGCACTTTTCAAAATGTATTTCTTAGAGTTTACAGCACTCTTATTAGTAGCTAACAGGCCTTACTATCCTCTTTGAATATTGGGTAAACAGAGGAGTACAGATTAAAGGTAAAGTCAAACTAAATTTAAACATAAATCTTCAATCCTATTTAGAATATCAGCTTCTGATATCAGAACTATTTTTCATGACCAAAGGAGACGAGTGTAAGGTTTAAGGGCTTGATTCTGGAATCAGACAGCTTGGGGTTAGCTAGCACGCCGGCTTCATCACGGACTTGCTCTAAGACCTTGGATAAACTTCTGGACTCTCTGAGCCTAGTTTCCTCCATCTGCAGAGTAGAGATACTTAATTTGCAGAATGACTGCAAAGATCTAATAAGATAACATGACAAAGTAAACAAGCATAGTACTTGGCACATGGTAAGCAGGTGATAAATATTTCCTACCATTGTTCTTATTAACACAGAATGCCCCAAATTTAGAGAGTCAGAGGCCTGGGAATAAGTATGTACTGTTATATTCCATGACCGTGTTCCCACCAATATTGTAATCTGATATTAATTTCCTATTATGTTTCTGTCTTTCCTCTTCCTAATTGTTTCTTGATTTGTCACCACATAGAGCAACTAGGAAAAGAAATGATGCTCTTGCCCTCATGAGGCCTTCCATAGCTTTTATCTTCATCTTCGGTAACAAAGAAGCTACTGGACGATTGCTAGAGGGGATGGTCAGAGCAGCCCTCTGCATAGACACAAGTCTGACAAGTGCTAGGCCCTGTCCTTCAAACTTGGCAGAATGTAGGAGCTGTAACTTCCACATTTTGTCACCTGCAGTTAACTGCATTGAACTGAAGTGGGGTAAGCCAAATGTGACGGCAGAATCCATTCCCATGGGGTCCAGTTTGGAAGTGCTCACTACTTACAGATCCCCCTTCGTCAAGTTCAGGAAGGAGATTCACTTACTAAAACAGTTCCTTAACTGGTTTCCTGTTTCTCTCCTTGACCCATCTGGTCTATTCGCAACCCAGCAAATGAAATGATCCCTTCAATATGTGGGTCAGATCCCATCCCCCTCACTCTGCCTTCAAAACCTTCCATGGCTCTCCCACCGAATGCAGAGTAAAAGCCAAGGTCTTTCCAATGGCCTGCAAAGGCCTGCATGAGCTGGCCCCAGGTTGCAGACTATTAATTTCTCAGAAAGATAGCAAGGGAGCTCTGGGGGTTCTTTTTATGAGGGTACTAATCCCATTTATAAGGGCTCCACCCTCATCACTGATCACCTCCCAAAGGCCTCACCTCCTAATACCATCACTTTGAAGGTTAGGATTTCAATATATGAATTTTGGGGACACACAAATGTTTAGTCCATAGCACATTGCAACCCTTACCTGCATTCCTCATTAATATTCTACCAGGCACTTACCAGTTTCCAGTATCTTCTGTAATTGTCTTATTTATTATGTTTATTGTTTGTAATCTACAGCAAGAATGCAAGCTGCATTAAAATAAGGACTTTCATAAATTTTGTTCACTGTTATATCCTGAGTGCTTGGAAGACTGCCTTGTGCCTAGCCAGTATATATATGTATATATACTAGCCATGTATATATATGATGATATGATATATATACACATATACATATATATGTATATACAGATGAATAAATGAATATATGGAGATATATGTTCATATATATTATATATGTGTTCATATATATTATATATGTGTTCATATATATTATATATATGTTCATATATATATAATATATATATATGGAATAATGAATGAATGGGGAATAAATAAATGAACACATATACATCAGGCTCTTGGTTCCCAGCAACAACAGCCATCTCCATGAGAAGAGCCACTGGTCAGGGTGAGAACTAGTGGGAAGTGACTCATTTCCAGAGTACAATACCTTCCATTAACACCATGCAGATGCCAGCAGGCGTGCTGCTTTCTCCAGGTACCTATCTGAAAATGGACTGAAGATTTTGCTCACTTTTTAACAAAAACTTCCAGGGTGCTTTCACAGAACTTCCAACCAAGCTAAAGTGTTATGTTTTAGGATGTCTGCAATCTGGTCCTGCATCATCCACTAATGAGTTTTGAGGCCCGGGGAAAGTCAATTAACTTCACTGGACCCAGCAAAGTCTATCATGACTAATTCTCCTTCCAGCTTAAAACATCTCAGTATCTGGAAAAAAGTGAAAAAGAGTCAAGCCCTATTGACCACCCCTCTCCTTCCCTCAATCAACGAGTTGTAAATAAACACCCCAACTACCCCAATTTTAATAATTCAACTTAACACGAAAACCAACTATCCTATCTGGCCCATCTCACAAAATGAAGGAAATTAATAGTTAGGTGTGGCTTATATAGAAATAGCTGTTCCAGCTCAGGTGATAAGCTGGGAGATGGTTCTAAAGCTATTATTAACGCTTTTTTTTTTTTTTTTTTTTTTTTTTTTTGAGACGCAGTCTCGCTGTGTTGCCCAGGCTGGAGTACGGTGGCCGGATCTTGGCTCACTGCAAGCTCCGTCTCCTGGGTTCACGCCATTCTCCCGCCTCAGCCTCCCCAGTAGCTGGGACTACAGGCGCCCGCCACCTCGCCCGGCTAGTTTTTTTGTATTTTTTAGTAGAGACGGGGTTTCACCAGGTTAGCCAGGATGGTCTCGATCTCCTGACCTCGTGATCCACCCGTCTCAGCCTCCCAAAGTGCTGGGATTACAGGCTTGAGCCACCGCGCCCGGCCAATGCTTTTTTAAAATTGAGAACCATAGCCCTGACCAAAGAAAACACCTTTCTACAGACAACTATAAAATAGCTATCATTCCTTGGCTATCATGAATAATGCTGCAATGAACACAGGAGCTCAGATGCCTCTTTGAGATACTGATTTTATTTCCTTTGGAAATATACCCAGAAGTGGGGTTTCTGGATCATAAGGTAGTTCTATTTCCAATTTATTCAGAAATCTCTATAGTATTTTCCATATGACTGTACCAACTTACATTTCCACCAACAGTATACAAGGGTCCCCTTCTCTCTACATCCTCACCAAAAATATACAAATTCTTTTTCTTTTTTTTTTATTTTAATTTTTTTGGTAGAGATGAGGTTTCATTATGTTGCCCATGCTAGTCTCAGACTCTTGGGCTCAAGCAATTCTCCCAGCCTTGCTCTCCCACAGTACTGGGATAATAGACATAAGCCACCATGCCCAGCCAAATTACAATTTTTATTTGTTGATTATATCTTAATACAACTGGGAGAAAAAAGTCAGGATACCAGTTTTCCTTGGGGTGGCAGTGATTGAGAGGGAGCACAAGGGGACTTCCAGGGTGCTCATAATGAACTGGCGGGATAATAGCTATCATTCTCTACCCGTCATCTGCTGCAGCTTCTGGCAATTCAGGGTCATTGCTAAAATGCTAAATTGTTGACAACGTAGAAGTCCTTTGGAAACACAAAGAAATCTTAACTCATGCCACCTCATCATATGCTGTTGAATCTGCAGGCCTCAGGGAAACTGAGCTCTCAAAAGTACCTGTTGCAACCAGGTTTTGTTCTAACAATATAATTTTCATTCATAAACCAATGATTTTGTCAGCATATTACCCAGTGCCTTCCAAATGCTGCAGAGGAAGGCAAAAGACACAATCCTTGCCCTCAGAGAGCAGACAGTTTTTTACAAGGAGCAAGGACCTCCCAGTGGTAGCAATAACAAAAGAGGCAGCAGAAAGGGTTCAGATGCTGAACTTAAGAGAAATTTCAGGTCAGGTACAGTGGCTTGCACCTGTAATCCCAGCACTTTGGGAGGCCAAGGCAGGAGAATCGCTTGAGACTGCGAGTTTGAGACCAGCCTGGGCAAGAAAGTGAGACAAAAAAGAAATAAATTAGCTGGGCATAGTGGCACGCACTTGTAGTCCGAGATACTCAGAAGGCTGAGGCAGCAGGATCGCTTGAGCTATGGTATTTAAGGCTACAGTGAGCTCTGACTGTGCCACCGCACTCCAGCCGGGAGGACAGAGCAAGACCCTGTCTCTAAAAGAAAATGTACTAAACAGAAAGATTAGAAAAAAAAAAAAAGCAGACGTAAAAAAGAAAAATGTTTTTAAAATAAAATTACTGAAATTACTACCTCAAAATAAATATTCTCAACACAATTAGTATACATTATATCAGATATCCCCACCATGTCACTACATGTGCATTTTTTCCACAAAAATGAAAACATACTATATCTAATTTATAACTTCTTCAAAAGGCTTTACAAAGTCCTATTTTATTTTATTTTATTATTTTTGTGTGTGTGTGTGAGACAGAGTCTCGCTCTGTCACACAGGCTGGAGTGCAGTGACGCTATCTCAGCTTACTGCCACCTCCGCCTCCCGAGTTCAAGCAATTCTCCTGCCTCAGCCTCTAGAGTAGCTGGAATTACAGGCACCCACCACCATACCCCACTAATTTTTTTGTATTTTCAGTAGAGACAGGGTTTCACCATGTTGGTCAGGCTGGTCTCAAACTCCTGACCTCAAGTGATCCATCTGTCTTGGCCTCCCAAAGTGCTGGGATTACAGGCATGAGCCACTGTACCCAGCCCCTACTACAATTGTTAATACTTCTCCATTTAGAAATGTGGAGCTACATCATTTTAATTGTCTGCACTCTCCCTTAAGTGACTCCCTATTGGTTAACTTCTACATACATCTTTATATGTAGTTACCTAAATAAGTGACTTTATTTAGGACACATTCCTGCCTGTGAAAATATGGAGTCAAAAGTAAGGTGCTGGCTTTGGAAGGGGTGTGTGTGTGTGTGTGTGTGTGTGTATGCCAACTGCCCTTGAGTTAATAAGCTGGACCAGTGTTCATTCCATGAGCAGTGGGTATGAGTGTCCATCCCGGGCATTATAATTAAAAAAAAATCTTTGCCAATCTACTAGGCAAGAAATGGTATCTGTTGTTTTCTTGTGGATTTACATTGTTAGCAAGAATAGCCTTTTAATAACACCTTTATTGATAATTGATATTGCTTACTTTTTTGGTGGTAACATTTTCCTTAATCTTGCTATTAGTAATTTCATGTTTTTCCTATTGATTTATAAAAATGCTTCATCTCTGAAGGCTACTAAACTCTTTGCTCATTATATATAAAATGAATATTTTTACTCAGTTATTTGCATTTTTACTTTATGTTTTTTTGTTAAGAAGACATTTAAAATATGTATATAGTCAAGTCCATCAAAATTCTATTTTATGGTGTATCCCTTTGTTGTCATATGTCTCTCTTTAGTACTACACAGTCACATTTATTTTCTCCCACTGCTTTTGTATGTTTAATATTCATATTTACATCTATTATACATTTAGAGGCCTCAATGAAAACTTACTGTAACTTTTTTAGAATCACATAAACTATATAAAATGTGTTTACCCCCAAATAATTTTTCTTTTAAATTTGTAGATGAGTCTCATGGAAAAAAATAATCCCAATGGTTCATTTCCAGAGATTGAGTACTCATATTAAATGACATGAAAATCTTGTTAGTTTTATGAGCTAACGTTTTTATATCTTTTTTTGGTCACTGATTGTATTCACTGTCTATATTCTGTCTTCTTCACTGCACTGGAAATGTCTGATGCATTAAAATAGTTACTTCTACCCAAGGCTGAGTACTTTGGGAATTCTCCATGAAATAGCCATTACCGGATCCACACAGCTCAGCACAGTATTTGGCATATAGTAGGCTCTTGCTAATTCAGTAAATTTTTTGTGTTAGGCACATACAAAACCTCTGGAAAATGAGCAAGACGGTAAGGGGTTAAAAAGGTATTTTTAGAAGTATTAATATAACAACGACAGGTGGGATGAACAGAAATTGAGAGAGAGGAAGAGGGGAAGGAGGGACGGAAGGATGGAAGGTAGAGGGAAGAAGAAAGAGGGAAAGAAAAGTAGATCAACATATAGGAGGCCACTGTAAAGTCCAGGCTTCCACTGAATGGGCCTATACTAGGGAGGTGATAATGAAATTGGCAAGGGAAGGTCAAACTAATACAGCATTATAATCTTGCTGAAGGACTAAGTGAATAAAAGTTCCAAGGACAGAAACCAGGAAGGTCAGAAAAAGACAGTCTGGGCTTGGCAGAGCAGCGATAGGGTTTGGTATCAGACACAGTAAACTCGTTGGTGGGACAGCCAATTAGAGCTACCTCTTAGACTGTCAAAGATAAAGGACTGCGGCACATAGCTAAGTGGACTAGGGGAAACATGAAAGGAAAATAACCTTTGCAGAGTCCCTACTTGGTACCAGACACTATATTAGCTATTTTACCTACGGAGTTAAAGTTTATGTTTCAGAGTCACCCACACCTCAGTGATAGACAGAGAATCACATAGAGCTTGGTTAGATCCTAGCTCCATCCCTGCTAGCTATGTAGACGTTGGAACAGTTTACTCATTTTTTCTGTAAACCTTAGTTTCATCATTCAAGAAATTAGGGAAATAATAATACCTAATTCAAAGAAGCAAAATAAATGATACAATTCATAAACTGTAAATAACATGGTGCCTAAAATAAAAACGCAATAAAAGTTTGTCAATTAGTGAAAAAAACAAAAACAGAAACAAAAACAGAGAACTCAACAATTGGCTTTGGGGATGGTCCACATTAAGGGATAGAAGGAATTTTTAGAGATACTGAAAAGATAGGTATTCAAGGGAATGGGAGAAAATCCTGAAAACAATATGTTATGGACATCATGGGGGCTAAGGGTTAAAGAAGGAGTTAATCAAATTTAGTCATGAGGATAGAAAAATGAACCATTTGGCCCTGTTTGTTCTTCATGTAAATAAAGCAAATTTGGACAGTACTACATACCCAAAGTTGGTCATCCATGCCTGGTGGGTTCTTTTTGATAAAAGCACCATAGTATGTAGCAATATTCCGGTGATGAGAATATTTCTTCAACATGTTAATTTCTTGTTTGATTTCTTCCTCTTCATCCTGTATGAGAACAATATAAAAATTCTGTCATGAAAATCTATTGTTGTTAGTAGGATTCTGTTCTTCAACACCATCTAAATTCTTTCTTAAGGTTTTTCTTCCTTGGTGACAAATAAGCATAATTATTACATATGAGGGCAAAGAACAATTCTAAAACATAACACATTGGCTGTCTAAGAGAGTCTTCTGTTTTACAACAAACAGGCATAGCACGGTCTCTTGGAAAACAAAACAAAAACACTCCAAACAATCGCTCATCTCTTCACCTAGAAGAGATCAAGGTAGAAAGACTACTGAGATAAAATTCACTGTGGGCCTCTGGGAACTACATACATCAAGTAGCCATTACTGATCCTATCTGGTATAAGAAAGATTGAGAAAAGTAAAAGATATTAAAACCATGGGCTTTCAGATTTAAATTTTGTTAGGTTCATTTTCTTTGAAGGCTCCTTTCATTGAAGTACCTGACTGAAGATAATGAAAGTCAGATGGGAAAGGGAGCAAAGGTAAGTTCTCTAGATCTAAGGAAGTTCTCAAAGCAGGAGTACCCAGCTCACCTTCAGGAAACTCAGCTTAGAAAGAAAGGGGGAAAGGTGGTGGTGCTGAGGATGTAAAAAGAGACAACTCTGTTACAGAGTTAGTTTCTTAACATTCAGGTTTCATTCATTGTGAATTTTGATTTGGAATCCACCAACCCGGACCCTTTTCAGAGGTCCTGGCAGTGCTGGTGGAGATGGTGTGACCTCCCATAATTTTATTTTCTTGATGTTTATACATTGGTTGGACTGCAGAAGTGTGTTTTATTGTTGAGGTTGGGGGAGAAAGTTTCTACCTCAGGATAATTTTTTTAGATGCAGCAGTAAGCTATGACTGTTCCTGTGTGTAAGATGTGACATTGCCATGACCTGGAAAACTACCCATGGTGTCCCCTGTCTGTACCCTCCTCCACTCGCTGCACTGCCTCCTTCCAGTTTCTCTGCATTACTGGGACTTCCTGCAGTCTCTCATGTGCTGTCTTCTTTCCCCGGCCTCTTCTTCACATAATCTCTACTCACCATTCCTGATTGAGTTTAATCGACATTCACCAGGGATCTCTTCCTTAATTCTCTCAGGCAATGTCAAGTCTCCCCACTGCATCTGGTCATAGCCCCGACACTCCTTCACATACCGGCTGCATTTGTTGACATTGGTATGGAGGTATGTCCCATGATTGCCCCATTATTCGACTCTCTTCTCTATATATTGTAAGCTGTCCTCTCCAGATCTTCAGATCTCAGTTCGAAAGTTCCTTCCCCAGCAAAGTTCCCTGATCTGCCCAATTTGGTTCTAGCCCCATGAATCATCATGTATCTTTTCCTTTGTAGCACCTATCAGACTTGCCACCCACATTTATCATTTGATTAAGGTCTCTTCTCCTTATCAGTATGTAAGAACCGTAAACTCAGGAATCCTGCCTGTTTTGTTCTCTACAACATCCCTAGCACCAAGCAAAGTGCCTATGAATAAATGCAACTAAAAGAACAAATAACTGCAAAGAGCCCAATGCCTAGAGCAGCATTAGTTGATGTCAGAAGGAACAGGTAAGAATAGAGTAAGGAGAGTAGTGAAGTGCTGACATTTGCTGACCATGCTTACTTACTAAAATAAGCTTTAGGAAAAAACGAAGGGGATTTGCAAACCTAGGAGAAGTAAAGCATGTTACATATCACATGGCTTAACTAAGCTGAAGACTAGGTAATCTCAAAATAGCATATATGCTTGGGATGCTGAGCTAAGGAGAAGCATGTGGCCACAACAGCGGGGAAGGGAGTCAAGGGGCGAGACAGGGGAAGGCACACTGCTGACCACCTATTCTTCTCAGCAGCTATCAGAAATCCCCCATGCCTTCACTGCAGGTCATGGAGAGAATGACCTTCGCCGGCCTTCAACTTGTTGAAGGGCCCCTACAGCGCACCTCCAATGTCTTACTATGGTGCACAGTAGCTATTTTAAACTTGCTGTATGGGGCCAAATAATTGTGGATGAATGTAGGATGTGAGCAGATGTACTCTGGGGAAGCCTAAATAGAAAAAGGGAGAAAAACGACCTGAGGGTTTCTGTGGGCAGCACAGCATCGACAGCTGCTTCCATTAAAAAGGCAACTACGTGAGGTAATAAAAGACACGGATCACTTTCCAACTGCAGCCTGTCAATCTTAGCATCAGTCATTCTTAGTGAGAAATCAGCCTGCTTCTACAAGTATTTACCGCTTGCCTCCTGGGTTCTTAGCAGGATAGTGGGTAATGTGGGAAAGACAGAGGAGCGGGGGACTGCCTATAAAAAGCTCACCATGTCATTAAGAAAATAAGAGCTTATAAAACAGTTAAATAATAGCAGAAGAACTATGTAATTAAATCCAAAATAAATAGTACTGGAGGTCAGAATAAAGTCAGTCATTCTCCATCATTTTTCAAAGGTAAACTGAGGCAATATGACAATAAGGACAGCATATGTACTGAGTCTGGGATCAGAAAGATGAGGGTGGGCAGATGGGGTGCATGTTCAGTTTGGGTACCATTCCTTTCTGGCTGCAGGACCCCAAGAAAGTCACCTACCTTTTTGGACCCTAAGTTTTCTCATTTACAATGAGATAAAGATATTTAAGTCCCAGCATTTTGTGGTAATTAGATAAAGGATGTGTGTTATCAAGTGTACTATGAAGTAAATGTTATTACTAATCTACGTAACCAAAAAATAAATAAATAAAAGGGCAGGAAGGCCAAAATGTAAATCACTTGAATTTTAGGTTTAAATTGCACTGTTTCCAAACACACTTATGGAACCACTGTAAGTCATGGTTAGGTAGTTCTAAAACATAAATCCTTGATCTTATGCAACCTTTTAAGTGAGCATGCAATTTAGCAGGCCTTACAAGGGCTACTGTTTATCCAGATTTTTAGTCTAGGGCACAGATGGCAGTAAGTTATTCAGTGAAACAGGAAGGAAGACCCTTACTAGTGACAAGAACTCATTTAACCATGCCGCAAAGACTTCAGCCTCTCACAATATGACCCACCAAGGGAGATGAGTTACAATGCTTTCCAAAAACACAAAGAGAGCAAGGGAGGCTAGAATTAAACTAAAAAGTTATAAGGGAGGAATATCCTATATTTTGTAAATGTACAAGGATCAAGCCCTCTGATAAACTAATGATCACTGGGCAATAATGAAAAATAAAGTAGTGGTACCAAATTATCACACATTTAAAAGAGTAACTTCAATAAGCCAAGTCTGGTACTGTAGGAAGAAGCATTACTTAAATCAGAAGACTTCCAAATCCAGTCATATCCATTATGCTAACCTCAGCCATGGCATTTAAACTCTCCAAATGTCAGTCATTTTCAGCTATAAATAGGAATAAGAATACCTATGTAAGCCACTTCTCAAGGTTTAGAAATGATTAAGTGCTTATTTAAATGTAGCTTTAGTATTAATATAAATAAGATAATATTATTTCTCAAGATCACAGGATCTACTTATTGCTTAGTGTTTGTGGTAGACTGAAAAGGAAAATGGCCATGATATGTGTCCTACCTGCATCAAGAGGTGAAGTCCATTTCTCTTCTCCTTGAACCTGGGCTTGGCCACATGACTTGCTTTGGTCAAGGGGACATTAGCAAATGGGATGCAGCAGAGGCCCGAAAAGCACTTGTGCCTTGAGACTGGCCCTCTCCTACAGCTTGCCAGAGAACCCTTCAGCCCCCATGTGAGAAACCAGGATTGGCCTTCCAGAAGATGAGAAACCATCGGAAGATAGGCAGTTTTCAAACCCAAGGAAATAGATAATTCCAGTTAATGCTTTTAAGCCACTGACCACCTCTGATGGCAACATGACATCACCATGTGGTCATAAAATATAGCCAAAGCCAAACCTTCATGTCATGTTTACTGTGTACCAGCAGCTATGTATGAACTATCTTACTGAGCACTCAGAACAGCTATGAAGCTGGATCCTATTTTACAAATGAGTAAAATGAGTCTCAGAGAAGTTAAGTAACTTTCCCAAGTTCACTCATATTTTAAACATTAAACCTCAGATTCAAGACCAGATTTGTCTGACTCTAAAGCCAGTATTCATAATTCGATACAGAAAACCACTAGTCAAACAAAGGGCAATTATCCACGGCGACCAAAACCAAAGCTATTAATCAGAAGAGTTTAAGAGCATCTTAAGCCAGGGTGGAAGAGAACCCTGACTTTGGTCTTCCAATTAAAGGAGCTTGTTAGCATACAATAATATTTGCTTATGATTGATTTCGAGGAATAAAGAAGGGATTTTAAGTTGCAGATTGATTACACAGGGGAATACACTTTAAGTACCTATGATATGCTAGGATTTAAAAATGGAATAAAAAATGTATTATTAGTTATATGCTCTGTAATAAAGTCTGCCTAACATTTAACTCTCAATCTGTGGCACAGGAATAAAACTATGCAATTCCTACAGCAAGTCCAAGAGACTGGTCAGGATGAAGTCTAGAGAGAAGTATAAGGTGTACAGATTCATAAATGACACCATCCCACAGATGGGCGAACACTAGCTAGAGAACCATCTCTGCTCCCGCTCATCTGCACGGCTTTCACAGCAGCTGTTGCCATTAAGCAGGTGTTTGTGTTATCTGTCATTCTCACCTTCAGCATTGACTGAATGTGGCAAAAAGTAGGAGACAATTTATCATTAAAGGACCACAGGCTACAAGAATTTGAAGGGATCATCACTATGATCTAGAATGTGGTTTTAAAAAAGCTTCTAAAATAATTTGAAATAGTGAAATCCCTACCTGCAATATAAGTTTTTTTCAGGATGCAAATATATAGCTGACAAAAACTAAATTTTTAAAATCCGTAAACATTTATTTAACTATGCAATATCTACTTATACAATTAGTCAATGACAACAAAGAAGTGTGAATACAAAATTAGAAAGAAATTTAAAGCTACACATCAGCTCCAATATCTTATTAATTTTCATTTTTCTTTCAGTTCTATAGGATGGAGAAAAATCTTCATTTTCTAAGATAAATAATTGAAATAGTTAAGAGCATGCCTTGAAATTTTAGTAGGATCTTCACAATCAATGCCACTCTGCACATGAATAGGGTAACCTAGCAGCACAAATTAAGAAGCTGGCATTTTTCCGGTGTGTTCAAAGTTGGTGTATAACATACAGTTTGAGGTCTGCTTTTTAAATCACAGTTTATTATATGTTAAAATATATTTAAAATTAAATGAGAATTAAGCATGTAAATCACCTAAAATTATCTCAGGGTCAAGTTACGCACCTTTGGGTCTGTTTCCTTAACTCTGTTACATCTAACAGATTGTAATAAATTAGATTGTAATAGATAATTACAATAGATTGCAATAAATAATTAGATGTAATAAATCTATTACATCTAATAGATTTAAGGAAACAGGCCCAGAGTGGTCCAACGAGTTGTCTAAGTCCCTATCTCTTCATTGTAGCATTGACAGGACTTTACCAGGACATTCCGCAGGCAGCACCTGAATTTGCTGTATATATTAATTCTAAGTTAAAATAATTCATTCAAGAATGATTTACTCAACCCAGCAAACCCATTACTAGGTATATATCCAAAAGAAAACAAATTGTTCTGCCAAAAAAATACTTGTACTCACATGTTCACTGCAGCACTATTCACAATAGCAAAGACATGGAATCAACCTTCGTGCCCATCAATGGGGGACTGGGTAAAGAAAATATGGTATGCGTACACCATGCAATACTATGCAGCCATAAAAATGAATGGAATCATGTCCTTTTCAGTAACATGGTTGAGCTACAGGCTATTATCCTAAGCAAATTAATGCAAAAACAGAAAACCAAATCCTGCATGTTCTCACTTATGAATGGGAGCTAAGCATTGGGTACGGATGGCCATAAAGATGATAACAATAGACACTGGGGACTACTAGAGTGGGGAGGGAGGTGGACAAGATTTAAAACTGACTGTTGGGTACTATGGTCAGTACCTGGGTGACAAAGTCATTTGTCACAAACCTCAACATCACACCTGTCAAGCATCAAACCTACACATGTACCTCCTGAATCTAAAATAACAGTTGAAAAAAAAAATGTAAAGAACAAAAAAGAATTATTTACTAAGTGCCTACTATATTCTAGTCATAATGCTAAATGCCAATAATATAATCACACTACAATAGGCATAACAGATTCAAGTTCTGCCACAATGAAGCTTACTACAGTTTAGTGGAAGACACAGATATGAATCAAAGAATGACAGTTATACGCAAAATTACTACCATGAGAAGTATCTGGTAGCTGATCTAATTAACATCAAGAAACCTAAGTTTGAGCTGAGTTCTTAAGGCTAGGTGAAAGTTACCCAGTTGGGAAGAGAAAAAGAGAAAATGTGATGTAGTGTGATTGGGACAGAAACATTTTCCTGGCAGAGAAAGTGTTTGCCAAGGTCATGTGGCTGGAGAGAGGGTAGCATGTTGTCTACTTTGGAGGCTTTTGGTGTTATAAACAGAAAAATAAAAATTGTCTGCAAAAGACCTGGTAATAATAACAACAATATGCACTGAATACCGTGTTCTACATATTGTTCTGAAACCCTTTATAAATAATGATTAATATATTTACATCTCACACTAACTTTGTGAGAGAAGTGGCATTATCCACATTTATAGATGTAGAATAAGGAGGTCAAGCAATGTGTCCATGATCTGAGAGCTATGAAGTGTCCACAAGACTGACATTGTGCAGAGCTTTTCTTTGCCAGTAGGCTAAGACCTGCTTTCTCTTACAATGAAGTGGAGTCCTTTAAAGGAGTAGATAACAAAAGGCTGATGTACATCTTTCTTATACCCAAGCCTGCACTGAGGCATGACTCCCAAGAAAACCACGAATTAACAAAAAGACCCAAACTCAAGTAACACAGAAGTAAACACGTTTTAAACCTTGCAATAATGTCATTCATGTGGCTAAAGTCTACCATAAATGGTGTGGCTTACATCTTCAAGGATCCTAGACTTACAACTCAGGTAACAGCCCACAGGAATTGGAATGAGTTTTTTTTTTTTTTCCTGATAGTATAAACAGTGTAATTTATAATGGCCCTCCTTTTGGCTTTGTTTATTGGGAAAAATAAACAGCAAGTTCTCTGTGGCCTGTAATTTCAATCTGCTTTTCCTTCAACTGGCTTTCTAATCTTAATATTGTTTTTATATTTATTTTTACATAAATATGCATTATACTCCACATGTTTTTACATTATATATACTATATATGCATTATATATTATATAAGTATATTATATGTATACCATTACATGTATATTATATATATTTAATACATAAAACATATAATTGTAAAATATATAATATATAATATGTATGTTATATATATTCATATAATCAGTGAAGAATGATTTACTCAACCCAGCAAACCCATTATTAAATTATATATTATTATTATAATTATTACATTATATATATTATATGTAATGCTATATATATAATTTTATATATAATGATATACATATAATACACATACATAATACATAATGTAGCACCTACTAGGTGCCAGTGCCGGTGCCGGGTTCGACCTTAGCACACTCTGCATGGGGTGCAAAGATGGATAATGCACAGTTCCTGTCCCTGGTCTTGAAAGCTTATTGAAGTCAGCAGGTTTCAAATGAGAAAGAACTTTTAATGAAGGAAAAATAAAAGTGAGTGAAGGATATGAACAGACACTTCTCAAAAGAAGACATTTATGCAACCAACAGACATATGAATAAATGCTCATCATCACTGGTCATTAGAGAAATGCACATCAAAACCACAATGAGATACCATCTCACACCAGTTAGAATGGCAATCATTAAAAAGTTGGGAAACGATAGATGCTGGAGAGGATGTGGAGAAACAGGAATGCTTTTACACTGTTGGTGGGAGTGTAAATTAGTTTGACCATTGTGGAAGACAGTGTGGCAATTCCTCAAGGATCTAGAACTAGAAATACCATTTGACTCAGCAATCCCATTACTGGGTATATACCCAAAAGATTATAAATCATTCTACTGTAAAGATACATGCACACATATGTTTACTGTGGCACTGTTCACAATAGCAAAAACTTGGAACCAACTCAAATGCTCATCAGTGATAGACTGGATTAAGAAAATGTGGCACATATACACCATGGAATACTACACGGCCATAAAAAAGATGAGTTCATGTCCTTTGCAGGGACATGGATGAAGCTGGAAACCATCACTCTCAGCAAACTAAAACAGGAACAGAAAACCAAACATTGCATGTTCTCACTCATAAGTGGGAGTTGAACAATGAGAACACATGGACACAGGGAGGGGAATATCACACAATGGGGCCTGTCAGGGGGTGGGGGGCAAGGGGAGAGAGAGCATTAGGAGAAACACCTAATGTCGATGACGGGTTGATGGGTGCAGCGAACCGCCATGGCACGTGTATACTTATGTAACAAACCTGCACATTCTGCACATACACCCCAGAACTTAAAGTATAACGAAAAATAAATAAATAAAAATAAAAGCTGAACTGCCCAAGTCATTAAACAGAAATCCAAAATACTGATGAGGAAGTCAAGTCAAAGAAGAAAAACAGAGCTCAACAAGAGAGGACCTGGTAAAATCAAAAGAGGGGAATAAATATGAGGTGGGAAGTGTTGACAGCACAAAGGAAAGGATGGACTTGCAGAAGGAGACCTTGTATTCCACTGCTTGGGAACTTGGTTGGAAATCAGGCTTTGAACAGCCCAGTCAGTGATTCCAAGCACCCCAGTTTCTGTGTGCCAATTTTTTCATCTACAGGCATCTCCACCCCACTAGGGGGCTAAAGGAATTAATTATAATTTTGATCAAATGCTTTGAGGTACACAAGTAAAAGGAACAGTGAATACAAACTATTATGATGTAAAAAATATTTTTAAAAACTATTGCTCACGTTCATTAGTTTGGAGGTATAGACAGTAGCCCCCAGGCCTATTTTTTTGCTCTTAAGCAATGTATCTAACATGTGAGCATACACATATGAGAAGCCCAACACCCAGGCCATACACACAGCATGCATGAACATGTGCAGAGACCCAGGCACACATAAGCCACCAAAAGGGGTCTAATCTGTATGCAAGAAGAGGACAGATGCTGAAGTGTGCATGGAGTGGGCAGCTCGGTTGTTCATTTTTAGAACCCTAGAAGCTTTCCAAGTTCTACATGCTGTATAGCATACAGAATTGAAGCACTGAAAATAGCACAAAAGGTGGAGGGTATTATGAAGACAAAAAAGCCATTTGTTTATCTTTTCTCTGTTAAAAGTTTTGACCATGTGCTTGATCAGACTGTTCTGTCTGCTAAAGACACCTACATAAATGGCTCCAAAGTAAAAGTCCCAAAGAACTGTCCAGAGGGCCTCTGTGGCAAAGGAGCCTCAGATGGGAATCCCTAAGCTTTGCTGACATCACCTGAAGGTCAAGCTCCCCAGTCTGGAGGTGCACCTCCCCTACCCCTTCACTTGGCTAACCAAGGTCTTCTCATCCTGTAGATCTCACACAGCTGTCACTTTCTCAGAAATCATTTATTGGCCACTCAGCTAGGTCAGTTTCTTCTTAAATTCTCTCTTCATACTCTGTATACTGCTTGGAAGCTAATCAGAATTGTGACTGCTGTTGTTTAACCACTAAATGTCTTGTACTGAAATATAAGATTCCAGAAGGTAGTGCCCATGTCTGCCTTGTTCACTGGATGACTCTGTAGCATGGTGCATTCATTCATTCTCAAGTAAATGAATGAATTAAATCTTGTGATTTCAGCCTTCAGCCTCTGGAATCTAGCTTCACTTTCTTTCCTGGATCCTGCTCTAGTAAGCCATTTTTTCAGCTACATACTATTCAGGGTAAGGCTAACAACTCTGTAACTGAGGTGGTAAAGATAGGGTGAGTGCGGCCGGGCGTGGTGGCTCAAGCCTGTAATCCCAGCACTTTGGGAGGCCGGGATGGGCGGATCATGAGGTCAGGAGATCGAGACCATCCTGGCTAATATGGTGAAAACCTGTCTCTACTAAAAAAAATACAAAAAACTAGCCAGGCGAGGTGGCGGGCGCCTGTAGTCCCAGCTACTCGGGAGGCTGAGGCAGGAGAATGGCGTAAACCCAGGAGGCGGAGCTTGCAGTGAGCTGAGATCCGGCCACTGCACTCCAGCCTGGGCGACAGAGCAAGACTCCATCTCCAAAAAAAAAAAAAAAAAAAAAAAAAAAGGGGGTAAGTGCAAACTATTTACCCATATCAGCAATTAACTAACACAAGTTGGCATGCAGTTCACAGATCAGGCTGTCATCAAAATACACAACTAGAGGATTTTAATGCACACTAAAATCTTTTCATTCCTATTGCCTGTCTTATTCAGTGATTCAATGTACCTTACTGGCACTAACCATTAAAATCATGTATTGAGGACCTATTATGTGTCAGGTACAAGATATTATATCCCATTTAAGTCCCAAAACAAGCTTGCAACATTAACCAATAAGAAAACTGTGGCTCAGAAAAGTTAAGATTTGCCCAAGGTCACTATCAGTAAGAAGATGAGTGGAACATAAGCCCAGCTCTCTCTGAATCTGAAGGCCATGCTCTGGCAATACTCTCCCATTTCTCATCCTATAATAAGATGTCTGTAG
Organism: Rhinopithecus roxellana; assembly: GCF_007565055.1. Lineage (NCBI taxonomy): Eukaryota > Metazoa > Chordata > Mammalia > Primates > Cercopithecidae > Rhinopithecus > Rhinopithecus roxellana. The sequence continues at coordinate 117,012,511 of NC_044549.1, read as the reverse complement.
AGAGTGTGCGTATGCCCCGACTGGCTCGACTTGAATTCCATCCCTGCCATTTACTATCTGTGGGGCTCGGGCAAGAGTCTTGGGCTCCCTGCTGTCAATTCCTTTGTAAAACAGATATAACAGCAGTACTCTACTAATGGACGTTGTTTTAAGGATTAAATTAATTTATACATGTTAAGTACTAAGAACAATGCTTGGCACATAATAAGCAATCAGTATTAGCCCCTTTTTGGCCTGTGCCTATTGTCATTATTGTTATTAACAATACTATTATGTGCATACTATTAATTATGCCACTGAACTGCCTCCCTTTGGGATGAAAGAACCAAATGTACTCGGAACAATGTGTCCCCCTTACTCTTCCAAACAACCCAAGATGAAAAGATTTTTCTTTTCTTTCTGTGCAATTTCAGCAAGCATTCACTGAACCCTTTTAATGATGAGCAAAGCAGTCTACTACTGGGAGAAGACCACTTCCTTACTCTTCAGAAAGAGATGGAGGCGGGTCAGAAGCTTCACCTACAGAAATTCAGTAAGACAGAAATAGGAATTCAGGGAAGCAGGGCTTAGCATGGATCCTCCTAGTAGGCAATCCTACCGTGTTACTCTCCTGTTCAACTTCTGGCTCTTGCATTGGCTCTAGTAGTAGTTTGAGGAAAGGAGTCAGGACTTACGGTCTCCCACCCTTGGTTTAAAAAAAAAAAAAGAAAAGCAAGTCTCCTTACATTTCTTTTATATATTGGGTTTTTCCCTAAGACTATTTGATCAAAGTATTCTACTGAGAAAACTGAAAATTAAAAACGTTGTAAACTCCTTGTCACAGTATTCAATTCCTTCATGACCTGGCCCCTCCTAACGTGTCTAGATTCATCTTGTATCAACCCCTTCTTGGCACTTCTAACCTCGAAACTAAGCTATGTGCAGTTTCCAGAACATGCCCTCTCAGCCTCATGCTTTGGCACCGGCTGTATTCTTGGCCGGAACGTCCTCACCTGATTGTCCTCCTGGGCTTCCTCAGTGAGGACTGTCTCCTCACAGTCCTATCAAAGTTTACAAGTAACATTATTTACAAATTCTACAACCTTGTTATAAAGTGTATAACCTTTATTTATAAATATTTAGGGCAAGGTTGTGTTACTGTGAACAGGCAAAAGACCATTTTTTTCATCTTTAAATTTCCAGTGCCTATCATAAAGTAGATTTTAGTAAGTGTTTGTTGAATAAATCAATGAAAAAAGAATCACATGAAATTAAACACTACATGAATTGAAGACTGAAAACAATGTGGTTAAGAAGACAGACTTAAAGGATGGGGTTACACTGCTCAGGCTGAAATATTCACTCCTTCCTTTGGCAGCCATGTTACATTGAGCAAGATACTTAAAATGCCTGGCTTTCACATCTCTAAAATGGGGCTAATCATGGAACCTGCTTGGTTAGTTGCTGAGAGGATCAAATGAATTAATATATAGAAAGTATTTTAAAGAGTTCTGGCACATAGTAATCACTCATTTAGTGCTAGCTACCATTATTATTCTTTTTGATATGAATATAAAAAATGTAACTAGAGAAAGTTTACTTAAGGATCAAATCACTTTTGAACACACTCACTATAATGTATGATATTATGGTCATAGAATTCTCCTGTTTTTGCCCACCCAGCATCTTTTCCACCCTTTTCTATAATAACTCTCAGGTTTTACTTTGAGAAATCAACTCTCTCCAACTCTCAGTCCCTGCGGTAGGTTGCAGAGCCAGGCATCCAGCCCAGGCGTGGACTGGAGAGTCAGGAATTGGCTCAGGGATGGGGACATGGTCCAAGCTGGACCACTGATACTCAGACTGGCACCTTTGCAGGGACTAATGGCAATGGGGTAGTGAAAACATGAGCCTGCAGCTGCTGTTGGGACGAAAGCAGAGCCCACAGATGGAGAGAGACAAAATCCTGATCATGTTAGGTGACTCTCTGCATCCTGCTGAGGTTTTTGTTGTTTTAATTCATACAAGCTGGTAAATTCCCTTTTCAGCTTCATTCAGTTTAGGTGGAGATTTGGTACTACAACCTCAAATGTCCTGAGTAATCACAACCAGTCATTGTAAAGGGAAAAGCTTACAATATTTCATTAAAGCTTACAAATTTCATTAAGTATTATATGCACCTCAGGGTGTCATTGTAAAGGGACTACTTTACACTTAGGAATCCCCAAATGAAAATGGGGATTATTTACAGGGTTATCAAAAAATAAAATAAAATAAAATAAAATAGCTCCTTCACACTTGGTGGCCAAAAAGAAGTAAATACAAGACCTTAGAAAAGTGGTACTCTCATTTTGATGTGTGTGACACTCCGAAGAGTTTATAGAAAAGGCAGATTTTGAGGCTGCCCCAGAAATCCTGAGGCAGGCCCAGGAATCTGCATTTCTCATGTGTACCTTAGGGGTGGTGACTGCCCACTGATGCTGATGGTCCACTTTGAGAAACACTACCTGGGAGGGTCTAGCTCCTCCTAGATGCCATAGGTCAATCTAGAGTGCAAAAATCCAGCTGAGAGGTAAACCCCAGACTGTGACAAAATGGGGGAAATTTCCATAATGATTTCATGAACTTAAGTTCTTCAAGGCCTACTCTGAGTTTAAGCACGAATTCTGAAGCAAATGTTGGCAAATTTGGAAGTGTTTCAGCTCTAAAAATGGAAGGATATAAGCATTATATCCAGTTCTCTCAATGGCTATTTTATATAAAAAAGGAAGTGATACAGAATAAAAACAATAATTTAAAAATGGATTTTAAGCTTGTGGCTTTATCAGTTTCATAACAATAAACTATAGTAACTTTGTAGTAGGTCATAGCATACAATTAACAAAGACGACCTTTGAGAATTGACTTCAGTTTTTAACAGAGCAGCCATAATGAGTACAATTATAATAATTGGTAAGAAGCTTTTACAGCATTCTGTAATACACAAAAGACAACATGGCAAAATAGAATAGATTGTTTTCTAAAGGCACCACATGAGTTTCACAAAGGAAATCTTATGTTGACTGTGATGTGTAAGGGGGTGATACAAAAGTCACTTGATGCCACATCGGACACCACAAAAATAAGAAAACCATTTCCTGATGTGTATCCACGTTTGCCTTTGTTAAAAGTCAGTGGTTAAATAACCATCAATGATGTGACTGAATCACAGAAACTATCTAGCCCTCCTCAATAGGAGTTCCCCAAGATAATTAAGCCTAAATACTATAAAGCATCCACTCTATGTAATGGATTGACACTTCTTTGCATGTAAAATGGCCTTACCTCTGTACTCTCCTTGGGAAAATTGAGAAGACAGTCTCTCAAGTCATCTTCTGTAGGACTTAGATGCTTAATGAAACCCAGTTTAGAAAGACTAACTGACATTCCTTAAGCTGACAATACATACCCTGGGAAAAATAACTGTAACTTTCAATTCCAAGCAAAGTGGTCTAGCAACAGTGGTTCTTGAGTAGTTTCTGGTTCTACTTGTGAGGCTTTAAATTGTTCAGAGTCATACTTTGAGCATCAATATGCATTTTATGCACCGAGATTAATGACATCAGTGGAACTCTCAACTGTAGTTCTTCAGAACCACACAATAGAATTTCATCTACAGCATGAATGTCTTGGACTCCTTCCACAGCCATTAATTGTTAAACTGCCAAGCTCATGTCATTATGCAGGGATCCTATTCAATCCAAGGAAAATACAGTAGTATGACTTCAGCTGAATTGCAAAACAAATTCTGATTCGTCCTGTGGTTGGAGCTTTGTAAAATGTTTATATATTTATAATGGGTTTCTATGTAGAGACTGACAGTATCTGATCTTATTTTTTGTGTCAGATCCTGATAATTGACCATTCCAGTATCCACTCTCCCTTCATTTCTGACTAATAGAATCTGGATTTTTAACTAGACACATTAGTAGAATAAAAGACTATATTTTCTAGCTTCCCTTGCAGCTAGACAGGGGCAATGAAAGCAGAAGTAGTAATGTTGTATGGAAGTAGAAAATATTTCACTGGAAGGGGCTCATTTGTACCCTTCTGCTTCCCCTGTTCTCCCTTTTCTGCTTGCCATAAAGTGTGATCAATGGAAATCCAATAAATATCTTGAACCATAAAGCAACTGTAATGGTGGATGCTGTGCATTAGAATGATGGAGGAGAAAGATAAAAACATCCTTCACTCTACCACATCACTGACATACATCCCTGAGCTGTCCACCTTTAGGCTCCTTTAACATGAGAGAGCAAGACACTTCTATTATGCCTAGTCTTCTGTTATTTAGAGTGTTCTTAAACCGAATTAATATAATGAACATGGAGTTTATTATTCAGTAAAGGCCAGGTGAATTAATAAACTAACTGGGACTAAATATTTGAACTTTTGCAACATCTGAAACTTAAATAATGTATTTAAGACAAATAAAAAGAATTAGTACTTTATCTAAATGGTAACAAATGTACAGGAACAAAATCTTTTACTCATTAAAAATACATACAACTTAAAGAGGAATTTAGATCAATCATAGTCAGTACAATGTGTGGTGTAAACAATAATTCGTGAAATGTGTATTATGATAGGTAACTATCATATAACATATACTTATCAAAGGTAACACAGTGAGCCCAAAAGGTATGGGTTGAAGTTTGTCATACAGACATACTGTGTGTCTTTCTTATTTATTTATTTAGTTTTCCTATTTGTTTTTCTTATTTGATGCTTTTGTGTGACCCATTCATTCTATGTCTATTTATATTGAATAATCAACTTCTGGGCTGAATGGAAGACTTTGGTCTTTCAGCTTTCATGTACAGCACACAGACATCTTAGAAAAATCCCCAGGACAACAGAAAATTATTAACATGCCTTTGATGTCCAGTGAATCCTTTCAAGTCTGATTTTTGCTGTGTACTCTTGAAAAGGCATTAAAATATTTTAAGTAAGCCTAGCAAAAGGATAGAAAATGTTAGATTGTATCGAAAATAAAATCTATTTCTTAGATTGCTTTTGATTATCCAGGCAGAAATTTTGTTTCAGTGTTGCTCTATAATGATAAGAATTTGTGTTTATTGTGATTATTTGATCAGTAATATTTTGTTTTGGGAAATATTCATGTTAAATATCCTACTAGGATCTTAGAGTCATCCAAGCTCCTGTCTACTCCAGTGGTAGGCAGACCTTTGGGAAAACAGTTAAGACTCATTTCTTCTGTATAATCTCTGTATTATTCATTTAATATCTTCAAATCCTTGTTCTGCATTCATATGCTAATATCTGTGGTTGTGCTTATGTAAATTATTGGCACACAGTATTCACTCCAAGTACATAAGGCAGTGTGTAGGTATCACATTTAATTAGAGTGATGTACCCATGATCTCTTCAGTCAGCTACTGCATACTCTTCCTTATGTTAAACACAAGTGGGTAAAGATATTAGATATTTAGGAAGATTATTTTTCTGGAAAACAATTTTTTTCTATCATTAACTTCTCTATTACAAATATACAGATGACCCCTCATTTACAATGGTTCAACCTATGATTTTTTTGACTAACAGTGGTGTGAAATCAATATGCATTTAGTAGAAATCATACTTCAAGTACCTGTATAACCATTCTGTTTTTCACTTTCAATATAGTAATCAACAAATTACATGAGATATTCAACATTTTATTATAAAATAGGCTTTGTGATAGATGATTCCCCAACTGTAGGCTACCATAAGCATTCTGAGCATGTTTAAGGTAGGCTAGGCTAAGTTATGATGTTCGATAGGTTATGTGTATTAAATGCATTTTCAACTTACGATATTTTCTTTTTTTTTTTTTTTTTTTTTTTTTTTGAGACGGAGTCTCGCTCTGTCGCCCAGGCTGGAGTGCAGTGGCCGGATCTCAGCTCACTGCAAGCTCCGCCTCCCGGGTTTACGCCATTCTCCTGCCTCAGCCTCCCAAGTAGCTGGGACTACAGGCACCCGCCAACTCGCCCGGCTAGTTTTTTGTATTTTTTAGTAGAGACGGGGTTTCGCCGTGTTAGCCAGGATGGTCTCGATCTCCTGACCTCGCGATCCACCCGTCTCGGCCTCCCAAAGTGCTGGGATTACAGGCTTGAGCGATATTTTCTACTTATGATGGGCCTATCAGGATGTGACCCCGTCGTAAGTCAAGGAGCATCTGCATGGCTATTGAGATGGCAAGATAAAGATACTTACCCCTGTGACATCCATAACCTTAATGGCTGCAAGCTGGCCCGTTTTGACATGACGACCCTGTAAAGGAAAAATAATAACAAAAGATTTAGTTCTGATGACGAATAGTAGCGTTCAATTCCAACCATAAAGAAAAATTGCTTGGATCAGTGCTGTACTATATCAATGGGGGGAGAGAGAAAGACAGAGACACACAGAAACACTATGTCTACTTAGTGGTTATTTTGTAAAACATCCCCAGTCGCTTTGTTTATTTTCACAGTGGGTGTCAAGTCAAATAAAGAATGCAATGATGAACAATTTGGTTCTACTTCCTCTCCAAGGCATTTGACAAGAGCTTAAGTGAGAGAAGGATTTACGTGGAAGGGGAGCTAGGCCTGCGTGGAAAATACACAAATATCTCTCTGTTAGAAAACACTTGGTAGATGAAGAAACTTTGGTTTCTTTCATTCTTAAAATATCCTGTAATGGTTTTAACTGGATATGATTCTGCTATAATTCACCTGAGATTGGTCATTTATCTTTATTTAAAAGGGAACCTAAAATAAAACAGACAGCAATCAATCCAAATTTGTGATCAAGGAGACAGTGTTGAACATGAGGGCCTGCCTTCCCCAAGGTGGGCACTTTTGGTCTTGAGAACTACAGTGAAGCAGCAACCACAGGGCAAAATCAGAAGCGCATAGGGAGCGCCAAGGGGGCACTCTCAGCAGAGAATTATTTTCTCTTTGCTTGCTCCTTGAGAAAACACAATGTCTATATGTGACTCTCAGACAACAGCAAAGATGGTCACACTCACTCCTTTTACATGAATTTTATATATAGTCTCCAAAATACATTTTAGTTATTGCTGCTATCAGGCAATAAAATGCAGCTTCTAAGATCAGCTGGGTTCAAAACCTAGCTACATGACCTTAGGCCAGTCCCTCAACCTTCCAAGCCTCAGTTTCCTCATCTCAAAAACTGAAATAATAATACCTAATGCACAGAATTATAGTGAGAATGATATAAGATCATGTATACAAAGTACTTGACAGTGACATATGCAGATTAGCTGTCAGCAGATGCTGGCTGTAATTATGTATGGTCCTGTCTTCTGATTAATTTTAAATGTTGTCTTCCCTACTGAACTATATGTTTCATAAGGCAAGCACCATGTCTCATCAATGATTTCCAGTACCTGGAATAGTAAGGGCCTACCCCATAGATGCTGTGGCATGTTTATGAATTAACAACAGATAAGGAGGCATATATAATTGCGGTGTGGAAAAAGCGATTGGCCTGGTATGATTTAGATTCAGTAGTTGAAGCTCATGAAAATGTGCTAGCTTAGTTGGATCAAATTTCTTAAAAATTGTGGTAGAAAACATTATTGGGTCAATTTTGTAATCGAGAGCTCCTATATCTTCGTGCTCTCGAATCTTTTCCCTTTTTCTGCTACTTCTCTCCCTTACTACCCTAATTTTCCCCACTCCTCTGGTCTTTTAACTTCTGCCCATTCTGCCTGCCCTCTTTCTTCTCACATATCTCAGCTTTAAAAATCTGTTTACTCTGATTCTGGTAGTGCTTCCTTCCGCTTTTGACCCCCACTCTGCTGCTCTTTTTTCCTCCTCACTGGGGAAAGAGCACAAAGAAGGAGATAGGAGGTCAGTAATCCAATATGGTCACAGATACAGCCCCTCACATTTATTTCAACTTTCCTGAAATCAAGGGAGGGGGTGGCGTGTTACCTTGTAAAGAGCCCTGGACCAGAATCCCAGAGGCCCAGTTCTTGTCCAGGCTCTGCCCATGACCATCAGGTGGGTCTGGGCCCTCATTTCCCAATCTACAAAATGTAGGGGGACTGGGCTCAGTGGTTGGTGGAGAGGGCAGTGAGTGGGTGTCAGCACTACCAACTCTTTCCATCCCAACGAGCATGTAGAAATTTAGTTTTCCCAAGATTGATGGGGAGAGAAGTGCCACTGCTACAGAACCAGGAACACTAACTTTCTTGCAGAGCAGCAATGCTACCTTTCCTGCAAACCACGAGTCAATCTTGCACAAGGAAGAAGTAGCAACAGCGTCCTCTTTTGAGTCTGTGATGCCGTAATGATGACCCTTGCAAAGGAATCAACAGCTTTGTAACCAACAGTGGACTTTAAAGTAATGGCTATAAATCATGTCTTAAATAATGGCTTCATCTACTAAAGCACTGAAAGAGGGTAGGGGAAATGTAGGCAAATACAGAAGGTCTGTCTGATATTATATAGCTGATTTGCATTGAAATTATTTTAATGGTATGTGTAACAGGATACAGACAAACCACTGGGCATGGCTTGCAAGGCCCTCCAAGAGCTGACCCCCTTTCTGCCACACCACCTTGGCAGGCTCCCACTTGCTCTTACTCTGTGGACCTTGAGAACAAACTGTTTGCACTTCTATAAATGTACTTTACTGTTTCTTGCCTCTCAGATGGTATGTTTTCTTGGTCTGGGGTGCCCTTTGCCTTCTTGACTCCTCAGACAACTTATTCTCTCTTTCTAGATTCAATTAAAGTACTCTGTCCTCTGATACCTCACTGTCAATTCCTCATCACCTCTGTCTATCAATGAACATGTCCCTGGGTGTATTATTCCAAGGACCTCAAAGGATTAATAGCCCTCTCTCCCTCTCTAGTCTTCCCTCCTCTCTTCCTTCCTTCCCCTGTGGCTCCATTTGTAGCCCAACCTTCTTCCCAAATAAAACCTTAAGTGAACTCCCCCGGTTCAAGCAGGGACTTGAGCACCCAACTCTAGTCTGCTCTGCCTCCCAATTCCCCTCACTCCTGAGGGAGTCCCTGAGGCATGTCTGCCAGCATGCACTTTGAGAGACTTTGCTGTAGTTTTTTTAAGTCCTTAAGAAGCAGGAAATCCTCTTTGAGTGAATAATTTGTTACAAGGACACCTCAACACCTAGTTCTTTCCATCAGCAGCCTAGGGCTGAGCTAGCCTATGGTACTGGCCCAAGGCCAGAGACGAGGCAGGATAAAAGTGACCTGTATTACATTTCAAACACAGGCAGTGGGCAGTTCTTGTGGAAATAAATAAAATATCAGCTCTTTTTAAAAACTTAGTATACATGGCTTTTGTTGTTGCTATTGTGTCTTTTGTTTTGTTTTTGTTTGTTTGTTTTTTAAGTAGCCACTATGAAAGTGACGGAAGGTAACACTGGAAAGGAAAACAACATTATGTTTCTTCCATTTTAAATTTCATTTCCCGGCTGAAACAGCAGTTCTCAGTGGGTCTGACTGAATAATACGCCTTGGGATGGCAGTTTGGGCTGATGTGAGATCCCGGAGGTGGAACAATCAGCAGCCTCAGCTCACTCCCAGGCAAAGGCATCCCCACGCTCCAGAGCAGGAAGGACGCTGAGCTGCCACACTTTGCTGATCAGGAAAGGGCCATGAAGCAACTTGCCCAGCGTGAGGTGTCTTTTATATCGCCAGAGAACATCAGGCCAAGTTATGATCCAGATTAAGGCAGACTTGCAGGGAATGGCAGGGAGTCAGTCGACCTAAAGCTCACTAGGAACCTGAGGCACAGTCATTGTAGGACAGTTTTTAAAGAGGCAACTTTATAAAATCAGAAATGAATTGAGTAGGAAGGGCCCCTAAGAGCCTAATGCACTCCTCTCCTTTTAGAGGCCAAAATCTCACATCTAAACTCAGGACACTTTCTCCTCCATCCCTCTTCTACCATCCAGCTCCTAAATCACAAATTTCTATCACCAAACTTTTAAAATCATGTTTAAAACAAACTTTTAATATTTTACTTAACTTGAAATAAATATCAAATCAGTCATCTCTGCTTTACATAGGATTTTTAATAACTTATTTTTTAATAATTATTTTTTAAATTTGGGGGCAGTGCAGCAAAGGGGGATGTTATTGCAATAGAATTTTGAAGGAAAAATGTAATAGTACCCCAATTCTAACGTATTTTTCCTTATAAGATAAATTTAAAATGCAAATATAGATGCCATCTAAATTTAGATCTAAAATACATGTTTGAAGCTCGTGCAGTGTTGCATGTCTGTACTCCCAGTGACTGAGGCAGAAGGATGGCTGGACTCCAGGAGTTCGAGGCCAGCCTGGGAAACACAGCAAGATCCCATCTCTAAAATGGACAAATGAATGAATGAAAAAAAAAATACATGTGCAACCAAGAACTGAAAATTAAATTCTGAAAAGAAAAAACTTCTAAAAGGAGATAAAAGAGTTAAAAAAAATTCTCCATGAAAATTAGAGAAAATGTCCTGTCAGACTGCAGTTGCTAAGTCATTTTTTTAATAAAAGGATGAACTAAATTACTTTTTTCCTACTGAAATAACCAATAATGGCAAAATCTAGGGAACACACTAAATCTAGAAAAGTAAAACTGATATTCTGATAGGACCCCAAGCCTAATGTCAGATAATGACCTAAAGCATAAAAAGCATACCCACCAGAAAGGAACAAGAAAGGCATCAAAACAAGGGAGGCAGAGCCTTGGGGCCACTCAGTGCTGGGGGCATGGCTCAGTCTGGTCCTCAGACACACACACACACACACACACACACACTACTCTGCTCCCCTCTTCCCTTCTTCTCCCTCACTTTTGAGGCAACAATCTATGCTGATCCTTGTTCTACGTAAAATAATTCAACATCCAGGTGAAATCCAAATCACTCAAGTACGATTAACACAATACCCTACTCTTTCAACTCCTCCCTAAAATGAATGCAAGAGAAAACAACAGTTTTGTTTTAACAGCCATATAAGCTTCACCTCTGTTACTGTTGTTATTTTCTAAGGAAGAGCAAGAGGGTTTTTGAGCTGCTAGCCTAAGGCTAGCCCGGAAGACAGAATACTTTCATTTCTAGGTCACCCACATACATTTATTTCTGGCAAAGTACATAAGCAAACCATCTTTGTTGAAAATTCACACATTCCCCCCACTATCTTCATCCTCCTGCCCAAGGACCCTCACACACAGGTAGAGAGTGGCTCATTCTCCTTCCTATCTACCCTAGATTTAATCTCCACTTTATTGAGGAAGTCTTCTTCAATTTCCTAATCGCAAATGAGTACTCCACCTTTGTGTTTCCATAGCATCCTATCCCAACCCCACTGATCATAGCCAGCACATTTTTTTTTCAAAACATGCATCACCAGAACCATGAAAATAAATCAAATCAAAATGAAAAAAAAAGCAGAATGTAGACTATGTAGTAATGGCAGCTGTTGTTTTATGGCTCACCTGTTCTGATTCTTTCTTTCTATCTATCTATCTATCTATCTATCTATCTATCTATCTACCTACCTACCTACCTACCTACCTACCTATCTATCATCTGTGTATCAATCATAGATGCTGCAGTGTGCCACCAAGATTCTTGAGTACAGACTGAAGTACCTGACAACTCTCAGTCAGGTCCCTCTCTGGGAATGACCCTTAGCCAAAGAGCCACCTCACCCAAGGTCATGCTCCCTCCTGGAGACAGGTGAAGGATGATGGCAACTTGGATTAGGATGGAAATGGTGGAGAATGTGGGAATGGACAGGAAGCCAAATGAAGAGGACTTGGGTATAGATTGGATATGTATTTCCCTTGTGCTTTCATAGTGCTTGGCACAGCAGGGACTCAGCAAATATTTGCTGAAAAACAGACTGAATCAAGGCATGACATTTGAGGGTTGCATTTGGGTTCTTGGTACCATCCACATGTCTACATCAGTTTCCCTTACCCCCCCCCCCCATTTCCCCAGCCACAGAGTGTATGGGACCAGATAGGGTGGGGTTGTAAGCAGGAATTATAATTACTTTGCTCATAAATAAAAAGCCGAAAGATGAATTTAAGTGGATGAAGTTCTTTTAAACTCTACAGAGAGACCAGAGACCAATTTACTTTCCCTTTCCATAGATCACAGAGAAACCAGAAATTGGTTTTAGCTTTACTTCTGAGCTGTCATGATGATAGCAAACGTGAACTCTACTTTTCCACTCCCAGTTGAAACTAAAGGTTAGTTAATATCTATCTGGACATCTTTAGGAATGCTACCTTTCTTTGATACAATATGTCTTGAGGCAAAGAGGTAGACAAGACAACTTTATGAAAAGACTCCAAAGATCTTTATGATCAAGTAACATGAATGTTCACAGAGTATACTTGGCACGATGTCCATTCCTGAGTCTTCCCCAGGTTAAATGGAGCCTTTGTGTCTCCTTGGCCTACATGTGCCATTCATTGGTGGCTTAGAAACCCTGCTCTCCGTATGTGCAGAACTGTGATTCAGACTTTATGGCTCCCAGACTTGTGGCAGAGGTAAAGCAAGGCACTGACTCAGGATGGTGCCCAGGCAATTACTCTCCATCTCAACACCACTCACTGTGAATTCCTTTGCTTGGCACCTCTGAGTGACAGAAAATGGATTGTTTTCAAGACTGTTCAGGGGTAGGCCAACTGAAAGCTGAGACTCGCTCACAGACACGAAGTGAGGAAGAAGAGACTAGGTTTCATTTTTCTTTGTTAGAAACTAGGATTCTTCAGTCCTCATGGCTGCCAGCTTGGCTCAGTTTATAAATCAAAATGGATGCTTAACGGGAAAAAAATCAAATAGTCACAATTTTTAGCAGACAATAGTTAATGTATGCAGATTCCGTGGCAGGGAGCCTAATGCCTGTACCCAGGAAAGGCACGCACAGCTGAAGTGACAGCAGTGACAAGGCAGACAAGCTGAGGGGTGACGAGAGCTCAAAAGCAGAAGAGCCAGCCTCTGGGCCAGGGCCTTGAGCCAAGAACACACTTCCCAGTAACCTCCTCTCAACCCAAAAAATGAGCACAAAACCAAAGCTCTCACTGGCTCTCATCTAATTTATACCACAGAATTATCACAATCATCTGTGGCTTTTAAAAAAATTTTCATTTATTTGTTTGTTTGTTTGTTTATTTATTTATTTATTTATTTAGAGACAGAGTCTCACTCTGTTGCTCAGGCTGGAATACAGTGGCACTATCTCAGCTCACTGCAATCTCTACCTCCTGGATTCAAGTGATTCTCCTGCCTCAGCCTCCCAAGTAGCTGGGATTACTGGTTCCCACCACCATGCCCAGCTAATTTTTGTATTTTTAGTAGAGCCAGGGTGTTGCCATGTTGGCCATGCTGGTCTTGAACTCCTGACCTCAAGTGATCTGCCTACCTTGGCTTCCCAAAGTGCTGGGATTTCAGGCATGAGCCACCATGCCCGACCTCATCTGTGGCTTTTATACATTCATTTCTGGGAGGACTAACCCCCCAGGTGTAGGGGCTCAAAAGATGGGGACAAAATATGTACATGCAGCCAACTCTTCAGCCTCTCCAAATATCCCACTCCTCCACACCCAGCACAATAGCCTTCCCTATCCCCTGAGCCAAGAATGGCACCTGGGGCCATAAACAGCATTCAAAACCCTGGTACCTGAACACTAGTCCAAGGTAAAGTTTACATACAACTCCAGTAAAAGGTGAAAAATAAGGACCCAGTGGTGATTTTTTCAGAAAACAAGAGGTATTCAACTTAAGTAGGATTCTTATTTTTGGTGTTAAAATGCCCATTTGGCGTGAACCCAGGAGGCGGAGCTTGCAGTGAGCGGAGATGCGCCACTGCACTCCAGCCTGGGGGACAGAGCTAGACTCTGTCTCAAACAAAAAAAAAAAAAAAAAAAAAAAAAGTTAACAACCATATATTGGTTCCCAGTTTTTTTGTTGTTTGTTTTTTGTTTTTTTGGTTTTGTTTTTGTTTTGGTGGTGGGTGGGGGGTAATAGAGTGAGATTTTAGTACTCCATGAAATCTAAGAATCCAGGAAAAAGTTTTTTAAATGCATGAACTTAGTGATAGTAGAAAGGTCAATAACCCTCTTAAGACACGAAAAAGGTTCTCGATACAACCTGTAAAATGTTAAATGTGAGGGCATATAGCCCTTAATAACTTACAATAGCCTGTGTGAGTTGTATTGGAACCCACTTCTCTCTCCTCTGGGTACCGTAAGTCCCTAATGCCCTTAAAATGCAGTCCCCCAGGCACATGGCTTCTACACACTAAAACAGAAAGCCCCTCAAAGGCAGGAACTCCACCTTAAACCTGTTTAATCCTCAGACATTGCCTGGGACAGCATCTTGCAAAGGGTAGGTGCTAAATCACATTGGAAAACATCAAGTTTCTAGGCCTAGTGAATCTTGTAAATTGCCACAAATCACAATGAACAGAGATTCCTGTGATCCATCAGGAGCTACACCTGGGAGAATCTTGATAGAATTTGGTGAAATGTCTACTTACGAGTGTCAGAAGCTTAAGAAGAAAGAGGACTATAAGAATGGCTTACGGTGTCATAAATGGGGGGGAAAGCCATGTGATCTGATGTGAGTGTTTTGCTCAACAAGGTTCTGTTTTTGTTTTCTTTTCCAAGTGTTAACTAAGAAAACTAGGTCACTGAAATAGGCCCTGGAGGCTCGCTAGAGACATTAGCATTCTGCATGTCATAATCACAACAGCTTACCAGAGGAAATGGTCAGCGAGAGAAAAATGCATCAAGAGAAAAGCAAGGTCCAGACGCTGCCCTGCCAACATCCATTCACCTCTGCCTCCTCTTTTCCTGAGATGGTACTAACTAGAGGTAGGACGATGCAACTGTTCTTGGAGAAGGAGGACTCATTTTTAAAGATTTCAAATCAATAGCTCCCTCTCTAAGGACTACTTTATGAGGCAACTCTGTCTTCCCCTCAGGACCTCTGGCAGACTCTTTGCTCGCTCCATCCCATCTCCCAGCTGCAGATTAAGAAGATATATTACATCCTCTCCCCTGGCCCTGCACAGGGTTGCCAAATGCAGCCCGAAGCTGGCCCCTATTGTCTGAGATTTACAACCAGGTGATTGGGAGTGGACAGGGTTGGCTTTGGACCACAGACACGATAGGCTGGGGGTTGGGAAAAATAGATGATAATAATAATAAAAAGGCAATGCTGCATTTCATTTTGCCTAATGTATGGCTTCGACAGGAAGCCAGTCCACCCACAGTGCTGTCTCAATCATTTAATAGACTTCTGCAGCAGCAGCAGGAGCAGTCTCCTGTTCAGAAAGAAAAAGGACCACACTGGTGTCATGAGAAAAAACAAAGGCAAAGGACCACAGTGTTCCCAGCTATCATTCTTGGGGTGGCAGGAACACAAATGGGGACCCATTTGGCTCTTTATTTGGGCTTTTGATGAATAAACCCTCTCCCACAGTGTCCTCCAACCTCCAGCAGTTTTAATTAAAACAAAAGAAATGTCAGCAGGGAAAAGACTGGAATATAATTAGGGCCCACCAAATCTAAAGTAATACGGGGGAAAAAGACTAGTAATGAAAGGGAAGCTTTCAGGTTCTTACTGACTCCCTGCTCTGTTACTGACACAAAAATCAATTTCAATAGGCTTTAGTTGTATCTGAGCGGGAACACAGTGACAGATGAAATTTAGTGAGCAACTTACTGGAGTCATAATGATTCCCACCAAAAAAAAAAAAAAAAAAAAGACTACAGTGAGCACTCTCAGCCAAATGTCTCCCCTATAAGAATGGGTGTGTTTATTATACATACACAGAACATGTATGTTATTAAAATTATATCTAAAATTTATATACCTAAAACATATATAGGCTGAGTGTGGTGGCTCATGCCTATAATTCCAGTGCTTTGAGAGGCCAAGGCAGGAGGATCACTTGCAGCCTGGAACTCAAGACCAGCCTGAGCTATATAGTGAGACCCCGTCTCTACAAAAAAATTTAAAAATTAGCCAGACCTAGTGGCATACACCTGCAGTCCCAGTTACTTAGCTGAGGTGGAAGGATAACTTGAGCCCAGGAGTTTGAGGCTGCAGTAAGCTGTTACTGTGCCACTGCACTCCAGCCTGGGGGACAGAGTGAGATCTGATCTCTAAAAGAAATTAAATAAAAAAGATAATATTGTACATATGGAAATATACTACATTGTAAATATGTACATATGGAGAAGAGAGAATTTTAAAAGCAGTTTTTTTTGTTTTTGTTTTTGTTTATCTCACAAAATGTAAATTATCTCTCTCAAACCCTTTAAAACAGTGGTTTTCAATGGGGCAACTTTGCTTCCCAGGGGACATCTGATGATGTCTGGAGACATCCTTTGATTGCTATGACTGCAGCTGCTGACAACTAGTGGGTAGAGGTCAGGGATGCTACTAAATCTTCATAATGCACAGGACACCACCCTTCCCCAACAAACAATAATTGGGTCCAAAATGTCAATGGAGTCAAGGTTGAGAAACCATGTTTTAAAAGAATTTGACATTTAATAGGTGTTCAATGAATGCTGAAGTCTATGAAATGACAGATTCTGCAGTAGGCACTAATATTACAAAGATCAAAAGATAAGGTCTTGACCTCAGGGATCTCCCATGGCTTAAGGGAGGCACAGCAGATGAATTGTTCTTTCTTTGCTTAGTAGAATCTTATAGGTGAAATCTTTTCTTAAACCCCAAAAATGTATGTTCTTTAAGAACACGGGCAATACTATACCCAGTGACTTCTGAGACCACTTTGCAACTGACTTTTGTGTAAGAGGCCAATTCTAAGACTTTCCCATTTAAGCAGCATATTCTAAATTTTTTAAAAATCTAATGAAGTATTATTAGGACTAAACGGAACTTGGTTTAACTGGACACAATTCTGGCTAATTATATTAATTTTAGAAAGAACATCCTATTTTCATTTTAAAACAATATTTAGGTCTTAATAACTCTTAAAACTATAAGTAAACCTTCCAGGAGCTCAATTCAGAAACATATTATTTTGTTTGATTAAAATATAAGTCATGTGAACTTTTAAGCTAAAAATATAATGGTCAATGACAAGAGAATAAAGGCGTTTGCCTTTATCCAATGGATGTTCTTCAAATGCAGGGATATAGGAATCTTGCAATTGCTGTAAGTGATCTGTTTCCAAGAAATAAGGAAAGCAAAATTCAATTTTTTAGGAAAAATAAATGAACAGCATTATTCTATATCACTGATACCATTCACCACCTTTTAGGTACTTAAGGATTAAAGAACTCAAGATGGTCAAAGAATAACATCCAAATAAAGACTCTCCAAAGTGTATGAAAGAAATAATTATGGCCTATTAATTGTTCCACCTGCAATAGCAGAAGACCCAGATCTCTGCAAAGGCTGAAAATATCTCTCCCCCTCCAACAGATGTCTTCTGTGTCAGCACAGACTGCATTTGCGATTGTGCTTTCTGAGCAAAGACCTGCATATTGTTCTTTGGGGAAGAGGGTGAGAGGA
This sequence comes from Rhinopithecus roxellana, assembly GCF_007565055.1. Classification (NCBI taxonomy): domain Eukaryota; kingdom Metazoa; phylum Chordata; class Mammalia; order Primates; family Cercopithecidae; genus Rhinopithecus; species Rhinopithecus roxellana. Next base: position 116,994,952 of record NC_044549.1, on the reverse strand, counting down.
CAAAAAGGACGTTAGAAAACTGAAAGTTGTTTTATAAATGCAGGATGGCTCTTACATATTCCTAATCTCTCAAAGTGATGGCCATCATAGACTACAGCAATTTGTCAGCAAACACATCCATCCCTGGGAAGCTAGTTGCTGGCAGTAAGGAGTCAAGTGCCTCTCAGAAACCTGTACTTTCCCATCAGGACAGTAATGCTGAGAACACTTTGGTCTGAAATCTTGGGGGAGGGAAGAGGGTGAAATATGATGACACACTGAGAAAGAACAAGGGCTCTTTTAAGTAAATATGATCTGCCCCAAGCTCTGGGTAGGCCTGAATGGGAGTGTAGCTGACTAGTTAGTTAATGCATTGATTTATAGCTAAATTTAGCTGCGATCCAACTGTGACCTATCGGGTAGCTTTGTCTCAAGGAAGGTGAGTTTTCCCTGACTCCAGTGAAATTCTTCTCTCCACCACATTTTCATGCCTCCAGTTTAGGTTGACTCATCAGGGATCGTGAGATGGGCAAGGAGAGCATCTTGCTGACTCTTGGCCATCTTCTCTTTTGAAGCAGGTATTTCACATAGTCTAGGAAAGAACTGACTATCTGTAGCTAGAGCTCTGCAGGCCCTATATAGGATGTGGAGGTTAAGAGGAAAGGCTTTGAAAGAGGTATGAGGTTCCCTTGGACTACTTAGTAGGTCTAGAGTTAAACCCTCTAACTGTGTAGAACTGATATAAAACAATTAACTCACTAGGTTGCAGTAGTAAGGATTAAATTACATATGTAGATACACTTGATAGAGTGGCTGGGTAAATGGTGTTATCACAGTGCTTTTAGTGTGACTATGAGGTTCCATTTCTGTTCTCTTCTCCTGCTATTCCCCCCCCCAGTCTCCTATTCACCCACATTGCAGGTCTAGCGTCCTTCTCCGTTTCCTCCAATGTACCATGGGGACTTTACATGTCTCTTCCTTCTGCCACACTTGAATGCTCACTGCCTTCAAGTCTTGACTCGAATGTGTCAAAGAGTCTCAAATGACTCTTCTCCAATAGCCTTTTTTGGGCTGCAATATCTAAAACTTCAACTCCACCTTAACTCTCATTATCCTCCTTCCCTGCTTTACAGATCATCTAACAAACTATACAGTTTATTTATTTATCAAGTGTACCAGGCATTTCCTGCTCTAGGAGGGAAGTGTCTTGAGGGCAGGGCCTTCTCTTTGTCTCGTTCACTATTTCATCTTCAGTAGCAGATCAGTGTCTGCATGGTGGGTACACAATCAATATGTGCTGCATGAATAAATCCCTAACCTCTTTGTGGAAACGCTTTTCCAAGTCCTTCTGTTCTTTTTTTTGTTTTGTTTCATTTTGATTTTTGTTTCATTTTGTTTTGTGACAGAGTTTTGCTCTTGTTGCCCAGGCTAGAGTGCAATGGCACGATCTTGGCTCACCGCAACCTCCACTTCCCGGTTTCAAGTAATTCTCCTGCTTCAGCCTCCCAAGTAGCTGTGATTACAGGTGTGCACCACCACACCCAGCTAATTTTTTACTTTTAGTTTTCTCCATGTTAGTCAGGCTGGTCTCGAACTCCCGACCGCAGGTGATCTGCCCACCTCTGACTCCCAAAGTGCTGGCATTACAGCACTTCTGTTCTCTTTTAAAAAATTCATAGCACTTCTTACTTGAAGGCATAACAACTCTGATAGAACAAGTACTATTATCAGACTTTAAAACTGAGGCTCAAAAAAACCAAGATTTTTCCAGGTCGTATTTTCCTTTCATATTGGCCTTGCATATAAGTCAAGGAAACAATAAGATATTGTGTCTCTCTTTTTAAATTCTATTTAAATTCTCTCTAATGTTTAAAGAATAAAGAACAGAACTATAAATTAAAATGCCTGATAATCAGCATATATTTTCCACCTAGGAAGATTTATTTCTGTAAATATATATGTTTTATTTAAATATTAGCAATATAAAGTATAGAAGTAGAGGTAACTGTATCTCTAAGATATATTTCTGCTAGCAGCAGCCAACAGATCAACCTTACAGGTAGCAGTTAAGAATGAGGCTGTGCTTTTTGAACCAAAGAGAACATTTGATCCTCTTTCCCTGACATAAATGTGGAAAGATGGAAACTTTGCCTAAACTGTTAAGACCTCAGTCAGCTAAGGTCACCTGCACAAAAACATGAAAATTGCTTTCCTTCCTCCTCTTCCTCATTTTCAGTTGTGAAATAGGTGTAGGCATATGCTCAAAGACTCATAAGCAGGAGCTCTTCTAACAGCATCTGATCTGAAAATATCAAGTCTAATTTCAACCTAGTTGCCAGTATCTGATTTCAATCACATTGGTTGGGACTCTGCATTTTTTTTTTTTTTTCCAGCATTTAATTCAGCAGTCTTGTGTTTGCAACATTAATGGTTTATTTCATTGGTGGCTTCTGTCTGCATGAGGGACATTAAGAAAATAAAATTGGCCGGTCCCGGTGGTTCACGCCTGTAATCCCAGCACTTTGGGAGGCCGAGGCGGGAGGATCACGAGGTCAGGAGATCAAGACCATCTGGCTAACACAGTGAAACCCTATCTCTACTACAAATACAAAAAATTAGCCGGGCGTGGTGGCGGGCACTGTAGTCCCAGCTACTCAGGAGGCTGAGGCAGGAGAATGGCGTGACCCCGGGAGGCAGAGCTTGCAGTGAGCCGAGATTGTGCCACTCCAGCCTGGGCAACAGAGCGAGTCTCCATCTCAAAAAAAAAAAAGAAAGAAAGAAACAAAGAAAATTATCGCTCATACACGCAAAATAACTGAACTGCTGGCTTTTAATCATTAAAATATACCTTATGATATCCCAGGAACTCCTAACCAGAAAATCTGTCTTAGATTTAATAAACCACTGAGTGATGTTATTTAAGGCCAATAATAACACAATACTTATTAACCACTGATGAGCATTCAACAAGTCACGGGCTTGAATATTGAAAAATATGTAGCAATCATACATGTGATGCTTTGAAAGATTGAATTATACCTCTTAAACATATTATTTCTGTTCTTACATTTTTAAACATAAAAAAATCTTTTTGAGAAGAATACATTTTCGGAAACAAATTCAGAAGCCATAAAAAAAACTTTGGAAATAATAAATGCAGTGGAGTTAAAGGAGTAAAAATACATGGGTTCTATTTAGAATTTGATCAGTTTTCAATTTTTCAATAAGGCTCTAGGCAAATCTTTTTAGCTCTCATGGATTTCATAAAGAATAGAAATAGAAATACTTGTTATGCCTGTTTTCCCTTCCAGAACTAAAATGCAAAACAGGAGTGTCCAGATAAGGTGAGTTCTTCTGAACTCCACATTCAATGGAGTTGTCTAACCTTAACAACTCCTGCCCAGGGATTCACAACATATCATAAATACATACACTATTCCACTATTAAGGAAAAGGGTAGCCAATAAAAATTTCCTGAAAGGGCATCATTTCTGTAAGTTGAAATGGATTTCAGTGCCCTTTGGAATGTGGTCAAGTTTTTACAAACAAAGGTCTTATGAAGAAACTCTAATTTCACATAAAATAAACATAATATTTATAGTAAATTAAAAAAAAAAAACCCAACACCTTCTTATCCAACTCACAAGCCACATTGTTACACAACTCCAAAAAGTACCCTTCCCATTGTTTTCTATATAAGTGGCATCTTCTGGGGTTCAACATGTTGGTAGCCCTGTTAATTAAAAGTCAAATTCATAGACGCCTTACTGAGCAGCTATTATATATAAAGCACTGTCTTCATTTCTGAGGGACCTGAGTCTTAAGTCAGTTTTATTATTAAATTATTTAAATTTCTCGCACAACAAAATTTAGCTTCATTTTTAATGGATTTTATTACTAGAGGAAGGTTTATAAAAAATACGTATTTTTATTTTTCCCTGTTTGTTCCATTTTCAGAGGTTTTCTCCAAATCAGTTATGGCCAAGATCAACTCATGGCATCTTATTTGGGGGAAGACACCATATATTTCTAATATATGTGGTCTTTAGGAAACACAAAAATTAAAGAAAAATCTTGAGAAAAGAAATCCACCTTTATTAACTCATTGAGAGAGAACCATTGATGTTAGATCCAGAATATTCTTCCCTAATTTACTTTGTAAGGTCCTCCGAGAAGAAGCTCAAGTGCAGAAAATAATTGAAGAGGATTGCAATTTTGTTTTTTTAGAGATAGAAATAAAATTTTAACTTTGTGCTTAATGCTATACTATTCTCAGGAGACAACTCGTTTACTCAAAAAAAGTCAGGATTCTAATACTTCTCAAACATACTCACTTATTCTGGGGGAAAAACCACTTTTCTCAAAGAACTTAATAAATGATAGCCAAAACGGGATTTGCTGCATTCCAATTTTATTTTGTACTGGCTAATACATTAGCCAGTACATACTTTTCATCTGGTCACATACTATTTCTACCATGACTTTAAGTAAATATACTAAAGAAAACTATCATGTTTTTGAACTCGAAATTTAATCTATTCGCCTCTATGTTGCAAAGGTGAGATAGAAATGAACTTTATTATTGCATTTCATTAATTGACACACCCATGTTTGATATACTTTACTAGAAAAATCAACTCAATAGTGATAGGATGACAACTTATGGCTTCTCTTTAAATATTTTATATTTATTGCTAAAATTATTTAAATTTAATAATTTTAATAAGGAGTATGATATCATAGGGCTTGTCGAGATTTCAACAAAAGACTTGAAATTACTACAAGATTATGAAAAAGGAGCAAGGAAGCTACAGAGAGATTTGTATAAACTTCATAACTGCTATTTTGCATTTAACTATACCAATAATGATTCATGAGCAATTTCTTCCTGGATTGCCAATACTCTTAGAACTCTTAAGAAATACAGTATTAAAGCAAATGACTGGAAAAAAGAAGTCTGAATAAAGGATGCAGTAGTTCAGACGTGTTGTACTTCTACCTCCACTGTGTATAAAGGTGCCAGTTGTGTAGGGACTTGGGCTCTACAAAACAAAGACTTTGAACTTTCACTCTTCAACAATCAACTTAGGTAAGGATGTAATTAAAACAAATTCCACCACCTAAATCAAAGTTAGAGAATTTAGAGAATCCTTTGAGCATGATCTGAAATGATTTGGTAAACAGCACAATCAGGGAAAACTGTTAAGACATACATTGCCTCAGGAATGGGTTGATAAAAAAAATACGTAATAACATACAAATACATGAATGTCACCAGAAGAGCTGATCACCTTATCATACTAAAAATAAAAGAAGCGATATTTAAACCATAATTTAAAGTTTTAAATTTTCCTATAAAGTAGATTTGTGAAGGTGATTAAAGGACCAGAGTTACCCAGGAAGGTTGGGACATCTTTTTAAGACACTTTTACAATAAAAAAAAAAAAATAGATCGTCAAGAGTTTGGTATAATCAAGGTGTTATGGTTATTCAAATGGAAGAGGGGAAGAACAGATTGATTTTTAAAATCTGTATACTAATTTTTACAGTTTATGTATTTCTTTTCTGTAGATCATCTCATTTGCTTCTGGTAACTTTCCTCCGTCTAAGAATTTACTCACTACTGAATGCCTACTCCAATACAGGTCTGAATAAAATGCTATTTTTTGCCCTCATGGAACTTATAGTCATGACTTTCTTTTGTTGTACATTTTCGGTATTATGACTATTTTGATTTAAGTAAATCAATATCAAATCCTGTTGGAAACAGGAAAGAGAGAGAGAGAGGGACAGACAGACAGACAAGACAGACTTGGGGGAGGGGAATAGACGAAGAACGGAAGTAGATGCTTGTGAGGGGCAGCCTTGAAAACACACAGGAAGGAAAGCAAAGAAGCCTGGAGGGTGCAGCTTCAGGTAGAGGGAAAGGAGCTATGTGTGAGTGAGCGAGGAAGAGAGAGTGCTGTAGGAGAGGGTGAGAAAGGTTGGATTGTTCTGTCATATTCCCTGGGCCTAATTTGCTTAGATAGACATCATCCCAAAGCCATTCTCTAGTCAAAGAAAAACATACACCTTTGAGACAACCGTGGAAACTAAGATGGCTCCACAAGCATGAGTAATAAATTAGATCCCACTGACACTTGGGTGGAGAACCAGACCAAAAAAAAAAAAAAAAACGCCTTTATATTCATACTTCAAAAAAAAAAAAAAAAACAGATTCTAATGACCTCAGCAAAAATAGGAGGGCTGGAAATAATAAATAGTCTAAAAGATTTGTAGTTGGTAAATGAAAATTATTATTAATAGCTAATATCTACTATGTCAGGTTTTCTTATAAGCATTTTACATACATTAACTCATCATACTCATCATAGCCCATTATGCTGTTACCCTCATTTTACAAATAAGGAAATGCACAAAAAAGTTAGATGACTTGTTGAAAATATCTATTATTTAACATAGGCAGCAACTCGTTTGACTTCTGCGTTTTCTTTATTGCTTCCTTTTAGCAAACAAAAAAAATATTTCTAACAGTTTCACTAGATTGAAAATATTTTCAGGAGTTCACTTACAATCTTAGTCTTTCTAGCACTAGTTTTTCCCACAAGATCTTGAGTTTTCAGCTATCATTTCTCAAAATGGAGTTTTCAGAAGGCAGGTGGTAACCTCAGTCTAAGACATACAAAGTTTTCAGGGGCCTGGCAGCTTGAGAAGTTGATATTATGATGAACAGATGGCCAAAAGTTCCACAGAGCAACCAACTCAGACTGGGCTGAACAGAGATGGTAGCAAAGGTAGGACTTTAATTCAGTCCTAAAAGATCAGAGAATAAGATTGAGGGGAAGACAAGGAAGGACATTTCAAGCACCAAGTAAAGGCACTGGCCAATGTATGAGGAAGGGCTTGAATCTGTGTATGGCTATGCACCATGTGTATGTAGAAAATAGCAGGATATGCAATTGGAGAAGACAAAGTCCCAATCAAGAACAGCTTCCTGTGTCACGCTAAGGAGTACTATGATAAAGAGTTAACACCTGGGAGTTACAGGATCAGACTGGATTCCAGAAAGGTTACCCTTTCACCATCTTCCCCACTCCTTCCCCACCTTCCTACCCACTACCACCCAGATCCAGGATTGTAGTTCATCTGTCCTCTACCAAGATTTGGAGACGATTAATTCAGTCAGGATCTGAAACAAAGGCTGGCAGTGAAAAAATAATAGATCCAAAGAATAAATAAGAAGTAGAATCAACAGGACATGTAGATAGCGTTCTGGATAACTGAAAGAGAAGACCTCCAGGAAGATAACATCTCTGGTGTGTACAAGCTAGGTGGGTAAGGGTGCCATTCTTTAAGACAGAAGACTCAGGGGGAAAACATGAAGAAGGCAGGAGGTAACTTCAGTGGAGGACATACAAGGTTTTCGGGGGCCTGGCAGACATCCAGACAGATGTGTCCATTAGTCCAGTGGAGAAGGCTGGGCTTCAGGAGGTCAAGTCAGTCTATGGAGACAGAAGGACTCACAGTGAACACCAAGAAAAAACAACCAGGGGGTGGGAAAAAAGAAAGTAGCAATATGACTGCAAATCAAGGAAAAGAGAAAGTTTCAGGAAGGAGGATGTGATGAGTTTCAAAAAGGAGGGTATGGTCAGAGCCAGTGCCATAGGAGACCAAGTGAAATAAAGACTAAAAAGAGCTCATTCAATCTGGCGATTATGAAGCCCCTGGGACCTTAGACAGCAATGTAGAGACATACATTAGTTTGTATAGAGTGAAGGAAAAAATGGGAGGTGACTACGTGGAGGCAAAGAGGGTAGAAAAAAGTTGCTTGGTCTGAAAAGAGATGAAACTACTCCTGAGGTCCTCACTGAAGATGTCTGCATCCTGAGAGGAAAGAGGCAATTCCGGGCAAGGGAGGAGACAACAGAAACAGCAGGAGGAGTCCTCTCACACAGAGGGAAAAGTCTTACATTGAGGTAGGATGAAAGAAGATAAGAATGTGCGAAGAAGATGAGTTTGAGGAGGAGAGAGGCAGAGGGAGACCTGTGGGATATCTACCCAATGAGGGATACCTGTCCAATGGCTCCACTTTTTCTAAAAGACATGGAAGAAGGTCACCTGTGGAGAACAATGAAGGCAGGGGCAGTGGAAGGGAGAAGAGGAGAGAGGTGGAGATAGGGAGCAACTATTCCAGGGAACAGGAGAAGGAACTGAGCAGGTACATACAGTTGATTATTAAGCAGTGCTGAGTTGAGCTGTGCAGCCCAAATGCAGAAAAATAAACAGCTAGACTGACCTGAGGGAAGGGGTCTGCAAGGTGGATATTATGGAGGAACAAAGGATAAAGGAGATAGTACATGTTGGCCGAAATTGATTAAATTAAGGAATCATGAGGCCCAAGGCTGGAGAGACAAGTTATTAAGGTTTCACAGGGACTGAGAGACTGACAAAAGACCCAAGGGCTTAGTCAACATCAAAGAACAGGTGTGTAGGGTGTGAGGGAGTACAGGCTGGAAGCATCAAAGGCTGTGGTCTAAGACTGGGATGCTGTACATTTAAGATTTTAAAAGCAAAACAGACCTGGGTCATAAAAAGTCCAGGTTGTGAATCAGTAAGAGTGGGGTGTCATTCCAGGTAATAACAATACAACTATAGTATCAATATTATACCATTTTACAAGTGAGCCAAAGACTAGATGACTTACTCAACATCACAGCTGGTTAATGGCAAGGCTAAAGTTTCAATCCAAGTCTTTGCTGCCAAGTCCTATGATCTTGTCATACAAAATCGTTTTACTTGGTACCTTTTTCTTTCAACCTTTGAATAAGAAATAATAAAATGGTGATTTTGCTTTCAGACTAGGACAAAGTCATAAATGAAAGAAAGCTGTAAATCTGACTTAAAATGCAAGTGACAATAACAGTTTTATTTTCAGAGCTCTGGTTATTACCCATAGTGTAGAAGCTTATGAAATTCCATTAAAGTGTATCTTTGCATAGTGTTTTCTTATTGTAGAAACATTAAAAGTAACTAGCTATTGAACATGGCAACAAAAATAGTTAAGAACCACTTTATCTCATAAAACATAAATCCAGCCCCCAGTGGCATGTCTGCTATTATTTCACGATTCTGGGTCCCACTCCCTATTAAGTGCAAGGCTGTGTCAGGATGATTTAGGAAGATAAAGCAATGTTATACCACATATTTTCAACCCAGGTACCTTTAGGCATACATCCAAATGTGAATATCAGATCTGTACAAATGTAAATGGAGCTGTCATTTTCTTTGATTAAGAATCACTCAGGCTCTCCATCACCATGACTAGACAAGACAGAGTGGCCTGTTGCCAACTTAAGGGGGCTGGAGGGATGGTGCAGTGGTGTGGAAATGGCAAAGCAGGGGCCTCCTGCAGTGAGTTACTGCTCACCAGTCCTGGGCAGCCCTTAGGACATTATACATTAAGACACATAATCAAATGGAATGATGGTGGTACACATCAGCATAATTCACCTTGAATAATTCATTACAAAAAGACGAATGAACAAATGTCAAATTTGCTACCTATGATATTAGCTATTACTGTCTTTTACGATATATATTAAGTGAGGAGCCTGCAGGAAAGCATATACTTTGCACGTTCTCACATACAGTTATTCCATAGCTATTTATTTCATCCACTCTTGAAGCAAGTAGGGTCTTTCCCTGTCAGTTGGAACCAATCCAACCCACCCAACCCAACCTACCAAGACTCTGTAACTGTTCCCAGCTATTCTGGTTTCTTACTGAGCTAGTAACTAATAGTTTGCTTTTACTGTATATTAACTTGTCAGGCTAAGGTTGTACATGATTACTATTTAATCCCCACAATGCCCATATGAAGTAGGTGCTATTACCACCCCCATTATACTAATGAAGAGAGCAAGGCACAGTCCCGAAGTCAGCCAGTTGGGAAGGCCAGGCTCTTAGCCATGCCCACATGCTTCTGCCTTTGTTACTGTGCCTTTCAAATTTCACCAACTTCTGCTCTATAGCTTGATGGCACATGTTCAGGAAGAATTCCCATTTACTTTAGTCCATACTGATTACTCCCTTCTCAGAAGGAGCTCATCCACACCTGGATGGAAGTTTTGTTTTCCGGTAATGCCAGCACCCTCTAACATTCATGGGGGAGGCCTTGAAGAGACTGAACAGTCTTGTTTGCCTGGGAAACTGGTGTTGATGGATGGGACAGCTTCTTTGCAGTACTGAGATTTAGGTTAAATAGCTCCAGTACCTTAAAAATTCCAAGATGTAACCTAAGCCCTAGACCCCCAAAATATTCAGAAACAGGGATTCCTAGACATCTAAATTAGGCCCTTTAAAAATTTCATGTCCAAACCTAATAGACTTAAAAAATTAGAAATGAAGAATATTGGAGACATTCAAGTAGGAATATTAAACCCTTCCATCCTACTTCTCTAAAGTCATGCAGCTAGCTCAGAGGAAAGTAGGAACTCCAACTCCTTCAGCTGTGGGAACAACACAGGCCCTGTGGTCAGATCCCTTCAGTTCTGTCACTCACTGGCTGTGTGACCATGAGGAAATCATTCAGATCTCTTTAGATCTCAGTTTCCACACTAAAACCAGAGAAATGATACTTAAGGCCGTTATAAGAACTAAAATAGCTAATGTGAAAGTTTTGTAAACCGCATAGTGCTCTAAAAATGCTACAAACTTCCATTATTACTCTACATTTGGGATTCTGACTTTGATGACAGAGATTTGTTTTTATCTTGCAATCCTCTGCTGTAACAATTATCAATTGATGGTGTCCCAGACCACTGTCAAATACAGTGTACATTATTCAAAGACCCCAAATACCAAATGGTCACAATCCTAGTGTGTTATTGTGTCTGAAAGCGTTTGAGTGACGAGAGAATGACTGAAGCTCTCATCTAAATAGCAGAAGGAAAACCAGAATAACCCAACAAGTGGTATCATGTACACACACCAACAGCCAGACAGGTTAAAGGTGGGCAACATCCTATGAGAGATGAGACTAAATTAAAGCACATGTTGGAACCTGCCTGTGATCTGGGAAGAACAGCAGATACAGACAGCAGAGAACAGCAGGGACAGACAGTAGAGACCAGGACACAGATAAGAGAACTTCCTAAAGAAGGAAGAAGGGATGAGTCCATTAAAAGATGACAATTTAGAATGTCAAGAGTACTCTGGTCTGTTCTAAAATGAGGCTGGCTACTTGTATTGTCAGAGGCATCAGATGATGTCTGCATGTTTGGGTAATGATTTGGGATGACATATGAACTGACAGCTAGGCCCAGAAGTGAGAAACAGGTACTGTCTAATAGTTATCAACCTTCCTGCCACGGTCTTGGGATGAGTTCCTCTGTCCTGGGAAAGCTGGCTGGGGCTGAAGCACAGAGCAAGGGCCATTGCAAGGTGCTCCTTATTAGGACATTTTTCATCTAACTCAGAACCACAGACTATATGCCCTTAGTTGGAGCCTACATTATCAAGAACCTGTATTCCACACATACACTATTTGATACTTAATATACATAATGTACCCAATTTTATTTAGCAAAAGTAGCTAAACTTGTACTCTAAATGAATGTTGTCTCTAGGCACTAATACCATTGATGCTTAAATCATTCTGAAATTACCTACATCACATCTCTTTGAATATTGAAAAAGAATATGGCCCATCTTTATTAAAAAGCATATTTAATTTTTTACATTTAATGTCATTCTAAACTGGTAAGGAAGGTGAAAGATTGAGTTGGATAAAACTGTTAGAAAGTTAAAATGATAACAGACCAAAAAGAAATTTTGTGGTTTGTGTATTTCATCACCAAAAGAAAGTAGCTCCCCAATATGTAGGGCAATTGCAACAGTTTTGAAGGTAATAGGTACAATTCTCTAAGGGAAAGGTCGTTCATTTGCATAGACAAAATGTGTGTGTGTGTGTGTGTGTGTGTGTGTGTGTGTGTGTGTGTGTGTTTGTGTGTGTGTGGTATCTCTTTACTTAACAGCCAAAACAATCTCCTATGTTACCTCCAGCCATTGTTTCCCCTCCCCTATAAACACATCTTCATTGCAAGCAGTTTGTGTAGGAGGAAACGCCTCCGTTTTCCCTATGTTCACTAGTTGGTTACAACCTAGTGTTGGGCATACAGTAGGTACTAAATAAATGACTGACTTTTAAGCCTCAAAACTTAACTATAGATAAGTGTTCTGAACACAAGAACTAGAAAACTCAAGCGATATGGGCAGCTGATGAAAATTAACTTGGGCGCTTACATAGGCAGATGTAATTAAAAATGAGGGGAGGAGAGAGGAATAAACAAAACCACCCCAAAAACTCAAATAGTGTGCACGACATTTATCTGAAAGTGTCATATATTTCCATTTTAGAGCATTAGGAAGCTGCCTTATGATAATTCAAGGTGGGTAACATGCATATTAAAATACAGCTGTGCTATCTCTGCATTGTTCTGCCCACTTAGAAGGTAAAACACTGAAGTAAACATGTGGCCTGCCAATGGGAATTAAATTAGAGTGATATTTTACATCATTGCATAGCATTGGTTCTTTGACATTCACAATGTTAACTTTGATGTAAGAAATGAGCTAGGTTAGTTTTATCTGTTTATCTGGGAAAAACTTAATCTGGGTTTTGTAAGAAAATAATGGGGTGGTGGGATGGGGAGAGCATTCGGGTCCTGGTGACACCATCTAAATCTTGAAGAACATAAAAATAAACAGCTAGAATTTCACCATGTAAGACAGGAAAAATGGGCACTTCAGAAAATTTAAATGGAGTAGGGGTGTAGAGAAGCATTTCATATTTTAGAATGTATAGTTTCGGGGGGCCAAAGGAAACCACTCTTAGTCAACTTTAAGAAATAACTAGGACCGGGCGCGGTGGCTCACGCCTGTAATCCCAGCACTTTGGGAGGGCGAGACGGGGGGATCACGAGGTCAGAAGATTGAGACCATCCTGGTTAACACAGTGAAACCCCGTCTCTATTAAAAATACCAAAAAAAATTAGCCGGGCGTGGTGGCGGGCGCCTATAGGCCCAGCTACTTGAGAGGCTGAGGGAGAAGAATCACTTAAACGCAGAGGCGGAGGTTGCAGTGAGCCGAGATTGCGCCACTGCACTCCAGCCTGGGCGACAGAGGGAGACTCTGTCTCCGAAAAACAACAACAACAACAACAAAAACTAAAGTATCTGGAAATATTAAACCATGACTTCAAAGCTGTCCCTCTTGCAGCCTCAGTGAGATGGGAAAGGTCTCTGATTTCAGGCACCCCTCACTCTGGCTTACTTCTTTCACTCTCATACATGGTTGTCTGATAAATCCAGCTAAAAACAAAATCTGTGATGAGGACTCAACTTGCTCCTCTGTATCCCAACCCTCACTTTAAGCTTGTGACCAAATTGCTGAAGTAACCTCCTTTCTCATAGATCCATCTGAAAAAAAAAAACAAACAAACAAAAAAGAAAAGAAAAGAAATCAGAAGACAGGTCCCCCCAATCCCGCAATTATCTCAAATGTCACGGTTAGGAAGTTTAGGCTGGATGGACCATCAAGACCCTAGGATAAATTGAAGTGACAAACATATCACCTTCTCCCAAATCCTCTCTGAACAGATCACCTTTTCACTACCCTCCCCAAGGGAAACTCTGATCAAACAAATCTAGCCACTGTTTCCGTTAAAGAGCAAAACTCACAAAATTAAAAATTCATTCTTGAAGATTGGAAAATAGCAGGAAATGCCTTCATTCTACACATTAAAACTTCCAGAAAAATCAATAAAACAAAGAATGCAACTAGCTGGCCTTCAAGAGTTCAAATAAAAACACACAACTAGCAAAATTGTGAAGTGTGTCTTTCAGGATTCATTTTTCTGGGCATGACTCAGATAACCAGCCATTTAAATCATTTATAAACCATTTATTTATATTTATAAGCCATTTATTTATAAATAAAAAATAGTGTTTTTAATATCTGCTCTTAAATTCTTAATTTACTCCAAAGTGCAAATGATTAATAACTACATTAAATTTCCTTTTTTCTTAAGAACGTTTATTTTAGCAAAACAGTAACTTCTAGCACTTACAGAACAACAGAACAAAGACCTTCCATAGCTCATTTATACTGATCTTAATGTAGCCTATTACTAAAGACATTTTACAGAATAAAACCACAAATAATCTTAAAAACATAATTTGATTTTCTTAAGGTCCATTCTCCAAAATCTTCTGAACCCAAAGACCCCACCACACTCTTCCTCTATCAGGCTGCTACAAGATGAAGGAAGGATGAACTAATTTACAGAATTTCAGGCTTTACCTAGACCAGTAGAGAATGCAGTTCTTAGGGTTTTAATATTTGCTCACCCTTCCCCATATAAAGCAGAGTCTCGAATATAAACCCAGATTTCCTGCCTGCAACTGTAAATTCAGTTTCTGGATATACATCACCAAGATAAACTATTAGATACAAGCATCACCCAGATGTTTTGTACTATTCATATTAATAATCCTATCAGCCTCTCCTTGGGGCAGAAAACAATGATTATTACTGATCCAATTTCCATTACTGGATGAAGACTCCCAACTACTAATATAGATACATATGCCTATCTATCCCTTTACAGCTAACATGAAAGGGCTAAATGGAAATCCTGGTGGCATAGCATTTATCCATCATTTTTGTGGTAATCTGTGGGCAGATAACACAATAAAGACTCATTCCTTTACTTCAATTTCATAATCAGAAAGAAGTGATATGCAAAATATGAGTACAGAAAAGCTATTTTCAGAAAATATGATCTGATTTTTCACAGTTTTTGAATAAGCAAAATAAATGTTATAATTTGGAGTATGGTAATGGCTTTGGGAATTGTGTTCTGAGAAGTAAAATAAAAAGGGATTTAGTATGTAGATTAATCATATGGCTTTTCCAAAGATTCAAAATTTTGAGAAAGTCATTTTTAACATATCTGAAAATCACTTAGAATTTTCAGCAGCCATCCTAGCCTCTTCCCCTAATTTTGGTTCATAACCACATCTTATTTTGCTGGATTGCAACTGACTTTGAGGTTGCAATATGTTTTATCTGATGCTGATTCAATTTAGACAATAAAGGAGTGAAGTTCTCGAAAGAAACATCTGGCCAACAAAACCTGATATGAGCAGAGAAACTATTAATCATTACTCTGGGTTATGGAAAATCCCACATTCAAATAAACCGAAAAGATTCTTGAAAATCTATCCCTCTACTCCCCATGAGGAAACAGTAGATTTTTCTAAAGCTCTCTGGGTGACAAATGCTGTCTGGTTACAAGCAATGCTCCATCTTAGCTAGAGCTAAGATGGTTTCAGAATCAAACTACAAATCATTTTGAGTTTCCTGTTTTGCAAACTCCGGATACAAGCTAAAGCGATTTTTCTATTCACTACCTAGACATCACCTGCTCATCAACAGATTTTAAAACATCTTGCAGAGGCAAATTTCCAAAAAAGGTAGCCTAAGTACTTATCCACTATACCACCTCTTCAAAAGCAGCAGAGAATAAATACAAAGTTGTCTGATTAGTCAGTAGGCAAAATGAATTCAAGCTGAGGTGCCTGAACACGGGCAAAGGAATGTTTTGTGCCACAGGCCCAAAGGAACAAAGCTCATTTTGCTGCACATTCTCAGGTGTCATGGTTCATATCCTGGAGTGCCTTTAGGGACCCCAGGCGTGGCTGCTGTTCAGTGTTTCAGAAATGTTCTTCTGTTTGGAAGGACACTGAAGAGCCGTAAATGCCACAACGGTTTCTCTACTTTCTAAGCCCTCTATGGTTCTGAAATTCATCCCATCTCCTTCGATTTATATTCATTGTGGGTATGGCTTAGTGGTGATGGGGGGAAGGGGTCTAGTTCTCCAGGAGGAACTCAAAGGAAGGCAGTTGTATAGAACCACAGAAAGATATAGAATTATAGAATGAAGTATTCTGAGCAGCTAATAAGATGACCATTTGCTACTTTGCCACACAGAGGAAAAACAGCTCCCAACAAGGCAAAAAAAAAAAAAAAAAGTACCCAATCGTCCTCTTGCCTCTTTTGAGCATGGCTATTATTTTGGGGTTTTTCCAAGCCTTGTGTTTTTTCATCAATTATTTTCTTTGATTCTGATGCCTACTTCACTATGCATGGGAACAGAAAGCAAACTATTAGAAATTTTCACACTGCCAGAAATTCAACAAATGAGTCTACAATTCCCAAGGCCCAGGGCCTAGAGAAATACCAGCTGAGAATTAAAATAAGGAGAAAGAGAATCTATAAAGAGGTTAATTAGCTTATGTGGTACAGTCGAGGGAGGCAGAACATTTTGCTGGGAAATAGCCAGGATGTCCCAATGGGGAGATGCAATCTTCTTAACCAAACGAGATGCCTGGGGAACTCTTTTCTACAATACTTCATAAACACTAAAAAACAAAGCCACAGACACAAAGGACAGAGTGCTGGCCATGAAGAATCATGGGGAGCTATTTCATAAACACTTTAGGAAATACTATTTGTCCTCCAGCCAATTTCCTCTAAGCTTCAAGGTCAGAAATAACTTTATAAAGGGTGACTAGCTGAGGAGTCATCCAATTTACTTCCTACTGACCCAAAAGAGAAGCCATTTATTACCACTGGCGGGAGTGGATGAATTCTGACCATCCCCATTCTGACTTTGGAGTTTCTTTGTGACTGCAGTAGGGCATCTGAGTTTGAGGCCAGGGATCAAAATAAACTGAATGCTCACTCAGGACAAAAGAGTAACACTGGCCTCCCCATGAAGAGAGAGTCCTCTGCACTTCCCCAGGGGTGAGTGTATGACGGTATATTTTCAGTTTGGTATAAAAACATCAGGAGCAGAGTAACTCGGCTGCTGAGAGACAGGTCTACTTCCCTAGGTCTGAACATCCTTTCCATCTTTCTTTAAACTTAAAAAGCACCCACCAGGAACTGTTTACTCTGGTTTTAAAGTGGAACTGACATGACCAGTGGCTGCACAGAAACCGGCCAAGAGAACAATGAAGTCATGAAGGAGGCAGCCCTGGGCCCATTTCATTTCAAAAGAAGACTGCTCACCACTGTGTGCTACTCTGCCAGGTCCTAGAGACTTTGAAGAAGCAAGGAACCATGCTGTAGAACCAGGGCAGGCGGTACTTTAGGACTGGGAATTCATCTTCCACAGGTTTAATGTAAAAAGAGGTTTAAATGATTCCATGTCACTGGCCATCATGGTAGCATGCAAATTTACTTAGCATTACAGGAGTCCAAATATCAGCTCTAACCTTACCAGACACATGACCCTGACACTTTAACCACTCTCAGCCTCAGTCTCCTCATCTGAGAATAACACCTCCCATCTAAGATAGGAGCTGGGACAGAGTCTATGTGAAATACAAAGCAGATGCTCATGACATAACTATTGTTGTTGCTGTAGACCTTGTTTGATAGTATTTATGCTCATCACAGCACTCTGTCCTTGTGATCTGGCTTCTCAGAATGGAAAACAACATTCTAATGACAATAAAAGCATGTAGAACACGTCAGGTACTTGGGAACCCATGCCGCTTTCAAAGTCCAGCTGGGGTTCCCACTGGCAACGAAGAGCCCCTTCTCTTGGGACATCAACACCCCGTACATCTTCGCCATAAACTAAGCCACACTTGATGTGACTTTCTGGAGAGCAGGCTACTCTTTCATCCTGGTTCAGATTCTGATGGCATTACACTGCCGGTGGGGATGGAATTCCACACATGCGGACAGAGACACAGCTTCTCGAATTCCCTCAATAACAAACTGCTGTTGGAATTCTGATTTCATTGCTGATGAATCTCATTCCTGAGGTACAAGTCACAGAGCCTTTTATGGTTCCTGCATTTAGAGACTGTCCCTAGCCACTACAGACAAACACATCATCTTATGCTTAGAGACTGGTGCTTTTGTCCCTCATCTTCATTTTTCCACCACAGTGATGACTGATGCCCTGCGATCTCATGAAGAATAATGGCAGCAAAATGAAAAGCATATGTGTCATCTCTGGGAAGACATGTGGGCAGTAAAATACAGCTGTACCAAGGCTTTGTGGCCATAACTCTTAATATCTCTGTGCAATTGGAAATGATTTTTAAAAACCTTTATGATTAATATTTTATCTAGGACTCCTACCACTGTGAAGGAATAGAACAAAGAAAATGCACATCACAAAGAGCCTTAGCATCAATAAGTAAGAAATCTTTAAAGAACTACACTATCTCACCCTAATGATTTCCCTACTGACCTGAATCAACTTTCAGAAAGAAAATGCAAGTAATAAAGGCCTAGGAGATGGGAGGATGACTCATTTGTTTCTCCTTCTAGCTGTTTTCTAATTCCCCTCACCTTTTTCCAATGTCCCATGTCAATCAAAGAAAGGAAAGCCAACAGGCTCTCCTCACAACCGCCTGTAGCAACTACATAAGCCACCCACGAGACCAGTAAAGAAAAGCCAAGTCCAGGCTCCTCTTGGTCAGGGTCAAATTCCAACTTACAACAGATAAAAAGGAAGCTCTTCTGAGTCAGGCCCAATCTAGGACTTCTCTCCATTTCTTCCAGGGACACCATGCCTGGACCTGCCCTCCTTCTGCCCACTCCACCTGGTTCCCATAATTTTTCTTCCTGTTCACTTGACCCTCTAAGAAACTCTGGAAGTGGGGTTTATCCTACTAGTGAAGTATCAGCTAAGACAATTCAATGATGATAATCTCATTACAATCTCAGTAACCAATTTAATTAATTTACTCCTTGGGCTGCTCAGAAGCTCTGTCTCTCTCATGCACACACATAAAATAATCAGATGCACATGTGCATACACACACATACACAAACACGCTACTGAAATTTGACTTCTTCTTATGAATATTCATGGGTCTATCAACCTTGTAGTGTGCTGTAATAATCTACATTTTGCGATTTTCCTGTGCATAGCTTACATCCCACAAAGTCAAGGGCAGTGTGTTTTATATAAGAGTGTGTGTGTATGTGTGTGTGTGTCTGTGTGTGTATCTGGCACATAGTGTGTGCTTTATAAATGTTGGGGGAATAAATCTCAAACCTGGACTTTATATTCAGGTGAGTGTTGACAAAAAGTTGGAAGGACAGACCTGATATTTAAACATAACCTTTAACCAGAAGGCAGTCACATGAATCTTTCAAGAGCCACCCTTAGGAACCTACCCACAGCTGATGGGATAAGACTTAGGTTTTAGGGTTAAGAGTCAGCAGTTGTCTACTGCCAATTGATAACTATTCCTGAATACTCTGCCTGGTGGCCTAGAAGCTGACCCCTCACAAGAGTCCAGTCAGGACCACTGAAGATATGAGGAGCCTCTAACACTAAGCCCTTGAACAAAGGAGGTGGAAAGGATTCCAGTGCCTTACATTTTGCTTCACCCTCATGTTGGAAAGACCTTAACACTCATAAATGGAAAGAAATAACCCAGTAGATTACTATACAAAAAGAGGGAAGAGAAAACAAATTGCATGGCTAATCTCATGGCCAAAGGTAAAGAATTAATGGAAATTAAGGCAAAAAACTGGAAAGTGGTATCCACAACTGAAAAGCACAACCTCTTATTAAGCCAGGCACTCTTTATAATATCATGGAATCATACTTCTGAACTCTGTCATTGTCTGTTTCATTGTCCTTGTCCCTCACCCAGCGCTCTTCCAGAGATCTATTACATCCCTCTTCTTGCCCTCATTCACTAAAGCCCTCAAGGTATTCATCTGTAGTGCAGAGCTTGGCTGTGGTGTGCCATATAAGAGGATGTGACAATTCTTTGCTTGTCCAATCTTTAGTTAGCCTTCTGAATCTCATCCTAGGCCTATCTATGCACTTCCTTGTAAAATCCAGTTTTAGCAAAAGAACCCTGCTAAGTCAGTTTAGTCAGAACCCCCTATCCTCAATAGCTGATCATCCCTGATATCTGATTATGTTCCTCCTCCTCCACCATGCCCCAGGTGATGTGTTATCACCCAGGCTCATTTTTAGCAAGAGTCCTGTTAGGTTGCTTAGCCAGAATCCCCCTTAATCCTGAAGTTTCCTCTTAGTAGTTTTCTACCTGCTAACCCCCACACAGAACCTTGGCTATAAATTCCCACTTGCTCAAGCTGTATTCAAAGTTGAGGCCACTATTTCTCTCCCACTGCAAGATGCTGTTGCAGTGGTTCCTATGCCTCTCCCAATGGCCTTGAATAAAGTTTGCCTTACTGTGCTTTTCCCAGTGTCACTGAATAACTTTTTTCCCTAACAGATGAAAACCTGGGGAAATGGCATCCCTTCCCATCCCCACCACCTCCCCAAGACACACACACATTTTAATGAAAGCGTTAATTTCCAAGAGGGGAAGGATGTGTTGACTTGGCCAGGGCGGATGGAGAGTGACTAGGGTACAGAGGCTCCCATAATTAATAGCATCTTTGTACTATGAGTTCTGTGGAGCTAAATTGACATGCTCTTGAGAAAACAAGAGGGTTGAGCTCAGCTCACAATGGTGGCTGCACCATCTGGTTTCCAATGAGTTGTTTTTAGCTAAATTTTCAATTAGGCTCATTAAAACCTAAGGCACTTCAGTGTTTAGTTTAAACAAATGGGCTCACACAGCCCATTTTAAAAACTCAATAGAACCTTCCTTTCCTTTATGGCTAAAATGCTTTATAAAATTCCTTGGGGTCAAATGGGATGTTTTTCCAAAGCTAGTTGTTTAAAGCTATTCCTAAGTAACTTCTCACCAGATAACGAGGGTTATTACTGAAATACTGCAAATTTTATTTTCAAATATTTTCCTAAAGGTTTATCTTATATAAAGATTTATCTTACATTAGGTATTTAATAAAAACCTAGGACCACTAGCAATAGATTGCTTAAAAGCTTATGAGTCACATTTCAAAGAGATTTTGTCTGCTTTCCTTTCTTCCTCCATCAAAACCCTACTGCGTGCAAGGATTGAGGACCTCTGCCTGGTCTCCAGCCTCAGTTTTGGTGCCATGCCTCTCCTCCCACCTTTACCCATACAAGGATACTGTCTTGCCCTGTGTGGCTATAGCATTTCTTCCACCCTTCCATACTATGCCACATCTTTACACCTTGGCTCATGTTGATTGCCTTCCCTTTTTCTGCTTAGTAAACAGACATACATATTTTATGATCAAGCCCAAGCATTACTTTCTGTGTTCAAGTCTTCCTGATATTTCTTCCCAAGCAGAATCAATTGTTTCCTCTTTTCCTTACACATAATTTTAGTCACAACTTCCCACTTACTTATTTGCATGCCTGTCTTCCCTACTAAATGTCAATCTACTTTCAAACAGGAACCCCAGCAACAATGATAGTTCCTGGTAAGTAATCAAGAAATGTTTGTTGGTTGGATGGATGGATGGATAAATGAGTATCATTTTCGCTAAAATCAAGGCAAATAGCCATGTCATAATTCTGAGTGTAAAGAAATCTATTTTAATTTCCTGTCTTCCTGTACAGAGTATGACTTCCTTGTATAAATATGACGCATTCATTCAACAATTGAGCACCCAATCCTATGGGTCATTGCTTCAGGTGGTGTGGCTACAGCAATGGGCGAGGCAGACAAAGTCTCTCTTCTAATGAAGTTTGAACAAATAAATAAATAAATGCAGACCATTTCAGATAATGATGTGTGTTATTCAGAAAATCAAATAGGAGAGAAAACACAAGGGCGGGATGGTTTGCGGGGAGGAGACACAAAACTTTGGTTTGGGTAGAAAAATCCTCTGTGAAGAGGTGACATTTGAGCTGTTTCCTGGATAACAAGATGCCAGGTTTTATGAACAACTAGGGTCAAATATGAATACTATTACTTATAACCTTTTCAATCCTAACCCAGCAGCGGGGTCAGTGGTCAGCCACTCTGGGGTCACTGGGAGCAAGATGATGACAGCAGTCTCACTCTGCTCACCTCTCCAAGGGAGTTCTCATGACTATGTTATGAACCATCCTAGAGTGAGAGCAGACTGACCTAGAGACTTACCTTCCTTTAGTTCTGTTTATAAAAACTCTCTGCTCAGTTTGATTTCACTGACCTTTTTAATAAAACAACCAGATTTAGTGTTTGCCTGTCCTCATGTACCCCTCCCATCACATCCCACCCCACCCCACCCCACTCCACCTCCTCTGTGATATCAGCCTGAATGTCATTCTTCATCACTTTCATCTGAATATTGACAGAAAGAACAAAAAGGTGGTGTTTCACATCTCAATTTATCTTGTCCCCAGAGTTCATAAATCAAACAAAAATTCTACACAGCTCCTTAAAATACTCTGAAAGATAAAAGATCAATGTCTGGAAGCAACTTTTCTCAGGCATTCGCAACAGAAGCAACAAGTAAGAAATAAAGCTGCCCATTCCTAACACTGGAGTAGTTTCACCTGGCTTCTCAAGGTGAGTGGCATTTGTAAAGCTCTATGGTTAAAGCACTATGGAAAACAGTTATATTAATATACTTATGGAGAACTGCAAAAAAAATACCAGTCCATTTTTTACTAAGCAGTCAGTTGCTTACCAAAAAAAATTCTTCCCTTCTTCCTTGATGAGGGAACCTCAATTTTGTTCTAATAGCCATGCCTCAATAAAATGCCACTATTTCTGGTTCTTGTATAAATCCTGATCTATCTCAATAAACCCAGCCCTTTTGCAAGTGACTGGTTTGGGGGGAGCGGGTGTGACCTGTATGGGTCAATGAAGTAGGAGGCAAAAATCTATTGGAGGCCTCTGGAAAATTTTCCCTGCTGATGAAACACTCGTAGAAAGAGCCCTTTTCATAGTGCTGGACATTATCATGCCTGCATCTGACACATGGAACTTACAAAGCCATATTGACTGTCTAGGTAAGCTAGCCTAAAGACAAGCTAAAAGCCTTCCAACTGATAACCGCTGTCATCTTGAAAAGTCACCAGGCTATTCCCAGCCTTAAAAACAAGCGAGTTGGGCTAAACTTTAAGGTCTATTCCAGTTCAAAAAGTGTGGGATTCTCACCAAGGCACCTTTTAGTGCTATTTTAGTTAGTAGAGCTAGTGTTGGCATATGTGATGCTACCTGTAAAAAACTCTGCCAGGTGACCAGAGACTCATAGGGAGTTTTGTTCATAGGAGGATATGAATTGGGATTTGCACACCCAAAGGCTTTCAAATTTAACTTTTGGAATAAATCAAGAATCAGAGCAGGTTAAGGAAGGGCATTAGGAGAAGTAAGACGTTTATACTGACTGTGCCAGACTGCAACTCTGTCAACAGAGAGGAACAATTTTGAGAGGAAAGAAAGGGAGGAGGTTTTCAAGTTTCAATGATGTTGCCTTTTTTAAAATCTCTATTTATTCATTTATCCATTCGACAAATTTTTATGGAACACCTACAATTCAGTAGGCAATGTCTATATGCAATGATGTGTAAAACATACAATTCTTTTCCTAAAGAAGTGAATAGTAAGTTCAGTGAAGGTCACAGAAAAGTAAAAATATATTACAGTATTTCTGACAAGAGCCATTATTAGAAGAAAGCCCAAAGGAGTATGGGAGGCCAGCCAGGTAAGGGGGCTTACCCTAGGATGGAGCAAGTGGTGTAGGAAAGGCTTCCTATGGAAGCAACCCTTAAACTGAGACTTGGAGGAGGTTATGGAGGGCAGGGCAGGAAGAGGCCTGGCACACTGGTAGGAACACAAATGTTTTAATAAGGCTGGAGTATTGGGTGTGAGGCAGGAAGCTGTAAAGCTAGAGAGGTAAAAGTTGGGACCAGGTCACTTGAGACATTGAGACATGCTAAAGAGTTTGTGAGATGATAGATAGAGAGAGAGAGAGAAAGAGAGAGTTTTGGTCTTGCTGCACAGGCTGGAGTGCAATGGCGCTATCTCAGCTCACCTCAACCTCTGCCTCATGCGTTCAAGTGATTCTCCTGCCTCAGCCTCCCGAGGAACTGGGATTACAGGCACGCACCACCACACCTGACCAATTCTGTATTTTTAGTAGAGACGGGGTTTCTCCATGTTGGTCAGGCTGATCAGCACTTGGGAGCAGTGTGAAACAGAAGGAAATCTGTCTGCAGGTGCTTTCTGAGGGCCCCATTCCGGGTTCCCTCACACTCTCCAGAGGCTCTCAAATTAGAAGAAATTCTATAAGCTCGCTTCTGCTGTGGAATCAATGAATGAGCACAGTTTAAAGTACAATTTTGTGTTTTAAAGGGGGATAATCTCTTAACACAGAAGAAGGAAGCTATAGCCCTGCAATCCCCTGTAAGGGGATCTTGGAGATAAATTTAGTTAAGCTAAGTTTACAGGTAAGGAGACAGAGGCCCAGAAACACTGTGGAATGTTCTCCGAGTTCACCCATGGCATTTCAGACCCCTGCCATGAGAGGGGTGGTGGGTGGCTGGGCTCCCTTCAGAGGCTGCTGAATTAGGCCCAATAGGCTGCCAACTACTGAGAACAGTCACCCTTTCCTTACGGAACACCTTGACCAGAAGTTCCATGTGGCATGGCATGGCAGACAAGATAGGTGCTCATTTGGCATCTACTAGAAGAAGGGAAAATCCTGCTATTTCTCCTGCAATTTGAAAATGTGAAAATGAAGCCGAGTACTCCCCAAATGTAAGAAAAAGAAGCAGAATATGGTGCATGAGGGTATTTTCAAAATAAAAAGCTGGCAAATGACAAAATCCAAGAAAATTGGCACAGCTGCTTGCCATTTGAAGAATCAAAACCTGAAAATATTTCAAAGAATAGAAGAAAACCTAGAGAAATTGTGACTTAGGACCAATTTAGATAGGATTTCTAAGCGACAATGTTCAGTTTTCAAGATGTGTGGATGCTCATTTTCAAACACTGACTTCTTTTTAGAAGAGTCACAGGCTAGAAGAGACTTCTCAGTGGAACCGGATTCTTTTGTCTTTAATGACACAACAGGTACTTACATGAACTGTGTGGTCTCAGACCTGCATTAATTTTGGCAGACACAGATTTCAAAACTGCTGAAAAACAAAACTGGAAGAAGGCCACTCTTAGAGTGTTTAATTTCTTTGCATTTGCAATTCAAGCAGATGCTACCAACAAAATACATATGCAAGAATGGTTAAAGGTTGCAAGGGAATGGTAATTAAAATCATCTTTATAAGGTGATTCATTTTGTGAAAGCTACCAGGGATGTGATAAGCCAATATTAATGGAATTAATCAAGGTTACTGGGGAAACAGAGGGAAAGCGGAATCTTAAAAAGAGACTGTTCAGTGGTTGAGTTCTAAGGAGAGTTGATCTGAGTCACTAGTGATTGCTTTAAATAAGCTTTTTTTTTTTTTTTCCTTTTCAAAATTATGAGAAGGGCAAGAATTATCAAATAAGAATCTGCAGTTGGCTGTTCAGTTATCCCATGGCTCCTGGGGTCCCCAGATGTAGCTGGCCAAGCTGTCATGGCACCTCCAATTCAGATACATGACATGGCCCAGCATACTTCCAAACGCAATCTAGAATCAAGAGGTGGCAGATGTAAATGGAGTACGGGCCCAGGAAACCGTCAGGATTGAGAGAGGAAAAAAAGGAGGGAAAGAAGAAAAGATGGAGGGAAGATAGGAGGAAAGAGAAGAGAAAAACGAAGAAAACAGCAGGAAAGGAAATGTTTCTCTTCCACAGTTGAGATCACTGTTGACAAAGGATTGTGGACTTGAGTTTTAGAAAATGAAACAAAAGTAATGTAATTTGCTAACATTTCCAGTAATTAAATTATCGTTCACCACCCTTCCCAGGAGGTAGCTGCTAAGGAGATAAAGGATTCCTTTTTTTTTTTTTTTTTTTAAACTAAAAAAAGCCTACATTAGAGTCTAATACATAAGAGTGGGAAAACAAAGCAAACAACTTCTGGAGGAATCTTTCCCTCTGTTTCCTTTCATCTTTTCTCAAAGTAGAGAGGAATGAGTCTTCCTTAGGTTGCCCCCCACCCAAGCTGTCACCTGGGCACACAGAGAATGACTGGGCTCCTCTTTACATATTTGAAACGCCTACTTAGGGTCTTCAGACCTCATTATGTCACCCTGCTCCACTGCACGTCTGTGAGATTTGCCAAGTTATCTCATTCAACAGAGTTGTGAAATCTGCATGCTTCCATGGGAAAACCTGAGCCTTTGCAGGAATAGAATACATTTTACACGAAAGGAACCAAGCAGAAATTTGGTAAAACAATCTGAAAAAATTATAGAGCGCCTTGAAAACACTTCCTTCCTCTGTCCTTTCTTGACAAACCAGAAGTCGGTGTCTTCCAAGTTGAAAAAAATCAGTCCAGCTTAAGTTAAACTGGCTTCCTTCTGTTCTTCAAAGCAGATGATTATCATATTTGACTATTTTCACTCAGAGTCTGTTCAGAACAGCCTGGCCAGTATAAAATCCAAAAACATTTCACTCTCAGATTGCCATGTAAAATGCCTCTCTTATAATGAGAAGCCTAGACAAGGCAAATGGCATTTTCAGCATTATACATTTTTTTCTAGTGATAAGAAACTGGCACAGATAAATCCATGTTCTATTTCTTAGGATGCATTTAACTTTTTAAAGGATTAATTTAAAAATTATTATTCAGAATGTAAATTACAGGAGAGTTTTTGATCTAACCATCTTAGTGTTATAGTAGTATTCACTCAGTCTGAGTCATGGTAGAAGTGGTAAGTACAGAATTGACATCTTGCTAAGAAGAGCCAAGGGGTTCTCAGAAATCCAGCCAAGGCTGCTGGTGCAAGGGCTGCTCTCTTCACCTGGCTTTGTTCAATACAGTACCAAAGAATTCCTGGCTCAGTAGGTTCTGAGAGAAAGTAAAGGGCCAGTCTCTTCCAAAATGAAATAAAATCCAGCAAAAGGAGTAGACTTAATTCAGAAAAGCAGCATGGCAAGACTGAAAGGAGCCTGAAGTCAGAACTCAGATGCTCCCAGGTCTGATTTACCCTTCTCTCCACTGGCTACATGTTCATAAGCTGAATGTTCCAGTCGCGGAAAATGGTCGTGAGTTCAAAAATGTGCTAGTGTGACTTAAAATGCTTTGTCCTCATCTTTCTGATTCCAAAGACTAAACACTTACATGGAAATCAGCCTACTAATAACATCTCATCATACGGATAAATTACAGTGCCATCCATGAGCAAAGGACTGGCAATTATCTAGCGACTACAGCCTTTAGATAGAGCAGGAGAAATAAAGGTAACTTTTTACCTAACTGATATGTGAAAGGAAACAGAGCAAAGTTCTCCACGTTCTCCATGTGTCAGCCTCCTCATCTGTGAAACTCGTTCATTTATTGAACAGGTTTACCGAGCTCCCACTATTTATGCCAGGGTCTGTACTAGGACCTACGGATTCAACATGCAAGAAAGACCTCATATCCACTCCCTGCCAATTCCGACCCTTGCTGATGGCCCCAGAGCCTCAGCCACTTTTTCATTCTTCATCAGAAGAAATTCAACATGGCCTTTCCATTGTACCACATCAAGACTACACTCTGAGGAGTCCTTCTGGAAAAGCATCTCAAAACTTGAGCCTGATTGGGAGTTGATTTGCTCCTCATTTAAAACACAGCCCCTCCTTATAGAATATTATGCTTCCCAGTGATACAGTCTCTAATTGACCAAACTTTAGTCAGGCTCTTGTAAATCCTCTTCCCAACCAGGCCTCGACTTTTGGACTTCCATGTGTCTTTATGTCGCCTAATTTTAGCAAGAGTCCTGACAAATTGGTTTAGCCAGAATCCCTCACCTTTGCTATCTGATCATCTTCCTCAGCCCCCATCATCCCCCAGGTAATATCTGATCATCCTAGCCTGCCTTCAGCCAGAATCCTGTGAGGCCAGTAAGCAAGAATTATCCCTACTCCCTTAGTAATTTTCTATCCATTGACCTCCCCACTCTGCTACTTGGCTTTAAATCTCCACCCTGCCACTTGGTGTATTCAGAATTGAACTCTGTTCTATACTCAGGTCTCTTTCCCTCTATTGCAAAGGTCCTGAGTAAAATCTCTTTGTACTGCTTTAACTGATGTCCAGCTCTGGTTTTCTTTGATACCAGTCATCCAAACCTGAGCATGAATTACTTCAATCACCCCGTGAAATCTAACCTCAAGCAGAGACTAGCTGTAGGAATGGAGTTTTCTTTTGGGAGAAAGAGACAGGGAAAGGTAATCAAAGAAAGAAGGGCTGGGTGGTGTGCTTCAAGGGAAGGCATTGGACAGGCCAAAGATCCAGGCTCCAGGAAGTAGGGAAGAGAACTGGAAGAGGGAGAAAATAGACAATGCCAGTGAAGTTACAGTTGGCAGCTTTGGGAAGTACTTCCACAGCCAAAACAACGGCTGCTACATGGAATGATGCAAATTCAAAGGCATGGCTCTGTCACAAGAATTTATACTTTCCAGAAGTATATTCACCCACCAGTAGAAAACTTATTTTACATTTTTTTTCAGAGTAATTCAATTCTCACTTGATATAGTCCACTCAAGTTACTGAAGTTTTCCTATTGACATCTCAATACAAAAATATTCAGGATTATTCAAAGCTCATTTGAAAAGCCTCAAAAATTTGTAATTAAAAGTACAAAATGGCAGCATGTTGGCTACTTGAAAAAAAAAATCAAACTATATTTTTTCTTACAATGAAAGGGAATAATACTGTCTGTAATTTATTTAGAGAGTAGCTAGTATAATGCAGGCATGCATATTAAACACTCTCTATTTCATTTCATCTGACTAAATGAATAAATACATTATACCATCCAGACACACAGTTGAAACATTTCCCCGAGTATTCTTTAAACACAATGTGCAAGATTGCAATGGCATCATGACTGATAAAAATGACAAAGACACTGTTAATCAAGTAAATACAAAGCAGCAGCATGAATTATTTATGCCAATAATATTTGTAACCATACAAATTATATATTGATGTTATACTGGAGTGTTTAGTATTTCAGCCAACATACATCACACAATGTTCCCCCAACCTCGATGTTTCATTTCCTTGGATAGCTTTAATTCAGTGGTGGCGCTCAAAACAGAACCATAGACATGATATCAGCTTTTTGTTGTTGCTGTTGTCTCAAAATATGATTTCTTTCTTATTATGAAATAGTTATCCCACAAAGCACAGCTGGGCTGGTGTTACTTCAGAACTTCCTACATGAAAGACCACTAAAACAGCCTATAACAGATTACAGTTCCACTTGCCTTCATGTTTACAGAGAAGGTGATATGTGACAATCACTGCTGAAACAATCTTTACTGACTCTTGCATCAAAGTCAGAATAAAAACATTTTAGGGGAGGGGCTACTAAGGCAATTCTTCTATGGCAAGAACCTCAAGTATTTTTCTTCATTACCTAAGTTTCAAAGAAGCTTAAGTATACTGAATAACTAGGAAGCTTTTTACTTCTTCATCTATGAGATCAGTCATACTTATCTATGATTCCTCCATCTCAATAGAAAATACACTCACACAACCACACACATATTCACACATGCATTTACACCCACATTTACAAACCTACTTTGAGCAGTTCAATTTCTGCTTGGAAACTGTGAAGATAATTATTTTTCCTTAGTTAACCCCATCTTTCTAAGTTTAGAAGGAGCTACTCAGATACTGCTACAGTTGGGCAGGTCACCCACTAAATTTTAAGTTCCTCAAGGGCTGGGGGTTATGAGAATACCCCCGTAGCATCAATATTTACAATACTCTTTGGTTATTAAGTTGGAGTGGATTCTTAATGAGCAATTGGACCACTTAGGAAAAGGCTAGAAGACAATACTACATCTTCCTCACTGACAGCTACTTCCCTGTTCATACAGAGATGGAATGTATATGGAGCACCACTATAGAGCGACTGTCAACATGGAGAGGAAAGAGACCAGAGAGAAAATGCCTGGTGACTTCTCCAAAAATACCCACATCGTTAGTGAGGCATTCCCACCTAAATATCACACCAGCAATTGAAATCAGACCCAAAGTAAAATTCGTCTCTAATCGCCAACTATCTTTCTCAAATTCTCCTTATGCCTTTACATGTGTTAATTTCATTTCCTGAAATACCCATCTCCACCTTTTCTCACTCCTCTCTCACCCCTGCCCACTACCCCAGCTGTTTCCTGACAGGTATAGTTGTTAGCAGCATAAAATCGGGGTTGAATCCTACCTCTACCACTGTCTAGCTGGATGATTTGGGGAAAGTTACTTCACACTCAGTGCCTCAGTTTTTTAATCTACATAATGGGGATAATAAATGTTCCTGCCTCATAGAGGTTAAATGAGTTAACAGATGTAAAATGATTACAACAGAGTCTGGCACAAAATAAGTGGATTTTAAGTGATAGACATTATTGTTCCTGTTATTTCATTTCACAATGGTACTTTGCAAGTGCATTTAATACAATGCTCATTTGTTTACCTTTCTGTCTACTACGAAGCTGAATTCAGGGATATTTATCACTCACTCTGCATCCTCTGAGTACAGTGCCTGATACATGGTAGAGACTCACTACATCTGGGAGGGAGGGATTGGGTTCTGGCTTACCCTAAGGACAAGCTTATTCTTACTGTGCCAGGGTTTGAAACCTTAGTCTTCAAGTTCTGTAACAATTCTCTTCTAATTGTGCACATTTCCCACCTGTGTTGCCAACTCTAATAGTTCTGGCATTTACTTGCGCTTCTGCATTATTCTTAGAATTTTCTAAGAGCCAGATACTTTTTAAAAAGAAAATAATAATTATTGACTTCACTCTAAGATCATAAACATAAAGTTCAAGCTCCCCTGCTTGGTACCGAGACTCATTTACAAGAAGATCCAGACACCTTTCAAACATCATTTCCATGACCTATCCAATACACACCTTCTAACTCACCTTGTGTGTCCTGTCTCCAAGCCTGTGCTAAAGATGAGCCTTCATCCTGGAAACACTTATGTACATCTGTCCATCTGTTAAAATCTTATTTGTTCTTCAAGATTAAAACCAAATGCCATTTCCTGCATAAAAACTCTTCTCAAAATTAATCTCTACCTCTCATATGTTCCCAAAGCACTTTTTACAGGAAAGCTATTTTATTAAAATATTTATGACTGTTTTGATTTTTGTTATTTATATATTAAGTTCTTAAAGGAAGGGGACCATGTCTTAATCATTTCTAAATCCAGAAATGTGCCTACAATAGTGTCCTACAACATATTATATATAACTTTCAAACCAGAATTTAAAAGAAAAAATTAATTGACATGTAGGATGCTAGGACTCACAACTGTTTACAAAAAAAATTAGATTTTAAATAATTAAGTTCCAATTACATTTAATTCTCAGAATTACCTTTGAGCATTAGATTCTTGCTTGAACCTCTTAAAGCCTTAAAGTCTGCTTTATATGCATTCCTTGACACAATAGGCACTCAAAGCATTTGTTAAACTTAATTGTTGAATTGTTTCTTTCTGGGAAGTTTAGGAAACTGGGTCCATAGAAGGAGCCCATATGATTATAGCCACCATCTGGAGATGGCAAAGGCACTACACGATGACACCGAGACAAAAGAATAGACAAACTAGCTTCCTCTGCTGGTCCCTGGCCACCATGCAAACACATGCATCACTTACAGACTGTCTTTGACTTTCCCCCATCCCACCCGACTGGAGCCATGACTGGTGTTGGGACTAACAAAGTCCTCCTGTTGAGGTCTGCAGGGCAAGGTGTGGGTACCAAGGGCTTCAATGACAGAGAAGGCAATTGCAGTATCAATCTCTGGAGAAGTCCAAGATCCAGAAGCCAGGCCTGGGAAAGAAATGTTCACATTTAAATTATGAGCTAGAGTTCTTCAGCCATGAATTGCTAAGGGGTCTTTCCTAATATGGCACCCTACACATCAAGACAGTTGGGGAGCCACGAAGGAAAATCCCTGAAGTGTCCATTTGGTCTTTTGATGCTGTTCCATAAATCCTGTATGTTTTTCTCATTTCTTTCATTGTTCTTTTTTTCCTCCTATGACTGTATATTTTCAAATAACCTGTCTTCAAGTTTACAGATTCTTTCTTCTACTTGATGAATTCTGCTGTTGATGCTTTCTCTTGCATTTTCATTTCCTTCGTTGTATTTCTCAGTGCCAGAATGTGATTTTTTTAAATTTCATTCTCTGTTAAATTTCTCATTCTGGTTA
This sequence comes from Rhinopithecus roxellana, assembly GCF_007565055.1. Taxonomy (NCBI): domain Eukaryota; kingdom Metazoa; phylum Chordata; class Mammalia; order Primates; family Cercopithecidae; genus Rhinopithecus; species Rhinopithecus roxellana. Next base: position 116,962,704 of record NC_044549.1, on the reverse strand, counting down.
CTTATTGTTTTTCTCATTTCATTGAATTGTTTCTCTATGTTTTCTTGAGGTTCTCTGAGTTTCCTTAAAACAGTTATTTTGAATTGCTTGTCAGGCAGTTCACATATCTCCATTTTCTTAGTGTCAGTCACCGGCACTTTATTTTGTCCCTTGGGTGAGGTCAGGTTTCCCTGTTTGTACCCTTATGGCCATGTACTGATATCTGTGCATTTGGAGAAGCATATATTCCAGTCTTCACTGATTGGCTTTGTCTGGGAACACCTTCAGCAGTCAGCCCAACCACAGATTCTGGTCAGGACATCTGATGTATGGTTGGAAGCCTATGGCTGCTAGGGCCAGTGTGGCACTCACACAAGTTAGAAGCCCAGGGGAGCACCAGAGCAAGCTGAAAGACCCAGGCCACCGAGACCTGCCTGCTGCTGACAACTGTCTAAATTCCAGGGCTGCTGGAGTCAGCCCACTAGAGATGCGAACCAGAGATCAAGTCCGCCTCAAAAGTCTAAGGCCTGGAGCTACAGGGACCCACCCACCTGATGCCAGGGTGAGTCTGGAGGTTCAATCTGTGGGTACCAGCCATAGTCTGGGGCCATGGAGGCCTTCCTGGTTCTGGGCTTTACTGTAGTGGGCCGGGTGTTGGGGTCCAAGGCAAAGTCCTGTGCTTACTTCCCTCTCTTTCCCAAAGTGGACAGTATCTCTCTGTGTTGTGTTGCCTGGGGTCGGGGTGATGCAAGTGAGTAATGCAGAACTGTCCCTCCTACCCTCTTCAATGCATCTTTTCATATTATGCTACAACCAGGTACTATGATCTCTCACTTCATTTCCTCAGCTCTTAAGAAGGTATTTTCATGCATGGATAGTTGTTCAAATTAAAATTTCTATGGAGAGATGATCACTGGAGAATCCTGTTCTTCCATCTGCCCCTCTCCACAGTCTACAGCTTAATAACTTTTTAACCCTGACAGTCTCAATACTTACCATATGGGTATATGTTGCTCAAAAAACCCGACGTTTTTAAAAAATAAAAATGTGACTAGACCCTAAAGAAAGTGGTAGAAGAATGATAAGAGATGTTATGACAACAGATAATGAACCTTGCAAACTATTTGTGCTGTTTTGGTTTTCCAGGAGGGACATTAGAGTGAGAATATCTGTGAATTAACAGCCTGATTTACTTTAAACTTTCATGAAGAAGCCTGAAACAACAGTGAAGACATAAGTCTTCCTAAGCAGGTAAGCACAGTCACCCCAATCACCCGATTTCTCTACCTCATCTTACAGAATACAGACATATATCCACAAAGAGCAATACGAAATTGGAGTGAGAAAGTGAGTTAGCTTCCATTTTCAAAAATGTTTATTTCTGTGTTTAAGGTGAAACAAGAGCCTCAGGGTCCTATATCCCAAAGGAAGACCAACCTGTGAGCATTCTTTAGCATACAAGGAAAACCTTTAGCGAAGGAAAAGGCACACAAGAAACATGAACATCCTCATTCCAATTTTCCATAATTCTCAAGAGTTAATCTGAGATGTTGGGATTTTTCAGGGCTGAAAAGCAAGGAACATTACATGAAGGCTACTCCAACTTATCAAAATACAACTTATTGCCAGAGTTATAGATAAACTGAGCCTCTCTCAGGTTGCTTGTAAAGACCATGCCCAGGAAGGACTGGAAACCACTTCAGAACAACTCACAGCTACTGGCTGCATAATGAATGAGAAGATACCCTCTACAACCCCCTGAGTCTCAGCCAAGCATAATACAAGCCAGGAGGCGGAAGTTAAGAAAAGTAAAGTAATATAAAAAATGTTATAATATAGGATAGAAATATGGTCCTAGCATCCTGAGTTTCAAGTAATTCTCAGATAGATGAAGGTTAAATTGGCAGGCCAACATATATGCTGCTATAAAGTGGACAGCAGAATAAAATATTGTCTAATAATTCAAAATAGAAAGGTAGAAAAGAATACTGTGACTACCAATTGACCACACAAGTTGATCTTGATCTTCTCTTCTTTAATCAACCTCACTAAATTGAGAGTTAAGAAATTTAAAATGGCATAATATCCTGAGGAGGTCCAAATAAGTCTCTTTCTCTAAAAGAGAGAAAATGGAAGGGTGATAATGATGAAACAGTGCAGAAAAATCTACAATGTAGACATTTATGGGCAGGACCCAATTAATCTTGCAAAATTGGGCAAAACTTGAGATTCCTGGAAGGACAGAGAATGAGCATGAGCTGTGAGGCAGGAAAAACAAATGATCTGAAATCATGTATGTGAAGCAACCAATCATTAACCCCTACCATATGCCCCTCTCCATTCTGCCAACTAATAATCTCTCTTTTTTCTCCTCCCTCTCCTCCTCTCCATCAACCCAGACACCACCTACCCCCACCCACACACACACATACAAAAAGAAATGTGGAGCAATCTTTTAAAAAGAAATTGGAAGGCTTCAGAGAAAAAGCACATTCAGACACCAACTCATTCAAATATCGTATAACAAAGGCCACATAGAGAGTCACAAGGCAGCTGTTTAATGGCTTCAGTCTTAATTATGAATAGACAATCATGGTTACCAGTTATACGAAGAAAGCCTCCAACAAGAAAGAACACAAACAAGATGAATAAATGGAGGAAATAATTCTGGAGGAAACACACATAAGACAGGCAATAGAAAAGAATTTCAAAAATCTAAAAGAGAGCCAAGAAAATATTATAACCATAAAACAAGAAGAGAATGTTATGAAAATGGAAGAAGTAAACTAAAAAAAAATCTTGCTAATAGAAAAGTATTTTTAAAATTAAATAGAAGGCTGAACAGAAAAGATCCTAATTTCTCACAAAATTATGACTTGATTTCAGAATTTGAAGTTATCATAAAATGTGTTTCCATATAAAAAGAGGAAAATAAGAAAACTGGCCGTCTACAAAGAAATAGGAATTAGAATGGCATTAGACTTTTCAAGAGCAAGCCTGAAGACTACAGAAAAATGTAGCTCCTACTGCGAAGTTACTCTTCCCCACCACTCCATTCTCATCACCCACCCCCCAAATGCTTAACAATGGAGCTGGAGGAAAATAATTTTCATCCTAGAATTCTATATTCATCCTAATCATCAACCGAAGATGAAAATAGAGCAAAACATTTTTAAACATTCAAAGACTCAGAAAAGTTAGCCCCTCTACACCCTTTTATAAGAAGATAATTGAAGATATGTACAACCAAAACGAAGGAGTGAACCTAAAATGAAGACAGGATAGTTTTCAGGAACCAGTGGATCTGAAGGAGGAAATTCCAGAGTGACAGGTAAGCAGCAGGCCTCGGGAGCAGAAAGATGGAGGAACCTGGGGAGGAGGGCCTGAGGAAAAACTCCACCAAAGTGAACTCTGATGTGGGAAAATGTCAGAAATGGAAGCTGTGATTAAAGGGTCAAAAGGGTAGGGGAAAATGGCATTTGGTAATTCCATAAAAACAGACAGCTATATGAACAAGAAAATTAAACTATAATGATCATTAGTTCCACTATAAATAAGTCACAAATAATATTTATTTATTTTCAATTTTTAGAATTAACCTTTTGATAAAGCTTAAAGATTTAAATGTACTTACAAAATAAAATGAAATATCATGATTTATATTATATAAAAGTAAACTGAAGTAGAGAGTGCAGGGGTGCCAAGAGCCTAATTTTACAAAGTAGGGAATCTAAAATACACTGTTTGGTAATAAAAAATTCATCAAGATGCATACTTAAGAAGTAAACTTTTTACCATGAATGTTTATTTCAGTAAAAAGAGAAACAAAAAACAAAATATTATATCGTGTGTTTGGAGAAATGGGCAAGTGAGGATATCGGAAAACTAAATTCCCATCTATTTTAGCAGAAAGTCTGTGCTTTAAATTGCTATGCTTTAAATGTGTCCTTCCAAGTTCATGCAATGGAAATTTAATCCCCAATGCAACACTGTTGAGAGGTGGAAACTTTAAGAAATGATTAGGTCATGAGGGCTCTGCCCTCAAGAGTGAATTAAAGTGATTATTTCAGGAGCGGTGACACAAATGTGGCCCCCTTCCCTGCTCTCTCTTGTGCACATTCTCACCCCACGTGATGCCTTCAGCCACGTTATGATGCAGCAAGAAGGCCCTTATCAGATGGAGTCCCTTGACTTGGAGATCTCAAACTTCCTAGGCTCCAGAACTGTGAGCCAAAAAACTTCTATTGTTTATAAGTTATTCTTATTTCTCTATAAATTGTGGCATTCTGTTATAGCAGCACAAAACAGACTAAGACATTAATAAATTAAGAAACAACAATAAAAGCCTATTTCATTGAGATTTGAAGATAAAATTCAGAACAGCTAAAAGAGAAAAAAGCAGTTGCTTTTTGGGAACAGGTTTGGGAAGTATTAATTAGAAATGTGTTACTTTTAGACAAGTCCTAACACTATTTTGATTAAAACAAAACAAATTTCAGAGAAAATAATATTGTAAATGTACAATGTATCAGCAGCTTACCAGATGAGTTTCTGTGGGCTGGTTTAGGAAATGAATAATTGTTTACAGCAGGGGTTAGCAAACTAAATCCTGCTCAGTGCCTGTTTTTGTAAATGAAGTTTTAATGGAACAGAGTCACACCCATTTGTTCACATATTGTGTAAGTCTGCTTTCTGCTACAACAGTAGAGTTGAGCAGTTGCAACAGAGATCTACAGACCACAAAACCTAAAATATTTACTATGTGGCCCTTTATAGAAAAGGTTTACAGATCTCTGATGTGAAACACTGATTTTCTGGGACAATGTTATCTATAGCCAAGCTGACTTTTTAAAGAGAGTCAAGCCAGATACAGTGGTGTGCACCTGTGGCTACTCAACTCAGGAGGCTGAGTTGGCAGGATTGCTTGAGCCCAGGATTCGAGGCTGCAGGGAGCCTGCGATCATGCCACTGCACTCCAGCAGGGGTGACAGAACAAGACCCTGTCTCAAACAAACAAAAACAACAAAACAGGTTCTAATTTGGGGGCTGCCTCTCTCATGTGCATAGCTTGCCTGATGGGGACGAACATGACATGCCTTGAGATGTGGTGTCTAATGTTTTCTGATTGGGACATGTAAAAGAGCACTTGCAGGCCCGAGTTGGGGATATGCATGAGATCCCCCTCTCCCTTTTACAATAAAGGAGAAAGTCTGTCATGAGACTAAAACTCTCCTAACCTTTCAGATGACAGTAAGAACCCAGCCTTTGTCTTTTTATTGTTACGTGCTGTCCAAAAAAAAGCAGCCTTTACATGCTCACATAACAATGAATTTCTGCTTTTTCTTAATGTGGATATTAGAATGAAGCTTATCAATATCAACATAAGTATTCAGCATTCTAGGCCAAAGACTCAGCAGCTGGGCATTCAAAGATATCCTATAGGTATTTTTTTTTTTTTTTAGAAAAATATTTAAAAAATTTAAAAACATGAACAAACCAAAAAAAGGCACACTAGTCTGAATGCCATGACCTTGGTGTATCTCATCACAATCCTTTAAATTGCCATATAACCTGGAGGTAAATCCAATTTATGGGAAGACCAAATAGGAAAGTAAGTGATAGTCTGCTAAGGAAACCATTAAAAAATAGGAGTATTCCTCCTAAATGACAAGGGGTGACTTTGTCTAAATTATGTATTCAGAATTAATATCAAACAATCATACCTCTCAGCATTAGCTAGTTCATAGGAGGTCTTTCTGCACAGAAACCACTTGAGAACTTATGCTTGTGACAAAAACTTTTATTCCATATCTGGATTCTCAGTGCATATGAGATGTTAGAGGGTATAGAATTGTATCAAAATTTCAGGGTGAAGGGGGATATTTTTAAATGATACTGCCCCAAGTTAGTGAGAAATTTTACAGTACTGAGCACTATTATTGATTGGAGCCTGTTGCATACCTCAGGCAGGCTGATGAGGAAGAATCACACAATTCTTCTCTTTAGGGGAGAAAAAGTCTTCTAGCAGGATTTCCTAATTCTTGGTATTTGGATGAAGAGTTTATATGTAGACATTATTGGACAAAATCATGTCTAATTAGCAAAAGGAAAAAAAACTTAAAGGGTAAACAAATTTTGAAAGTGGGATGTTAACCTATTACCTCTAGCTTTAAAATAAACTAAAACAAAAGTCATCTGAAGACAGCTACCAACACATATTTTAATGAGATCCTCCTATAGTGTTTATAGTTTGCTTTTTTCCATTTACTTTGTTTTCAAATATTTCCATGTCCATAAACATAAAATTCTATATATTTTTAATATCTTCATTTAACATCCTTGTAGACAGTTTAGGCATTTGTCAAACTCTTTTTAGACACAGAACTCCTAGGTCAAAGGACTTATACTTTTTAAGGATATTTGATAGCAGATCTCCTAACTGATCTGCCAAGAATTATACCGATTTGCCCTCCCAGTAGAAGTACATGATTGTGGCACATGGCCACTCCCTTGCCAACTCTGGCTATTGGCATCCATTTCCAAATATTGCTAATTTAATGACTCTCAAAATGGTCATAATTTGGTCAGGGCTCTGAGCTGCTCTATCCAAGGCAACTGTTAAGTGCACTTAACATTTTTTGACAGCAGCAATGATGATGATGACGATGATGATGATGATGATGATGATGATGACAAATGCCTTTGTTCTAAGCATTTCACACCTATTATATCATTTACTTGATACAACAACCCTATATGGGGGTATTAGGATCATCTCCATTTTGCAGATGAGATGAACTGAATTACAGAGAGATTATTTAAATTGCCCAAACCTACAAAGCTAATAGGAAGTAAAATTGGGATTCAAACACATATAGTCTGGTTCTAGAGTCCTTCAGAATCTATCTTACTTCCCCAGATATCAGTACATACCTACTAATAGTTCATTCACCATAAAGAAAAAGATTCATCCACTCCTGCCCTCAGGAAATGTTACAGTTCTACAGTTCAAGTGCGAGCTAACTTGAATACAATTAGCCAAGTACTTTCCCATCTGGAATCTGTTCCCTTTTAAATTAGAATCTATGACTTGCACATTCCCTCCCGGCTACATGGCACTCATGAATGAATGGATGGGCACCATACCCCATGTCACACCAGTCAATCTGCCACATCCTTCTGCTTTACATCTCTTGTCATGGCCTTACCCCTTGCCCAGTAACCAGATAATCATGTGAGTCTTAACTGACACTCAACAGTTCTCACAGCTGCTGACCACTGTAGATGAGAATTTTTGAACAGGGTGAGAAAAATCTTGGGTTCTAAGAGGCAACAGAACACCCTGTACCAGGCTCTCACTTCCCAGGTCCACCACTTACAAGTTATGTGTCTTTGGATCAGGCGCTTAACCTCTGTGAACCTCAGTATTTAAAATCTGTGAAGTGGAGACAATATTTACAGCTCATAGTGCTGACGTAAAGAAATGTGCTAACGTGCTTAGCACTATGCCCCGCACATACTAAATTCTTGGTCAATAAAAGTTATTGTTATTTACAGATGTTTCAAATCTTAGCTCCTTTTGTTACTCCTGTTGATACCAACTTGAGAATTATCATGACACTATGAAGTCTAAACTGTCTCTAAATTAAAAAAAAAAGTATCCAAAAGAATAATCTTCCAGAGATAAACCAAAAGATGAAATAAAAGCATCCTTCACTTTAAAAGATAGTGTTAATATATAGTTATATAAAATTTTCTTAATATCAGCTCTAAGCTTTAAGACTATCCTGTTACCATAAATCAGAGCTAATACTTTATTACTTATAAAGTAAAAATAGGTATTTCTCTATTACTATATGTTACTATATATGTTGTTATGTTACTATAATGTTGACCATGGCTCTACAGGAATAACCTAGACAAAATCTAGGACACTCAGTAAAGCAGATGGTGCTTAGGAACCTACTGAATAAACAGTCTCAGCTACACTTTCAGAAAGTATCCCTTTGAAGAAGCTAAGGAATAATCATGTCTTTATGGAATGGCATAGTATTAAACAAAAATAGATTCTGTCTATTAGTGGGAAACATTCTGGTTCAATTGAGATGGACTACATCTAGGATCCCCAGGTTTTGCTTGGGTAGGAGCTACTTTCTATTTCCCTTTGGCCTTAAAAAAAAAAAAAAATGCAGTCTAAAGTTGAAGCATTGGAATAGAAGAGAAGAGGTTGGTGATAGCCTCCCATGCCCTTTCTCATATAAAAAACTTAAAGTTGGTGAGGAAGAGGAATGGCATTACACAGTCAACAAGCTTTGACCATACTAGATCACAATTTTTCAACTAGAAGTTTCCTCAGGGTAGCACAGTGTATAAGAACTTTGCTTTCAAGACAAACAGAGGTTAGTTCAATTGTGGTGCTGCTATTTATCAGCTGTGAAATCATGAGCAAGCTATTTATCGTATTTAAGTCTCAGTTTCTTAATCTGCAAATGGAGATAGTAATAGAATCTACCACATAGGACTTTCATGAGGATTAAATAAAGGAATACACTGTACACACAGTGCTTAGAGGTGCCTCTTCCACAAGGAACGGGCAATACATTTTAAATACTATTTATATTTCTGATATCCCAACAGTTAACACTAAACTGTACCAAGTACACATTACTTTGCTCTCTCTCACACAAATATACACATATATAAACAAGTCACACAGTCCCACACCTGAAGGTCAACGAGGATAGTATTTGCTACCCTTGTAGAGTACAATCTATAAACTGTGATGACAAGACAATAAATTTTCCCAACCATTTGAATGAGCTTTGGAAGTGGATTTTTCACTTGAGCTTCCAGAAAAGAGCCCAGGCTGGCTGATGCCTTGAGTTAGCCTTATGAGCACTGAAGCATAGAACCCAGTTGAGCCTGGCTGAATTAGTAACCTACAGAAATGTACACTAAGAAATGAAGGTTGATTTTGGCCAATAACCAATAATAATAATGGTAACTGTGATCATGTGAACTGGCTTCCTCTCCCCGACTCACAGCAGACTTGAGGTTAATCTAGAGAATGCATTTTGGGCTAGAAGAAATCATCCAGTCCACAATCAGTGTCTTCAATTCTAGAATCAATTAAAATATTTGGTTATCATCAAAATAACATTTTCCTCAAGGCATTAGTCCAAGATCTCTATACTAGTGAATCACAAAGAGGAGAAAGAAGAGCCAGCACAGAGTATTTATAGGTCACTGACTTGGTGCACAGCCAAAAGATTTTTTTTTAACCAACATCTCTACCAAAGGAACTAGCTGCAGATTCTCTTAATGGCTTTGTTGTTGTTGTTGTTGTTTTGTTTTGTTTTGTTTTTTGAGATGGAGTTTCACTCTTGTTGTCCAGGCTGGAGTGCAATAGTGCAATCTCAGCTCAGTGCAACCTCCGACTCCCAGGTTCAAGCATTTCTCCTGCCTCAGCCTCCCGAGTAGCTGCAATTACGGGTGCCTGACACCACGCCCCGCTAATTTTTTTGTATTTTTAGTAGAGACGGGGTTTCACCATTTGGCCAGGCTGGTCTCAAACTCCTGGCCTCAGGTGATCTACCTACCTCAGCCTCCCAAAGTGCTGGGATTACAGGCGTGAGCCACTACGTCCGGCCTCTTAATTGTATCTTAAAGCATTTTAAAAATAACAAATGAAACTGAAAAAGATAAATCGAGGTATCTAAGCAGTTATACTGAACTTATTTCTGAAGCTATGCAAACTATGCAAAATCTCAAGAGACTGAAAACTATTTTCTATTCTCAAGATTCAAAGTAAAAACTTAGAATACAAAACTCTAAGACAGAGAAGGCAGAATGGTGGCAGCTCCAGGGGGTGGGCAGAATCCTAATCTTACAACAGACCTGGGCCATTGCTGCTGTTAATTCTACCAGCAGATGATGTAGGGAGGGCCCCTCACAGGCTAGGCCCGCCTTATATTCTCTGCACCATGTGAGAACCTGGGCACTTATTAGTCCCTTTCCACGCTATCTTCCTGTGAAAATTCTTATGAATAAGAAAACGTGACCTTTATAAAGGAATAATTTTATTCAAATTGTGTAAACTGGGTATTTTTCACAGTTTCTTGTCAGGAGGTGGGCAAAGAAGTTAAATTTTATACCTACTTTTTAAAAAAAAATAAAAAACCTCATGTAATGTTAGCAACTGACCAAATACTCCTTGGATTTCGTGTCTCGGGAGAAGGAACTAAGAAAACATACAGTTCTCTGAAATGTTTCCTGGATTCTTTCCTCTTCTTCCACAAAAATAGAACTACTCTTTTTTTCTTTTTTCTTTTTTGATGGGGGATGAGGATTACACAGGAGATTTGGCAACCTAAATGAACATGAGAGAAAGCCAATAGTATAACTAAAGGAAGGGGGTCGCCAAAACCATTCACTTAGGGGAATTTCAAACTTTGGTGCTAAAGCTTCCAAATAATCAGCATCACCATCACCAAAGAGTGGAGTCCTGACTGCCATGTAAGGGCTCTGAAAAAGAAAGGCTCCTTGGTAGCCATTCCAACCTGGCTCCTGCTCCCTGCGAACCAAGGAAAAGTGGAAATCTAATTCCATGTAGTCTGGAAGAAACCTGAAAGGTCCAGGGCTGTGGAGAGGTCAGGTGAGGAACAGGAGTTCCCACCCCACCACGAGGGTTCTGGAAGCCCTGGTAAGCTGCCAGGGGAACTGCAGCACCAGGAACTGGTTCCTAGAGAACTGCCTCAAATCAGACACACATAAGGAAGCCAGGCAGTGATGGTGCTGCATGAGAATACAAGCAGAACAGTCTCCTCAGAACTACTTGGAGAATACTGTCTCTCAGCCATCTTCCAGGTTTTCCACAACTCACAAAGGTCTTTCAGGTGGGTAATTTGGGGTTACTTGTAAGATGGAGTGACAACACAACTTCATTGGCAGAGACAACAGGATCTCATATCTAGAACCAAAACTTTCTGGGTATCACCATTTGCCTGTTACCCCTGAGAAACATCGGCATCACCTGTTAACTTACTCATGAATGCAAATTCTCAGAACCAACCCAGACCTATGAATCTGAAACTCTAGGGGGGCGGGGCGGAGGAGAGCAGGAAGTTGTGTCTTGGCTCCTACTTGTTAAGATTCTGATGCACACTCAAATTTGAGGCCCACTGAGCATTCTAGAGCAACACAATCTCATGAAAAAATAGCCTCGAAAACAGCATCTGGATATTAGGCAAAAATACATGCCTGAATAGAAGAAACACACTCCGTTCACAGGTTTCTATTCCCAAATTTTTTAATTTAATTAGTAGTTCTTTGTCAAAAATGTCCTCTCACATGCAGCATTTTAAAATGAGAAATCTGGGGCCTCCTCAACCAACTTCACATCCACTTTCCAGGGCAGCTCAAAACAAATGACTGAGAAACCAACATGGGGCACTCTGAATCACCAGCCCATCTTTAGAACTCCCCACATGGTCAGCTGAGGCATTCCATTGAGAATGCATCATGTCTTGACTTCTCTCTCTGGCCAATCCTGCCATCATTGCATTTCTTAATAAACTTCCTGCATGCTAACAAATAAAAAATAAATAAAATGAGTAATCTATTGCAAATAGCCAGTCCCAAAGAAATCCTTCTGCCTTTGTTGTTCCCGTCAAAATTGCACATTATTTAAGGGGCCTGTCTTTTACACACTTTTATTAACACCTAGAGCAATACAAATCCTCCACAAACTCTAGCAAATATGTATTAATACAATAATAAGTAATTCTAAGAGCAAACACTCAAATTAGTAAGGTCTGGTTTTCTGTAGATTACTAAAGCGGGGAAGGAGTAAGGGGGAGAACTGAGAGAAAGCGTGCGTTGACTAAAAGACAGAAAGGAAGCAGAAAATTTATTCTGAGCAGATGCCAAGACTTTGGCACATGCTTACAGTAAGAGAAATGGAGAGCAGAGAAAATTATTTTTAAAACTCCTTTCCTTGAGAACTAAGTTAATCATAGCCCTGCTTTAAGATATTAGGTAAATACTTTTTCAATGAAAGACATAGGTAGACACAGAATATTAGCATGAAATGTGCCTTAAATTATTTAAAGGATATACACTATTTATTTTCCATGGACAGGAATCACCTGTCTTCATTCATAAAATTCAAGTGGATAATTTTTTGATAAAATTGTTTTCTTTATAAATTGTTTTAAAAAATTAATATTAATTAATTGTTGATAATGTATCATTTCTACCCAAGACTGGAACAAACACATCAGCCACTTAAATTCCTCAGCAATACTTAGGCTGCTGAATTTGTTAGCAGTGGTAATATATGTGAGCTTGCCTGACTTTAACTGCATCTCCTCAAAGAAAAAAGTAGATGAGAAAGTAAAAGTGTAGAGGTGGTGTGATAGAGCGGAAAGTGATGAGCTTTTCTGAAGTAGAGCCGGATCCTAATGTCAGCAGCTGTATTGTTATGACTAAGTTAATTGACACTCAGGACTCTTTTCTCACCTATACATCGAAGGCTGTGGCACAGTTTAAATGTGTTCATGTGTGTACAGTGCCTGTATGATGATAAACACTAAATCAGTATTATCATTAAGAGGCACCCATTTTCATTTTAAATCAATTCATTAGATGTTAATAAAATGAACCCCTATCCCTCCATTCTGCCTTCCATTATTTGGCAGATAAGAAGGCTCTGACCCAATCGTTCTCAACTCTGGCTGTATATTACAATCACTTGAAAGTTCTTTTGTGTTTTTAACTGCCATCTTGCCACAGAACAACTGGATCAGCGTCTGGGGCAGGCCCCAGGCCTTGGTGATTCTGATACAGTAGGAGGGTTGAGAAACACTATTCCAAATGGATTCTTTACCGAAAGCACTTCGGGGCAAATTGGCTATTCTGGAATTTGATCATTTGGTGGTTTGGACTGCTCATCATGAAGGATCAGGAGGAGGACACAGCCTTATGCTATCTTAGCATTCTTGGGCGATGTCTAGTATACCCTATGGCAAAATAAATACTATGCAGTATTTCCTGGTCACCCTTTGCCATTGAAGGAGAACATCTGAATTAACTAAAGATGGTGGAAGAGACAAAAGATTAGGTTAGCTATTATTCCTTAAAAACTTCTTCTCCTCCTTCTTCATCCACCACTTATAACAGATATCTGAGGAGTCCCTACTATAGCACTTAGAACACTAACTGAAAATAGGACAATTCATGAATGCCCTGACTCGTTACATGGAATTTCAGAGATATTCAGATATCTCTGAAAGAAGAAGGTCTTCCCATACTTCTCCACAGTTGAAGTCATCTTTCATAGTTTAAGAATGTGAGAGTATACATTGTACAGCCTAGCCAACATAGTGAAACCCCGTATCTACTAAAAACACAAAAATTAGCTGGGCGTGGTGGTGCACGCCTGTAATCCCAGTTACTGGGGAGGGTGAGGCACAAGAATCACTTGAACCCAGGAGGCAGAGGTTGCAGTAAGCTAAGATCACGCCCCTGCACTCCAGCCTGGGCAACAGAGCGAGACTCCATCTCAGGAAAAACAAGCAAACAAACAAACAAACAAAGGAAGTAGACGTTGTAAACTGAAACATAAAACTTTAAAGGCAGAAATATTACCTTGGAGAGCAAACAGGTATTTAATATTTGTTCTCAATCAACATTACCTGATACCAATCACCAGCCAGGGTTATGCAAGGTACTTCCATTGACACAATCTCATTTATGACACAGTGTTGTAGTTTGAAGAGCTCTGGGTGCTGTTATAGTCATGGAGACCTCTTGTAATGATCAATTGCTACAGCAATTTAAACCTTCTTTAACTTAGAAGGTTTATGATGCTAGAATTTTACTTTTTGTATTCATATCCTTTTTATGGCATATTGTTGGTAAGATGGTTTATTTGATGCCAAGTCTTTGGTCAGAAAAGATGTTGCTTTCACCATGTTGTTCTCACAGAAAAACATAAATCACTTTGTGGTATTGTTTCTAAGAATATGCTAAGGCAAGCAGGGGTTTTCCCTACAGTCCTCAAGGCAAGTTCAAGATTATTCTGGGTATTCTAGGCTGCTGCAAATATTTCTTCCCAAAGGCCAACTCAAAAACTCAAAACAAAACAAAAACAGAAATAACAAAAAAAAACCCTCAAAATCAAACAAAAATTCTCATTTTCATTAAGAAAATTTTCAACTATTAGTTATGTTTCCAAGTCCTATTTTTATCATTGATTCTTTTCAAATTCAATATATCTAAAATGTGGACTCAGATATATCTAATCAACTATTTTTGCAGGTTTTCCTTTGGTTTTAATGCAAACTCTAGAATAAGAACATTTAAGAAGGTCACCCCAGCTGTGCACAACCTGAATCCAACAGGATTCCAACAGGATACCTGGCTTTAACTTAGAATGTTGGCTTTAACTTGGAGTAATGGCTTGGAAGTCTCCTAAAAAGTTCCACTATGTTTTATGAATAATCTAGAACTCTACTGGAGATTTTACTCTATTTTACATTGATATGGCTTTAAAAGATTTTAAGTTTTGGCTCCAAACAACTCTAGTGCAACAGCAGGTCAAATAAGGTCTTGAATGTTGTTTAGTATTTTATTCGAGATCAGTATTTACAGTACTGACAAAACTATTTAAGATTATCAAAGTCAGTGAACTCCTTCCTTTACATTTCTTTGATACATACAGGGCCAAATTGTCAACTGATGCTTGAAGTGAATGGTAGAACCAGGCTAGTCATTTTAAAATAGGCAACAAAGTTTGGGTGGAATCATCAATTGAACAATCAATTAAAAGTCTGACCCACAGAAACGAACTTTTCAGATGATCCCAGATTTCCAAGGAATACAGTGGTGTTGTACTATCCACCATAAGGGCTGGTGGCATGAGGAACATTCAGGAGCCATGGACAACAAATTATGCTGCTTCGAGAAGTCAGTGGCTGGATGGGCGCGGTGGCTCACGCCTGTAATCTCAGCATTTTGGGAGGCCAGGGCGGGAGGATCACAAGGTCAGGAGATCAGGACCATCCTGGCTAACACGCTGAAACCCCATCTCTACTAAAAATACAAAAAATTAGATGGGTGTGGTGGCACACACCTGTAGTCCCAGCTACTCAGGAGGCTAAGGAAGGATAATTGCTTGAACCCGGGAGGTGGAGGTTGCAGTGAGCTGAGATCGCGCCACTGCACTCCAGCGTGGATGACAGAGCAAGACTCTGTCTCAAAACAAACAAACAAAAATAAACAAACAAACAACAAAAACAACCAGTCAATGGCTGGCAGATTTGAAGCATTAACAATAGTTGACAGTTCCTTGAAGTAAACATTTATCTATTTGGAGAAGTAGAATGAAATGAAATCTTTCTGAAAAAACCATTTAAAAAATTAAATTTGAATTTGACCCACAGGGATTGATCACAGTGGAAGAATTTGACCTGCAGGGACAAATTGTTCAACTGATCCAATAATTTAAATTATAATGTATATGTTCTCATTCGCACACTTGCAAGAGCAGCAGTAGCAGTTCAAGAGGCATAAAGGAAACTTCACAAATAGCTCATCAGCTCAAGAAGCAGATGAAGGGGGAGTAAGAATTAAAAAATGGTGAATGTCCCAAATTGGAAGTTGGGACACCTGGTTCTGCAAAGACTAATTGTGTGTCCTGCCTCTAAAGCAGATATTCAACCTCTCTTGGCCTCTGAAACACCTGTAAAAAGAGAATATGAGAATGATGTTTTCTTAGATCCTATCATACCTTTAAAAGGCTATGGTTCTAAGTTAACTTGGAGTTTGGTTTTAATAAGGTCTTAAAAACTCTTCATCTTTCCTGTTAAAAATGTTCAGTCTCCTGTAAATGTCACTACTGATCTGATATCCTGCCATGACATTCCAGAGATGAGACAGGAAAAAATGTGACTGGCTCATGTAGATTCTATTCCTATCCTCTCACTATCCTGACTTTGCCAGGAGCAGTTCAGTTCTGGAACACTTCAAAAAACATGTCTTTATCACTAAATTTTTAGAATAGGGATTCAAATTTAAAGTGTAAGAGAAGACTGGTTGGGCTAGGTGGCTCACACCTAATCCCAGCACTTTGGGAGGCCAAGGCGGGTGGATCACTTGAGGCCAGGAGTTTGAGACCAGCCTGGCCAACATGGCGAAACCCCATCTCTACTAAAAATGCAAAAATTAGACAGGAATGGTGGCACACACCTGTAATCCCAGCTACTCGGGAGGCTGAGGCAGGAGAATCGCTTGAACCCAGGAGGGTGAGGCTGCAGTGAGCTGAGATGGCGCCACTGCACTCCCGCCTGGGTGACAGAGCCAGACTCTGTCTCCAAAAAAAAAAAAAAAAAAAAAAAGGCCTCAGTTTAGGTTTGAGCCTAGACATATGGTTTCCCACCTAGCTCTTCTAATACGATTCATTTGGGCCTCAGTTTATTCCTCTGCACAGTGGAAAAAACAAATCATTTTGATGAATGGTACTAGATTTTAGTGGGTTAGTGTTTTTAGGATAGAAGTAGAAGAGAATGGGAAAAACAGTTTGTAGCATTTTGGGCTCTTGAGAAGGCATGTACCACCCTAACCATCAACAGTGGATCATGCATCTTGCTGCAACTTATTATTCCCAGGTGCTCAAAAATACCTATGGTTGAATGATGATGACAAAGCAGACGTCAGCATTTAAATTTGGTAAACATCTAACAGGAAGAAGTGTGACATGTGGGAAGAAGTTCAAATCCAAGCCAACCTAGATTTGAATCCTACCACCATCATTAACTACAGGATGGAGAGAGGTTATTTCATCTAAGACAAATTAATTGGCCATCTGTAAATAGGGAAAAATTTTTTTCTCATTGACTCTATTTTGAGTATAAAATGACATATCACATGTTAAGGTCTCAGTAGAGTGCCTGGCACACAATAGGTATGTGAGAAATGGCGATGATTATTACGTATCAAAATGGATTTTATTAAGAAAAATCAAATATGCTGAACATCGGATTCCATGTACCTGCTACTAACATAGTATGGGCTACCTTTAAGCCTCCCACCGTCATCTTTATAATTTGCCAGAATCTTAAGAAAAGACAATCTCTGCAGAAGATAGGTATTAAGCATTTTTCTCTCCATGTGAAACTTCCAAATCCTCCTCACCATAATGACTGAATGTGTAGCACTATAAGCATGAAGCTCACACATTTATGGAGATCAGAAAACAAGTGTGACAAATTATAGCAGACTTTATGGAAAGAGTCAGTTCAACGAAAACAGCCAGATAAGCAGGAAGGAAGGAAGGAAGGGTAAATCAGATATGATGAATTCCATGACAAGTCCATAGCACCAAAATGATCAACTCTCTTAGTATGTTAGATTACCCATACCATAAACACTCCACTTATTTTTTTTTTAGAATTCCATTTCAACTTACTCATTGTCTTTATTAGCTATGGCTTTTAGCATTATTTTTTTAGTGTTGTTGTAGAGAATATACATCCTTAACTTTTCACAATCTACTTATTCATACTGCACTGCTTCACAGAAAATGTGCAAACCTTAACCATATATTCCATTAACACATCCTCCCACCACCATAGTACTGTACTTTATGCTATGGCTGTCATATGCATTACAGCAATGTACATAATAAATCCCATAAGATAATGTTACAGTTTTTGCTATTAATCATATGTATTGTGAATAAATTGAGAGGAAACAAAATATTTTTTATTTACACAGATATCTGCCATTTCTGATGTTCTACATTACTCCTTGTAATAGCCAGGATTCCTTCTCATATTATTCTCGTATAGCTCAAAAATTTTCTTTAGCATTTCTTGTAGTGAAGATCTGCTGATTGTGAGTTTTCTTATATTTCTTTTTATTTAAAAATGTTTTTGCCTCTATTCTCAAAGGAAATTTTCACTAGATACAGATTTCTTGTTTGACAGGGTTGTACTCCCCCAAACCTTCTAGAACTTTAAAGATACTGTTAAACTCTCAGCTGGCCTTCATAGCTCCAGATGGGTGTCCATGATCGTTTAAATCAGTTACCTTCTATGTTATGTGCCATTCTCCTCTGACTGCTTTCAAGATTTTCTCTTTAATTTTTGCAGTTTGACTATGATATGCTTTGGTGTGACGTTTTTGTATTTATCTTATCTGGGTTTCACTGAGCTTTCTGCATTTGTAAATTTGTGTTTTTCATTAAATTTGGGAAAATTTGGTCATTATCTCATCAATATTTTTTCTGTTCTACTCTTTCGTTTCTCCTTTCCTTCTGAAACGTTAAACACATACTGGAATTTCATTCTGTCTCACAGGTCTACGATCCTGTTCATTTTTTAAAATCCTTTATCTCCTTTATTCATCAAGGATCCTTTCTACTCATTTATCTTCAGGTTTACTGAATCTTTCCCCATTACTTCTACTGTGCTATTAAGTAAACCCATACAGAGGATTTTTTAAATTTCAGATACTATTTTTAGATCTAAGATTTCCCTTTTGTTCTTTTTTATATTTTATATTTTCATGCTGAAATTCCCTATATTTTCATTTATGTGTACAATAATATTTTCCTTTATCTCAATTATAATAGTTGCTTTAGAATCGTTGCCTAATAATTTCAACATCTGCATCATCTCAAGGTTGGCTTCTATCCATTTTTCCTTGAGAATGGGTCACATTTTCCAGGTTCTTTGTAGCTAAAGTAACTTAGGATTGTATCCTAAACATTATGAATACTGTTGTGGAGACTCTGGATTCCATTATTTTCCTTTGAACAGTGTTAATGTTTATTTTAACAAGCAACTAGTTTTGTTAAACTGCAAACCCTGTCTTGTGTGCAGGAGGCAGCAGATCAAATCTCAGTCCAGCTCTGTTACCATTAACTGCTGCTTTGACTTTGTCCAACACATGTATGGTTCAAGAATCAGCCAGAGACTTGGGCAGAGTTTATACTCACAATCTTGGGCTCTCCTTGTTTGACTCTCCTTTCTGGTTTCCCCCTCTCACTCTCCAGTGGCCACAGGCTCCCTAGATTCTTTCTTCTTGCCACTCAGACAAGAAAGCTAAGAGTTTTTAATCACAACTTTGGCTGCCCTGTGTCATTCTGCAAAAACAGACAACTTGCCCCACTAAAGTTCTTTTTTCTAGGTGTCCACTGCTTTACAAAACCTGTTTGCTCATTTTTTTCCCTTTCAAAAACCTTCAAGTAGTTGCTTTTTTGCATTTTGTCCCAAGTTTATTGTTATCCATGGAAAGGTTAGTGTGTCCAAAGCTTATTCCAACACACTAGAGGAGGAAACCACAAATATCCTGATTAACAAAAAACCTTCTGTCTATATATCAAAAATCAACTTGAAATGATGAACTATAGGTTGGCGAGTCTTCCTATGCCTGCAGAAGTCTCATTTTATCCCACTCCTACATGATTCACACTGGATCTTCAATTATGCATTTCAGCTCATCCTCAAGCCTCCAGCCAAACCTGGTCTCCATTTAGTGAGTCTTCACTCCCAAGGGTAGGATGTGTACCACTGCTAAACCAGATGACTTAAAGTGACTGAGACAGAACATTAAATAGCACGGAATCACATAACTATGGGGAAATGATTTTCAATTTTTTCAGCTCTTCCGATTCTGCCAAGCAATACATTTCAGTTTTGTGGTAATATGTCTTTAACACTTTTCTAATAGTGGCTAGTTTCCCCTTTTCAACATAGAGACAACAGGTCTCATGCAAAGAACTTTCTGGTAATACGTCTTTAACAATTTTCTAACAGTGGCGAGTTTCCCCTTTTCAACATAGAGACAACAGGTCTCATGCAAAGAACTTTCTCCAGGAAATGGCATCTAGCTAGAAATGAATTACATTGTTTTTTTTTTTTTTTCCCACTCAATGTATTTTTAGAGTTACCTTCTATTTGTAGTGATACTGTTTTTTATTTGTGATAAGGACAAAGTTTACTTTTTTAAATCAAAATTCATAAAAAGCAACCTGATTTAAAGAAAAATAATAGGCCAGGTGTAGTGGCTCATACCTGTAATCCTAGCACTTTAGGAGATCAAGGTGGGAGGATTGCTTGAGACTAAGAATTCCAGACCAGCCTGAGCAACACAGAAAGAGCTCATCTCTACAAAAAATAAAAAATATAAAAACTAGCTGGCTGAGCGCAGTGGCTCACGCCTGTAATGCCAGCACTTTGGAAGGCTGAGGCAGGTGGATTGCCTGAGGTCAGAAGTTCGAGACCAGTCTGGCCAACATGGTGAAACCCTGTCTCTACTAAAAATACAAAAAAAAAAAAAAAAAAATTAGCTGGGTGTGGTGGCAAGCACCTGTAATCCCAGCTACTCAGGAGGCTGAGGCAGGGGAATTGCTTGAACCAGGGAGGTAGAGGTTGCAGTGAGCCAAGATGGTGCCACTGCACTCCAGCCTGGGCAGCAGAGAGAGACTCTGTCTCAAAACAAAAACAACAACAAAAAAACTAGCCAGGCATGATGGCATATGTCTGTAATCCTAGATACTTCAGGAGGCTGAGGCAGGAGGATCACCTGAGCTAAGGAGATCAAGGCTGCAGTGAGCTATGATCATGCCACTGCACTGCAGCCTGGGTGACAGAGACTCTGTCTCCAAATAATAATAATAATAGTAGGCCAGTCGCAGTGGCTCACACCTGTAATCCCAGCATGTTGGGAAACCGAGGTGGGTGGATCTCTTGAAGCCAGGAGTTTGAGACGAGCCTGGCTGACATGGTGAAACCCCGTCTCTACTAAAAATACATAAATTAGCTGGGCATCTGTAATCCCAATTACTCAGGAGGCTGAGGCAGGAGAATCACTTGAACTGCGGAGGCGGAGGTTGCAGTGAGCCAGGATCATGCCATTGCACTCCAGCCTGGGCCACAAGAAGGAAACTCCATCTCAAATAATAATAATAATAATAATAAATGACAGTATAAGTCATATACAGATAAGAATGGGGAAAAGACTGTAGTAAATAGTTCTAACTGCTATAACAGATGTATCCCCATCCCAAATCTCTGTAGCTTACATACAGAATTTCTTACTCATGAAAATGCCAATAATGCTACCTGGGTGTTTCTAGTTTGTGGTAGTTATCCATGTGTTCATTCAGGGATTAAGGATGACAAAGTCTCTGCCTTCTTTAACAGAGATCTCAAGATCAATTTGAATAGATCTGGCCAGGGAAAAGACAGAGAGAGAGAGGGAAAAAAAAAAGAATATTAGACAGTGTGGGCAGTTTGATGGGCCAGGCTTAGAAGAGATGTACATCCTTCTGTTCACATATTACTGGTTAAAACTGAGTATATGGCCACACTCCACTGTGAAGCAGGCCAGGAATGGGTCTGGCCTAGGAGAAAAAGTATTTTGGTTTTCCATGAGCATAAAGTTTGGGTGACTGCCCTAAGGTTTGGGGAACTATGCAGTAGGTTATGTTTCTTCAAAGCAGAGGGGAAGAAGGAGCCACCATTTCTCAGAAAATTCCCTTTGTGTTATAAGGATGACTTAGAATATTAGCAGCTCTCCTTCCTGCCTGCCTTCCAGATCCCAGGGTCAGGCCTCTTGAGAGCCCAAGAAAAGGAGAGACAGACCGGCAGTCCTCCAGAGTGCTCTATCCATTTCAGTAGACCTCCACCACAGGAATCTGGGGTGCCCACTGCAGCTCCAAGCTGTCACATCTCCTGTCCCCCGGCTGCCCTTTCTTTCCCAGCAGCTTTGTAATCACAATTTACCAATCCCGCCTCTTGCCCTCTCCACAAAGTCTTTGCTTTCTGACAATTCAATTAGGTAACTTGAAAAAGTAGCTAGTGTTCATGTTAATTGAAAGTTCTTCCTTCCTTCTCTCCAGGGAAATTAAGAACATTTTACACTGTGGCTACCTGGAGGCCATGGTATTGTTTTGAGTGTGTCTCAGCAAGACGTGGCCACCACAGACTAGGGAGGTAGCCCCATCTGGCTGGTGGGCAACTCCACCGACCCCACTTCTTGAATATGTGGCCTGTTCCTCCATGGCCACTCCTCATCCAAGAGAGAGTGCCAGCTCTTTAAAAGCAGGACATACCCCTCCCAAGGTCTTTCTTTGATGTCCACAGATCACAGAGGGGCTAATGCAAGGTTGAGTACTAGGCTTTGGCTCAGTACATGTAACTGAATTCAAACGATTGATTCAGTGCCACTGAGGTATTAGCAGTCATTTAAGTTGTGTTCTATGGACTCTAAAAACAGTGTATTTTTAAACAATGAAGAACAGTAAGTGTTAGTAACCTTTAGTTACTCCTAAAATGCTATAATTACAGAGTCAACTCCTCATACTCTGTCAGATCACAGTAGAACCCATGGACTTCCAGTCTTCTCTCAGCCATGACCTGTGCTTGACCCCCACTATTTTAAATTCCTCAACTGTTGGCAGAAGTGCCTGGGTAGATACTAATTTCTATAAATATGTTTTGGAGAGAGGCAGCCCCTGCAAATAAACTGGTGATTCATGAGTACAGCCATAAAATGCTACTCTTGTAAAAAGGGCACCTGATACTAAATCCTGAACCTACCCTTCCCAACACACCTTTTCAAAAAACGGAACCCCTAGATTCAAAGGCAGTTTGGTGTGGAGGTTCCCCAGAAAGTGTCTGCTTGCTTATGAGTTACATTGATTTTAAGAACAAATACATTTAAGCGATCTTTACAGCTGACTTGTCCTCTTTCCATGGACTGTGAGTTCTGGAGCCAGACTGCCAAGGTTTCAGTCCTGATTCACCACCTTTTCATTATGAGATTTGGAGCAAGTTACCTCACAGGATGTTTAGGACTTGCTTCAATCAAAAAGTAAAAGGGGTGGTGGTAGAGTTACTGAAATAAGATGGGCAAAATATTGATAATTATTGAAGATAAGTACAGTACAAGTCAGTTCATTCTATCCACTCTCTTGTTTGTTTGAAATGTTCCATAATGAATTCTTAAATGACACTTTTATTAGAACATAAGTAATTCCCCAAGACCTTCCTTCACAAAACAACTTTCTCCTCTATCAGAGATGAATTGTAGAAAATATATTGGGTATTCTATCTTTACTTTAAACTATGCAGAAAAATTTCTTTTAGATTTCGCTGTTCTCATAAGTTACTAATATAACAGGAAGAACTTATTTTTTTTTTCCTTCTACCTTCAGCTGTTTAAACCTACCAAGAAATCAGATTCCCTGATGTGTATTTTACTGCAGTCCTTGCCTCTTATAATAAGGCCAGTCAAGATCCTAGGTATCTGGACACAGCTATAATTTGGTGTCATTTTCGGTGTTGGCTCTGAGATCTCAGTCTCTCGATACCTCCCCTTTCCCAAAGGGGAAAGACTGGGGGCGGAAGGAAGAGAAGACAAGAGAGGGAATGTACTGCATCCTATTTCCAGCACTAACACAACTGCTTTCTTCCCCACTGACTCTTCAAAACACAGATGCCATGCCCACAGAGAGGGGAGACAAATAAGGTGATATGCTGGGCTCAGTCTATATTTTCTTTTGCACCCCCACCCCAACTTTCACATGTAAGTAATGCACTGAGAAAAAGAGATGGCTTCCTGCTGGAGCTCAGACTGTGCCAATAGAAACTGCTGGTTTCCCTCAAGTGATATTAATAAAACTAACTTTATTGGCAATTCCTGTCAGGGCTGCACGTGATAACGTCAAAATTGTACAGATCGGGGAAAGGCTGTTTAAAAGTTTTCCCCCAAATTACCAGTTTTTAATTATATCCCAACAAAATATTGATGTCTCTTTTATTACTGATAGGTCATATAAAATTTGGAGACAGTTTTCCTCTGTGTCTTTGAGAAAAATTAAACTCAATATAATTTTATTACTTCTTTCACATATCTTCATCAGCTAACTTAACATGGATGTTAAAGCATTCTAAGTGTAAAAAATGAAATTCGTTTGAGTTTTACATTAAAAATTTAATAATTATACCAAAGTAAAGGTTAGAAATATATTTAAAACCAGTTAATATCAACATCAGAGAAAGAAAAAGTATATAATGACAGTTCTAATTATTACATTCTCTTGTTTTGCACTTCTAAAGAGTGGCAATTAAATCTCTACTTTGACTTATGTGGAGAGTAAAATCTGCACTTGCAATACTAACACCATTTCATTTCCTCCAATGCAAAGGGATTTAGCTCCTTACAATGTAGATCTTGGGTTGGAATAGTAGATGCAAACTGCTTCAAGAATAGCACAGTGCCTCTGATGATTTAGGATGGTGTTCCAAATGCCACTTGGTTTCCATTCAATATGAACAAGTACAAAATGATCCTTCGAGTCCCCACCAAAATCAATACAGGCTAAAGTGTGTGTTAGTTTCTATCTAAGTGCTGTATATGGACCAGCTGTAGTTTCTGAGGTCGGGAACACTGTCATTCATGGTCTTAGCCTTAGGTATGCCCCTTCCCCCAAACCTTTTTCTGACGGCAATTACAGTGAAAGCATTTTGTAAAATGTTAAGCATTTACAAATGGAATCTTTTTGCCAATGTTCACTTGTAAAAATACTTAGCCAGACTGATAGTTTGACTTTGGGGAAATACATGTCTGTGGCAGAAACAAAGATGCTTATTAAATATTCCATCTGTTCCCTCGCATGTCCCAGCCCTTTGCAGTTATGTCAGATCACGTGATATAGTTCTGACCAGTAACTTGTGGGCAGAAATGATTTGTGTCCCTTTTAGGTCAAAGTGTAAAAGAGCTGGCACATGATCTTCTGGCTGTGTCCTTTCTTATCATGGTGAACTGAGGGGGACATGAGTTGCAGATGTTGCGGCTGCAGAATAGTAAAACTGCTGCCATGGGCCTGGGTCCCTGAATGACTGTGTGGCATACGATACTACTACCAACTCTTGCTGGATATGTACAATAAACAAAATACAAACCTTTGTGTGTAAAGCCACCAGAAGAGGGATTATCTATTCCTGCAGCACATCCATCCTATCCTGAAAAAAAAATGTGTAAATTCTAAAAGCCTTAATTTTTCACCTAACCCGCTTCACAAAACTCTGGATGCTTCATTTCTGCAGACTTCTTCCCATGCTGATAGATGACAGGGGCAATATGCAAGGAATGGCTCCATCATGGCACCGTGGTGACCTTGCACATCCCCTCATAGGCCATCGAGGCAAAGCTTAGCCACAGTCTGACCCAAGTCTTGGTGGGATGCCCTGAAATTCCTCCTGAAATGAAGGGAGACAAGCAGGCTTGTGGGGAGTTCCCATGAGGCAGTTTCTCATCTATCTCCAGATTTTGTGGGAGACTGCACAAGACCTTTCCCATCCATTTTCCTTGGTTCGGTTGTGCACAGGACTTTCCATCTTGCAAACCCCCTTCCCCTTAGGGCACAGTTGCAGGCTTCTGTGCCAGTAAAACTACTTGGCTGTAATTTAGAGGTGGCTCCTCTAGGGCAAAGTGACCACCTGTCATGCCACCTGTCTTCTGGCCTCTCCGGTTTGGTGTCATCCTGTGTGTGGGACTAGGGAGGCAAGGAGCTGACGGCATGCTGATCTTGATTTTGCTGTCTGTGTAAGTAACAAAGCTCTGAATTCATTTGGGCTTGCTGTTGCCTTGCCAGCCGAATCTATGGAAGAGTGGAGAGCCAGCCTGGTAACTGCCCTATCAGTGACCACGCTGCAGCTTGGGCATTGCTTGACTACTTGACACAATGAAAGGTGACTTTTATGGTAACTATTTGTTGCTCAGCCTCAGCTTAGATGGTTTTCTGACGGGATATCTTTCTTTTGCTTGAAAGAACAAAATGGGGCCAACCAGGACTGTAGCTTTCTGATTCGAAGTTGGAGAAAAAAACAAGTCAGATAGGTTTCCCACCGCTTCAGTTTCCTCCATATTTTAATAAAGCTAGCATCGAGTTTACAAACTGGGTTGTGAGGAGGCTCCAACAACCCAGGCCCTACTGAAGATATTTGGTGGCACCTCTTGTTGACAGAGTCTTAAGTGTGCTGAGTGGTAGTCACAGGCTTTGGAAGAACCCGTGAGAGAAAGTCAACACCTAACATACAAGGAGACAATTTATGGTATTTTATATTTTTGCCATTCCAGGAAACCAGAAACACCTATCACAGGGATGAATGATATCTTTCAAATTAAATTACCAACAGGAAAGCTAACACTAAATTTCCTGAATATTAATAAACATGAATGGTACACAAATGCATTTACAACAGCATTGGCAACAGCAAGCCCAAATGAATTCAGAGCTTTGTTACTTACACAGACAGCAAAATCAAGATCAGCATGCCGTCAGCTCCTTGCCTCCCTAGTCCCACACACAGGATGACACCAAACATGACATAAACATGAATGGTACACAAATGCATTTACAACTACTAAACATCAGGAATTGTGTGAGAAAGAAGTCTCACAAAGATAAATGGAGTTCCATCTTTAGAGGTAAACCTAAAGGTCTCTAAGATGGGTAATGTTTCTGACTTGGGAGTGAGGTCCAGAAAAATACACCCTGGGTGATGAGTCTTTAGATATGAGCACATTTATAAGTAACTCTGTGGCTGGCAAACCTATGTACCTATGAAAATGGTACAACCACAGCAGCATTCTCTGTTGGCAGTCACACAGCATGGCCATGCCCTACGGGGCCACGAAGAACAGGAGTATGGTTTTGCTTCTTGCAAGTTTACAGATACCCTACTGAGAGTGAGAATCATCATGACATATCCTGAAGGTTGTAAGGGAGAAATTTTCTCAGAAAGAGAAAGGGAAAAATGTATGCATCTGACATTATTTCTGGAAAGGAGAACATCCTTTCCTTATAAGACCTAGAAATATGCTGTTTTAAAGATGATTCTGGGCAGAGAATTGTGAGTGAAAAAAAAATCTGTGCTTTCAATATAAATGATGGTGACAGAAGAAATGCTGCATGCTGATAAAAATCACAGTGCATATTGATGAAATATTCAAATATCCATCATATTCCGAGGGAACTATCCTAATGGTCTACGCAGATATTGTCAGACCTTGTTAAAAAGAAATTGTCAAGTACTGTTCTTTTGATGATTTTCTCAACCACAATGTTTTTCTAGACCTTCCTTTGTGCCAGGCATGATGTTAGACAGAAAGGGTACAAAGATGAATAGGACACATGTCTGTTCAATTGGTTCCTTGATGCAGTTTCCGCCTTGAAGTTCCATTTCCATTCTTTCTTGGTTCCTGCAGTAACCATTAGCGTTCAGTTAAAAGGCTCTGGTCTTCAGCAACCATCAAAATAAAAATGATTCAGGAAAGAATTCTCAATGGATGGATGTCAAAAACTTTGGGTAAAGGTTTGGATCGGGAGAGTCACAGGGTCCTCAAAATATCACCCCATGGCTTACTTACTAATTACAAAAAAGCAAAGGAGAAATCTCTGCAATGGAGAAATCTAATGGGTACCAGTGTAACCAGGGATTTAAATTTAGTACCACCAAGAATGGGAGGGGCAAACATTATGTGGCTCCTGATGTGATGCAACAGGAAGGATAAGCATTGCCTACACGGTGCTCTGGCAATAGTAATTAACCGGAATCTAACTAGAAAGCAAGCAGACAGATACAGAATGTAGAACACTGTATCAAACAACTAGCCTGGACTTTTTTTCTTTTTTGTTTTTTGAGATGGAGTCTCAGCTGTGTCATCCAGACTGGAGTGCAGTGGTGCAATCTTGGCTCACTGCAACCTCCTCCTCCCGGGTTCAAGCGATTCTCCTGCCTCAGCCTCCCAAGTAGCTGGGACTACATGTATATACCACCATGCCTGGCTAATTTTTGTATTTTCAGTAGAGATGGGGTTTCACCATATTGACCAGGCTGGTCTCGAACTCTTGACCTCAAGTGATCTGCCCACCTCGGCCTCCCAAAGTGCTGGGATTATAGGCATGAGCCACCGTGCCCAGCCTTAGCCTGGACTTTTCAACACCTCACTGCATTATTAGATGAGACATAAATGTAGGGAACTATTCTTCACTGAAGAAGACTAAAGAGAGACAGAACAACTAAAGGCAATGCATGATGCAGGATCAAAGGAAGCAACTATACAGATAATCATTTGAACTAATGGGGAAATCTTAATAGGGACTGTGTTTAAATGGCATATTGTATTGTACTGGTGTCAAATTCCTTGGTATTTAATGGTTTTGTGACATGTTCTTGTTCTAAAATGATAGTGCTGAAGTACATTTGGGTGAAATAGCATGACGTCTGCCACTTACTTTCAAATGGTGCAGGGGAAAAGATGTGAGTATACACATGCACATACATATACATACACATGGGACAAGACACAAAGCAATAAAATGGCGAAATGTTCACATTGGCAAATTTAGATGAAAAGCCTACCAGTGTACATTGTATTACTCTCACAATTCTTCTGCTTCATTTGAAATGTTCTATTTTAAAAGGGGTGGAGGGGAGCGGGGGTGAAAAACAGCTGCTGACCGAGCTTGGGTTACAGTTGTGGGTCATGGAAAACGGCAATGCTAAGGGGCCACTTGGATGAAGCCTGTGTTCTTGGCCTCACAAGCCTGTCTCTGACAGGGGTCAGGCCTCATCTTAATGACAGGACAGTTCAGGAGGTGCATTCCTAGTTTGGAATGGATCCAGACACTTCAATTGCCACATTCAAAGAGATTCGTCTGTTTTAGTATATCCACAGACTTAGAATACATATGCTTCAGAAAGTGGACAACTTCTAACTTGTTTTCTTTGATCTATAGTTATATAGATCAAAGAAAAATAGCACAAAATCTACAACTGAAGTTTTATGAAGTGCTCAGTAATCAACTTCAGGGGTAATGTCAGTGCAGCTTTGGGTCAGTGTGGGTAAGTGTACCTGTATCCTTGCACATGGCCATAACCAAATCTTGGCTCCAATGGGAACCTGAACATTAGACTTTAAAATTTTCCTTTGAATTATGAATTCTTTGCTGAAGAGTCAAGAGCATAGGCCTTAAATTCTGGCAGAAGTCCATATGAATGAATTCATACATGTTTTAAAGGAAAGTCATTAATTCTTTGTAAATAATGTTTTGGTATCTAAAGAGAAAAATCAGAAGGTGTTAAATGTCTATAAAGGAATGAGAACTCAAGGTCTAACCTTCTACCCTCTCTCATTGCCCTTTTATAAAGCCCTTTGCACCTGCAGGAAACATGGAGCTATTTCCATTAGAGTGTCTCCATCTCTCCACCATCTGCTCCACATCCAGCCCAAGTCTCTCTTGCTCAGATAATCTGGTTTCCTTGTCATAAACAATCAGCCCTTCCAGCTGTGTCTACGCAATGCAAAATCAGATTCAGACTACAATGTGCTTATTTTTCTTTATAGGTTGTCTAGTAATGACATTATATAATAACAAAATTCCTTATAACAAAGGCGGTGAAGCTAACACCAACTTACCCAACATTTATAAAGTCAAGCAAAATAAAGTTTTTGTTTATCACACACCTAAAAAATAATATTCCTCCTAAAGTTAAACAGAATCAAAACAACTATTCCCTTATCTTTTATTGTTCAATTATAGTGTAAAGCAAATAGACAGTTACTACTAGGAAAAATAAATTGAAGTTGGAGACAGTCGGCCCTCCCTCTTTCTACACTTAAGAATCTGAATCTTCCATTTCCATCCCCCAAATTCCAGACTCTAAATGGTCTAATACATGACATTAGCATGATTTGAATTAATAATCTATGATATCTTCATATCATAAATTTTATTTGAAATTTTGAAACACATATTTCAGGTATCAAAGTATCTGACCCTGATGTAGAACTGATTAACATAAGTAAAAAATATTTTTCGACAGCCCATCACACATCCTTGTTTCACTAAATACATAAAATTATTCTACATGTAAACATATACATATAGAATATGTAACACTTCAAAACATTCCAATTATATTACTAAATGCTCGCCCTTTCATCAAGAATTTGGGACATTTTATGGCATAGCCTTCACATAAAAAGCTTAGAACTAAGCATCCCAAGGTTCAATTCACACTTTTTTCCTTTGCATCTCCGATCCGTCAAACATGTTATTTCACTATTCTTCTAGGACCAACTCTTCAAAAGCTACTATGTATGAGTAAACACTCTATACATGGCCCCCTGACTCCACCTGTTTTCTGGTGGTGTTAAGAAAAACATCATTGCTAGCCTATGGTCCTGTCCTCGGAGGAAGGCAACACCAGGACCTGTATTATGACTGTGAGTCAGGTGAGATAGTCTGAGGCAAGGAACACCTTTATAGTGTAGACTGGATATGTGCAGAGGCGCTGAAGAAGCAGCCAGCCAACATGGATTCACTTCCATTGAAGAAGGCCCTGGGGAGGAAGGGTGACCTGAGTTGAACCATGAGAGGAGGTGGGGGTGGGAGGAATCTCTGACAGAACAGAGGTGAGAGGAATTATGTAAAGAGACAAAAAGAGTACACATGGATGTCTGCAGGGAAACGAGGTGGCCCCAGTCAGATGAGAGTTGACGAGTGGTAGAAAAATGCCTGCTGCTAGGTCAGCAGGTGCCAAGAATGTGAAAGCCCCACAAGGAAAGCAGAGGAGGAGCCATGGTGATGGGGGGAAAATGAGGCCACAGACAAGCTTTAAGTGAGAAAGGTGCTTGAAAACAGTGCTAACAAACACTAGATTAACAGCACTAGTAACTTAGAGAGCTAAAGTATAACCTGACTTTCATGTGGCCAGTACATAGCACATATTATTTGTTTCTTTCTTTTTCTTCAACCAGACCATGAAGAAAAGCCTACAATGAGTGCAGGAACATCTGAAGACCTGAAACATTCTTTACCCATTAAACAAAATATCTCATCTGGGCCAAAAGCAACTGCAACAAAAGCAAAACTTGACAAAGGGACCTAATTAAATTAAAGAGCTTCTGCACAGCAAAAGAAACTATCAACAGAGTGAACAGAAAACCTACAGAATGGGAGAAAATATTTCCAAACTATACATCTAACGAAGTCTAATATCCAGAATCCACAAGGAACTTAAACAAATGCACAAGCAAAACACAAACAATCCCATTAAAAAGTGGGCAAAGGACATGAACAGGCACTTTTCAAAAGAAGACATACATGTGGCCAACAGATATATGAAAAAATGCCCAATACCACTAACAATTAGAGAAATGCAAATCAAAACTACAATGAGATATAATCTCACACCAGTCAGAATGGCTACTATTAAAAAGTCAAAAAATAACAGATGCTGGTGAGGTTGCATAGAAAAGGGAACACTTACACACTGCTGGTGTGAATGTAAATTAGTTCAGCCATTGTGGAAAGCAATGTGGAGATTACTCAAAGAACCTAAAATAGAACTACCATTTCGACCCAGCAATCCCACTACTGGGTATATATCCAAACGAATATAAATTATTCTACCATAAAGACACATGCATGCATATGTTCGTTGCAGCAGTATTCACAATAGCACAGACATGAAATCAATCTAATTGCCCATCAATGATAGAATGGATAAATAAAATGTGGTACATATATACCATGGAATACTATGCAGCCATAAAAAAGAACTAGATCATGTCCTTGGCAGGAAGATGGAAGGAACTGGAGCCCATTATCCTTAGGAAACTAACACAGGAACAGAAAACAAAACACCACATGTTGTCACTTATAAGTGGGAGCTAAATAATGAGAACACATAGATGGAAAGAGGGGAACAACAAACACTAGGGCCTACTTTTGAGGGAGGAGTGTGGGAGGAGGGAGAAGTTCAGAAAAAAAAATCTGTCAGGTACTATGCTCAGTACTCAAGTCATTAAACAATCTGTACACAAATCCCCAAGCCATGAGTTTACCTATATAACAAACCTGTACATGTACCCCTGAAGCTGAAGTAAAAGTTAACATTTAAATTTAAAAAAAAGAAAATATTTCATATGGATATTCATTCAGGACTCTTTCACCAACTTTGCATCACAGATCTGAAAGTGGGGAGTACAAAGTTACATTTTATAAAGTAGGAAGGCAGGTTATAGATGCCAGCTGTGCTTCTCAGGGCACAGAAAATGACTTTTTACCAAATTTAAAGAAGAAAAACTAAGCAAATAAAATTTTTTAATCTTTCCATTTCAATGACCAATGATTAGACTGTTAAATGTTTGGATTCTTTTTGAACAACAACAAAAAAAATTATATTTGGATTCCAAGTGCCTCATTCAAATGGGTTTTCATGAAAGAGCGAAATGACAGGGCCTAAATGTAAATACCACTAAAGCCCCAGGAAGCTGGAAAGAAAAACAACCAGTAGGGGAAATGTGTTCTCGGTGGTCAGAAGCAGCAATGATTCCCAGTGATTCCATGCTTGGCTTTTCTTGAAATAACAAACCATCTAAAGGGAGAAAGCAAGTGTGTTCTGCTGCCGTGGTGATGGGAAAACCTCAGCCAGCAGCGATGGGAACTGACTAGTCAGACTTGGCAGACACAAGCCCCGGGAACAGTCAACAGCATGCTTCATGTTTTCGGGAGGCTCGTCTACTGGGCATCTTCAGAAAAAAGATTTAGACCAAGATATTCATGGCCACAGCCAGAGCTTGATAGTAAAAAGAGTAGCTAGTCTAAAAACACTCAGCCCTAATACCAAACCATCCTTCACATACATGTCCAAAACCTATTTTCTATTTATTTCTTTTCTATCAAATGCTATGGGTGGTGGTGAGGTGAGAAAGTAGTAAAAATAGGCTGGTTATGGCAAAAATTGCCATTCTGTGTTATCACTCTGGGCAGAATCTCAAAAGCTCAAAGTCATGCCAGGCTCAGGATCATCAAATTCAAACCCAGGATGCAGCCTTATCCATGTCAACCAGGACTTTAAGGGAAGGCCTCTTCTTACATATTTCCATGTTTAGAAACTGCACACACATTCCATGTTCACTTACTCTAAGGGGTCACGAAGTTCCTTGTGATATATGATTAATATGCCTTCTCTTCACTCATTTGAGTTAGAAGTCTAACCTAATCTGTGCAAAATAGTTACTGAAAGATTAGAAACTGCTGAAGTTTGTTTTTCGTTGTTTTGAGTTTTCTTACTTTTTTACCACTACTAGTAGCGATTCCAGACCACAAGTGATTTGCAAAATTGAGCCTTCATTTTCAAAACTGCATATAAGCTATTTATCCTGGAAAAAGAACTGACAGTTGACTAAATGGAAGAATCAGCACAATCATCCCAAATCTTGAGTATAAACAGCTCTCCTGTCAATAGTTTGGGATGGTTCTCAAAGTGGTTTGGGGACCTCTGAGGATCTCTGAGACCCTTTCAGGGGTACATGACATCAGAGGTCAAGACATCTTTATATTAATACTATAATGTCATAAGCCTTTTTCAGTCTCATCCTTCACAATAGAAAAGTGAAATTTTTCCAGAGGCTACATGCCACGAGATGACACTATCACCCTGCAGCTAATGAAATGTTTACATATTCTTGTACTTTAAAAATCTATCATTGGAAGAATCAATATTGCTAAATTGGCCATTCTACCCAAAGCAATTTACAGATTAAATACTATTCCTATTGAACTACCAATGACATTATTCACAGAATTAGAAAAAGTATTATAAAATTCATATGGAACCAAAAAAGAGCCTGAGTAGTGAAAATAATCCTAGGCAAAAAGAAGAAAGCAAGAAGCATCACATTACCACACTTCAAACTATACTACAGTGCTATAGTAACCAAAACAGCATGGTACTAGTACAAAAACAGACACATAGATGAATGGAACAGAACAGAGAACCCAGAAATAAAGCCACATGCCTACAACCATCTGATCTTTGACAAAGTTAACAAAAACAAGCAATGGCGAAAGGATTCCCTATTCAATAAATGATGCTGGGATAACTGGTTAGCCATCCTGTACCTCTTCCTTACACCACACATGAAAATCAACTCAAAAACTTCAATATAAAATCTAAAACTATAAAAATCCTTGAAGAAAACCTAGGAAATACCATTCTAGACATAGGCCCTGGCAAAGATTTTATGACAAAGATGCCAAAAGCAATTCAAACAAAACCAAAAATTGACAAATAGGGCCTAATTAACCAAAAAGCTTCTGCACAGCAAAAGAAACTTTCAAGAAAGCAAACAGACAACCTATGGAATGTGACAAAATATTTGCAAACTATGCATCTGACAAAGGCCTAATATCCAGAATCCACAGGGAGCTTAAGTGAACAAGCAAAAAAACGACCCCACTTAAAAGTGGGCAATGGACATGAACAATTTTCAAAAGAAGACATACATGCATCCAACAAGCATATGAAAAAATGTTCAACATCACTAATCATTAGAGAAATGCAAACCAAAACCAGAATGAAATACCATCTCACTCACACCAGTTAGAACGGTTATTATTAAAAAGTCAAAAAACAACAGATGCTGACAAGGCTGTAAAGAAAAGGGAATGCTTATACACTACTGGTGGGAATGTAAATTAGTTTTGCCACTATGGAAAGCAGTTCGGTGATTTCTCAAAGCACTTAAAAACAGAACTCCATTTTGACCCAGCAATCCCATTACTGCATATATACCCAAAGGAATATAAATCATTCTACCATAAATACACATACACATGTTATGATCATTGTATCACTATTCACGAGAACAGAAACATGGAATCAACCTAAATGCCCATCATTGGTAGACTGGAAAAAAACGTGGTACATATACACCATGGAATACTATGCAGTCATGAAAAAGAATGAGACCATGTCTTTTGCAGCAACATGGATGGAGCTGAAGGCCATCATCCTAAATAAAATAACACAGGAAAAGAAAGCCAAATACTGTATGTTCTCACTTAATAAGTGAGAGCTAAACATTGAGTACACCTGGACACAAAGAAGGGCACAACAGACACCAGGGCCTACTGGAAAGTGGAGCACGGGAGGAGGGTGAGGATCAAACAACTATCTATCATATACTATGCTTACCATCTGGGTGAACAAATAATATGTACATCAAACCCCTGAAGCATACAATTTGTCTATAGAGCAAACTTGCACATGCACCCCTGAAACAAAAATCGAAGTTTAAAAAAATGCTTCATTACATTTAATAAACTCCCACTTACTGATCTTACAATAAACATTGGTAGATACAACTCACATAAACAAAAGCTTCTTGAAGTCCTTGGTAACTTTTAAGAATGTAAAGGGTTTCTAAGACTAATAGTTTGTAAAGGGTGGGGGTTTTATGAAGAGAGAACTTTCATTGAAAATATTACTAAATAATAACTTTGCAATGTGGTGTCACACAAGCAGCTGGGTGTCTAAAAACTAAAACACTTAAACATCCTTAAACTATTTTTCTTGAAGTCCAGCTTTTACCAGTAGCCCGACCTTTTCCTTTCTCTGGATTTTTGTTCCCCAGTTCTCCTCTTGGCGAGAAAACCTTTATCTCATTCACCATCTGCTATTCTTCCTCTCTGCTTTTGCAAAGAAATCCTTTTTCTGAAATCCCATCATCACAGCCACTCACTGGAGCTCTTAATCACACACTTCCTTGCCTATTGCTTAACTTCTTCCCGTGTTAGTTATCATCTTTACTTCTTTACTTATTTTTCATTATTATTTATGAAATCTAGTTTTTAAAAATTTGAAGTGATCCATCATAAAAGACACATGCTACCGCCTCTTTGGTAATACCTCCCATAGCTCTCTGCCTGGCAAACCATGACTCACAGTTGAAGCTATGGACTTGTCTGGACGGCATCTTCTCCCTCCACAGACAGTGGGACTGGGCTCATATTGGGTCTAATGCAGCCTCTTACAGAACTGCTGAGCCATCATCATTTTTGTTCACAGGATTGTAACCCACCAAGATTGTAAGATTTTCAGTCACAATTGTAAATCAAAATTTACAATTTTAGGAGAAATTTTTCGTTCTCCTAAAACTAGTACAGAAAAGATGTTTGATGATCAAATCAATTAATGAATGTAGAACTATAGATTTAGAAATTAAAATTTAAAAGAGATAAGAGGGTAAGCAAATGAACAAAAGAGCAAAGCTACAATATACTTCATACAGTACATTAAATCTCATTTTGGCCTTCCTGAACGTTAACAGAGAAAAGAAAATAAGACTTTGGGTTCATTTATTTCCCGCCCCTCAATTTCTTTTACTTTTTGTATGAAAAATTTCCAATTCTTTTTCCCATTCTACACAACTGTTAAGCAATCTCTTGTTACACATTCATATTTGATAGTTAAATAAAGCTTTCCTTTTCAAGCATTATAATACAAAGTCTACTAGTCCCTCACCTTATATGTTGATAAGCAGGGTTTAAAAAAAAAAAAAAAAAGCTGATAGCACACTCTTCAGAATGGTTGCAACAAGCAAAAATATTTACTTTGTAATTTTCTTTCAGGAATGTATCAAGCACTTATGAAACATGTGCTTCCCAGTTAATTCAGATCATGTTCTGTTTCCCCAAATGTGTGTATCTTGTCAGCTCAAACACAAGTGACCCCCGAATTGCAATCTCCACTCACCACTCCCACTCATTAAAATTCTGGTGGGACTGTGAGAATGTAATAAAAAGATATATTGTGAGCTTTATTTGCAAATATAAAAAGCATCTCCCCACAGTAGAGCAGAGAGAGAGAAAAAAGAAAAATTCAATTCAGTACCTTTCTCATTCAAAGCTTGTTAATAGACGGGAAAGAAAATTCAACTCGTAATACATGACGAGAACCTTTTTCACTGATGAACATTATACGAATAGTTTTGTGCAAAGTATTTGTCTGGGTAAATATTAGCATACCATTATCGTTATTCACTGACTTGCTGATGACAGCACGCTTTCCAGAAACAGCTGGGAAATGCAGAAGGAACAAGCTCACGAGTAAGCACCTACGGTGTGCTAGGAACTCCAAGTATATTTCCATTTAAGCTCCCTAAACATTTGAGAAGTATGCATCCACCACTTGTAGTACATAGATGAGGAAACTGATGCTCATGGAAATTAAGTAACTTATTCAATATGACACAAAGGAGAGAAGGAAAACCAGAATTCAGATCTGGGTTTGTCTGATTCCAGAGCACACGCTGATTTTTCTACATTAGGCTGGCACCTGGAAGTAATCTCTTAGTATCAAGAACCTTCCCTGAAAACAAGCATGTCACCTGAACCCATCTAACCCAAAAGTATTCACCATCATTCTCCAAACACTTTTTTTCCTGGCTTTCCCATTATTTTAACAAGTTATGTTAGTGGAACAATAGAACAAATCACATCCTTTCTTTACAAAGGAATTCAGAGAACAAAATCCATCATTAATATGGATTAATGATGACCTTGCAGATCTGTGTGTGCTTAACTTCTCCATGTGGATCTCGCATCCTCCCAGCGTGCTACACCGAATAAGAGATTATATATCAGGGGAATCGCTTTACAATCACCGAGACAGTGTTTTGAAAATGAAGGAAGAATGCAAATGTGTAGAAATTACCGAAGAGATTTTACCAGCAGGTAGTTTATAAACTCAATCTCTTTCATCATCAACTTTACTGTAATTCAGATAAGCAAAAACTCAGCCACCGAGATTTTTATAGCTGCATTGGCAAGAGTGGGAAGGATTTCAGCAGCGAACATACATGCAAGGTCAGGAAGTACCAAAGTCACCAAGAGTACATGTGACTTCGGGGCTGGGGGGATGCGCCTGCCCACCCATCACAAATCTTAGCCATCTGGGCTGTGGAGAAAAAAAGAGAGGGGAGACATTTGTGGCATTGCTCTGCGCTTCCTCAGCTGTCCCTAACGGCAGCTCCAGATTAAAAAAAAAAAAGCCTAGACTGGCATATCTGATTTTAAAAATATGCCCACAAACGAATATATAAAAGTTTAAAATATGGGGGGGCTGGAAGGAAATGCATTCAAAGATTAATAAAAGTTATCTCTGGATAGTGAGATCATCCATTGTGAGCTCTTTCTGTGTTTTTCTAATTCTTCCAAAATTATCAGAAAAATATTATTTTTACATGAAAATAGTTCTATGTAACTACATGTAGTATATTATTTTAAATATTCCCATTTTCAAACTTAAAAAAAAACAGTTGTAACTAGAGAGTGGTAGCCTGACTATTTAGAACAACTGCCCTCTGTTAGGTCTCAGATAGTTGAAGTAATACTCAGGTTTTAACGACTACCCACACAAACCACTTTGGATGTGCCCAAATTGCCGTGTTCTTGGTGGGTATCCAGTAGGTCAGAAGATCTATTTCACTGAGTACTTTCAATTGTTTGTGCCAAAAGTTTTCTTTTCAGTGGGATCTCTTTCCTGTTTCATCAATTTTCAAGTTTCTAAAATATATCCAGTAAATTTACCGGTTTCCTTCATCTATGGTGCTGAAACTTAATCCATTGCTCTTTTTTCAGCCGGAATGTCACGATGTCCAGTTTGTTCATTCATTGCCTTACCTGTGTGTCTCTGACAACACTAATACTTTGGCTTTCACAAGATTCATATTCTTGAACTATGGCTTATGGCTCAAATCCAGCAGCTCTCACACAGGGCACCTCCTTGAGTATTCATGGCAATTACTGATGCTTAAAGATGAAAGTCTTGGACCACAGCATGCCATTTAATGTACTTCTGACCTTGCAGATCTGTGTGTGCTTAACTTCTCCATGTGGATCTCGCATCCTCCCAGCGTGCTACACTGAATAAGAGATTATAGATCAGGGGAATCGCTTTGCAATCACCGAGACAGTGTTTTGAAAATGAAGGAAGAATGCAAATGCGTAGAAACTACCGAAGAGACTTTACCAGCAGGTAGTTTATAAACTCAAAACCTGGAATATTGCCTGTAAGGACTGCAGCTTGAACCGATTTTTAAAAACCTATCTTTGTTATGTTTTGTGATACTCTCTACCAACGTTTAGTGTTTTTTTTTTTGTTTTGTTTTTGTTTTTTTTTGTTTGTTTTTAATAGCTAGAATCACAGAACAGTGGATCTGGAAGGGAAATTAGGGATCCTCAACTTCAACCTGCTCATATTAAAGATTAGGAACGTTGTGGATGTCAGGGGTCAGGTGATGTGACGGAGGACTCATCACAGAATGAGTGGCAGAGAGAGCCCCAGAAACAGCTTACTCTGCTTTCCTATCATTCCTAGGTAGCAAAGTATACAATTACCCCTTTTGTCATTAGACAGTTGTTACATAAAAGACCAGTCTTGAAGGTAAAAATAATTCTAATAAGAAATTCACTTACAATTAAATAATTGTAACAGTGTGAAGGTTCACTTATGATGTTTTAAAAAGTTAAAGTATTGTGAAATAACAAACATGTAACCATGTTGAGGTGGGAGAAAAGGGGTCCTTACATCTAAACAGCAAGGGAGAAAACACACAAGAAGAGCCAATCTGTCCCCACGAGAGCCGCACTCTGAGTCCCTCGATCTTGAGAATAAACATGGATAGAAGTGCCCTCTGAAAATGAAGCTATTGTGCTAAATGAACGACTTAAAGACACATCTTTCCTCTTTGTTTTGTGCTATGATCTGAGTGCCTTGAGAACGAGCTTTCATCTGGGCATGCTATGAGTGACATCATCTGGTAAGTGTGAGGCTCTATAGTAGTTGCCGGAATGGGCTAGGGTACAAAACAGAGAAACACACAGGCAGAAAGGAATGCGGAGACCAGTGCTAATTTAAACATTCTATCCTGAATATTTCAGTTGCGCCATAAATGTTTAATGCTTGGTGCCATATTATAGGATGTTCATAAACATGCAGATATATAGATGAAAAGTAAAAAAAAAAACATAAGCAAACGAAGCTCATTTTTAAGAGGTGAGGATGGCTATGCTTTCTGTTGCTGGAGTCCCTTTA
This sequence comes from Rhinopithecus roxellana, assembly GCF_007565055.1. Lineage (NCBI taxonomy): Eukaryota > Metazoa > Chordata > Mammalia > Primates > Cercopithecidae > Rhinopithecus > Rhinopithecus roxellana. The sequence goes on along the minus strand of NC_044549.1, from coordinate 116,922,757 downwards.
CAACCACATCTCTTAGTGCAGTTGAAGACTTACAGTATCTGAGATTTCTGGATTATAAGAACCTCTACTTTAGCCTTATCCCTCTATACTCAGAGCCACAGTGGCCAATCTGGCCTGCCCCCTCTGCCTATGACCCTGAGACCTTTGACCGGCACCTCTGAGCAGTGGTCTCAAGAGGACAGCCTTGAAAATATGACTCAATCCTCCATGACAGCAAGACCAGGAGATCCATGTGGAGCCTATGGCTGATCCAGAAGTTCTCCAAGCTGGTGTTGCTATCCCATTCCTGCCTCTCTGTAATTTGTCTAGGGACTCACTGTAGTTTCATAGACTTGATCTTGGACGTATAAAATGGGAAGTGGCTGCTAAAAGATGAGGAATTCCTGGCCTAAGTCAGTTCTAGGAATTTCATTCACCCATTAATTCACTTGTTCATTCAAGAGATAGTTCCTGCATGCCTGGTGGGTGAGTGTGGTTACCCGTTTTCCAAAACCTCATCATCTACTAGGGAAAACCCACATAAACAATAAATAAATAATAAAACACAATAAAACAATAGAGAGTTGTGAGGCTTGAGGGGATCACAGAGGCTTTATAGAGGTGGCACTGTCCTGAATCTAGAATGAGGAGAAGGATTCAGGAGGCAGACAGGAGGTCAGGCCATACCCCGTACTCATGAATATCTGATTAGTGTAGCTTTCAATTATCACTAAACATCTTAGTCCTTTGCAAACAAAAAACATTTTAATATCACAAATTCTTGAGTGCTAGGGAACTCAACTGTAAAATGTTCTAAAAATATAAAATGCAACATAAAATCTAAAAATCATTGGTAACAACGACCACAAACCATAACTCCTGCTTTACCCTGAATTGAGCCTTTCAACCAGAGGGCCAAACACGAATTGCCTGAGGAAGCAGGGGTAGGAGATGTGAGGACTAAGATTCTGCTTTGAAAGCAGAAAGGGAAGAGTTGCTACCATTTTAATATTTAGTGACTAGCTTATTTATACCCCCTTGGCCACAGTGACAAAAACACAGCTTTATTTCTAAAGACAACCACATGAGCCATTATTCAGCCAGCCTTCTCAACTGATGATGACGCGAACTGTGAATCCACATTTTTTCCTGTTAACAGACAACTGAAACGGAACAAATATCCTGAGCTCACCCTGATTTCTTACCACTGAAGAGAGCAAACACAATACTCTATTCACTCTTTCATCCAAATTCATTCATTGACCCACACATTAGTGCACCATGGTGTTGTGCATTAAATTAGTTCTCATGAACTTCCCTCCAGAAGAGTGTATTAGTTGCCTGGAGCTGCCATAATAAACTACCACAAACTGGGTGACCTAAAATAACAGAAATGCATTCTCTCACAGTTCTGGAAGGGAGAAGTCTGAAATCCAGGTGTCAAGGTATCACTGGGAGTTGGTTGTTTCTGAAAGTTGTGAAGAAGAAACAGTTCCATGCCTCCTTCCTAACTTCTTGTGGTTACCAACATTTCTCGACATTCCCTGGCTTACGAACTCATCGCTCCCATCTCTGCTCCCATCTTCACATGGCATTCCCCACTGGGTCTGTGTCTGTCTTTTCTCCTCTCCTTACTGAACACCAGCCAAACTGGACTAGGACTTACTCTAATCAAGTATGATCCCATCTTAACTTCATTACATCTGCAGAAACCCTATTTCCAAATAAAGTCATATTCACAGGTACTGGGTATTAGGACTTCCTCATATATTTGGGGAGACACAAACTCACGACACAGGGCATTTCACAGTTGTTTTATACTACTGCCTTCTTAACCAAGCAAGAGCCTCTCACTGGCATCGAAGAGTTTACAGTCTAAAGACAGAGACCATAAATCTGTCTTCCCTGCTCTTCCCACAGCTGCAGTTTTAGCTTTGTGGGTTTGGTGCTTATCACCTTATTACCCCATCACCCATCTCTGCCAGAAGACTGTAAGCTCCCAGAGCACAGGAAGCATCCATTTTCTGCTTCCCATTACATTCCCATCTTCTTGCAAAGTACAAAGGATAAAGCTTTCAAGAAATAATCGTTGAATGAATGTATGGATAGATGAGTGAATTAACTAGATACAAGCAGAAATGAGAAAAGCCTATACAGGCAATAAACGTACACACACAATAGGCTGACAAGGAGGAACAGAGAGATATATAATTGATTCTGATTAGTAGGGATATAGAAGGCTTCATGAAAGAGGAGGCATTTGAGCTCAGCCTTGGAGGATCGGTAGGATTTTATAAACGAATAAGGAGTAAAATGTATTCCCTGCTGACCAAACAGTATGAGCAAAGGCCTGCAGACATAAAGTACGGTCTTCGGGAGAACAGTTAATAGCCCAGGCAAGCTGGAGCAAAGAGTATCTAAAGGGATTTAAAAACACTTTGGATGAAAAGGGGAAGAAACGCAGCTCACAGAGGCCTATGAACCAGGCTATTCTGAGTGCAGTAAGAAGACATCGAGCTTTGTGGAGAAGGGAAATGACTTGCTCCTACTTGTGCTTCAAAAGGAAAAAATATATAGAAATGGTTCATACATTGATCTTTTGTGTTCTCCTGCCTGAATGATAGTTCTTATATTACTATAAGGAGTATCTGAGTATTTTATATTTACCCATGCAACTACTATTTACTTGATTTGCCTGAGGAACTAAGAACTATATACAAGTGATTACATTTTTTATAATTACATAATTATATGATATATTATATATCACACAAATTATACAATATACATCTTTTACAATTAAAAGATCATATCTGAAAAGTTCTTAAATAGGATAATATCACAGGTCCTAAATTTCTTCTCCAGAGAATGACCTGGAGGTTAAGGCCCAGGGGAAGATGATTAACTACCAAAGTAATAACAAGGACTTTCACCTGTAACAAAGCAGTTGCTCTGGTTTAGGCCAGGGTCTTTGGTTTAGGTTTGAGCATGGAAAGTCCACGGACCAAATACATTCACAATCAAGGTGGTGCAAGATTACCATTTGGTATTCTCTCCAGGAAGCCCCAGGGACTCCATCACTCATCACAGGCATCTGAATAGCAGCCAAGCACCACGATAGCGGGATGTGGGAGAGACACTCCAGCTATCTGTGGAGGACTACTCAATGGCTGAAACGCTGCCAAATGGAGACACATGTACTATGGTCTTGGTGCCACCAAAAGTCTTTGGTAATAATGCAACTATTCTTAGGGAGAAGTATTCAGTCACTCATCTGTAAAGGGATTCATTATATAGAACTGTTAACCAAGAGAAACAACTACCTCATTGCCCGCTTAGGCAAATGGGAGACTGGGAATCTGGAGAGAGCATGAGTGAACAGAATGAAGATGACAAGAAAGGGAAAGAAAGCTCTTTTCACCCTTACAAACCCTATAAGACAGGCCCCAGACTTTCTAGTTTGTTATTTAGGTTATAAGACAATAGAGGGGTTGTTCACACTGGTATCCAGGTCCTAGCATGTAGTTGTATCAGACAAATGTGTGGCTGACAGGAGTGAGCTGCTAGGCAGAGTGTTCCTATTCCATGGCACTTTGAGTATGCTTCTTGGAACTTGAGAATATATTGAAATTGTGCCCATGTGTCTACCTTTAACCATCCTAAGGAAAGGAAAGGTGTGTGCTTATTACTACTATAGTGCCTGACATTTAGAAAGCATCTAATTCTTAAAGCTCGGGGGCTCAAATAACTTACATAAAGTAAAATATCTCATAAACAAGAGGCTTAGATTAGTACTAGGCCTGTCTCCATCCCAGGCCTATGCTGCTTCTATACCTCACTGTAGAAAGAAGGAGGGTCCTACAATATAGTTTAGCCTGAACCTGGCCTGTAGATTGAAATGTCTCTGGAAACAGGTTTGCTGCTGCTTTCCAGCCTTCTAAATCAGACAATTGTACAATTATTTAACATGAGTGTTTCAATTATTTAATGCCTGATCAAAATACAGGCATAACATAATTTAAACACATGCAAAAGCATATACACCACAAATAATGAGTCCAAGTAATCATTCTCCAAAACATATTAAGGTTTTTAGTTACTAATGGTCCTACATTTCTGTTTAAAGAGAATAAGCTTAGTTGGCCCTAGAAAATTCTGGAGAAATTCAAAGTAAAAATGTTTTAAGTTAATTCTTATTTTATACATAATTTAGCTCTTATAAGGAAATATTGTAAACCTGTTTAAACCTATCCTCCTAAACCCCCTAGACATGTTCTTACTCGTCAAAGACACAGTAGAATAAATCTTCAAAACCTAATTATTTAAAAACTGAATGCAGTTCTTTACATGGTCTATAGACTTTATCCTTTTGCCAAGAGATCAAAAAAATTTTTTAAACTGAAAAAAAGCAACTTTGAAAATGCACTAGGCTTAAACCTCCTTTTATAAACTCTCAAATGAACACATCTTAGTTTAAGCACTAATGAAACACATTTCATTCCAGTAGGATTCCAAAGATTAACAATGTATCTACACATATCCCAGTAAATGCAAGAGAAAATTTATCCTGGACTCAGTATTAAAAATTACATGCTGGCCAGCATGGTGGCTCATGCCTGGAATCCCAGTGCTTTGGGAGGTAAGGTGAGTGGATTACTTGAGGCCAGGAGTTCAAAACCAGCCTGGTCAACATAGCAAGACCCTGTCTCCATGAAACTTAAAATATGCAAATAAAAAATTTAGCTAGGCAAGATGATTGTACCTACAGTCCTATTTACTTGGGAGGCTAAAATGGGAAGATTTCTGGAGCCCGGGATTTCGAAGCTGCTATGAGCTTTGATCCTGCCACTGTACTCCAGCCTGGGTGACAGAGGAAGACTCTGTCTCAAAATAAAATATAAAATAAAATTCAAAATTACATGCAAAAACACCGGAAATGAAATTCTATCTTGAGAAATGCTTTATCCTTTGTACTTTAGATTTTTTCCAGAATGGGCAACTTTCCATCGTTTTATAGAAAATCTTTATATTGTTGGGCAAAAATTCTGCAGTTAAGTTCTAACCACAGTCTGGAAGGAATTTAGCATGAAGACAAGTTAAAATCACAAAGAAGGTTGTTTTCCCCCTCACTGATAAATTAACAGGTTTAACTACTATGGTTAATAAAACATGCCTTTACCATCCTTACTTGGTATTTTTTAACAGCTTTGGGAAGATTTTTGGGGGGAAAAAAGAGTTTCAGAGCAAGATATTCACTGAGGTTAGCAGGTTGGCTAGGTGGATAGTTGACCGGGTAACTGACTGACCGGACAAATTTTAAACATTTATTTTGCATAAGTGAAGCAATAAAATGGATTTATGAGCAGTTGAGTAGAGAATCAAGTTTGTTAAAATTCCTTTATAGCCTTACGTTTCTCAAGGCATTCAACCATAGGGAACGAGACCTTTTTAAGGTACCAGAAATTAAGAAGGAAAATGCCCTGAAAAGACTGAGATATTCTCCACAAGGTCATAACCTTGTTTTATATCAAATTATTCTAATAGATATTCCAATGTTGCCTTCCAGAAGCATTCATCTGAGAAGACAGATGTCTTAACTACCTCCTTACAGGAAGGGTCAGTCTCTGAATACTGAAATTTAGAACCTTAGCCCTCACCTAATCTTGGAGGTTAGCTAAAAGCATCTTGAAGGATGACCCCAAAAGCTTAGGAAAAGACAGTTCAATCTGTGGCTATTCAATATGCACCTGACTGCTCGTGCCTGCAAAAGAACCCATTTCTAGAGAAAGTTGTACAGCCTCTTCCATTTGCTCTCTTATAATTAATCAAGCCAGAGGAAAGGGGGTCCTCCACGGTTCTTCTGGAACCTTCCACATTGGCCTATTATATTTCAGCAGTTTACCTCTTCTTTAATTAGCAGGCATAATAGCTCAAAGAACATAGACGTTTTGATTTAAATTTTCTAATGTAGTACCCATGATGATATTCTATTATGTCTTGCCCTCAGCCTATAAATTGACTAATAAAACTAAACAAATTGTTACTAGGGGCTTCACTATAATGGTTTACAAATAAAAGATTACATCCAGAAGATAAAAAGAAAATGCACAGTAAAATGACCCAGGAAAAAAGCTGACCTGGTCTGTCAATTTGCTCAGGTTGAAAACATGTGGAAAGAAATGTAATTGTGTTTTATGACACTTAAAGGGAAAAAGTACTTCTGATTTCAGCACTATCTAGAGGATAAAGTCACTACTTGATTCTTTGTTTCTCCAAGGTAAGAGTTTCCCATCATCAAGATGTCTTTCTCAAATACATGATTTATGGAGAAAAAAATGTTCAATGAGCATCTATGGGTTTTGATTCAGAAACAAACAAACTTGCTAAATGGTCTTCTAACAAAATACTAATAATCCCATGTGGGCAGAGTAATTCCATTTGGCCCTCATATTTCTTAGAAAGCTTTTGCTGCATTCACATGACTTTCCAAAAGATAGGCAAGCAAAGAGCATTGTTAAGAGGCTGTGTCTGAAAGAAAACATATAGTTGGCTATTAATAGTCCCACTCCTGCTGGCTTGCCTAAACACAGGACTTTCCCATCCCAGCACAGAGGAACAATGTTACCCTGCAAATCAAATGCAGTATACTCCAACCTTAGGCCTTTGCAATGAAGGAGGGTGTCGGGTGGAAGACCAGTCACCCAGAGGCTGTGATATCTGTAACTAGGATAACTCTAATTGAAAGTAGGGGGAAAAATAATTTTTAAAACCATAAGTAGTAATGAACTGGAAGGACAGGGAACGATTCCTTTAGCAACAGCTGTGCAGACTGATTTCTTTTAAAATCATGCATATACTTTCAAAAGCACTCAATCATAACTGCTGCCCTAACACTAGCAAATCCAAGAAATTCAAGACATGTAATCAAGAATAGATTTGCCCTTAAATCCCAAGGTCAAAGGCAGCATCTGTTGTTTCTGAGAACAAGAAGGACTTTCTTTTGGCTAATTAACTTATTGTGGTTTTCTAGTAGAAAAAAAAAAAAAGTAAACCAAAATTGTCTAGATGTTTCCTCATCGTCTAAGGTCTTAGGTAATGCAAAACAGAAAACTGTATAAAGAGCATAAACATCCATTGTTTTGATATTTGAGTTGCACAGATAAAAGGCAGGCCAAGCTGTAATTTTTAAAGCTGACAGGAAAATTCATTTTTATACCAAGTCCCCCTCGTGCCATTTGGCTATTAAATTATTCAAGGAATTCTCTGCTTCTAAAGATTAATAATATCAACCCAAGCCACTTCTGAAAAGTACTTTCACCTCCTGTAGGAGACAGATGGACTACAGGAAAACAGCCTATTATGTTACAGGCAGACAAAAAGATTTCAGATTACCAGATTAACACACCAGGCAGGAAAAGAATGATAGAAAGTAGCGAGATATGAAATAACTGACAAACAGAACCAAATAGCCTTCAGAGCCACTATTTTTAAAATATAGTTTGGAGCCCATTGTAATGCAGTTTTACCTGTTTCACTCCCAAACCCAGCTAATTAGCATAAATGTCAGTTCCAATTTAACCAAAGACTTTGAAAATCTAGTGGAACCTTATTAAAATACATTGGTATCAGGGGACAAAGACAGCAACTGCTTTCAAGGTCTTTTGTGTTTTAGTCAGAAATGTATTCTAAAACTCTGGGCTGAATCCAGAGTTTAGTTAGATTGTGGGATTTTATTGCATATTTGCATTACTTTAAATATCAACATCCCTGGAGAAGCTATTCTTACTCCTACAAAACCTAAACACTTCCTTATTTATCAATGCTCTTATAGAGAAGTGATTTTCCAAAAGCTGTATTTTACTAAGAGTCGATATGAAAAAATTACAATGTCATTAAAATCACAGATGTTTTTGTAGATTCACAAAAGCAGGCTCAGTGTTTTCTGTCAATACATATCTTTTTTTAGTTCAATACATTACTAATTAATTTTAATATCACAAATAGTGAAATTATCTGAGCAAGAATCATTCTCATTTAAAATAATCAAATAAGTCAGCAAAATATCAATATCTCCCCTGCTTCAAAAATGCCACTCTCAATTTTCACAGGTAACCACCATTAACATTTAGTAAATACCTTTCAGAACCTTTTACAAGCATATATAAAGTACATCTCTTTTTTGGTATAATGCATTTTCTTTAAAAAAATAACTGGGATCATACTGTGTTTTCCACAATTTCCTTTGATCATTCCAAATTGCTAAGAAAATATATCACATGTAACTTGAAAACTTGGTTCTACTTCTACCATATACGCACATATGCAGATAGGCAAACATACAGAAAAACACAAAATAGTATAAAAATAAGCCACTAAATAAAGGCTCTATGTTCCTCACTTCAGAGCTCAGGAAAGCTATAAGGCTGATAAAATGAAAATGCTTCCTTTCCTCACCAAAGTTTTGGTTTTGTTATTAGTGTTTTTGTTGTTGTTATTGTTGTTTTGTTTTTAGTGCAGGGTTGTGAAACTCTGCCGAGTGGTTCAAATCAGATCCACTACCTGCTTTGTACAGCCAGTGAGTTAAGAATGTTTTTACACTGGTTAATGTTAGGGGAGAAAACATTTTAAAAGAACAGAATTTCATGATATGGAAAAGTTATATGAAATTTACATTTCAGTGTCCATAAATGAAGCGTAATTGGAACACAGCATGATCATTCCTTCATGTATTGTCTGTGGCAGCTTTTGTGTTACAAGAGCAGTAGTTGATTAGTTGTGACAAAGACTGTATTTCTAGAAAGACTGAAATATCTACTCTCTGGCCTTTATCAAAAATGTTTGCCAATATCTGTTTTAGCACATGAAGTTTATTTTCCTAATATCTTACTGCCTAAAGTCTTTCTTCATATTCCATGCGGACACTCAGTGGGTAAAGATGACAGAAGTATGCTGGGGGGCAGGAGTAGAAAATGGCCCGTCCCTTCACATAACCCAACACATAGGTAACTTACGTATGCCCTTTCTAGACCTTTGGAAAACTCTATTAGGCTTAAAAATTACTTGTAATGTATTGACATAACGGTGATTTGTGGGTTACACAGCATGGATCACGTTGCCCTAGAATCTAATTCATTCATCTATCTGGGAGCACCTACTGTGTCTGAGGTCAGTGTTAGGCACTGACAGTTTCGGGGTCAAGAAGATGGACATCATCTCTACCCTCCAGAACTCCCACCCCAATATGTTCATTACAATTTCGCAAACCTATGAAAGTACATATCAGGGGAACTAAACACAGTCTGAAGGGTGGATGAGATTAGAGAAGATCCGAAGTAATTTCAGTATCGTCAGATTGAAAATTCTTTTAAAATAAACAGTGCAAAGATACTGCACAGGAATCCAAGTGAGAAACTGACACCATCTGACTGTCTCTGTGTCTTCAAACTCTGCTCCTCATAAGCTATGATCTAGAGCAAAGGGAGCATTTTAGCCTCTGATTAAGATGGTATCTCCATCCAGTTAATGTCAAATGGTTAGTGCTTGGCACCATCAGCAGACTGAGAGTTTAAATTTGATTTTCTTTGTGTTTCTAATCCAACCATTGTACCCAAAACCCCTCCACGAAAAACAGAAATGAGACTGCCAATCCCTACAGTAGCTCCAGTAAATATCCATTGGCGTTTAAAAAAAACAAAACAAACACACCCTGCCCATGCTGCAATGTAATCCCAGTAGCTACTAGCAGTGACAGCTGGTCATTCCCAAGCAGAACGTCACCCAAATAAAATTTGAAGGGGAGGAGGGAGGAAGGGCAAAACGAAGATTTCAGCAATATTCTGCAATCCAGGAACCTATGGGGCATTTGGGTAAAGCTCTAGTAACTTCAAGGTTCTGTGCTTTTAAGGCTTGAATTCTTTTGAGTAACTGAACTCTGTGAGGACACTTAAATTGGGTCACAGTCTCTCACTCTTACAGGCTTCCTTGGTGTCCGATGTTCCTGTTGACTTCATAGAGAACTAAACAAGCATAAACGGTCTCTAGAGAGAAGCAGCAACTGGAATCTAGGACAGAAAGAACAAAATGACTTTACATTGCTGCTACTAGGTTTCTGTTATTTTCATACCAATGGCTGAGTGAGCCCTGTTGTATCTGACACTATCTGCACTGGTTTCTCATTAGAACCTGAGTTGGTGAGGGTCAGGTGTTCTTGTTCATCTAATTGTTGGTAATTAGATGAGCCACCCTTACCTACAGAAAGAACTCTGAGAATTAAAGAGGTTCTATTAGTCACCAAATACAAAAAAGCCATAGAAGAGGACTGCAGGTAGCTAAGCTTTCGAAAATGTCAGTTTTATTGTTGTTGTTGTTTACCGACACATATCCAGATATCATCTAGCTCCAAAAGGAAAGATTTACGTAATCGTCAGGGAGAGACCAGTTTGTTAAACAGAAGAACTCAGAATGGCTGGTGCTGTTTCTAACAGGAAAGCCTTTCTGTCTGCAAACAGGACAGAGACCAGGGAGACAAACACCAACAGAGGAGAAAGGAGAGGACATCCAAAAGTGGAGTGGCGATTATGAAGTAATGATGGTTTAATAAACAGAGACCAAAGGCAAAATGCCTTTGCTGACTAGTGACTACGTCTAGGGATTAAGAAGCTCTGGACATCTTAGTAGCCTCAAATACCCCTTTGCCATAGTCACATGAGTTGTGGCTAATAAGAACTAATTAACAAGTAAAACTTCAGGAAACACAATGAAACTTTATCTATAGATAAAGTTAGTATGTCCTGTAACTATTATGTAATATGGAATATACTTATACTGAGTATAATTACTTGTTATCTGAAATTCAAATATTCATTCTTAATTCTAAATTCGACTTAATAAAATATTACATACTTATAGTTATGGAACATAGCTATCCTTAAATGTTATTGTTTATCTGAAATTTAAATTTCACTGAGGGTCTTGTATTTTATCTGGCAACTTTAACTGTGGCCAGTACAAACAGCTAAGGTCAGTAAAATATCAAGAATTTCGGGGAGCTGATAACAGTTCCCTGATATGCCAAAGGACCACTCTGGAAAGGGTTTATTTGGGGATTTGATTCATTAAATGATGTTTGCACAAGGGCTGGAAGGTATAGTACTCAGGGGAACCTGCTTCTACCACTTGAATGAAAAAGAGACAAACCTTGCTGACATCAGGGACTTTTGCCAGAAAACAAGTCCAGAGTCCTTGTAGGATTGTGCCCACTCTTCTCAAGCCTCATCTGCTCTATCCAGACTTCATAACAACTGAGGTCCATAATGATACCCTTGGGTCTTCGTGGGTTCAAATTTGTTTAGAAGTGTTCACTAAGACAGCATGTTATGTGGCAGGGAAGAGGAGAACTGGAAATGTTTCCAATATTAAGATTATATATTTCCAGCCCCTAAAAATGATCCCGCCCAGAACCTTGAATAGAAGAAGAGGAAAGTTACCAAAAGTGATCACTAAAACTAAGAGGAAAACTACAAAGGCATTTGAATCAACCACTGGTTTCCAATGTTTTAAAATTTTGTTAGTGTATTTCTTTAGCTTTATTATGTAGTATATACCAAAAAAATTGTTAATCTTTGAATTGCCTTTGTTTATCTTTCAAGATATTGATTCTCACTACAAAGTATTACAGACAGACACACAAAAGCAGCAGCCATTTAACGTAAAACAGCAGCAGCTTACCTAACAAGTGTCCTGAAAGGCTTATGTGCATTTCCTTCTCCCACAAGAAAAAAAAAAAAAAAAAAACTCCCACTGAGGTTCCCTACTTACTTCGATTTTGATAAAATTACAATCAGCAGGTAAAAGCTATCCCAGTGATTCTCAAACATTGGCATCCATCAAAATCACCTGGTGGGCTGCAACGTTTTATCTAAAATTTAAATTTAACAGTTTGTCCTGAAACATAGATTGTTGCACCACATCCCCAGAATTTCTAAATCTGCAGGTCTGGGATAGGGCCTAACAATTGACTTAAAAAAAAAAAAATTCCAGATAATGCAAATGCTTCTAGTCTGGAAATCATCCTTTGAGAAACACCAGTCTGTGCAATTATAGGTAACACTATTGTTTAATTCATTTGTTCACATTGAGTATTTAGGATTTGTCCTACCACAGGGGCAAATCACCTCTGCTCTGCCCTTGAGGGTGCTCTTCTTAGGATTCATACCTAGTCTGCTTATATTTTTAGACTGTCCAGAAAGCCCCCAACTCATAAGCACCATACTTAGAATCATCTACTCCTACAGGATCCCTACCTACTCTGCCCCTAAAAACCCCTGCTACCAATAACACAAGAAGCATTGTAAAAGTGTTAAATTTTTAGAGAATCTATGGTAAAGAAAAGACAAAAGCTATGCTATCCCTGGGATGAGACTCCTACTTTAAGATAAAAATGATTTCTGGGACAATTAGGGGGTCTGTTATGCAATTATACCTCAGTGTGATTTAGTTCAACCAAACTGGTTCTTCCTCATGCTAAGTTGAAGCAGGGTTGCAGAGAGGTAAGTGATCCTGAGTATGAAGTACCTTGTAGTATCAGGCAGACTCAGGTGGAAAAACACTGGTAACCTGCAAAAAATTGCATCAGGCAGTGCACTATGGGTTACAATTGTAGAGCCAATGGCATGTGGGTGTTCACCAACTATTTCTCTTGCCTCCTGAGCACACAGGAAAGCTACCTTTCCCGGTCCCCTCATGTCTAGGAGGGACCAAGGGACTGGTTCTACCCAATAGCATATGGGCAGAAGGGCTGGACAGTGCTACGCCTGACCGCTAAAACACCCCACAAAGATGGATACTCTCTCTCTTCAGCTGACTCTGCAAGCAACTCTGAGAGGCCCTAGGGAACACAGTGTGACTGGACAAAAGTTACCAGGATGCCCACGGCACTGCCTGGAGGAAAGCTGGTCATCCAGAACACTGGCCCTGGACTCTGTAGGAGAAAGCCACAGACCACGAAATATTAAACCACTGAGTTTTGGTGGGCGGGGTGGGGGGCAAAGAGGGGTGTGTCATGTGTTACTGTAGCATAGTCTAGCCTTCCCCAACTAATATAGCTGCATAAAGGAAGGTGTAACAGTTGCCCCTTCATCATCTTAGCCAGAACAAACTGTTGCTCCACTCCATTGTTCTGTATTACATAGAACCAATATCACCTTTATGCCAGATCTGTGGCTCCCAAACCTGGCTCATTAAAAAAAAAAAAAAAAAAAATCACTTGTTTGGAAAAAGAATCCTGAACCCCATTTCAGACCTACCGAATTAGAATTTCCAAGACTCAGGTCAGGCCACTTCTTAGACAAACTGCATGTTATAAACTAAATGTCTGTGTCTGCACTCCAAAATTCATACACTGAAATCCTAATCCCCAACCTGTTGGTATTAGGAGATGGGGCCTTTGGGAGATGATTAGGTCATGAAGGCTCTGCCCTCATAGGATTAGTGCACTTATAAAATAGGTCCCAGAGAAGTCATTACCCTTTTGAGGACACAGTGAGAAGACTATGAACCGGATCATCTATGAACCAGGAGGGAGGCCCTCACCAGACACTGAATCTGCTGGAGCCTTGATCTTGGACTCCCCAGGCTCCAGACCTGTGCGAAGTAAGGGTTTGTTATTTAAACCACCCAGGTTATGATATTTTTGTTGCAGCAGCCCAAATGACTGGGACACTGCAGATTCGCCTGCATGGGGCTACCATGAAAAGTCCCTTTCAAAGGACCAGTTTGCCCCTATCCAGAGACTGGGTGATATTTCTCCAGACACACAGTTTAGGTTATTTTGGTAGGTTTACTAATCCTTACCAAATTATTTTAAAGTGAGGATCTTAAATTATGTTTTGGCAGGAATCAAATATTCAAGTGTAATGGGTTTAATAAATTTAAAAGCTTCTCTTTTAAGATGATGCAATAATTGGCATGAAGTTGAATGCCTGAAATACCTACCAGTGAGGATTTAAATGTTCAATTAAAATGATTTGAGATTTATTGCTTGTGAGGAAGATATTTAAATATGTAAATGAAACTGGCTCCCCACCCTCTCCAGTGTGGGGGTGGCTTCTGCCTGCCTTTCCTCATGCCCTCTAAGGGAGTCTCTCTGCCCCTTGAGGACAAAGGCACTCAAAGGACAGAGCTGGTTGCAGCAGGAAGTCACTAAGGAAACAATGGAGGGCACTGTGGAGACTGCCACTTCCTTCTTCCTCAAAGACAGCAACCCCACCCACCTCAGGGTCTTTGCACTTGCTATTTCTGTAATCTTCATCCAGATGTCTGAGAGACTTGCTCCTGCACTTTCCTTATGAAATTTCTGCTCAAATTTCAAACTATTCTTGATGCCTTCTCTGAAGCAAGAATCCCTTGCTACACACACACACACACACACACACACACACACACACACACTCCTTAGACCCTATTTTATTTTTCTCTATAGTAGCTTCACTATCTGACATGTTAATTATTACTTATTTGTGTATTTTCTGTTTTCTATACTCATTCATAATGCCTGGTCCCTACCAAGAGCTCAAATAAATATTATCATTTTAAAAAAGTATTTAATACCATGGTAAGTATTTTTCATTGTCTCATGAGGCAATTAAGATTTGGCAATATTACTTCAGTTTAATTATTTCCCACTAATATATTTCAGAAATATATATTTTTTAAATCAAAAGAATGTAATTGAAAACAGCAGAGCTTTCAGATAGAGAAATGTGTCCAAACTGCAGATCTTTTCTAATGAGCTGTGTGTCCTTGGGTCATTTACCTTAAACTCTGTGAGCTTCAGTTCCCTCATATACAAAACAAGCATAAAAATTCCAACTTTCAGGGTTGTTGTGAGAATGATAAGTGAAAAAATTATGATAAATGAAAAAATTACCATAAATGAAAAAAATTATGAAAAATGTTAAATGAAAAAATTATGATAAATGAAAAAATTAAATCCCTAAGCACATAGTGGGCACCATGCCTCTTTATTTATGCCAGTCATCAGCCACTGTGAATGAAAAGAGCCTAGTAAAGTCAATAAAATGTGAAGTGAAGCCTAATTCACTTTTACAATATGACCTACTTTCTGCTATTTTTGATTCACATGAACAACTGAAGTTGCAAGAAGCTGATTCTGCAAAGACTTCATTAAAAGCATATTCTTTTCTTTTCTTTTCTTTATGGCTTCCAGCTTTGAGGGATGAGAAAACAGATTTTTCAGTTACAAGCCTCCTTTGAAAGAATGCTGGCACTAATCTTATAGTGCGACTTTGAAAATCTGTGCAATGTCAAAGGTTGTCACAGATGGGGGAAAGGAGGGAGGACCTGAAGGAAAGGGGTTTTTATTTCTACTCAATTATGCAACTTCATTAGGCAGTTCTGACTGTCCTAAATAGATTATTCAGATCTTAACAGTTGAAGGTTTGCAAAAATAAAATTCTGAATGATCTTCTTCCTTCGATAGACCTAGGTATAGGCTCTGTGGAGAAGGCTTAGCTGTGCTGGTTTTCCATTTGGGAAATGTGCTTATTAGATACTGACCCCAAATCAGCCAAGTGTCGTTGAGCCTTAGATGGCAAAACAGCTGAAAGAAAAAAATATTTTCAGCTGCTTTGGAATACCTTTGTAAAGGCCATTGTCTTTTCTTTCATAGACTACAGTATTCTTTAACCAAATTAATCTACCTGCTAACAAAGATAGAAGAAGGAAGGCTTATTTTCCCATAAGGCTAAACAAAGATTAATGATAGCCAACCAAATTGTCTCTTAATTTTCTTTTCTTTCTCCCTCTCCAGCTGGCCTTCTAGAGATAGAGTGTATAGATTTTTCTCTTAGCTAAGAACATTAACTTAGAAAGCAGCAGAATACTAATAACAAAAGAGCAGGGGGTTGTTTTGCCTTACACATCCCAGCAATTCTCCCTTATAAGCTGGAGGAGGTATAGGGACATTTTATTGTTGGGGGATTCTTAACTAGGCAGATGGGGAACGCAGGGGCCAAAAACCTTCTTGGGTGAATCTTATATATGATCCTTCTGTTCCCACTATATCCTCCAGTGAGAACCACTACTCTGCCTTTCAAATTATGATTGCAGCAAACCAACTTGTCATGCCATGTTATTCTATTCTTATCCTACAGACCCCTGAATTAAAATACTCCCAGGGGCCCCACCCAAAGAAGAGTAAATGCCAAGTGAGTGGACGGAACAGGTCCGTTTGACCTCATTTCAAAATATAGGGGGAAAAGACATAGATGGTCCTCCCACAAAATAACACCACCACAAGTTATAGAGGTGCCCATTTCGTTTCTGTGACAAAATTTTCAAATTGAACAATCTAAGCCTTTGAAATCCTGACATTAAAAAAAGATTTTGTGATGCTCTGAAACAGCAGCACATGTTCTGATCCCTTGCGGGGTGGGAAGCACTGGGGGTGGTTAATGAGTTCTCACACCCTCTGGTGAACCAGCTCCTTTCACTTCTGAGTGAAGAAATGGGCCCTGACAGTGCCCTACTCCGTAAATTCAGAAACAGGCCACTTTCTACCCCAGATCCACAGCCACTCCCTGGCCCTTTCCTAAAGGATTCCCATTTAGGAATATGGCAAAGAGAGCCCTGTAAATACCAGTTGCTGTCATTTCTTAATATTTTCTGTGATGGCTTGACTCGCTAAAATGACAAGGTTTATTATTTTTAGCTTCCCGCTTTGGTGAGTTGATCAGTCAAAACAAAGTATTAAAATAGCATCTACTTGGTAAATTCAATTTCAGATGACTGCATCTTAAACTCATATGCATTACAGACTCATATAAAACTGACTTATATGGCTAAGGAAGTCTGAGAAGAAATAACTAAATATATAGCTCAAGAAGGAAAGATGAATAATTTCTTTGGTCTCAAATACAAGTCTATTTTGGCATCAAATCCAAAAGCAAGCCTAGGATAAGCAATGGATTCATTTAAATCATTTTAGGACAACTGATTTAAAGAGGGTTTTCTAATATTCCAGTGTTCCATACAGGCTGTGCGAAATGCATGAGATCTCAGTTAAATGTAGGATTTTTAATAAATAAATGATAGTCCAAGTCACACGTGCCTTTTTGACAACATAATTGTTTTCTTTGAACACTTCTTTTACAATAAACCTAAATGACTATGAAAAGCTATCTCATGATAATATATGCTAGAGAACCCCATTTTAAATTATTTTTAAAGTAACTTATTCTAATTTTTAAAAGTAATAAAAGTATAGGTGAATCTGGATGAGGTATACTGCAACTCGCTACTATCTTTGCAACTTTTGTATTTAATTTAATGTAAATTACTCCAAAATTAAAGTTTATTTTTTTAAAAAGCAATATTTGTTTTTACTGTAGACTATCTGGAAAAGTATAGAGAAGAAGGAAAATCACCTATGAAAACAGGCATACATATGACTATATCTAACTGTGTATATATGAGTTATACATCCTATCATCTTTTGATCATAATTTCCCCTACCATTAAAAATTCTTCATAAACTTTGTTTTAAAAGGCCACTTATCATTACATCATATAGCTAGCCCAAAAATTGTTTAATCATTTTCCTACTGTGGAACATTTAACTTGTTTACTGTTTTTGGCTACTGGAATTAGTTTTACAAACAATACAATTGTGCATAAAGCCTTTTCATATTTCCTCAGAGATGGATGAACATTTTGAGACATAGCCAAACTTCTTTCCAGAATATTAATCTTTTCTTAAAGAGCATGCATCACCCAACCTCAGCTCGCAGTGCCGCCATTTATGACAACCTTCCAAAATGGCCAGAACGCTGCCAGCTTCACACACCACAGCACTTCCTGGGAAGAGCCTCAGGACAGAATATCTGCTGTGAGTCAGGGCTGCTATAACCAGAGAAAGGTGTGAGATGTGTAACTGTCTCCAGGTAATCCTTTTGCCAGCCAACTACCTCCTGATTCAGCTATAACCTGAAGGCCAGGTGCATTCACCCAAACAAAACCCACAGAAATCAGAGGCAGGGTGACTGAGGATAAGAAAGGCTAGACACATAAAAGAATGATGTGAAATTTAGCTTTTACCAGGAACTGAAGTGTCATATTTGGCCTGAGATTATTTCTAGCAAAGGAAACACAAAGATGCTTGGGTATTATCTATACTAAAACTGGGAAAACCTCAGCTGACCCTAGAAGTTACTTGAAAATTTGGGGACATTTTTGTTAGAATGACAGAAAAGCAATATTGGATGGGACTAGGGGGTGGAAATGCTAGAAATCTGTGATATACAGTGAGTGCCATAAAAAGAAAAATCATTTTGCCCCAAATGTCAAAAGCACAGTGATGTTCTTTGATGTTACAGCCACAACTTTTAGGGAAGAGGCCCCAGTTGATGGCCTTCGAACTGTATTCTGCTTGAAAATATTTTGTTTGATCCTAATAGTGGGTGCTGGGGGTGGGAGGGAGTGTCTGTGTGTCTCTTTTTAAATTTTAAATATGAATATTTTGGAACTTCTACATACAATCTAGCTTTTCTAAAAAAAAAAAAAAAAAAAAAAAAAAAAGAGGCCGGGCGCGGTGGCTCAAGCCTGTAATCCCAGCACTTTGGGAGGCCGAGACGGGCGAATCACGAGGTCAGGAGTTCGAGACCATCCTGGCTAACACGGTGAAACCCCGTCTCTACTAAAAAATACAAAAAGCTAGCCGGGCGAGGTGGCTGGCGCCTGTAGTCCCAGCTACTCAGGAGGCTGAGGCAGGAGAATGGCGTAAACCCGGGAGGTGGAGCTTGCAGTGAGCTGAGATCTGGCCACTGCACTCCAGGCCGGGCGACAGAGCGAGACTCCGTCTCAAAAAAAAAAAAAAAAAAAAAAAGAAAGAAAAAAATCCTAACACCAGACAACAGGCTGGGCGCAGTGGTTCATGCCTGTAATCCCAGCACTATGGGAGGCTGAGGCAGGCGGATCACCTGAGGTTAGGAGTTCAAGGCCACCCTGGCCAACGTGATGAAACCCCTTCTCCACTAAAAAATACAAAAATTAGCCGGACATGGTGGCAGCTGCCTGTAAATCCCAGCTACTCGGGAGGCTGAGGCAGAAGAATCGCTTGAACCTGGGAAACAGAGGTTGCAGTGAGCCAAGATCGCACCACTGCACTCCAACCTGGGCAGAACACAGACTCAGATGTCTCAAAAAGAAAAAAAAAAAAAAAAAAAAAAAAAAAAAAAAAAAAAAAAAAAAAGACCTGACAACACTGGATCCCAATTCCCATGGCAATAATTGGAAAATGAGGAGTGGCTGTCCCCTTTGGGCTGAGCAAACTGGCCATTTCACTCATGAGAATTACATGCCTGGCCATCAGAGTTTGCAACTCCCATCCTACTACAAGGTCTTTCAAAGATTTTCCCAATTCTCTAGATTCAAGAAATTCCAGCAAGGCTCCAGGTAGTAACCTTTCCCTTTCCCCATCGTGCTCAGCGCTCAGTTACTCCACAGATACAGCACCGAGAGTACCTCCCACCAAAGGCAGTTTTTTTCTCCAACTGCGTATTTGTCTTTTAATCAGCATTTCCTCTCCTTCCCTGGCCAACCATACCAGACAACCCAGGAGTCCTGTTCCAGGAGCCTGAGAGCAAATCTTCAAGTGCCAGTGCCTTGTTTCTTCACCAGCTCTCCCACCACTGTCATCAGCACCCCTCCTAAACAAAAGACTGAGGAGTGGGGAGTGTCAAGTACAGCACTGGGCAGTGGGTGGGGCTGATCACAATGACTGTGCACCGCACACCAGGGTGCTTCTCCTAGAACCAATTAAAATGGAAAGAAGGGTTTTAAGAACTGGAAGAAGAATGTGAGATTTGGCTTTTAGGAGAACTACCCCAGTAGCCTGCCTGTTCGCGTTCGCTCTCTCTCGCTTTCTCCTCTCTGTCCACGCACACATACACAATCCTCTGCACTGCGACCGTAGAAATGAGGATATGGAGTGAGTGGAACAGAATGTTGGAAAAGATGCCTGGGAGATGGAGGAGAATGATGGAGAAGAGAAGGCAGCACAGAAAGCAGCTTCCTTGAGGACCGGTGGTCATCAGAGACTTGTGAGGACCTAGAGCTGATTCATGGCCATGCTAGGGCATCCAGCAATGGCTTGCCCTGCCAGTGTCTCAAAAACCTGGCACTCAGGAGCAGCGTGGAGGAGCCTTCTAAAAATAGTCTAGAATCAAGCTACCTTCTGGCTCATTCCATTTTCTTTCTTTTAAAGATTAACTAGCCTTAGGCTGTGCCAAAAAAGACTAGAGGGGGAAAAAAAGACTCATGAAGTCTCGAACAGGTGCTACTGTTTATTCACCCAAGTCTGACATCACCACATTGTTTCTAGGGACTACAGCAAGTTTCTGGGCTTCAAACACTCCAGTAATTTCCTTAGGGAGAAGCAGAGTATGAAAGGAAAGTAGCTTGTATTAAATTTAAAAACCTGAATCCTATATAGTTGATCTTTATAAGTTTTTTTTAACCATAAACTGTGCCAATCCCTTTAATGACAGAATCTATTATTCTACTAGCACTCACAACAGATCACTGTCATTTGAAGGGACTTTCAGAGTCTTTGGAGATACAGATAATCAACAATGCATCCTTCCCTCCCCAACTGCCAAAAAAAAAAAAAAAAAAAATTGTCTCCTCCTGAAAACCAATCACTAGCAGCCTTCTATTAGCTTGGAGCATCTTTTTAATGCAAAGGGGTCTGGAACTAAAAGTGGTCAGGGCAAGGATCTCATTTTATTCATATTTCTATCCCCAGGGATAAGCACAGTGCCTGCTACACTGTTGGCATGCAATAGAATTTTGTTGAAAGGTGGGACAAATAAAAGAAAATGTATAGGTTGTTTATTAATTTAGTAATACAATTTCCAAATTTTTTTTTCTTGTTGAGGTATCATCTATATTAAAATTCACCCATCTTAAATGTACAGTTTGATGAATTTTAGCAACTGTATATAGTCATGTATCCACCACCACAGTTAATCCCAACAAGTTGTCTCACACCCCTTTGTTGTCACATCCCCTCCCCATAATCCCAGTTCATTGATCTGCTCTCCATCCCTATAGTTTTGCCTTTTCTGAAATGTGATATTAATGGGATCACAATACATAGCCTTTTGAGACTTGTTTCTTTCACTTAGCATAACAATTTTGGGATTCATTCATGCTGTTGCATGTATCAGTAGTTCATTCATTTTTATTGTTTAGTAGTATTCTGTTATATGGATGTGGCTAGATTTGTTTTTCCATTTTCCATTTGATAAGTATGTAGATCGTTTCCCACAATTGGCTAATATAACTAAAGCTCTTACAACCATTCAATACAGATCTTGGTGCTGGCATGTGTTTTATTTCTCCTGGGTAAATACCTCCAAGTAGATTTGCCAGGTCATCTGGTAGGTGTATGAATAACTATAAGAAACTACAAAAGTGCTTTCTAAAGTGGCAGTATCATTTTACATTCCTATCAGTAAGGTATGAATGTTCCAGTTGCTTCATAACATTGGCAACAATTGATATTGTCAGTCTTTTCACTTTTCAACTTTAGTCATACACTGCATTGTGTATCTTGCTGTAATTTTAATTTGCATTTGCCTGATGACTGGTGTTGAATATCTTTACATATTCATACAGCCGCTTTACAGGCCAATCATATAGCTTCTTTGGTGAACTGAGTATCTAGTAATGGAAATAAAATCTACATTACTCATTTAAATTTCTCCAACGTATTTTGATATCCATTAATAACCTTGTCAAGACTAACAAAATGGGTTTTTGTTTTCCTCCGTTTTCCATGGCAAATTTCCTAAGATAAATTACACACTTCCTTTACTCCTTAAAGTTAACCATTTCCACACTAACTTAAGGCCTTTTGTTCCAAATATGCTTGATACTGTGCTGTAACAACTGAGCACACTCTTCACCTCTTATCAGTTAACTGCGTGCCTTTTTTTTTTTTTTTTTTTTTGAGACAGAGTCTCGCTCTGTCACCCAGGCTGGAGTGCAGTGGCCGGATCTCAGCTCACTGCAAGCTCCGCCTCCCGGGTTCACGCCATTCTCCTGCCTCAGCCTCCCGAGTAGCTGGGACTACAGGCGCCCGCCACCTCGCCCGGCTAGTTTTTTGTATTTTTTAGTAGAGACGGGGTTTCACCGCGTTAGCCTGGATGGTCTCGATCTCCTGACCTCGTGATCCGCCCGTCTCGGCCTCCCAAAGTGCTGGGATTACAGGCTTGAGCCACCGCGCCCGGCCTGCGTGCCTTTGTTTTAAAAATCAGGTCTGTGTTTCATGTTCAGTTTTTTTGTCTCCCTCCTCTCTCTCAGGGACTACTATATGCTCTTGTCTCTGTGCCAGTGTAACCTGCTGTACAACCACATAACTCAAACTTCTGTGACATTTTTTTAAAAATAAGCATAAACAGCTCTGAGGAAAGGCCTAACACTCTAAGAACCAAGCCCATAGTCCCCTCTGAGGGACCTGATGACATACATTTTAGGGCTTATTTCCAGATCATGGCTCTGCTTGAGAGATAGGCAAAGTCCATTAACAAGTGTCCTTGGGATCAGTGAAAAAAATCCCCACCAGCATTTCCAGGTGCACTAGAAAGTTTTGTGGGTACTTACCAACCAACTCTGATGGATCCCTGAAGGGGCCAATTTTTCCAGTTCCAATTGTGATACCAAATAAATATGATCATGTTTAAGGTCAGCAAAGTGAGGTAGGAGCAGGGTTAGTGCTCTAATGCAGTGCTCTAAAGTAAGACCTCAACTTTCCCTTTTGTTCATTTAACAGCACAGCCCTTTGGCAGGGAGCTTCATGCTCCCTGGAATCCTAGTGGGGATGAGAAACACAAGGGCTCCTCTCCCTGTGGAAGCCTCTGGAATCTGACACAGCTTTACCTCTTCCCCACAGCCTCACCTCTCTAAGCCAGTTTCATGACTATAAAATGAGGATAATGAAGTATGTACTGCCCACTCCAGAGCACTTTGTGCCAACCAAACACAAAAGAGAATGGAAAAGTGTGCTGTGGACTAACAGGACTCCAGGAGATCAACATGATCACAGCTCAAAGGGAAGCCTGGCCACCAGGTACCCATGACAATCTCTTGCCAGGCAGAAAGTTCCTATGAAGAAAAACAAAGATACGAATACCCCTTAGCTCAAAGGAAAGAAGGATAAGAGCCTCCAAGTGAGAACAGAGTGACAGTCTGTGCTGCCTGGACAGAGGAAGTCGCAAGAAGAAGAACAGAAAGCAGGTTTTGAACAAGGAGAAAGCAAAAGACTTCAGATAAGCAAAGATGAGGAAGGGACATGGGGTCCAAATGTTGAATAAAGAAACAGTAATACTGAGCACTGTGGGACGCCTGTGTATGTAAATACGGTTTAAACCTGGGCATCCTATTTGGGCGGATACGGTTACAATGCCATATTTCATTCTCGAGGTTGGTCAGCAAGACTTTCCACGAAACTTCTGCTCCCTTATTTCCACTTACTGTTCTTTATCCATAAAGACAGATGTGTATTACATATACTTCTTACCTGCTGACTGGATCTTCTGTGATCTCACCTTTCCTAATAGAATATTTATCCAGGCCTGAGTTCCATAGTCAAAGAAGGTAGAAAATAATCTGCTCAAACGAAGTGCCTTGCCATTTCATTCACTTCCAGAAATGTTTTCTCAAGATTACCATGCAAGCAACAGATTGTCAGGAGGCAGAAAAGATTTCCAGACTTTGCCCAGAGGGAGTACTACAAATGCCCTCAGGATAAATAGTGCTTCAACGAGCAGAAGCCCAAACAAAATAGGAAACTGATAGAGAACCCTAGCTGTAGATCTTTTTGTCTTATTTTGTCTTATACCACCCTAGCATGAGCAGAAACTGTTCTAACCAGCATTGAAGAATGAAGCTATTTAGCAGCTTAATCTAAACTATGTATCTTCGAGTCTCTTAATTTTATCAGGCTCTTCTACGTGGACCTGTATTTCGGTAATTATAATGGTAATGTGGATTGCGGGAAGATATCTTCCTCTTGTGGCTCACCCCTCCAAGTCTTTCATTTCCAATCAACCAACAATTTTTAATAAGTTTATGTTAATCCTTCCACTCTTTATTGCCTCATTTCTAAACTAGAGAAGCCCTCATTTCAGTAACAACAAAAACAAAAGTGAGATGTATAGGTGTGTGTGTGTACATAAAATCCCATCTTCCTTATGAAAGTAATTTTTCCCAGTTTTCTAGGGTCATGATATTAAGAAAGCTGAACCTCACCACAAAATGTGTATTATGTTAGTAATATCCCCCAAAAGCCATACATTGAACATTGCTTTTATTAGCTAAAATTTATTGAATGCTTACGATGTGTGATAAGAAACGTGCTTAACTTTTTTTTTTTTCTTTTGGAGACAGTGTCTCGGCTTTGTTACCCAGACTGGAGTGCAGTGGCATGATCTCAGCTCACTGCAACCTCTGCCTCCTAGGTTCAAGCGATTCTCGTTCCTCAGCCTCCCGAGTCACTGGGACTATAGGCGTGCACCACCGTGCTCAGCTAATTTTTTTTTTTTAGTAGAGACGGGATTTCATCATGTTACCCAATTGAACTCCTGAGCTCAGGCAATTCACTCGGCTTGGCCTCCCAAAGTGCTGGGATTACAGGCATCAACCACCATGCCCGGCCCTAAGTGCGCTTAACGCTTTATAGGATATTGCCTAACAACCCTACAGTGCAGGAGGTACTATTATTAGCCCAATTTACAGTTGAGGAAACTGAAGACAGAGAATAGAAGAGCTAACATTTGAATCTAGGACCATCTGATTCTGCCCAAGCTCATAATGACTATGCTACATCAATTAGTATTATTTTTTCTCTCCCATGCCTTCCCCATGATGTTCATCTTTCTTTTCTCCTAAATTCATGCATTCCTTTAACAAATCTTTATTAACAATCTAATATAATACATGCTAGTCAGAGGGCTAAATACATACTTCTGGTTTCTCCATTTCACTCATTGGCACTAAGTTACCATCTCCTACAACCAGGTATAAGAATTCAGGTGCCAGCCTTAAATTTGCCATGTGTGGGCTGAGGTAAATCTTCACTGTTTGAACTAATATGGCATTAGGCCAGAAAGATGCACTTGTAGGCTCTACTCTGAGACTCAGTAAGTCATCCTTGCCATGAGTTTGACTCAAGCCACCTGCCCACTCTGATATTCAGCTCAGTTCATTAGAGAAGCCAATGCTGATCACTGCCCTCTGCCTTATTCCCTTTACCTGAGTCTATCTTGAATACACTCAATATCCAGTTCCTCTAGAACCAGAACGCCACCTCATTTTTGTCAGTCCCCATCCATGGAAGCTTTTCCTCATTAGAATGTACATTCCATGGGGGCAGGGATCTGCGTCTGTTTATGGAAGTATCTCAAGCTCCCGGCACAGTGCTGGCACACAGTAGGCCCTCGATAATGTTTGCGAGTTGAACAGACCGAGGTCCTTCCGCTGAATCCCAGGCTGGCTGATGGCCATGCTGCTTCTCGCTAGACTTCCTCCCTCTTTCCTCAGTCTTAAGACATCTAAGCAGACTTCTTGGGAAACTCCACAAGCTCTCTGGATGTCCTGATGCCAAGTGCTACCAGAATCCGGTCTGTTGCTGTAATTTTCAGACTGTGTGCCTTGGCCGCCAGACAAGGCCTTCTGGCAGCACCTGCAAGGTGTGTTTGTTGGCATACACCAGCTCATGGGCCAGTTTCCAGCCCCTCCCAGCCTGCCTCTGCCTTATTAGGCTGTGTTAATTGGTTTGAGCCTAGTTATACCTAGAAATAGTGTCTATATAATTATATACACAAATTATGAAAAATTCATAGAGATTTATGTTCAAAGATGTAACAGCAAGAAATTGGAATGCATAATAAAACTGTCATGTAAAGGACAGTAGATACATACAATCTACTTTGATTCTACCATTAAAATATTCTAAAGAATACTTGATGACATGAAGAATGCTAGTATTTTTAAAGTAACAATACTTTACATGAAGTATGATCCTAACTACGGGAATACGTATTTTTAAGAAAAAGGCCAGCAATAGTCTGTAGGCAGTTGGACTATGAGTGATTAAGGATTTTCATTTTCACTTTTCTGCATATTTCTACATTTCCACAATAAGCATGCATTACTTTTATAATGTAAATGAGTATAATATTATAAACCAGTTCTAAAGCAGATATGACAGTCCCTTGACAATACTTAGCCCAAACATCTCAGCCATTGAGATCTGAATTACTAACCTGTGATTATCAGTAAACCGAATACATAAACAGGATGAGTGCAATTTGAATTTTAATTTACTCCCATTTCAAGCTAGTGAACAGATCTACAGACTAAAGTAGGGTACTGCCTGATCCCATGGCACATAACTCCAGTCTTCGGAAGTGCCCTGCGTCGTGCCTTGTTAATTATACTTACTCAGGGACTTTACTTATTTCTCCCACAAGGCTACCTATCAGCTAGCTTTCTAAGGATATTCTTTTAGTGCCTAACACAGAACTCTGTGTTTAAATGGTGTAGCACAAATGCCTATGGAGCAAGTTAATTTTTGGAGTGTACCAAATTGATTTCAAAGCAGTCAGCTTCTTCCAAAGTTGTCCTGGAAAACAGAAAAACAAGAAAAATGAAAAAACAGGCCATCCAATTGAAACAATCTCTCCATCTCTTCTGTGGTCGAAAAGTCACTCCTCTGTCTATTTCAACACAATGACCTGAAGACTCTTGGTATTTGGGAGGGGGGGAAAAAAGCCTACAAATTTGGAAATAAGTAAGCTGTTCTCCTCTAATAACAAAATTCTGAAAGGATGGAAGAAGAGGGCTATTGGAGAGGCAGCTAGGGGTGACTGAAGTATCTCAGTAGTTCAGTTTATCAAGCTCCGAGAATAGGCTCAGACACTTAACGTTGGCTATGCCATGGTGATTTCAGTAGACTTCCTTCATTATAACCTCACCCTTGACAACCACAATCCCACACCCCATTCAAACATTCCCTGTTCACTAACTAGTGACTGACATTCCACAGTGCAGTGGACAGTCTTTTTGGAAATGTTTCTCAAAATAGGTTAGGTGAATGAATATTTTAGTTGCTATTTGGATTAACATTTCTATTTAATAAATATGTATTGATTTTAATATTCATTAGAAAGTATATAACAGACTACAAAACCATGAACTTATGGCTATTAATGAGGTTGTAAATGGGACAAAAACAGTTGATTTAAATAAAACTATTTTGTTAGTATAGTACAAGTACCTCTATCAAACCCACTACAATATATACTTAAGAATCATATATTTCGGCCTGGGCACAGTGATTCACACCTGTAATCCCAGCATTTTGGGAGGCCGAGACAGGTGGATCACTTTAGGTCAGGTGTTCGAGACCAGACTGGCTAACATGGTGAAACCCCTTCTCTACTAAAGATACAAAAATTAGCCGGGTGTGGTGGCACAGGCTGTAATCTCAACTATCTGGGAGGCTGAGGCAGGAGAATCACTTGAACCCAAGAGGCAAAGGTTTCAGTGAGCCAAGATTGCACCACTGCACTCCAGCCTGGGCAACAGAGTGAGACTCTGTAAAAAAAAAATAAATAAATAAATAAATAAATAAAATATATATATATATATATAGAGAGAGAGAGAGAGAGAGAGAGAGAGCTATATGTAAATTTCACCTCAGTTTTTTGTTTTTTAAGAGAACATAGTACAAGTGCTGTGCAGATGCGGCAGAAAGTCCAAGGCATTATGTGGAAACAAAAGCCTAAAAAATAATGTGATCATTTTATGAACATTCACTAAATACATACCCTGTATCAAGCACTGTTCTAGGCAGTGGTAATAGCCTAGTCTTTATCTTTATGGCAGTTACAATCTAATAGGAGAGAAGCTTCACTCGAAAATAATCCATATGTTCATTCCAGCTCACCAAGCACTGTTGAATCCACCATCTTATTTGATCCCAACAGGGAACCCCTGAAGTTGGCAGAGCTATTGCTAGAAGTTTACAAAAATGGACCCAGTGTACAGCAAGCCCTATACCCCATCCCAAAGTAATATTCCTTCATATCCATGTATTTTCAAGATCTTTTACATTTTTATTATGAAGAAGACCAACCATCTTGGTTTAAAGTAACTTTGTTAATGTTTTGCTGTGGAACAACATATAGTAATTTAAATATAACCAAAAGATCCATTGAGTTTGATCTCTTTATGTTACCATTCATATAAATTATGAAGACTAGATCTGAAACTATAAAGCTTTTAAATTTGTCAAACTTTAGTGTGCATGGAAATTACCTGGAGGGTTTGTTACCCACAAACTGCTGGGTCCCCATCCCGCAGTCTCCAATTCTCTAGGTCTAAAGTGGGACCAGATAATTTGCATATCTAACAAGTTCCCAGCTGATGCTGATGTTGGTGGTCCCAAGAACATATTTTGAGAACCACTGGTCTAGATAAAATTGTGAAACAACTCGAGTCTCAGTAGCTCAAAAGAGTTTTGTTTACTCAGTAGGAATACATGTTCTCCACAGGTTGGCAGAAAGGCTTTGCTTGTTGCAATCACTCAGAAATCAGCACTCTCAAGCACCTTATGGTACCAGAAAATGAGGATTCCTTTAACAAGAAGAAAAAAAAAAAAAAAGAGGGAGGTGTCTTTGTGGCAAAGGGACACAGCAGACGACTGAGAGTTTCCAATGACCAAAGCTGGAAAAATCTGAGCAACAAAATACATAAGGTTGTATTAGAATATAATCCAACATACAAAATAAAATACACATGAATCCATATTGATATGAATAAATGACTGAATAAATGGGGCAGTAAAGACAAATCTCCTATGCAGAAGAATTCAAATAATGTATGCAGTTACTCTACACTTGATATGGTTTGACTGTGTCCCCACCCAAATCTCCTATTGAATTGTAGCTCCCATAATCCCCTCATGTCATGGGAGACCCAGTGGGAGGTAACTGAATCATGGGTGTTGGTTTTTCCCATGCTGTTCTTGTAATAGTGAGTAAGTCTCATGAGATCTGATGGTTTTATAAAGGACAGTTCCCCTGCACATGCTCTCTTGCCTGCTGCCATGTAAGACGTGCCTTTGCTCCTCCTTTGCCTTCCACCATAATCATGAGGCCCTGCCCAGCCACATGGAAGTGTGAGTCCATTAAATCTCTTTTTCTTTATAAATTACCCATCTCAGGTGTATTTTCATAGCAATATGAAAATGGACTAATACAACCCTCAAGGTATAGTCTAACTCCCCACTTCTTAGTTGTAGGCTGGGCATAGAGACCTTCCAAAGAGTACAGCATGGAGAGGGGCGAGTCCATTTACAGTAGAGAAACCTGACAGTCACTGCTGCATCAGCCTCAACAGGGATAACTCATTTTGATAGTATGTTACCTCAATATGATGTAATGAAAATGAGACTAAACTAGTGAAATCCCAATAAAATGAGACTAAACTAGTGACATCTCAATAAAGTATCAATCTTATTTATAATTCAAAAACAAAACACCAAGGCTCCCTGAGCAGCCACCATCTCTCAGGTTGCTGGTCACCTTCACTGGGAAAAGAGAAACCTGAAGGATCTGGCACCAGTAATTAAATACTCCATTCCATTACTTTCACCCACAACTCATTGGCCATCACTAGTCACCTGGTCCCTTCCACAAGGGGACATGGACATGTGTTCCCACCATGTGCCCAGGATGGAGGGAGTACAGAACTATTTGTTGAACAGTACTAATGACTGCCACAGCACCTGCTTGCAAGTCTTTGAAACAGAACATTGGTTCACTTATGCTGTTCTACAGATTCTCTGGAGTCAACCTCTAGGTGAATGGGCATTGAGACCAAGCCTGCTGCATGGTTTCCAGGCAGAGATTATTCATACCACATCTCATATTTTCCTGCTTCTCAAAGTGCCTCTAGCGTTATATATCCTAATGGAGAATTCTAGTCTTTCTTCTCCAATGATTCTTTTGATTTATCTCCAAATCACTGTACCATCACAACCAAGTAGGTTATTATTAATGAGGTGTTTGGTGGTTTACCCAAAAGGCATAAATGAGTTTAGATGCCTCACTCACTTGTTTCAGTAAAACAAAAGGGGGGAATCCCTTCCTTATATGACTCTGCTCAACCAACTTACAAACCAAGCCTTTGACAATCTGGTCTGAGCAGAAATCAACATTTCAAACTGAATGTGTTTCCTCCCTCCTTCCCATTGCTCAACTTGGTTCTTAAATTTTGTCTCTTCCTAGAAAGTTTGATTTTCTCATCTTTTCTATGCCTCCCCAAAAGAGTAAAAAAACAAATAAATAATTTTCCTTTAAAGTCCATCCCATATCTTGCCCCTGTTTGCATTTCTCTTTACATGATTGCAGCACAGCTTTAGTTTTCATTTTATGTTCACATTTCTGGGAGTTACAAACATCTGACCCTCAGTGGGCAATTTTGGTTACCTCTTCCCAAAGGACATGATTTGACCTTGAGATTGCCTGCAAACTCCAAATATTCTTTACATTTTTTATAGGCTATTGAACAACCACAAGAAAGTCTTGCTTCTATGTAGGGGTTCTGAGGTGATAGTAGGCATGATGGTAGTAGCAGTGGGGTGTGTCTGTTTTCATTTTCCTTTTTCTCCTAATGTAGCGTTTTTAATGAACAGATACATTATGGTCACTCAGATTTGGAAAGCTGTATTACTACCACACAGGAAAGGTACTAATGACCTTATTTCAGCTAAGTATTATGTGACCAGACCTTCCTACGTATTTTGCACAGCTCAGAATTGTGAAAGTGACAGGCTAAGTTTTGTAAACATTGCTGCAAAATATAATCACACCAAGATGGAACAGTGCTTAACCCACTAAGTGTACTCTTCTTAAATTACCTCTTTTTACAACATTACAAAATTCTCGTTTTTCTTAACTGACTCCTCCTGCTTGAAACCATCCCCATTTAATAGCAACAAATTCCCTAAGATGGTTTTGAATTTTTAGCCTTGCCAAAATTATAGATACTATTTTCTGGAGTGAGAATATTTAACTCTCTGTATATTTGCAACACCGTTCTCATAAGGACTAAATGATTTAGAAGCTGCCAAGATTAATAACTCATTTGTATATATATCATCTACTTTGGCCCAGGCTCCAACACTATCAACACTTACCCTAAATTGATGTTCCCTATCCTTTATAAGAGATAAAGAATTCATCTCATGGCCTAGAGCACACAGCGACGTCTATGGTCTCAACTGATGTGAATCAACCCTCTCAGGGTTGGGAATCTCTTAACTGTATACTTGTTATTCAACACAACTACTGCTTCCATTTGATTTCTTCCCCCTTTTACTTACTCAGATGATTTTCATTCTTACCTCACTCATCAACTTGTCAGTTAGAGAACAGGAGCTATTTCCTTTTTTGTTTGGGATTCTGGCTGCAACCCAGGCACCATTTTCCAAGTAATTAATGAGCCCTGCAATGTCCTGGCTTGTGACCACCAGTCTCTTCCTTCGTTATATTACATCTTGCCTGGAAAAGGACTCAGTGCAAGAGCAGGCAATAGGCTGCCACTGAACAAAGAGCAAGCTGTTATTTTTAGGTGAAAACACCCTGAGGTTTTTTTTTTTTTTTTTACTTTTGCCACATGGCAACATAGGTGTTGGTAGTTAAATCTTAGGCTCACAAAGAAAGCCCCGGAAGCAGAAGTATCTATGATTATGGATTTCTAATAGACAGTCAAGAGCTGAAATGGAGCATACAATCTCTTAGGGTAGGAACTCGACCTTCACCCTCACCCTCACCCCTAGGCTATTTACACCACATCAGCAATGAGAGAAAAAATACCAGAGAACTCAGTTTTTGGTGAAGGGCAAGAAGAGGTCAAAAGGTGAAAATGGACTTTTCCCCCTTCCTTATTCCTTAGGTGCAAGGGAGTAAAATAATAAGCTTTTCTTCATTATGATCATTCATGCATTCAAAGTATATGCTTTTAGTATCATCTAGTTGCTTTAACATTGTTTTAGGTGCTAAGGGTGGAGTACTCAACAAAAACAGAATCTTTATCTACAAGGGACAGTCTAGTGAAAAGAGACTGAAGTGAACAAATGAATGAATGATGAATGGATGGATGATATATGGTGATGAACGCTATGGGGAAAAAATTAAGCATGGTAAGGGGAACAGGGAATGGAGGGTCGAGAGAGTGGGGTGTTATTTTCTATAAGGTGGTCAGGGAAGGCCTAATAAAATGACATTTGAGTAGAGACCTGGAGGAAGTGAAGGAACAAGCAACAGCGGTGTCTGGAGGAGAGGATCACAGGCAGATGAAACAGCAGGAAGGAGGACACTGCAGTCAGACCATGCTTGGCATGATTGATCATTAATTACTCTAAAAGCTTAACAATCTATGCACAATTGAGTCACTGTAGATAAATACCTTCTTAAGTCTCCACACTGATGTTATATAATTTTTGAAGAAAAATCACTGAAACTGTATTATGTAACCTTGTGACCTATTAAAGATATGGTCCATAATTAAATATTTTCTAATGACTTGGATAAGTATCATTCCTTATTCATATACACATTGCACATGTCATCCTTGCACTGCACTCTACTTATTCTTTTAATTATTGAGCATCCAGTCTTTGGTAGGTCTGTGCTAGTTACTGGGAATACTGTGGTGAGCAAAGTAAACAAGTCTCTGGCCTCATGGAGCTTATAGTCTGATAAAGATATTATTCAACCAATATGTATCACTATAATCTGAGTTTAGCACCCCACCAGAATGTGCTGGGGGTATGAGAGCCCAAACAGGGCTGGGATATTCTGGAGGATGAAGAAGGGTTTTGTGAGAAAACGACATAGAGTAAATAGCAGGAGAAAAACATTCCAGGAAGCAGGAATGTGCAAAGGTCTTGAGGCAGGAGGAAGCAAATTAGGTTTTTTGTATAAAGAGAAAGCAGTATGTCTGGATCCCAGAGAATGAGAAATAACAGCACTAGACAAGAAGGTTGTGTTCAGATCATCCTGGGCCTTGTAGGCTAAGTTTAGTCTTGATCACATGGGAAATCATCCAAAAGGTTTTAAACAGGAGAGAAACATGATCAAATAAGCATTTTAATATGACTTCACTGGCTGCACGGTGGGAATGCAAGGACTGCAAGGATAACATCAAGGGACAGTCCTGCAGGTGTTCATATGAGAGATGTGCTAGGACAGTGGTGGCAGAGAAAGAAAACAGAAGAGAGAAATCAGGAACCGTTTAGGAAATAGGATCAGCTGGGCTTGGTGATGGAATTCAGGAGATGATGTCATGGGTGACTCCTAGTTGGTTCTTAGAGTTGTAATAATGCCCTTCACTCACTGGTTCATCTGCTGAAAAAAAAAAGAAAAAAAAATGACAAAGCCCTAGCTCAGGCACCAAACACATAGAGCACACTCTCTTCTCTTTGACAGCCAAGCTAGTTCTAAGTAGCATCTGGATCCCTGGTATACAAGTCCTAAGTGCCTGCAGAGCTGGCCCTCAGCTGAGAGGTACCTATCTCACACACACACACACACACACACACACACACACACACACACACATAAAGAGAAGCCAACAGGCTACATTAGACTCAGGCTAAATGAGCTAGCCCAAATGACTTCTATTTCAACTCCACTATCACTGCATTTAGCTGGTCACACCTACAAAGCAATCAGCAAACTGGGTGACTCATTAGGATTTTCTTTTCAAGAGAGCAAAGAACCTAAATAAAGATCCTTGAATTTAGCGTACAATACCCAGGAGTCATCTGAGCAGCAGCAATTTGGGGGAACTTCAAGTGTGGCATTTAGGTGTGAGAGGGGAAGTTAGAAATCAGAGAACTGATCTCACAAACAAAAAGCTTTTATAATAGCCTGTCCTAGATAAGACAGTAATGAGAGGACAAAAGGGGAAAGCCATCCTCCTCTTAATACCAAGGAAACCTAGGGAAGTGACTTCTTAAAAAGGAGGTAAAAGCAGCAGTTTTAGTCACTCATCAAGAGTGACTGTTCTTCCTCTTTGCTAGAAATAGCTAAGAGAGTGTAAATCACTCATTAGGCCCTAAGAAAAGAAGACTTATAAATGAACTTGAAACCAAATAGTGCTGTGTAGATTCTTCTACTATCTTCTACAGAATCTGCATGGACTTATTCACTGTTACGGTCGTCTGTGCATGGTAACCACAGTGCTAGGATGATATCTATAGTTTGTTTTTGACAATAAGTAAATCCATTATAAACCCAGTTTCTTCTCTTGAGCACAAGTTTAAAAGGAAAAAAAGAAAGCTTTTCTACTTTTACATGCCTTATGCCTGTGCTTCCAAACCAGAGCACAAGTACTCCCTGGGGCACGCAGCACTTTGCCAAGTATTACAGCAGCAGGAAACCATAGATTTTGTTTAAGTCAACCTTTCTATAGTAATTTTATTAACATAATTTTAAGTTGATGCAACAATGATTATCTTGTGACATAAAGAGAATCCATCTGAATTTTAAGGATGAAACAGAAGATTTCAAATACATTTCATTTTTGTGGTTTCCACACCACTGAGTGAAGCCTCTAGATCTCTTGATGGGGATGGGGTGGTTACAGGCCAAAGAATGTATCCATTAGATGCAGACAGCACAGGGCCTAGAGCCTACAATACTTTTTGCAGCCAACAAAAAAAATTCTTATTTTAAAATTAGAAGATAAAAACTAATTCTTAGGCCAAAGAAAATGTTTTAATATATAATATTTGTCTTACACCAAAGAGGTTATAAAACCTAATTTTTAACTTTTTGTTGTTTTATTTTTCTTGGAGAAAGGGGCCCACAGAGGTGAAAGTGTGGAGGGCCTATGAAAGTCATTCTATAGCACTGGGTAGTGAGTCCTTCTCCTCTGCTAAGCCTCAAACACAAATGAACGTGTTATTTCTTAATAGTGGTCCAAATACCACCATGATTTAGTGAGACAAGAGCAAATATTTTAACTTTAAAAGTATGTACTATATTTTTAAATGTAGCTGAAAATATTGAGTTTCTCATTTATGGTAGCAATGAATTTTCTTTCTGAAAAATTTAAGTAAATAAAATACCTTCATGAAAAATATTAAGCAAAAAAACTACAAGTTCTAGGATGAACTTGGAAAAAAAAAAAGAGGATGGTATGGCTGAATGGCTGAAAACTAGTGATATACTAAAATCCTAGAAATACTAAGATTCAGACTCTCAGCTATAACACCCAAAAATGTTTCCATCTACATCATCAGTTACCTTCATCTCTCAAGAAAAACAGTAAAACATTACCAGAACTTCCACCACCAATCTGCTGGGGAAATTAGAAATTGTGGATAGTGGTCTGAGTGCTTATTTATATTTTAAATAACATATCATGTTTTTCAGAATTAGTGGTTCACACTGGCAAGAGAGCAAGAAATATTTGTTGATTGGTACAAAGGACCTCTTTTCACTAGCCCATGAAACTATCCTATGATAACTCTTGCATTGTACAAAGAGAGGCAGATAATTGATAAAGATTCCCAAAAGAATAAGACATTCACAGAAAAATGAGATCAGCAACTGCAGTCTTACCAGCTGGGATAATTTTACAAGGGTCAGACAGCTCTGGGGCATAAACTCATCACTTCAGGGTGAGGAAGAAGAAGCTGACTCCTGATTCCCAAGAGGCAGTGTCACACAATTAGATTGTTCATTCTAGCTCAACACAAATTTGACACATTTCCCCAAAACTGCCTGTCTAGGGTCCTGTCAAAACAGGATGATGGAAAGTCAGAATAATTTTCTAGCCCAGTATCTCCAACATTCCTGTAATCCATTCCATTTCAGTCATGTTTTGATGTAAAGAATATTTTCCCCACTAATATTTGAAAGCCATCCATTCTTGCGTGCTTTAGTTACACCGAGCATACATTCATTGTGGAATAAGAAGCAGTCAATGGTATCCAGGATCTTCTAAAAGTAGTATTCGAGGGCTTTTCTTTTTTGTATGTCTTAAAATTGTTAAATTAGGCCGGGCGCGGTGGCTCACGCCTGTAATCCCAGCGCTTTGGGAGGCTGAGGCGGGCGGATCACGAGGTCAGGAGATCCAGACCACCCTAGCTAACACAGTGAAACCCCGTCTCTACTAAAAATACAAAAAATTAGCCGGGCGTGGTGGCGGGCGCCTGTAGCCCCAGCTACTGGGGAGGCTGAGGCAGGAGAATGGCGTAAACCCGGGAGGTGGAGCTTGCAGTGAGCCGAGATCGCGCCACTGCACTCCAGCCTGGGCGACAGAGCGAGACTCCGTCTCAAAAAAAAAAAAAAAAAAAAATTGTTAAATCAGAGTGAATGGACTTATCTACTCCCAAAGCAAGATCTTAAGTTGTTTTTAGCAGCTAATGAAATCTTTCCCAGGGAGCTAGAAGATGGGCTACCCAAAGGAAAATATTCTATGTATTTCTCATGCACATATAGAAGAATTACAGAAATAAGACATAAAATACAACATTATAGCAAATGTTTTTGAGGAGGGTGAATGAGATTCTTAATTAGTTCTTTTGCCTTTCCCAATGTTGCCTATACCATTGTCCTTACACAATATTTACACAAAATATTGCAGCCAATAATAAGCAGAATCAGGATTTGAACTCAAAGCTGCTTAGATCCAAACCTATGCTCTTAACCTCTGTATTTGTTCCAGAACAGTTCCTGGAACAAAGCTGGTAGGCAATTCGTATTTGTTGAATCTGAATCTAGATTAGAAACCAGGCTGTTTGGTCCAGGATTCCGAGTTGTTTCTAGAGCTCTTTACAACTAATCTCAATACCCAGAATGAAAGCTCCCTATGACATCTGAAGATATTAGAGGACTACAGCTGATAATGCCACATTCAAATATTTTCTGTTAATTCTTTTCCCTGTTTTAATCCAATTAGGATGAGGAAAATTAACTATTGCAATTAAATAATTAAGAGGAAGAAGAAGTGAAAGATTTCCATATAAGAAGTTTAAAGCTCTGTTGCTTAAAAAAGAAAAAAATGCCCAAAGAAACTCAATCCTTTAACTGAATTTCAGATAACAGAGTATACTGTATACATAAAAACTAACTTTTTTGAGTACTCACTGTATACCTAAAATTCTTCTAAATGCATTTCATGTATTATCTCATTTAATCCTTATGAGATAGGTACTATTATTATTCCTAACTTTTAGAAGAGAAAACCAAGGCACAAAGAGGTTAAGCAATGAACCCTAGGTCTACCAGTAAGTGGTGGAGCCGAGATTCAGGTCCCAAGGGATGCAACGACAAACTTGATGCTCTTAACCTGCTGCTTCCCATAATAACTAACACTTGCTGGACACTTTAATCTGTTCCATATATTCTTTTTTCTTAACCTCCACATCCTGGGTTCAAGCTATTTGCATGTCTCAGCCTCCCAAGTAGCGGAGACTATAGGCACGTGCCACTACACCTCACCAATTTTTGTATTTTCAGTAGAGATTTCACCATGTTGCCGAGGCTGGTCTCGAACTCCTGAGCTCAGGAAATCCACCCACCTCGGCCTCCCAAAGCACTAGGATTACAGGCGTGAGCCACCATGCCTGGCCTGCCCTATGTATTCTTCATGCAAACTATGTCATTTATTTTGCCCAACAATCATAGGGAAAAAAAGTATGTGTATGTGTATTCATACACATATATAAAAAAATAAAGTGTATGTGTATTCATACACAGATATGTGTATGAATGCATGCAGATATAGAAGGTGTGCGTATGTGTGTCTGAGTGACTATTCTCTATCCTATCACTGTAAAAACACTTGACAGATCTCTCAACGCTTGAAAGTCATCTTAGTTCTTCTATATAAATAATTATAAGAACTACTCATACAAAAATTGCATTATGTGCCATCCTCATATTTCCATTAGGTATATTGATTGGATCTTGTTTTTGAGAGGAAAAGAATTCATTTATTCTCATGTTCTTGTTCTTTTTCTCATTTTAATATGAAATAATGGCACCAGAGAAAGTTCTAAAATATCTTGAAGGACAGAGTTTCAGGACTATCATTGCATTTGTAAGACTTGGGGGGAA
Organism: Rhinopithecus roxellana; assembly: GCF_007565055.1. NCBI lineage: Eukaryota > Metazoa > Chordata > Mammalia > Primates > Cercopithecidae > Rhinopithecus > Rhinopithecus roxellana. Next base: position 116,884,556 of record NC_044549.1, on the reverse strand, counting down.
AATTTCCAATGCATAGTAGCAGCCAAATGTCGCAAATCTTCATGTACTCTCAACCTAAGTATTACAGACTCCGCATCATGTAACCTGGTTACTGCCAGAACTGAGATCTCCCTTCTCCTCTTCACCTATCCAAATGTGTGATTCATCTCTGTGGGATATGACAAACCAACCACAATGGGCAGAAAGGCCCTGCCTGAGCCCTCTCAGTTCCCAGGAGAACCATTCAACACAAAAGTTAAATGGTGCATTTCAGGCACCCTGCCCATCCTGAACCCCAGATTTATGCCTAGGAAAGGCATTCTACTAATTAAGCTATCTCTAGTCCTCAGGACCAATGAGATGACCTAATCTCATGCTTCCCAAAGTTAAATGGGCATATAAATCACCTGGGAGTCTTGTTAAAAAGCAGATTCTGGTTCAGTGGGTTTGGAAAGGCCTGAGATTCTGCAATTCCAACAACCTCCCAGGAGGTTGCTGGACAGCAGGCCACACCTGGAGTAGCAAGGGTCTAGTTCATATACAAATGCAAAATTGTGCTTCAAAGAGAAGTATGTGTTTCATTTTTTGAAAGGTTCATCCTGGGTTCTTATCCAGGGTGATCCATAAAATTTTCCATATCTTCATGAGGCATTAAAAACTCCAGACAATCCTCAGAAAAATCGATTCACCTTTTAAGTCTTTGGATTCCATAAGGCTACCAAACCCCAAGTATGTTGGGAGACCATTATTCCATACATAACATTAAAGGCATCCCCTCTGTGACTTAGCCACGTGTTCTTTTGTGTTATTTATCCAAAGAATAAGCAACTGATAATTTCAGATTTTCCAAACTGGCGAATGTTTGACATAAATGTGTTTAATACTCAGCAAAGCCTCTCCAACTCAGTGTATTTGGGATGCAAGCGTTGCTATCACTATGTAAATAAGGAACTACTTTATAGTATAGTTTAATGAACTGAGTACGTTGCAGGAACCCTATTTTTTTTTTTTTTTTTTTTTTTTTTTTTTTGAGACGAAGTCTCGCTCTGTCGCCCAAGCTGGAGTGCAGTGGCCAGATCTCAGCTCACTGCAAGCTCCGCCTCCCGGGTTCACGCCATTCTCCTGCCTCAGCCTCCCCAGTAGCTGGGACTACAGGCGCCCGCCACCTCGCCCGGCCAATTTTTTGTATTTTTAGTAGAGACGGGGTTTCACCGTGTTAGCCAGGATGGTCTCGATCTCCTGACCTTGTGATCCGCCCGCCTCGGCCTCCCAAAGTGCTGGGATTACAGGCTTGAGCCACCGCGCCTGGCCAGGAACCCTATTTAAGTGAAAGTATTAATTCCTTGGAGGAAATGCTTTAATACTGAAGAATGACTTGTGATTAGCACATCAACAGGAATAAACAGTCTTCAGATACCCAAGGATACTTAAGGACAGAGGCTTTCAACAAACTTCTTAAACTCCTGTTTATACTCTTAAATTGCTTGGTAAACTCCTCCTTCTAAGGTACATTAAAAGGTCAAGTTTTGCCCAAGTCTCTTCTCTGAAAACTAATGAGGCTTTAATGTACCCAGAAATGCAAAAGCAACATCAAGGTTATTTGATTGACCCAAGCCAAAGAACCTTCTAGAACAGCAACATATTTTGGCTGGCTTTCTACCTTAAAGTTACCTATCCTCCTAAATAGGATAATTTAAAGAACATTTATTTCAACATATTGGCAGAATTAGTAAGTCATTTGTGAGCAGAATAATTCTTTTATGCCTTTTTTAAATGGTCAGATAGGAGAAACAGCATGTAAACAACAGCGAAGGTGGCTGCTCCACTTTACAAGGTTCCTAAGAACTAGAAATAGTAGTCTTCAGTTAAACCAGAAAATTTTAAATTAAAAGTTAGATGACTGAACTCTTACACTGAGCAGTCGACCCCACCATGCTTTTATTATGCCAATGAATTGTATCTGTTTCAATCGCTGGTGTCAAAAGGTTGTGGGTTCAACTCCAGGTTGTGCCACTTACTGTCAGTGTGACCTAGGGCAAGTTAAATTTTGCAAAGTTTAGACTCTTCATCTGTAAAGCAGGGATATTAAGCAGTAAGAGCTTACTTTATGATGTGTAGAAGCCTGCTACTGAGCCTTTCCTATAATGGGCATAGTTACTCTGTACGTATACTATACATATAGGATTACATGCTAGTGCTACTTTCACTGTGCACAGAACAAGGTCGGTCCTTGAGCTTTTAAAGAGACACATTAACAAGTAAAGGCAAGAACTGCCAACCAAAGTACATACTAAATCTATGAAACACCTGACTACAAGAGATGACTCAGGATTAAAAACATAAAAGAGATGGCTCTTAAACCATCAAGAGTTCTGAACTCATCTTAACCTCTGAGGTTCAAGTATAGGAAGACAGCGACATTTTTCTGCAATGTGCCCTTCCCCATGGCTGTATTGCCTATAAATCAAAGGTTTTATTTTGGATGCCCAGCGTTCATCTGAGCCGAGTTAAAAAGTTAACTTATTTTTCCTTCTCTTAGTAATAGTAGGCAGTAAAGATTGTGGTCCTGGTACTTCTTCAGAGTTAATATCTAGGATTTCTTAAAATTTTTATTCTGGAGAATTTTTTGTAGATATCCTCTACCCTCCAAATCCCCCAAAAGGTGTATGTTAGTATAAAGTGCCATTATTCCAGCAAAATCAGCCCTTAAGACCACATTCATGTCTTAGGGTGACACTGCGCCACCAAGAAAAAAACTGTCCTAAACTGATACCAATTTAGAAATTCACTCCCAATAAAGCATAGAACTCAGCACAAACACCAAATTCATTACACATATGTAATATATATGTAGATATACACACCTTTGTATAGCTATCCTTTTTTGAAAAACTAATTTTCACACTAGGCACTTTTATTGCTTCTGCTCTAACCCAAATTGCTGATTGTAAAAAGGGGATTTCCTCCCCTATATTTACTTTGGAAACAGACACCAGCCATGGAGAAGTAGTTGAGTGCAACTGCCCACAGACTCACACTGAAATCTGAGCACCTGAGCTGGTCCACTACCTGAGCTGTGTTCCTCAAAGAAATTTCAAAAGAAAACCTCCAGGACCTCAGTAGGCAGCTTGTGGCAGGACTCGGTGGGCATAAGACTAAAAGCCTAGGAGTTCTGTGTCCTTACCCTTGGGCTTCCTGAGAAGCAAGATCCTGAGTCAGATGCTGAAATCTTATTATAAGCATAATCCCAATTAATCTCCGGAGTCGATTGTTAGAAATGCAAAGATACTCCCTAGAGACTATTGCACAGACTAAGGAGTTTCTTCAACACTGAGAATGTAGACTAAGACTGCTGAGGGAGAAATAATTTAAGCAGTGATTGGGCTGTGAAAGAAAACATTGTCAATACCTATCTTACTTTTAGCTACTCACAAATATATAGATTCCAGCGAGAGTTAACACCGTGATGCATAGTTTTTGGGCCAAATTTCAAAGAGCACATCTGACCATGGTATTACTCATCAACTTAATCAGATATCCATAAATCTCCTATGCTTCTAGACTAGAAAACAATACTCAAACAAAAGAGCGTTCTGTTTTCGATGTTGCTATTCTGTTTCGGGTTCTGTTAGCAGACTTTTTTTGTTTTTGTCTTTTCTGTCTTGTGTTTTCCCCCATCCCCTATGAACACTGGATTCTTGGCCACACCTTAATTTGTGACTATTTACTCAGCTGATTAACTGAAGGCATTCGTCTCATTCAAGCAAGTCTTGTTCTGGGCAACAAATAAACTGGAACCCCAAGGACAGAGCAGCCATGGCTCCATATTAATCAGCTGCTCATCCCATTTCCCCATCCTACAGCAGACCATGAAAGCTGGGGTTGCCTCAGAGCGGTTGGCTTCAGGCACCTCCTCCCTGAAGCACTCTCAGAGGGGCATATTCGTATGGAGGAGGAGGGAGGCTTGGTGATTGGCTTCTGTGATAGGTTTCTGGAGGGAATGGAAAGGTTTTGAATTTCTGAAGTATTTGTAGTATCTCTTCATAAGTGCACAAGTGGGTACAAAACGGTAGAACAAAATGTACTAAACATTTAGGCCACAAAACATTCATTTTCTCCAGCTGAAATCACCAGAAGTGTTAGCTGGGGGGAAATCAGAATCTGCCTAATTTGCAACTTCTTTGAAGAGACTATACAATCAGCTTTGCCTCCACCCAAAGAAGAGGACACACTGTCCTGTTTTCACTTTCACTGTTTTGACAAAGAGAAAGAATGAGATAACTCTGGGTAAAACTTGTCATGAAAGTGTCTGACAGAGATATCTCTAGCGTTCCTGCGTTGCTGGTGTTACATATCTAAAACCTGTAAGGAAAAAAGTGAATAATGTGATCCTTAACAGAAACAGAAATGGGGAGTCACAGGTATTCCTAACTTGCACTCAAGCAAATTATCCAAGAGATTACATCTTGATATTGTAGCCAGGTCATCCTCCTCTACAATACCTAGAAATTCTTCCTTTCCATCCTGTATTTCATTGTCTCTCCCCCACTCAACCCCAAACACACAAACCTAGGCATCCTTGTAAAGGAGGAAATATAAAAGCAAAGAGTAAGCAACTTGCTACAATGTCATACCAGGTTACAGGTAACTGGCCTTCCCTCTGCTTGAAATAGAGGAAAAGTACAAATTATGCACCTGGCAAATATTTGCATGGTCTCCAGAGCAGTAAGATTCATCCATTTGCTCACAAAAGCACACAACTGAAGCTGAGAGAATAAATCAATTCAATTCATTTCAACAAACGTTTATCAAGCTCCAGTCTGATTGTAGAGTTTTTCTGGAAAAAAAAAAAAAATCATCATGCACCTGGCTATTGGAGCTGGTTTTTGAAGAAGTCTAGAAATTTCTTCCTCCTCTCTGAGAAGAGGCAACCAACGCCCTTAAATAATCAACACAGCTGTATTTTATATCGTAAAACGTAATTAGCCCAAGGTATGCTGCTTCCTTTTTTGTAGGTGGAAAAGAATCCACTTACCTTTCTGCGAAAATACAATTGTGTTTGTTGTATAAAAACACAGTGTCCCCATTTACTAAGAAATCAATGAGTAATCAGCAAGCCATGAATCACCCCTTGAGTATTTTCGCTATAAAGATGAGAAGCACTATATATTGAAACAGGCTATGGCATCGCTGCTCTACATTGTAAATTCAGACTTATCAAGAAGCTACTTAAAATATTCTAAACATGCAAGGGAAGGGCAGGGCAAAAGCAATCTTTGCCAAACATTTAAGGAGATGTTATACCCAAATCTCCTCCTGGGAAACTTCTGAGTGGAGCTAAGGTAATGTAGGCGACTTGATCAGGAGTCATGCTCTACTACTTACCCGGGGGGCTTCAAGGGAAGTCATTTGTAAACTCTCAGACCTCAATTTCTCTCCTTTAAGACAGGGTTAATTGTACCTATTCTACCCAACTTATGGGGTGACTATGAAGGTCAAATGAAATAATGAATATGAAGGTTTTATGAAAACCATTCTGTTTTATGTTTTATGATTGACACCAGTGATTTCAATGTTTAACTCTACAGTCCCAAAGACATGGTAGAAGATGGAAAACAACCTCCAAAAACCCATCTCTGATATCAAAAGTGTGCAATGGGCTATTTAAAAGTTCAGATGAGCTGTGGTTCTTTGTGCTTAGCCACAAAAACAGCCTTAGAATCATAAAGGCAGTTTTAAAAAGAAGGGAAAACAATTTTTTCTTTGTCCTATTCTCTTCTGTCATATTAGATGGAAGGCCGACACTGTTTTTACTTATCAGGTATCAAACTGCTGTTGGCTACTAAATATTATATTTTGTGTCAGTCTCCTTAATTTATATGCTCAAACAGTTGAAATGAAGCAAACCTAAACATATCTCACTGAGTTAGGGCATTCCAAACTCAGCAGAACATAGAATTTTTTTTTATTTATTTTTATTTTTTTATTTTTTGAGACAGAATCTCCCTCTGTGGCCTAGGCTGGAGTGCAGTGGCACGATCTCAGCTCATTGCAACCTCCACCTTCCGGGTTCAAGTGATTCTTCTGCCTCAGTCTCCCGCTGGGATTACAGGCCCAGACCACCACACCGAGCTAATTTTTGTATTTTTAGTAAAGACAGTGTTTTGCCATGTTGGCCAGGCTGGTCTCAAACTGCTGACCTGAGGTGATCCACCTGCCTTGGCCTCTGTACTTTTTTGTTTTTGGTACATATTTGTAACCACCTACTCTGTACTGGTACTAGAGAAACAGTAAGGTAATGTCCCTGACTCAAGGAGCTCAGTTTGGAGTAGGAGACGGCCAGACAGAGGAGTACTAACAGGTCAGAGTACTGAGAGAAGAGGCAGGGAAGGCCATCAAACCCCACTGGGCAGGGTGCTGCCTGAACCAAGTGTTAAGGATATACTATGGTTGCTAGCCAACGGGGTGGGGAAGGGCACGGCACAGATAAACAGACACCGTGTGCAGTGTGCACAAATGCCCCGCAATGCGCTACCATAGGTGGACACATTGCGAATCAGGATGGGCTGTAGATGACGCTGGAGGGGGAGGCAGAGGTCATGTCATAGGAACCTGTGACTGGGAATGTAGAACTGTGCTCCCTGGAGCTCCAAGTGTGGGGCTAGTCTGTGGAGGGAGGTAGAGGAGCCTCAGGGGAGTTTTGGCAAAGGAATGGCTCCATGAGGTAGATCCTAAGTATCCTCCATCCAGAACATTCTGCTATTGTGTGAAATACTGGAGTTTCCTGTGGGGGAAAAATGTTTTGCCACTTTAAAAAATAGTTGATACATTTAAGGTAAAGAGAAATCTCATTTGTAAAATGGTAATAAAAATAACCACAGTCCAGACATTTTAATATAGAAAATGTATTAGTCTGTTCTCACACTGCTAATAAAGACATACCCGAGACTGGGTAATTTATAAAGGAAAGAGGTTTAATTGACTCACAGTTCCACATGGCTGGGGAGGCCTCACAATCATGGCTGGAAGTGAATGAGGAGCAAAGTCACATCTTACATGGTGCAGACAAGAGCGCTTGTGTCGGGCAACTCCCATTTCTAAAATCATCAGATCTCTTGAGACTTATTCACTATACGAGAACAGTGTGAGGGAAACTGCCCCCATGATTCAATTATCTCCACCTGGCCCCACCCTTGACATGTGGGGATTATTACAATTCAAGGTGAGATTTGGGTGGGGGCACAGCCAAACCATATCAGAAAACATACACAACATTCTTTTAGAATTCATACAAAACGCTTGTATACTTTTTGTCGACTTCTACCTGAGAAGGGTCATTTTATTGAGATATAAACAGGGTAGAAAAATCAAGGGCTTCAGCTGGTTTCAGCCTCCTAGAACAAGATGCAGCCCTGCAGGTGCTGAGTGGTCAGCCACCTGCAGATAATAAAGTGGGCTGTTTGTGAGTTACCTTGAGGAATGCCAGCATAAGGACAGAGAGACACGCAGACTCATTTCAGGCTTGTTGCAGATCCAGTGTTGCAGGACATGACCCAGGAAACCACCACCTCTATAATTACGTTTACTAACAGTATTTTTTAAAACAGAGATCAGGGCATGGGGTGGAATAGGGAATAGTAGGGTGTGGGGAGTTAATATTTAACGGGTTCAGGGTTTCAGTTCAGGATGACGAAGAAGTTCTGGAGATGGGTAGTGGTGAGGGTTGCACAACAGTGTGAACGTACTTAATGCTGCTGAATTGTATGCTCACTTAAAATGGCTAAGGGGGAAATGACAGTATGTACGTTCTATGATAAGAGAAAGAGGTACCACTAAAAAGATTTCCAGTAAGATAAATTCAGTTAGGAGCCTCATACCACCTCCCTGAATATGATGCACAGATCAAAACTGAATTTCTCAAGCAATACTTGAAGTGTCAACTCGAAGATGTTAAACAGTAACGGGCAAGTTATCTAAAACAAGAAGTCACCTTCTCCTTAAAGGAGACTGAGTTCTTCACATACTGAGTTCCTAACTCTTCTCTGCTGTCCACAAAGATAATATGGTTATTATTATCATGATTTTTGTAGTAGACATTTTGTAATTTATTTAGAAAAATGTTGTAACCAGCTGCTACACTTGTCTTCCTTTGTTGTCGAGAGGAACAACATGGACACAGTAGTTCTGTGCTTCGCCTTACAAGGTGAGCAACAGGACCAAGATCCGAAGCAATACCCAAGGCCGCTGTACCCAGCAGCAGAGGCTGTAATGACCCCATTCTCGACCCTCACCACCGACAAGGCTCCTATGCAGTAGTAAGCATATATTTGCTTGCCAAACAGCAGATATTTCTTTTTGCATATGCAAAATATATAAGCGGATTTAATGAAATTATACTTAAAGTTAAACTACAGAGATAGGAAATATAATCTCCATACCACAGTTAATTGGTTATTCTTTTTATTAAAGAGTCTCAAATGTTTCCCATGTATGAAATAGTTAAAAACCGTGCGGAGCCCTAAATTCTGTGCCTGTAATCCTGGCAGGGTTTCATTTTACAGGTTACAGATAACCCAGAATAGTAACTATTGATTGTTTAATTACTTGAAAGTGCCTTATAATCACCAAGTCATTAAGGGTGTTATGAGATCTAAAACCTACAAGTCACGAGGGGCTTGTGCATCAAGTTATTTGGCTACTCATCGATAGAATATGAGATGGAATGAAAGTATTTTGGACTAAAACATTCTAAATACTTCAAATCAAAATTGAGCACATGAGTGCCAATCCATGTCCATCCCTAACAGAAAATCTCATCCTCTTTCCATCGCTATTAGAAAGTATATATCATCATTCATTGAGGCAGTGAGAACCTGCTAAAACCTTGCAGCTCTGAATTAATGAGAGAATGGTATAAAATGTGCATGTGTCTACATCCTTCAACACAGAACTACACCACGCAATGCCACCAGGCCAAATGGGTATCTTAATAATGTTAGGCATTCCGTATAAATCATTTTGCTAACGGTTTAGAATATTTCAGTTTTGTATTTGGAAAAGCACAGGCTGTAAGTGGATTCATAGAAGCAACTTGTGGAGGTTATCCAGACTAGTTCTCTACTTAGAATTAAAGGATGTCATATCCAGAAGGAACTCTGGAGACCCTCTGGCCAGACCTCTTCGTTATACATGAAACCAAGTCCCAGAAAAGCTAAATGACTTGCTTAAGCTCACACAGTTAATAAGTCTCAAGGCCAAGACTCAAAGCCAGAAGAGCCATCTGTCCATGTCTATCTTAAAGGCTTCCTAGCCCTACTTCACCTCAGGATATTGACCCTGGCTCAGGCCATCAACAGCAGTCAAGCCTTTGGTAACACTACCTCTCCCTAGAGTGCCTACTTAATTCCCCTTCCACATACATCTATTCATCTTTTAAGACTCCAGTCAAGAGTCACCTCCTATATGAAGCCTTTCCTGGTCTTCCCACAGCCCCCACAGATTTGGCTCTGCTCTGTATACTCTTGCTGTGGTACATGAAATACAACATTGAAGTGATCAATTTTCATGTCTCTCCATCCAGAGACTTCAAACCCTTGGAGGGCAAGGACCATGCCACACATTTATCTATAAACCCTGCCCTGAAGGCAACGCCAGGCAGTTGTTAGATACTTATGAAGGCTGACACTGAATAAATGAATAAAGGTAAACAAAACCCCAAGACAGAGCTAAAAGGGGTAGACTCATCTCCAAAGGCAAAGACACCCAAAAGAGCACTTAGACTACAGACAGCCTCAGCCCAGCGGCTCCCTATCCTGGCTGTGCATCACAAGCATCTGGGAAGGTCTGGAATAAAACCTCCCCCAGCCCAACATCAGACAAACTAAAATCAAATTTTTAAAGAAAGGCCCAATTATCTATAGTTTTGCAAAATTATCCAGATGATTTCTATAAAAAGAGAAGGCTGCAAACCACTAGTAGCAACAAGAAATCCCACAGAGTCCCTGTATCAAGTCTTGGTAGCAACTCTACAGGTTCAGCCACCTAGCAGAGAAATCAACACTTCCATACGGCATCCAGCACACAGGCACTCACAAAGGTCTTCCCTCCATGTTCACACGACAACCATCTAATTCATTACACTCAACAGATCATAGCACAAAGTGGCATGGTCTTCAGACAAATTAGATGCAAACAACTTAGGGATCTATGAGGATGAAAAATTCATCAAGCCAACATATTTCAAAGGTGAATGATTCTCCTACTTATTGGAAACTGGAAGTAAAATTGTTACCTTTAATTCTAGCAAAACTACAACTTAAGAATAGATAATAAAGCCTGATGATGAAGAAGAGAAATAACAACATAGGAGTAAACTTCCCTAGACCCCAAGATAACAGGAATCTGCCACCTCCTATTGTAATAAATGACAATAGCAGTAACCAAACCTTACATGTACATAGGAATTTATATTTAACAAAATACTTTCATAGTCATTAATTGATTTCAACCTCACAATAGCTTCATGGGGCATATCATGAAAATTGTTTCTTTATATTCTAATTGTACAGATGAGAACAACTGAAGTTCCAAGTAGATCTATGGCAAGCTCAAAGCTAAGGTAAGTAAAGGGTAGAACCAAAACCATTTGACGGGTCCTTAATTTCTAAATGAGGTTCTTGCTGCTCCACACCCCTTCACTAATCTTACAATAAAGATTCTCTCCTGAGACCTTATACTACCTGAAGAAGAAATACTGTTGCTTCTCCTCCAAAACTTGTGAAATATAAAATTATTCAGAAACCATTTTCACCCCACCAAAGTTCCATGGTGCTGCAACCGATTCCTGTTTCCTCTATTAATCTAGCTTCTCTTTACACTTTATTGAGAAATTGGCTTTTTTAAGCACTAAAGACCAAATATAATATCCAAGTGGCAATTATATGACCAAATACAATGTAAGAAGTATTGAGAATTGTACTCAGTTGGCACAAAAGTTACTGCCGTTTTTGCCATTAAAAGTAATACTGGTATTAGGTTGGTGCAAAAGTATTACAAGTCATGGCAAAAACCACAGTTATTTTTGTACCATCCTAATATTTAATGCAAATAATGCCATTCGAAGCATACATTAAAACCAACAAATCAAGTGTAGAATGTGGAGCACAAAGACATGTGTTTCTAACTTCATTCCTCTATGAATGTTTCTTTTAGGGCATAAAATGTTCTATGAAAGCAAGACCATGAGAAGAACTGGCACATGTGTTTGGGAAGAGGAAAAGGTTATTGAGTGCCTACTATGTGTGAGGCACTGAGCTGAGTGCTTCCACATATTAATGTTTTACACTTGAGTTTTCATTAACAGCGCTACTCTGTACTATTAATAAAAGATAAAGAAATCCAGGCTCACAGGGTAAGTTGGTTATCTTCACACGATTGGAATAGAGCAAAACCAGACTCAGCAAAATCCAGCTCAGGCAGTCCTGTTCCAAAGTCCTTTTCATTATACTCTTTCCACTTATAAAAATGCTCAATTACACTCCCAGATACAGTGGAAATGCCAAGACCTCTGAGCTTTTTCCAGACCCACATCTTGCAGCCCATTCAGGTCCCCACTCTGCCTGGACAGCATTAATTCCTAAATAGTCTATACTCTCACTGTCTCCACTTGCACCTCAATATTAAGAGTTTTGCCATTCTATCTCATTTTTAAAGCAGTGGTTTTACCCCCACAGAAGACACTGGAAAATCTGGAGACATTTTCAGCTGCAACAACTTAGGGGTGCTGCTGCTTTGTAGTTGGATGAGGCCAGGGAGGCTGCTATGTATCTTGCAATGCACAGTACAGCCCCCACAACAAAGAATTACCCAGCCCCAAATCTCAGGAGTGCTGAGAATGAGAAACCCTGCCTTAGAGTGAAATGTGATTTAATAAATGTTCTTCCTCCCCGATAAAATGAGACCATAACCACCATGAGGAATAACTGAGACAATATACATAAAAACCTCTGGTGCACAGTGAGCGCTCAGTCCTAATTAGATCATCTGATTGCACGCTTCTTAAGAGTAGGAACCTCCTCAGTTAGCTCTGCATTATTCCCATACAAAGCACAGGGCTTTTTTCATGGGCACTCAACAAATGTGAAAGAATGTACTCTTTATGTTAGAAATTCTTGATTAAAAAACAAATGCCACTATTATCTATAAAACACACCATTCTCCCATACTCACTCCTTGCCAAACAGTAAGTGAATAGTACATGATTCATTGCAGCAGGCTATGAAAAGCTACAGTGCATCCTGGGTAATGTTATAGAATCACCTCCACAAATAAACTATTAATCAACTTACTATTGAAATGTTTTATATTATTTTAGCAGAAGGTTAATGAAGAGATCGCAATATACAGATATGAGAAAATCTCCACCCAACAGGCCGAGATTTTGCTATGTGAGGTCAGTTTTGACAATATTGATTCTCAGGTCTTGAGTTAAATTGTTCAGCTGTAAACTGTCATCATAAGCATATCAAATAAAAACACTGAAAGTCAAATCTTTGAACAAGCCAAAACAGGTGGGTATCACATCTCAGGTCAAGATCTTTTGATTTTTGCTTTTCTTGGTTTATGCAAGTTTGAGTCAGCATGGAAAACCTAAAATAAATGATTGCAAAAAGTGTTAGGCTTAGCATTCACTCAAGTGACCTATAACAGGATAACATACAATCATTTTTGCAGTTTCTGGAGGTGCAGCCCCAAGACCTTGAACAACAGAATAAGCATTTACACTTATTAAATGTTCACAGAGGATACCCCAGACCCACTGAATCAAAATTTCAGAAGTTGGAGCCCGGAAATCTACATTTTAATCCTTTCTTAAATATTCATTTTACATACTAAAGTTTGAGGACCTCTGCCAGGAGACGAAACCCCAGAAAATTGCTTTGCCTCATTTTGTAAATTTCTAGCGTACTCTTCTTGCTTCTGCAGACTACTGATAATTCATTAAACATAAGATCTACATCACCATCCCTTTACCAAAAAAATAGGTAGAGCATTTTGTTTATTGCTTTTGTGCAAATATATTTTTCTAAAGTACAAAAATTAATATTTTACGAAAATGCTAAAAAAATTTTTAAACTAGGAACCAATATATAAAGAATTATCAAGGAAAACATAACTCAATTCTGGGCCCCACAAGTGTCAACATTTACTATGTGCCAGACTAGGATAGCGTAATGGTCTGCACAGACTAGGTCTCTGACTTTATTTTCCCTTGACTTATGTATTTAAATTGCTAAATACAGACATAAACAAGGAAGTTAGATAATTCAGAGAGTGGCAATACCATAAAAACAATAAAACAGGTTAATGTAATAAATAAAGTCTGTGGCAGAGGGAAGCAGAGGCAGTGGCTGGCTGTAGTAGACGCAGGGATGAAAAGTGGCTTCCTTGAGAAGGTAACATTTGAGCTGAGACCTGAAGGGGAAGGAGCCTGCCATGAGAGGGCTGGGGGGAAACTGTTCTAAGTAGAGGGAACTATAACTATAAAGACTCTGAAGTGAGAACAAGGTGTTCATTCTAACAGAAATTAAATTATATATATTCAAAAGGTTTTATGGAATATAAAACTATTTACAAGCATAAAACATGACTTTTAGTAATAGAATAGTTCCAGCGCAGAAGCAGGGATAATGAAGGGCCTCAGGTCTACGCCACAAGAATGAATCAAGCAGCTGAGGCTACATTGCCTGGACAACAGGAGACATAAGCATATGTTTGGAGGAAGAAGGGAGAAATCTTCACATATCAAAAGGACTACATTCTTTTTTTTTTTTTTTTTGAGATAGAGTTTCCCTCTTCTTGCCCAGGCTGGAGTGCAATGGTGGGATCTCAGCTCACTGCAACCTCCACCTCCCTGGTTCAAGCGATTCTCCTGCCTCAGCCTCTCGAGTAGCTGGGATTACAGGCATGTGCCACCATGCCCGGCTAATTTTGTATTTTGGGTAGACACGGGGTTTCTCCATGTTGGTCAGGCTGGTCTCAAACTCCTGACCTCAGGTGATCTGCCCGCCTCAGCCTCCCAAAGTGCTGGGATTACAGGCGTGAGCCACCACGCCCGGCCCAAAAGGTCTACATTCTTGTGAAAGAATATTTAATTTTAAATTTTAAATAGCTCTAGAGGTATGAAATGGGGTTTTAATGGTAAACATTTTAGAGAGGCAAGATCTCAGCACAATGTGAGAACATTCAAAGGAATTGCAGGAAAATGAACTGACAGAAAAGTAATGAGTTCCACATGACTGGAGGTGATCAAGGATGGGCTGGACAGCCAGCTGGCAGAGGAGAACTCAGAATGAGGACTATGAAGACTCTCATAGCCCATTGGAAATATACACACTCACAGCATCTCTCTCTCATAAGCACTATAGCCACCACAATGGCCTCCCTATCTTGCACTTTACAACCTTAAGAAGCATTGAAAAGAAATATGAGGAATACTTAGGAATCCTTCATATTCCTAATTCACATTATCACCCTGGGATAAAATATGTCTTCATCTCCATAATAACCAATCTATATTCAAATTAGGAGACAGGATAGACCAACATTTATTTAAAACCTGTGGCTAATTTGTAGTGGTATCTTACCAGTAAACATTAAGCAATTATTTCAGTTTATTAAAAGAATTACTCTATTTTAACAAAAATGTGTCCAGATTCCATTAGGTTCCCAATAGGTGGCATGCCGATAAACAGCCAAGACCTTTAGTAAGTGGGTATGTGGTCTTCTCTTGGCTTATTTTTTAATGCAGCCACGAGCAGAAGGAGATGGTTTCCTCATTAAAAGTCCTGAGGGTGAATTACTATTCTTTATTATTTACCTATGCTCCTCAGTAAATAAAAGCAAAAAACAGACACTGAATCACTACTTGATTACCTAGGACCAAAATGCTAAAGATAAACAAATCTAACCTTGCCCCAAACAGGAATAAGCTAGAATTGGGCGTAAGACTAGAAGGAACTTTGAAAAACTAAACATTTTTAAATAGCTTTTATATAAAATATTTATATTTTTACATCTAGATGTACCTGACTCACATGCAGATACATTTCAAGAGGTATTCTCTGAATACCTACATATACGTTTTATTATATTAAGTACATTTCTTTAAAACTACCTGTAAACAAAATTATATTATGACTCAATTAGGGCAGCTTATAAAAAAGAAACTTAAAATAAATTTTTCCATAAAATAAAGGTTATGTCCATAGACTTATTCGTAAAATTATACCTGACTTTATGAAAACCAGGAATACCAAAAGAGAGACTTTAAAAATTAAAATCAAAGGCTTAGCATTCGCTATGGTTTGGCCGTGCCCCCAACCAAATTTCATCTTGAATTGTAGTTCCCATAATCCCCATGTGTTACGGGAGAGAGCAGGTGGAGATAATTGAATCACGGAGGCGGTTTCCCCCATCCTGTTCTCATGATAGTGAGTTAATTCTCATGAGATCTGACGGTTTTATAAGGGGCTTCCCTTCACTGGGTACTGATTCTCTCTCCTGCCACCCTGTGAAGAGGTGCCTTCCGCCAAGATTGTAAGTTTCCTGAGGCCTCCTCAGCCATGCAGAACTGTGAGTCAATTAAACCTCTATCCTTTATAAATTACCCAGTCTCAAGTATTTCTTCATAGCATCGTGAGAACAGACTAATACAGTATTTAACATAAAGAAAACACTTATCATATGATTTTATGTATAAAGGCCTCCTCCTAGAGCTACAACATTTCTATTTATACCTATAGTTTAGAAATATACATATTCCATAAAAGTTGTATCATCTATAGTGCAAACAATCACTTTTTAATGTAATTTACTTTAGGCTCACATATCTTTTAGCTCATATTTTGCTATTTTATTAAACTTTAATATTTTAGAACTCAGATGAGAGCAGGACTGGATTACTGGCCTCAGGAAACACAGGGTCTGTTCATGAGCAGTGCCACCTAACATCATCTGGTTGCCTAGAAACCAAACCCTTAACTAGGTAGGGAGTTATAATTCTTTAAGTAAATTATCAGAAGACCCCAAAGCATTTCTTTTTTTTTTTTCTTTGAGACAGGGTCTCACTCTCTCGCCCAGACTAGAGTGCAATGGCAAGATCTCGGCTCACTGCAACTTCTGCCTCCCAGGCTTAAGATATTCTCCTGCCTCAGTCTCTTGAGTAGCTGAGATTACAGGCGCATGCCACTACCACCTGGCTAATTTTTGTATTTTTAGTAGAGACGGGGTTTCATCATATTGGCCCAGCTGGTCTCAAACTCTGAGCTCAAATGATCCACCTGCCTTGGTCTCCCAAAGTGCTGGGATTACAGGTGTGAGCCACTGCACCTGGCCAGGCCCCAAAGCATTTCTAACTACATTCTCATTTGACTAATACACAGAAAAGCTGTGGTGGTTACAAAACAATGAAAACAATGGCGCTGGTAAGAGACCAAATCTCCTGTCCCAAAGTTCACTGCATTCACCATGACCATTCTTTGCAGAATCTCCCTTAACTTGGAAGGTGCCATAGTACTGTATCAACCACCAAGAGAATGGAATGCTGTAAAATAATAATGTTGACAACCTAGCTGCTAAATATATTCCCTCTCTAAAAAGATCTGAGACCTCTTGCCATTTGTTTCCTTGCCTTTTTCAAATAACAAGAAATTATGGAAAACTCCGGATTTTCCAAATATTCTCATCCTTAATTGAATCTCTTGGTATCTCCTCTTATAAGAGTGCAGAGTTTCACCTCTTGAATTAGTGTACCAAGCTGTGAACCGTCTCCCAAATGCATATCCTACGGGTGGGAAACTAATGAAATGGAAAGGCTCTAAGAAATGGCACCATAAAACCAACACCATGCTACAGAGTTGCTCCTTCATATTGACAGCAAATCAGAAGTAATTTTCTACCTAAGTCAGAGCTTAATTCATTAGTTACTTCACAAGTTCAATCCAGTTTCTCAAAACGCAGTAACACAATCTTCCAACCTAATTATCTTCATTGCAAGTATTTAAAAGCTTTGCTGAGACACATTTCTTTCTGTGTCAGACAGGATCAACGTCAAGTGAGCAGGTTGGGTAGACTACATTCTGTCTAATGGTAAAAAGTGGACAATTTAGGAAATAATTGTTTCTTGCAAGGGAGAAATTTCCCCCTGGACACCAAAGGAAACCTCTGGTAAATAAACATATAAATGTGTATCCACTTACAATTGTGCTTTAAAAAACAGAATCTCGAGAATACCCTATAAATAATACTTCTGAAATTCTGCAGAATTGAAAATATTACAACCTGAATGATTTCTATAATAAATTTAATTAACTGAGAAAAGTTTAGGGCTCAGCAGGAATTTTTAAAAATAGAACATGAGATAATTTGTAATGGAAATGCCATCCCATATCGCTGCCACTGGGGAAAATGATGGATATTTCCCTATAAATTATCATGAGGAAACAGTTGGTTTGTTTTGATGGCATTTCAATAGCTCATTCAACAAAACCCCAAAAGTTTTAGTCCAAAAACAGTTCACTTTCATTTTTTTTGACAATCAGAAAAGGAATCAACTCACATTTTCAACCAACCATTATTTTTGTAGATTATACTTGGGAAAAATACCTTTTAAAAACACTTTTTGGGTGAATTTGTAAGCAAAAATTAGTAAACAGACAAGCAAGACTTCTTATTCCATAGCTCCGTCTCAACTCAAGTTTAACTTTTAATTATTTCCTAAAATTCGTTACTGCTATTAAGCTTTTGCTTTGTGAGGTAACCAAGTTTTCTTCCAACACTGTTCACTCAACTCATTTAATTCATGCCCCAGGCCAATAACACATCTACTTTTCCAGCTGCAATAGTTTAATAGCTTAAATTTCTAAAGTAGATGGCATTCTTTTCTCTTTCAAAAACCAGTTCTGGCAGTGATTAAAGTAAAGGAAACTGAACGCTTGAAGAGCTTCAAATAAGTGGCGTCAGAATTCATGTGTCACATATAAACACAGTCATATATAATGAAGGGAAATACCCAAATCACAGAATCCAGTTTAGGCAACATAACCACAGATATATTTTAAAAGATGGAGAGTCAATCAACAAGTATATTAATTCATTTTAAATTTGTTAGGAGCCATTTATGAGCAAGTATAGACAGCACTGCAATTCGCCATTCATGAAATGAAACCATACATAAGCCACACACAGACTCAATGTACTTACCTTATAAACTTGCCCGTATGTTCCATTTCCAACAAGTTCCACCAATTCAAAAATCCCTGCGGGGTCCTGAAAGAAAATAAACAATAAAAATTCAAGCAATATTCCAGGCATTGCCTTAATCAAAAGCAAATACTTACCTAAATTAAGCAAATAAATAACAACTTTAGCTTAGGGGGCTCTCATGTGTGTTAACATTTAATACTATCAAAATTTTAAAATTTAAGTCAGCTGCAGCTATGAAATTAGCCAAGTTCCATTTTCTTTGCATTTTACATTTCTATGAAATGTGTTTAAATCAGGCAAAAGGAGATGCTTTTTCAAGTGAAATAATAAAAAAGAATTAACACATTTCTCACTGTCAAATGGAAACACACTTGCAGGAGCTACATCGAGATAAAGTGAAAGACTCATCATCCTGAGAAGGTTCTAATGTTCTAGGATGTTTCTCTTGGAAATATCTGAGCTGTTCATTGTGTTGAGTGAGCCCTGGTAGTTAAGAATGGTGTTCCTGCATCATGGGGCAATCTTACCTATGGCAGTCAACAGTTTCCAAGGGAAAATAGAGTCAACTTAACTACCTCTCTCAGAAAGATTTTCTTTGGATTCATCTCTCTTCTGTAATACTGCTTCTACAAAATATACTTCTGGGGATAGCCTCCAGTTCCTGTAGTACCTGCTGAGTAACTGCAGGATTTAGAATGCAAACTAAATTGGAGAATTATTCAAGTTCTTACCACCAATCAGTTGTCTACTAACCTCGGGAGTCAGCTAAATGTTACAGTGTTCAATAAATATCCAATAATTACTGCTATTATAACTGAATTACTATCCCAAAGAAATTGAAAAGAAAAATCAAAGCCTATAAAATTCTATTCAGAGGCAGAAATTGACTTTTACCCCTTACTGATTCCTAACTGGACAGAAATTGCTTCTTTAAAGGCATAAATCTAGGAGTCACAAACTTAAATGTCTGCAGAGGCCAGGCCAGTAACATAAACAAGTAAAGTGGTCCAGTTGGGGCCTGTGGCAAACTGAGCAACCCCAGCCTCTTTGAGGGAGGTGGGGTGGGGTGGGGTGGGGTATGGTGGAGTTTACCTAGTTGGAGCCAATTGTTGTCTTGTCAACATATTAGCACAATATTGCCAAGTCTAAAGATTTTTCAAGAGAAACTGAACATTGCATTTAATGTGAGATCTCCTATTTTTTAAGTGTTAGGCCCTTAATTTAAAAAATATTCTTAGAAACAAATAAAAATAGACTGCGCTTTTGGCCTTTCTCTATCGGACACTTACATGAGAGCAATGCCATATATTATTACAATGGGTAGCTGAGAGGCAGGCAGGGAACAGCCTGAACTTCAGATTCAGACAGACCTGGGTTAAATATCAGCTGTGCCTCGACTAGCTATGCGATCCTAGGAGACCCCGCGAAAGCAGCGTATTGTCTGGGCCTGCAGGGATGACATCTACCTAGTCATGCTCTTGTGAAGAATAAGTGTGGGCTTTGCACAATGCCTTGCACGTAGTCAGAAATCTATTAATACCTAATAGTAATCACTTTCAAGCTGAGAAATTCCACACCACCAGCAGGATTTAATGGGGGAAGGGGAAAATGAGTTTCTCTGCTATTCTGGGGAAAGGGAAAAATGAGTTTGATCTGACAAGTCAGGATGCTTTAAAGTCCTGTCAGTGGTAATTCAAACTCAAGAAAAGCCCCTGGGTAGGTGCCTTCAAAGATTCCACACAGACAACCAATAAAAACACAAACAAAAAGCAAACAAAGCACCCAACAGATTAAACACTTAGTCACTGAGAAAGATTGGAATTAGCACTACGTTACCCACTCCTAGGAAGCCAGAAAGGCAAGAAACCACATTCCATGCTCATGTCCTGAAAACTCCAGAAGTCCAGAAGTTCCAATTATGCTCCACCTGGTCTGGGAGGTGTGGTTCCAGACAGAACCACAAAACTGTAAAACACTGTTAAGGGACTAGAGCTCTGAGTCGACCAACACCCCATAGCTAAGATACTGTCAAGGCCACCTGGGAGGCCTCAGGATAGGAGGAAAAGTTCTGTTGGTTAAACTATTAGGCCATTAGAGCAGCAGGTTTTATTACAAACGGAATTAGAAAGAAATGAGGAAAAGAAAAAAAAAGCCCATAAATGGTGGCAGCTGCTGTTTGTTTCTAAGCTGTGCTTCCCAGTAGTTTGTTTGCTTGGTGGTGTTTCTGCAACATACTTGGAGAGAAGTTCTACATTTGCTTGAAATTTCTCAATTGTGTTTTCAACATTCATTTTTCTTGACTAAAAATATATATATAACAAAAAGAGAAGAGATACAGGACAGTGATGAGTGGCTGTCTCAAGGAACCTGGGAATCAAATAGGGATGTAAGACGAGGGCAGGAGCACAAACAGGTGCAGAGCAGGGATCAGCTTCTACACCCAGGGGGTCACTCGCCTCAGGGTACCTTCTCAGAGCTGGGGTTAGTAGGTAGGTGTAAGGAGGATCCAGACAGCTGACTTGTGAGGCTCTTTTCTCTCCTTGAATAAGTTATTCTTGGGTATGTGTCACAACCAATCAAAACCAAGGAGGCTCAATGCTGAGCCTCTAGTTCAAACTGCTAGGAGACGGTTTTTGCTGGACACATCCAAGGGCCTCTGAAGCAAAGTTCAGAGGAACTAAAGAGTTCCACTGGCAACTGGCCTTGCATGGGCAACCAAACTGGAAAGAATCATATCAGATGGGTTCCCCAGGAATAAACTCCGAGACTCCCTGAGATTTACACTGTGTGAGTTTATTGGGGTATGCCTCAGAATCAACACCTGCCGGGGAGGAAAGGAAGAACTGGACTGAGCCGAAGGAAGAGCTGAACTGAAATGTAGTGGTAACAAAAACTTCATCTGATCCATGGGAGCGCTGGAGCTAGGATAGCCCTTCAGAATTATCCTACCTGGAAGCATCAGGCCTTTGAATCCTACCTCCATTGACTAGTCATTGCATGTAGGCTGCCCCCCAATACCCACCCCAGAGGTAACAATCTTAGGTGAAGTGACACTGTTCAGCTGAGGACATTTTTCAGGTGAAAGTCATCCCTAGCTACCTACACTCCTAGCAGGTGGACAACTGAGTGCCCCAGCAGTGGAGAACCGAGCTCTGTGTGACATACCACAACATATACTACAAGCATCATGGCTAGAAATGAGGACCAGTTTGGAATTAAGAGAAGTCTATAAGCATCTACAGTCTACAGTATCCTGAGAGAAACAAAGCAAAATAGCATTAAGCGTCATGGTATTTGCAAGGAGGGGGCTCTTTGAAACCCTAGACATATAAATCAGAGGTATTATTCAGCTCTCTTCTCTCTTTCCCCCCATCCAAGTGCCTGGAGAGCTGAGTGTTTGTGAATAGTCTTTCACACAAATGCATTTCATCATTAGTTACATCCTTGTAGAATTGTGATATAGTTTGAACAGTGTAAGCATTCAACTGTTTTCTCCATTCTAGAGTACATCTAAAGTAATTTCCCCAAAAGGTCACTATGACCTCAATTTCTTACACGTAGTGGTCGCTTCTCAGTCCTGTCCTAGTTGTCCCCTTTGAGGCATTTATACTCCTGAGCATCATCACTCCTGTTAAAAATATATCCCCTCCACCGTCTATCATACCTCTTAGTCTCTCTCACAGATTCTATAATATTTCTTCTGCTCACACCTTTGAGGTAGACTTCCCTGAAAGTTCCACCCTTGTCCACCACTCCCCTA
This sequence comes from Rhinopithecus roxellana, assembly GCF_007565055.1. Classification (NCBI taxonomy): domain Eukaryota; kingdom Metazoa; phylum Chordata; class Mammalia; order Primates; family Cercopithecidae; genus Rhinopithecus; species Rhinopithecus roxellana. The sequence goes on along the minus strand of NC_044549.1, from coordinate 116,862,553 downwards.
ATTTTGTTCACTAAGTGTCAATGATCTTATCTCCAAATGTCCACCATATCCATCTATCCCACTCCATTCACACAACAGGCTTCATCATCTTCTTCTGAGACCATTTGCTTTTAGTTCTTTCTTCCTTCTAAGCTATTCTCCATACTGATCTTTCTAAAATAGACATTTCTAATCATGACACTCCATGATTTAAAATAATACAAGATACAGTTCAAACTGAAAGTCAGGTCATGTCATTCTTAGGCCTGGCCTCCATTCCCAGCCTCGTGTTCCATCATTCTGTGCTATAACCAACACATGTCCCTCATGTTCCTAACACACTACACTCAGCTCTTGGTTCATACTGCCCATCTCCCAAGATTATTCCTTCTGCTTTCTTTCTGAGGCAAGCCCATCCTTGAAAGCCCAGCTTGCTGCCTCCTTTCTGAAGCCTTTCTCAAATCAGCGCCACCGCCGCTCTCTCTGCAGCCGCAATACGTTGTGCATAGCTCCATGATAACCATTTTCACATAGTGCTAGCCTCTCTTACATTTCTCTCCCTTGATGAATTACAAATGCCTCAAAAGCAGGCACTGTAACATATTTATCATGGTATTGTCAGCACTTAGCATGGTGTCCAATACGTAACTGCTAGATATAACTATTTACCGAATAAGGTTGATGTCCCACTCCCAATTCTTTAAGACATGTATAGTGGAAGTCACAAAAAAATTGGATCAGAGTGTAGAGCCAAAGGTCTAGCAAACTTACATCATTTCTTTTAAATCTAGACAAGTTGTTCTACCACTGTGCCCTCTATCCTCCTTACCCCAATCCCACATGGACAAAGCTGTCACATGTAAAAGCCCCTGTAGTATTCCCAGCTCTAAACAAATAAAATCCATAGAGCCTGTTGTAGTAAACTGTGCCTCACGTGCATTGAGAATTCAGGCTGTCAGAATGTGGCCAACAGAATGTGCAGCAAGGAGAGGACGCTGTACCTAATAATCATGTTACAAAGACAGGAAAGCTAAGAGATAAGAAATCCACTTAATTCTCCCTCTTGTGTTTGCTTAGCTGCTCTTAAAGCCAGGATGAGCAGCATGGAAGAAAGTTACATACACCAAGGAGAAAAGAGCAAATCATTGACATTTACCAAAGTCAAGAATCCCTGTTGGCTACACATGCCTTTATTCAGATCTTAACCTTTGCTGGGAGGCTGAGAAGAGAATTTAATTCTAAGGTAGAGTAGTGTACATTATTTCATAATGAAATATGACCACATATCAAAAGGCAGGATATTCCTTGAAAGAAAATGTAATTTTTCAGCCAGTACTGATAAAAGCAAACTTGGTTAGTCATGACAATAAAAATTACAGTAATAGTGAACATTTCATGAGGACTTATGTGTCAGAAACAATTCTAAGCATTTTTCATGAATAGCTCATTTATCACAGCTTTATCAAGTGGATGCTATCATTATCTTTGTTTTACAGATTAGGAAACTGAGGCACGGAGGGATTAAATGCTTACTCAAAGTCACACCACTAATGAGCAGCAGAGCTAGGATGTTGACTCAGATGGTCAGACTCCAAACCTTGAGTTCCTAACCACTACCCCATCAGCTTCATGAAACCATAATTCCCAGCCCTTGATTTACCAACTGGTAGCTCTCTAACCTTGAGCCAGTTTCAGAACGGCTTTGAACCTCAGTTTCTTCATCTTTAAAATGTGGACAGGATTACCTCCCTTGGGAGCTACTATGAGAACTGTGAGTGTCTAGACTAGCTTGGGGCCTGATACGTAATAGGACTTTAGTAAATATTCACTTTCTTCCTCCCTTTTCTTTTTCATCTTTGAAAATAAGTTCATGTAATAAATAATACGCCACAGTAAAATTCAGTCTGCATTTTATAGATTTTCAACTAAAAAAGCCAATAAAACTAATCTGGCCAGTAAAGGAAAACCTATTGCTTTTCAACCAATAATATTACCCATCACATGCTTAGCAAACAGAATCAGATATTTATGGACAAATGTATGTCTCTTTAAAAATTAGTAAGACAACTGAGAAGGGGCATTAAGTTTTGGGGGTTCCTGGGATGTTGAAATAAATACTTTTTCTGTCAGCTGATGAAATTTAGATAGCATTGGCCAGGCTCAAGCCCAGCTTCACAGCAGAGTGGAGAGATTTAAGATCTAGGGTTTGATATTCCCTACCACTAAGTTATGCTTTAATTCCTCCAGGTCCTCTGAATGATACTGGATTTATAAGAACACTAAATAACACCACTGGGCTAAATCCCAAAGATTGAAAAAGGCAAACTTAAATCTATAACTAGGATGACGATTTCCTTCACATCATAAAAGATGATACATAATTCTTCCCAGTGCCTCCCCACTTCTTTGAAAATGAAATTGACACGGATCATGAGCAAATGGCCTACGCAGACTCTAGACAGCCCTCCTCCAAAATGCCTCTTAAAGACACAGCCGTTCTGTGACAGAATCTTTTACTTGAGGCCACCAGTCCTTTGGCAGGGTAAAATACACCCAACAGAATATGGATGGCTGATAGTGCTCCCAGAATGACTGCTACCCCCGGATTCCCTATTGACAGCTGCCAAACGACTGTGCTTACTCTAAACTTACAGGCCTTAAAAAGACCAAAATGGTATTTCTTTTAGAACCATATTTAGCAGCTGTTTTGTTTGGTTTCAGCCCTAACTGACAAGCATATGCTTACAAAAGCAAAACAGAACAAAGACAACAGGAACAGTAGGAGAACTCTCCACATTTATCTTGAGCCTTCAGGCTTTTCAACACCATCTTCGAAAGTACAGCATTAGGAAACTGTGCTGACTCAACAACCCCCGGATTCTAGTTTATGCTGCACTCACAGCCAGGCAAGGTCCCTCAAAGGTAATTTTTTACTTTAACTTCCCCTTTTATAAAGCAGTAGAGGTTTGCAGAGTCAAAGGTCTTGCTTTACACAGTAAGATTTATTTAATCCCCGGCTGCTACCTGGCACCCTCCCTAGCCACCTACTGTGTGTTATGCACTGTCCAAAGTAGAGGCAGTGGGGTACATGGCCCCTGCTTCATGATGCTTCCGATCTAAGGAAGGAAGCAGACATGAGCAAAATACTATACATACACAGTGATTAGATCATCGTAACGACAAGCAGCATATAAGAAAAGGTACTCCAGCAGTATTGATCCAGGAGATCTGGAATATAGCCCAGAAGTGTATCTTCATTAACCTGTCAGCCCAAAGAAGCCATCTCAACTGGAATAGATAATTCAAGTAAAAAACATAAATATATAGAGATAGATAGACAGAGAGATGGATATAGCTAGGTAAAATACTGATTGTTGATTTTTCTTACTTGATCATCAGTGTAGGACAAATTAAATTATGCAAACCTATCACAGGACTGGTACAAAACAATTAGTGTTGAGGTCTGGATTCCGCTCCTTACTAGTGTTCTTTGATCCCTCATATTCCAGTTTTTTTTTCATCTGTAATTTGGGAAAATGCCCTTTGGCCTGCATTTTTACAATGTTGCATCCTACGTATGAATGTTCTAGGTAACTCCCCAGCTCCCCGTGTCAAGCATCGTCTTTTGGGAAGGGCTGTCCTGAGTGTAGGCTGACTCCAGGACTCCATCTGCTCCGATAGAGCTGTTCCTGGCTAGTACTGGCATCCTCTTACCAATACCAGCTCCTCAATGACCAGCTGGCTCCTGGCAGAATCAAAACATAGTCACAGCCAAGCCTCCAGGAACTGACCCTCGATACTGGTAGCTTCCAGTTTGGCTTTCATCTCTCAGGACAGGGAGACTGGAGCCTCCTCACCTCCTGTTTGGTTTGCAGTCTGCTTAATTTCACCTGCTAATGTGCAGCAGCCAGCAGTGACACTGCTTTAGATCACCCTGCCCCTGCTCAGCTGCTTCACTCAAGACCCCGCAGCCCCAGCCTTTCCTCACAAAGGCAGACTTTAGAACTGGATTTGAAACATCACTTCTTGGATTAATGGCTGCAAAACCTTAAGCTGTACAACAAGCTATAATAGACATTATCACTGTCATTGGGATAGGCCATGGCCTAAATGCTTTTCATATATTTTCATATTTCATCCTTATAGCAACCTGAGAAATAGGTGTTACTAACCCCAATTTTCAGATGATAAACTAAGGCTTCAAGGAATTAAGTAACTTGCCCAAGATTAAACAGTGAGTGGTAGAGAGAGCAGCCAAGACCTGACTGTAAAGTAAAGGTAAAAATACCTCTCGTGGAAGATGGTTCTGGGAATCCGAAACAACACACATAAAGCATTTAGCACAATGCATGGCAGTGCTTAATAAATAATGGCCACTGATATATTGCTGTTGCTGATGGTATTATGAAAAGTTTCCCAAGGTGATGACAGCATTGGTTCATAGTAGAGCCAGCATTCAAATCCAGGTATTTTGAATCCAAGTCTATTATTACTCATTTCCCTACAAACAGCCGATGCTGAAATTAACTTGGGGTTAGGGGGATGCTGAAGGCCTTGTGGGTTAACAACGGAGCCAGAGAATAGGCAGTAACCTCAGGACAGGCAAACACAATGAGCCAGGTGGCTGGGAACATACACGTTGTCTACACCATGGTTGCTTGCTGCCCCTGTCTCTTATTAGAGCCAGAAGCCCCAGAAAGGAAGAGCAGACAGGCTCTCAGATTTCTATCTGAAGCTAGTTTCTGTTTTTCCTACTTTGCCATTAGCTAGGATGAATGCTAATTACTTTAAGCTAACCAGTTAATTGACAGTGAGAGGCGGTATAGCATAAAAGTGAAAACCACTGTCTCTACAGCCAAAAGCCTGAATCGAATCACAGCTTCACCATTTTCTAGCTATATGACTTTGGGCATGTTATTGAATCTTTCTATGCCTGTTTCCTCAACTATAAAATAGTGATAATGGTAGTACCCACTTTGCTGGATTATTTGATACAATAATTAATATATATAAAGTGTGTAAAGCAATATCTAGCATATCGTAAGTGCTTAAAAAGTGTTCGCTAATAATTCTTTACTCAAGAAAGAATAACTTCTTTACTCCAAAAATGAATAACTTTTATTGGTTTTGTCCACTGCAGTATCTCGAGTACCTTGGATCGTGACGGGGACATCAGAGATACTCAATAAATATTATCTGGATGGAGCAAGTCCTCACATCACCAGTTCTACCACCGATGGCCACAATGCAGTAAGGTCTGCGACATTTGCAGCGAGGATTTCTGAGATCATATCAACAAAATATCTCTACCCATTTTACAGAAGAGCAAAGAGAGGCCCAGACAGGCTCTATACATTTGTGCAATTACAGGTTTCTCCAGCAAGAGAATTTAGGTGATTTATCTGAGGTCTTATCCTAGTTACTGGCAGAGTTAAATCAAGACTTATGTCTTTTGACTTCTAGTTTTTACCTCTGTTCAATTTAACCCTTTGGTAAACCAACAGAATCACCCATTGCCTTTCAAAAAGTGGGCCTGGAAAGGAAGGAAACAGGGACAGTAGATAGGATGGGCAGGCCCTGCTGTTCTTTTGCAAAATCTAGGTAGGTGGGTTAAGAAATCGATTTCATTCATTTCCAGAACTGATGTAAGAAGATTTAGTGCACATGGCCAGTTTGACAGTACATTTAGTAGGCCACATGCATATATATCAGCATAAAAGATACATAATATTTTCAAAATATATTTTTCTCGGTTCACAGACTTAGCATATTCATACTCACAACTAGCTCAGTTCAAAATTATTTCCTTACAGATGAAAACAAAGAATTCTACATAAATTGATTATTGTCTACTAGCTTACATTGCAAAAATAAGTATATACAACTAAGAATATAAAATTTACAAGAGAACAATCCAAGGACTTCTTGTAACAGTGACTTGAATATTTTTTCTGATTTTGGTGCATAGCACAGCTATTTTAATCCTTTGGCAGCTGCTGGGATTCACTGGCCAGCCCTTCTCATGCTTCTTGACCTGAAATACCCGAGTCACGACTACAAACCTGCTTGTGCACACAAGGAATGCACAAGCCCCAACTGTGTGTTCAGTGACTGTTTTCTAACACATTCAGAGTCAGAGAAAGGCACAACAACTCCATAAGGCAGGTTAAGAAAATTCTTCAGGGTACTAAGCCACAAGACAGATATTGGACAAGGATAGCTATCTCCACCACCTCCTGTTATTTTTCTTATCTCTCCTAAAGTCATTTTAAAAAGCATACATGCAGGCCGGGCACAGTGGCTCACGACTGTAATCCCAGAACTTTGGGAGGCTGAGGCAGGTGGATCACAAGGTCAGGAGTTCAAGACCAGCCTGACCAACATGGTGAAACCCCATTTCTACTAAAAATACAAAAATTAACTGGGCGCGGTGGTGCGTGCCTATAATCCCAGCTACTCAGGAGCCTGAGGCAGGAGAATCACTTGAACCAGGGAGGCGGAGGTTTCAGTGAGCTGAGATCATGCCTCTGCACTCTAGCCTGGGCGACAAAAGCGAAACTTGGTCAAACACACACACACATACACACATACACACACACACACACACACACACACACACACACAAGCTGCTCTAAAGGTCAATATGCATATGACCACCCCTGACCCCCGCCCTCCACTCAACCTGGTCCATTCCCTCCCATCATCAGGTTGTTGCAGAGATTACACAGCTGTTTGGGAAAATGTATCATACAGTTTACAAAGATTTGCAAACATGGGATCCTTCCAGACCTGTCAGGACAGGGTAACTTTCCAGTATTTCCAGCAACATGAGGTGGAAATGATGGGAACCAGACTAGCAAATATTTTGACCTTTTGCCTTTTTGAAGATACTTAGATGAAGAAAAAGATAGCAACTGCAGGAGACAAGAGCTGGTTACCTAAATAATTAAGAAAGAAAGATTAGGAAACAATTCAAGGTTCTGTTTTGGAAGAAGAGCCTTAACAGGACCATTCCCCCAAAGATACTCATTTGCCACCTGCTTACAACAGACCAGTGACACGTTAGCTGCTTGAAAGCATTTTCAACAGTTCTTCATATACCTATAAGCAACCATGAAGTTGACCACAGGCAGAGGTGAAACTGGTAAAAGGGACCTAACCCTAGTTTAAGTCTAATAGAAGTATGAGGCCCCCTTTACCAGCTGCCTACTTGTCCCCACTCCTCTTCACAATACAGGGAGCTTCCTTCTTTGCCCCTTTGCAGAGGAAACCTCTGATGAAGACAAGAATTGTGCACACTGAAAGGGGCAGGGTTAATGCCTTTTGGCCAAGGGCCCAGGACTTTTCTATGAGTAGGGAAATACTGGCTGGTTGATTAGATCATCTGTTACTCTCCCATTTCCAGAGAAGGGTGAGATGGCCCAGAGCCATGTAGGAATAGCCAGGAGCCCAAGAATAGCTACCTGGAGCAGGGGCCTGTCATCTGGCAGAGGTACAAACCAATCTTAGTCCATCACTTGGTGTTACCAGTAATAGTACAGATGGCTGGTCAATACCAACTCTTGTCAATCTCATACAGATGTTAATAACACGGTTTCATTTGCATCTATTTTTTTTCAAGGCTTTTATCTCTATGGCTGGGCCACCACGAAGGACATACAAGTTTGTTTGCTTGCTTATTAGTTTTGCAAGGCAGATAATATTTTGGAATGGGGCCTTTATACCATCTGTTCAAGGATCTAAAAGCTTTTTGGCAGACTCAAGAAGCTAAAGCCAATCCTTTTGTCCCTCCAGATTTCCATGGGTGTTGAATTTCTACTGTCAAATAAGTTTGGGAACACTAGGTTAAAAAGATTAGCAGGTTAGGGGTTTCTTTACTGCAAGGCCTCTCAAAGCTTTTAATGTGTTAATGTACCCTGTGAATCTCCAAGACTGGGCAAAGCTTTTCACATTTTCCTAACTTGTCTGGCCACAGAACACTCTTTAAAGAAACTTTGTGTCTCCTCTAAGTGCTGACATTCTGCGGAGCATAGAATGGAAAAATGACAGTGTATAGAGCAATCTTTTCTGTCATTCCTACTTAACTAAAGCTTGCATCTTAAGTTACTGTAACAGAGATGGATCAATGCCACCCAATATTCATTTTCCCCTTGCTCCTTAACAAAAATTCCAATTTTATTTGGGAGGCAATGCACCCAGCTCAAAATCTACATGCCCTTGTCCCACTGAAGCTAGGAATGAATACATGACTAAATTCTGGTCAATGGTATATAAGCAGAATTACTGTGTGGGGCATTCAGAAGGGCTGCCCAAATGGAGCTGACTTAAGCTAGCTGGGAGAAGGGTTCTTCAGTCTTCCTCCCTCCTCCTTCGTGCTGCCTGGAATGTAGATGTAATGGCTAGAACACTATAGTCATTTCTGATCCTGAGGTGAATTTAAGAATGGAAGCCTTATGCTAAGATTGTTTTAGCAGAACAATAAAATGACCCTATGGTTTTGATGAACATGTAACTACCATGCTACCACTAAGCTGCCTATGTCTGAACTTCTTTATATTGAAAGAGAAACAAACTTCTATCTTCCTTAACCCACTAATATTTGGAGTTTTTTGTTTGATGCAGCTGAAATCTAATTGATTTACCTTGAAGTTTACTGGTCAGATATTTTTATTCATTTATGTTTAACTAACATTCCTTCTTTAAAGTACTCTTCTCCATCAGCCTTTTGATCTTTGGTAGAGGTGACAGTCACTATGGTTGTTGGAAATGTTTCTTTTTTGTTGTTTTTTTTTTTTTTTTGGAGACAATCTCACTCTGTCAGCCAGGCTGGAGTGCAGCGGCACGATCTTGGCTCACTGTAACTTCTGTCTCCCAGGCTCGAGCAATTTTCCTGCCTCAGCCTCTGGAGTAGCTAGGATTACAGGCGTATGCCACCATGCCCAGCTAATTTTTGTACTGTTAGTAAAGACAAGATTTCACCATGTTGACCAGGCTGGTCTTGAACTCCTGACCTCAGGTGATCCACCCACCTCGGCCTCCCAAAGTGCTGGGATTACAGGCATGAGCCACTGCACCCAGCCTGAATAAATGTTCTATTTCTCCTCCTGCTGTCATGTTACAGGATGGCACTTCCCTCTGCCTCTTGAAGCTGGATGGGGCCACATGATTTACTTTGGCTAATGAAGTGCGCATGGAAGTGATGTTCCACTTCCAGATGGAATATGTGACTGACAGTTCAAATCATTGTGATGACTGTGGAAGCATATGTGACCTGATGCCTACGTTAGTCTGGTACTTGGGTAACTGATGAATAGAGTCCTCTACTGACCCACTCTGGGCATGTGGCATGGTCAAGAAATAAACTTTAGTTATATAAAGCCTCTAAGAGAGTTTGTTACCATATCCTATCCTACCCTACTCTGACTAAAAGAAAAGACCAAAAACTGATGATGATGATGATGATGATGATGATGATGATAATCATGTTGTATAATGCTTTGTAACTTTTGAAACAATATTTGAGAACTGCTTCACACTGAGTATCTCCCCATGCCCCAGACATTATGCAGGGAATTTTGCAAAGGTTATTTTATTTCATCTCTGCATCAATCCTGTGAAGTAGATTGCTCACGAGAGGAAAAAAAGCGAGGCTACAAGAGCCTCCAATGCCAAAATATACATTCTCCTCACTGTCTCCCACATGCAATATCTGAAGGCCCCAGAAACAGTAAAATCCCTTCCAAAGATGGCTGATGAAAGACCATCAGCCAGAATGATGGGAAAGACCAGAATTTTTACAAGGTGCCTATTTTCACAAGGCTGACTACACCTACATGGCCTAAACCAGCGCATGCTGGAGCTTGTAGTCTCTGCACCCCACTGTGGGCAACAGAATTGCAAGTCCTCCACTGCTCTTTTTTGAATGCCTTTGAACTCAAAACCTGCTTTTTGAGCCACTGTCAAGGTAACCCAGCAGCTGAGAATAATTAATTGGGCAACATTCTCTGACTGCTGGCATGAACAGTTATAATCTCAGCATCACTGTGACAACCTGACTGGAATGCTGGTTATTCACACAAAGAAAAACCGGTCTCCATTCAGACCAGAACTGCGTTTTGTCTTTGTTCCAGTTTTCCCATTACAAGTTGCTACTGAAGGAACAATGCTTTTCTTTTTTAAGAAGAATATGTATTACTAGTCTGTGCAAAAGCAGCATTTTCTTAGCCCAAAAAAAATTTGGAAAGGGGGGAAAAAGTAATATATCCTATATTGCCACAGGCAAATAGACTATTAAAGCTCTATATAAAGCAACAGTAAAGGTCATGTTGGAGTAATTCTGTGGCCTTTTAGCCAGGTCACAGAATTCTGTGGAGATGTCAATGGTGCAACATGGGCAACAGATGACTAATAACTAGATTACATTCAATCAATCAATGCACATTTTCTGAGCACCTTCAATGTGCTATCACAGACACTCTCCTCTAAATCTCTCAGTGGTTTCCCGGTCTACTCTGCTCTCCCATCCAATCTCAGACTCCCTTTAAAGCTACAGCACACCTTTCCCCAGGCACCAGCTATAGTCACCAGCTCACCATTCCCAGAAGATGTTCTGTAAACTGACATTCCATGTCCTTGTTCCCTTTTTGTTCTTGCTATCCAAAAAGTCCTTTGGTCCCATCTTTGTCAGTCAAAGTCTTACCAGTCTTTTGAGGTCCGACTCAAATCACAGTTCCTACCTAAGTTCCTCCCATTACACTCCATTAGAGTAAATTCCACATTAAAGTACATCCCGAAGATCGCTTTGAATCTATCTGTCTTACTGCACTTGGAAGGCAACTCTCTAGGGAGCAAGATCAGCATCTGAATAAGGCTTTACCACTTACAGTTGTGTTATTACCTAATCTCTTAGAGCCAAAGTCTCTTCACCTATAAACAGCATGCTACTCAGACTGCACCCATGACCATCCAACTCACCCGGGAACCTTGTTGCAAATGCAGAAACCTGGGCCCTGCCCAGACCTACTGCATCAGGATTAACATTTTAATAAGATTCCCAATTTATCCCAATGCATATTAATGGTACCAAAGTATTGATAAAATCTACCCAGCAGAGGTATGATGAGAATGAGGGGAAACTTATGGAAAACATTCAACAGGGAGTCTAATACATAAAGACTCTCACTAAATGAGGAAACTACTACTCTTTATATCCAATAAATGTATGGTTAAGTTGAACTGTTTGGTGTTTTAAAGGATTCAGATATTTATGGCATGAGCTGGCCCTCAAGTGACATGTCAAATTAGTAAAACTAGATTAAAATACATGAAATATAAATGAAGAGAAGCAAAAGAACTATGTTTTAGAAGAGCACATGACTGAAAATGACTTCATCGCTTACAATTTTTCTGACATTGAACAAGGCCACTAAGATTTTTTAGCCTTTGGTTTCTTTTCCTATCAAGTAGAAATAAGAATAAAGGCAGCCTGCTTGCCTCTCAGAGTTGAACTAAAGTTATTCTAAAGTTAAGATGAGCTAAAGAGAATGAAGGAATTTTGCCAAATACAAAGAAATGATTAAGTCAGTGTTTATCAAGTAACACTAAAATACAACATATCCATCACAAACTGAGCTCACACTCAAAGGTGGTCACCCATGAAAGGCACACGGAGGTCAAAATGGCACATTAAGGCCACTGGTTTGAGGATGGAGTTTTAGTGGAAAGAATGAAGAGTGAGCCAAAAGGGACAAGTGGCTCTGCCTTCTCAGTGGGCTGAGGTACTACCACTTTGAAAGTGGCAGAAAGATACTGAGGTATCTACCACTTTGAAAATACTGGGATAGGAGTGGGAGGGGACACCAGCTGGGCCCTAGAAGAAAAGGAATTCACACCTGGGGCCCTCTCAGCTCTAGGGGTTAAGAGAGAACCCAGAAGGGAGTCTCACGACCATCAGGGCAGAGGCCTGCCACTAGAAGGAGGTGTGTGGCAGCCACTCTGATGAGGAACACAGAGGAAACATTTGCTGGAGGAACCTCCATCATCTATTTCTCAAGAACCCTGCTCAAGAAAGGAGAAAAGATGGAGTTTGGGATCTCTGCTCTAACGAGCCGGACAGGCAGAACACAATGTAAATGCAAAGAGAGTTCAGACAGGCAAGAAATCAATACAAACTGACACAGTCAAGCAGTGTTGAATGGAAAAGGTGGGCACCAAGCTAGACTTTAAAATACCTGCAGAATTTGTGTACGTGGACGGGCATATCAGTAGAGGGGATAAACTTGCTTTGTTAATAGTATTATTTTAAAAGAACACATGTTAATTGAATGTATCATTTCTGTCAGAAATGATGAAACAGGGGGCGGAGCCAGATGGCCAAATAGGAACAGCTCCAGTCTCCAACTCCCAGCGCGAGCGACACAGAAGACCGGTGATTTCTGCATTTTCAACTGAGGTACTGGGGTCATCTCACTAGGGGGTGCCGGACAATCGGTGCTGGTCAGCTGCTGCAGCCCAACCAGCGAGAGCTGAAGCAGTGTGAGGCATCGCCTCACCTGGGAAGCGCAAGGGGGAAGGGAATCCCTTTTCCTAGCCAGGGAAACTGAGACACACAACACCTGGAAAATCGGGTAACTCCCACCCCAATACTGCGCTTTAAGCAAATGGGCACACCAGGAGATTATACCCACACCTGGCCGGGAGGGTCCCACCGCCACGGAGCCTCCCTCATTGCTAGCACAGCAGTCTGAGATATAACCGCAAGGCAGCAGCGAGGCTGCGGGAGGGGCGCCCGCCATTGCTGAGGCTTAAGTAGGTAAACAAAGCCTCTGGGAAGCTCGAACTGGGTGGAGCTCACAGCAGCTCAAGGAAACCTGCCTGTCTCTGTAGAATCCACCTTTGGGGACAGGGCACAGCTAAACAACAACAACAAAAAAAGCATCAGAACCCTGTGCAGACCCAAACGACTATGTCTGACAACTTTGAAGACAGCAGTGGATCTCCCAACACGGAGGCTGAGATCTGAGAAGGGACAGACTGCCTGCTCAGGTGGGTCCCTGACCCCTGAGTAGCCTAACAGGGAGACATCCCCCACTAGGGGCAGTCTGACACCCCACACCTCACGGGGTGGAGTACACCCCTGAGAGGAAGCTTCCAAAGTAAGAATCAGACAGGTACACTCGCTGTTCAGCAATATTCTATCTTCTGCAACCTCTGCTGCTGATACCCAGGCAAACAGGGTCTGGAGTGGACCTCAAGCAATCTCCAACAGACCTACAGCTGAGGGTCCTGACTATTAGAAGGAAAACTATCAAACAGGAAGAACACCTATACCAAAACCCCATCAGTACGTCACCATCATCAAAGACCAGAGGCAGATAAAACCACAAAGATGGGGGAAAAGCAGGGCAGAAAAGCTGGAAATTCAAAAAATAAGAGCGCATCTCCCCCTGCAAAGAAGCACAGCCCGTCGCCAGCAATGGATCAAAGCTGGTCACAGAATGACTTTGACGAAATGAGAGAAGAAGGCTTCAGTCCATCAAACGTCTCAAAGCTAAAGGAGGAATTACGTACCCAGTGCAAAGAAACTAAAAATCTTGGCCGGGCGCGGTGGCTCAAGCCTGTAATCCCAGCACTTTGGGAGGCCGAGACGGGCGGATCACAAGGTCAGGAGATCGAGACCATCCTGGCTAACACAGTGAAACCCCGTCTCTACTAAAAATACAAAAAACTAGCCGGGCGAGGTGGCGGGCGCCTGTAGTCCCAGCTACTCGGGAGGCTGAGGCAGGAGAATGGCGTGAACCTGGGAGGCGGAGCTTGCAGTGAGCTGAGATCTGGCCACTGCACTCCAGCCCGGGTGACAGAGCAAGACTCCGTCTCAAAAAAAAAAAAAAAAAAAAAAAAAAAAAAAAAAAAAAAAAAAAAAAAAAAAAAAAAAAAAAAAAAAAAAAAAGAAACTAAAAATCTTGAAAAAAGAGTGGAAGAATTGAGAGCTAGAATAATTAATGCAGAGAAGGTCATAAACGAAATGACAGAGATGAAAACCATGACATGAGAAATACGTGACAAATCCACAAGCTTTAGTAACTGACTCGATCAACTGGAAGAAAGAGTATCAGCGATTGAGGATCAAATGAATGAAATGAAGCTAGAAGAAAACCAAAAGAAAAAAGAAGAAAAAGAAATGAACAAAGCCTGCAAGAAGTATGGGATTATGTAAAAAGACCAAATCTACGTCTGATTGGGGTGCCTGAAAGTGAGGGGGAAAATGGAACCAAGTTGGAAAACACTCTTCAGGATATCATCCAGGAGAACTTCCCCAACCTAGTAGGGCAGGCCAACATTCAAATTCAGGAAATACAGAGAACACCACACAGATACTCCTCGAGAAGAGCAACTCCAAGACACATAATTGCCAGATTCACCAAAGTTGAAATGAAGGAAAAAATCTTAAGGGCAGCCAGAGAGAAAGGTCGGGTTACCCACAAAGGGAAGCCTATCAGACTAACAGCAGACCTCTCGGCAGAAACTCTACAAAAGCCAGAAGAGAGTGGGGGCCAATATTCAACATTCTTAAAGAAAAGAATTTTCAACCCAGAATTTCATATCCAGCCAAACTAAGTTTCATAAGTGAAGGAGAAATAAAATCCTTTACAGATAAGCAAATGCTTAGAGATTTTGTCACCACCAGGCCTGCCTTACAAGAGACCCTGAAGGAAGCCCTAAACATGGAAAGGAACAACCGGTACCAGCCATTGCAAAAACATGCCAAAATGTAAAGACCATCGAGGCTAGGAAGAAACTGCATCAACTAACGAGCAAAATAACCAGTTAGTATCATAATGGCAGGATCAAGTTCACACATAACAATATTAACCTTAAATGTAAATGGACTAAATGCTCCAATGAAAAGACACAGACTGGCAAACTGGATCAAGAGTCAAGACCCATCAGTCTGCTGTATTCAGGAGACCCATCTCACATGCAGAGACATACATAGGCTCAAAATAAAGGGATGGAGGAAGATCTACCAAGCAAATGGAGAACAAAAAAAAGCAGGGGTTGCAATCCTAGTCTCTGATAAAATAGACTTTAAACCATCAAAGATCAAAAGAGACAAAGAAGGCCATTACATAATGGTAAAGGGATCAATTCAACAGGAAGAGCTAACTCTCCTAAATATATATGCACCCAATACAGGAGCACCCAGATTCATAAAGCAAGTCCTTAGAGACTTACAAAGAGACTTAGACTCCCATACAATAATAATGGGAGACTTCAACACTCCACTGTCAACATTAGACAGATCAACGAGACAGAAAGTTAACAAGGATATCCAGGAATTGAACTCATCTCTGCACCAAGCGGACCTAATAGACATCTATAGAACTCTCCACCCCAAATCAACAGAATATACATTCTTCTCAGCACCACATTGCACTTATTCCAAAATTGACCACATAATTGGAAGTAAAGCACTCCTTAGCAAATGTAAAAGAACAGAAATTATAACAAACTGTCTCTCAGACCACAGTGCAATCAAACTAGAACTCAGGACTAAGAAACTCAATCAAAACCGCTCAACTACATAGAAACTGAACAACCTGCTCCTGAATGACTACTGGGTACATAACAAAATGAAGGCAGAAATAAAGATGTTCTTTGAAACCAATGAGAACAAAGATACAACATACCAGAATCTCTGGGACACATTTAAAGCAGTGTGTAGAGGGAAATTTATAGCACTAAATGCCCACAAGAGAAAGCTGGAAAGATCTAAAATGGACACTCTAACATCACAATTAAAAGAACTGGAGAAGCAAGAGCAAACACATTCAAAAGCTAGCAGAAGGCAAGAAATAACTAAGATCAGAGAAGAACTGAAGGAGATAGAGACACAAAAAACCCTTCAAAAAATCAATGAATCCAGGAGTTGGTTTTTTGAAAAAATCAACAAAATTGACAGACCGCTAGCAAGACTAATAAAGAAGAAAAGAGAGAAGAATCAAATAGACACAATAAAAAATGATAAAGGGGATATCACCACCGACCCCACAGAAATACAAACTACCATCAGAGAATACTATAAACACCTCTACGCAAATCAACTAGAAAATCTAGAAGAAATGGATAATTTCCTGGACACCTACACTCTTCCAAGACTAAACCAGGAAGAAGTTGAATCTCTGAATAGACCAATAGCAGGCTCTGAAATTGAGGCAATAATTAATAGCCTACCAACCAAAAAAAGTCCAGGACCAGATGGATTCACAGCTGAATTCTACCAGAGGTACAAGGAGGAGCCGGTACCATTCCTTCTGAAACTATTCCAATCAATAGAAAAAGAGGGAATCCTCCCTAACTCATTTTATGAGGCCAACATCATCCTGATACCAAAGCCTGGCAGAGACACAACAAAAAAAGAAAATTTTAGACTAATATCCCTGATGAACATCGATGCAAAAATCCTCAATAAAATACTGGCAAACCGGATTCAGCAGCACATCAAAAAGCTTATCCACCATGATCATGTGGGCTTCATCCCTGGCATGCAAGGCTGGTTCAACATTCGCAAATCAATAAACGTAATCCAGCATATAAACAGAACCAAAGACAAGAACCACATGATTATCTCAATAGATGCAGAAAAAGCTTTTGACAAAATTCAACAGCCCTTCATGCTAAAAACTGCTCAATAAATTTGGTATTGATGGAACGTACCTCAAAATAATAAGAGCTATTTATGACAAACCCACAGCCAATATCATACTGAATGGGCAAAAACTGGAAAAATTCCCTTTGAAATCTGGCACAAGACAGGGATGCCCTCTCTCACCACTCCTATTCAACATAGTGCTGGAAGTTCTGGCTAGGGCAATCAGGCAAGAGAAAGAAATCAAGGGTATCCAGTTAGGAAAAGAAGAAGTCAAATTGTCCCTGTTTCCAGATGACATGATTGTGAATTTAGAAAACCCCATTGTCTCGGCCCAAAATCTCCTTAAGCTGATAAGCAACCTCAGCAAAGTCTCAGGATACAAAATGAATGTGCAAAAATCACAAGCATTCTTGTACACCAGTAACAGACAAACAGAGAGCCAAATCATGAATGAACTTCCATTCACAATTGCTTCAAAGAGAATAAAATACCTAGGAATCCAACTTACAAGGGATGTCAAGGACCTCTTCAAGGAGAACTACAAACCACTGCTCAGTGAAATCAAAGAGGACACAAACAAATGGAAGAACATACCATGCTCATGGATAGGAAGAATCAATATCGTGAAAATGGCCATACTGCCCAAGGTTATGTATAGATTCAATGCCATCCCCATCAAGCTACCAATGAGTTTCTTCACAGAATTGGAAAAAGCTGCTTTAAAGTTCATATGGAACCAAAAAAGAGCCCGCATTGCCAAGACAATCCTAAGTCAAAAGAACAAAGCTGGAGGCATCACGCTACCTGACTTCAAACTATACTACAAGGCTACAGTAATCAAAACAGCATGGTACTGGTACCAAAACAGACATATAGACCAATGGAACAGAACAGAGTCCTCAGAAATAATACCACGCATCTATAATTACGTGATCTTTGACAAACCTGAGAGAAACAAGAAATGGGGAAAGAATTCCCTCTTTAATAAATGGTGCTGGGAAAATTGGCTAGCTATAAGTAGAAAGCTGAAACTGGATCCTTTCCTTACTCCTTATAGGAAAATTAATTCAAGATGGATTAGAGACTTAAATGTTAGACCTAATACCATAAAAACCCTAGAAGAAAATCTAGGTAGTACCATTCAGGACATAGGCATGGGCAAGGACTTCATGTCTAAAACACCAAAAGCAACGGCAGCAAAAGTGAAAATTGACAAACGGGATCTAATTAAACTAAAGAGCTTCTGCACAGCAAAAGAAACTACCATCAGAGTGAACAGGCAACCTACAGAATGGGACAAAATTTTTGCAATCTACTCATCTGACAAAGGGCTAATATCCAGAACCTACAAAGAACTCAAACAAATTTACAAGAAAAAAAAAACAACCCCATCAAAAAGTGGGCAAAGGATATGAACAGACATTTCTCAAAAGAAGACATTCATACAGCCAACAGACACATGAAAAAATGCTCATCATCACTCGCCATCAGAGAAATGCAAATCAAAACCACAATGAGATACCATCTCACACCAGTTAGAATGGCAATCATTAAAAAGTCAGGAAACAACAGGTGCTGGAGAGGATGTGGAGAAATAGGAACACTTTTACACTGTTGGTGGGATTGTAAACTAGTTCAACCATTATGGAAAACAGTATGGCAATTCCTCAAGGATCTGGAACTAGATGTACCATATGACCCAGCCATCCCACTACTGGGTATATACCCAAAGGATTATAAATCATGCTGCTATAAAGACACATGCACACGTATGTTTATTGCAGGCACTATTCACAATAGCAAAGATTTGGAATCAACCCAAATGTCCATCTGTGACAGACTGGATTAAGAAAATGTGGCACATATACACCATGGAATATTATGCAGCCATAAAAAAGGATGAGTTTGCATCCTTTGTAGGGACATGGATGCAGCTGGAAACCATCATTCTTAGCAAACTATCACAAGAACAGAAAACCAAACACTGCATGTTCTCACTCATAGGTGGG
This sequence comes from Rhinopithecus roxellana, assembly GCF_007565055.1. Classification (NCBI taxonomy): domain Eukaryota; kingdom Metazoa; phylum Chordata; class Mammalia; order Primates; family Cercopithecidae; genus Rhinopithecus; species Rhinopithecus roxellana. The sequence continues at coordinate 116,843,914 of NC_044549.1, read as the reverse complement.
AACTGATCAATGAGATCACTTGGACTCGGGAAGGGGAACATCACACATCGGGGCCTATCATGGTGGGGGGAGGGGGTAGGGATTGCATTGGGAGTTATACCTGATATAAATGACGAATTGATGGGTGCTGACGAGTTGATGGGTGCAGCACACCAACATGGCACAAGTATACATATGTAACAAACCTGCACGTTATGCACATGTACCCTAGAACTTAAAGTATAATTTAAAAAAAAAGTAATATCAAAATTAAAAAAAAAAAAGTATGAAACAATCCGATCACTTATAGGACAGCATATGCATTCAGCAAACTTTAAATTATTTCTAGAAATCATGATTCCATAAGCATTTCATAAGGCAAATGGATTTCAAGTATTAAACACACATGGCTATGACAAAATGGCAGACATGCATGGGATAAAGAATATAAGCCATTTATTTTTTTTTAACAAAATGTTGTTTGAGGTCTCACTTCTCCCAGGCAAATGAACAAATACATAAATTACTCTGATGTAATAACTTGCTTACATCCATATTCCCCACTCATCTATGCTCCTGGATCCTTCCAAAGCTGAGGCTGGGCTTCCTTCACGTTAGTATCTTTAGCTACGTGCACTGGACCCAGGCTACAGCGGGCCCTTCATAAATGTTGGTTAAGTAAATAATTTTACCAAAATCAACAAGAGAATATTTATAAGTTGTTGTTTACTTTTTCTTGGTGAAATAAATAAATAACTATGAGAGAGATGAATACATGTATCTTCACATCATTAAGATACAAATATACACTCCTCTGAGAGTACCAGCTGGGTCGCAGAGAATCTGCGAGGCTGCATTCAACCACGGCATATCTTTTTGGAAAGCCTATTTTCCATAAAAACTTTGGTGTTGGTGGTGTTTTTTAATATGTCAAATTAAACATGAATAAGTTTGTATTAAGTTTAAAAATAAAAAAAGATGCTAACAAATTTCAGGTTTGCAGTGGAGGTTTCTCAGTCAGTCCCCTAGAATCTCTAGGGTTTCCAGTTTCCTCTTCTTCCCCCCCAGGGATGTTTTGCTAAAGACGTTCAGAAGTGTATTGTTCACCTCTACCATTTATAGCCCTAATTTTCAAACACAATAAATGCTTCTTATTTCACCTCTACTCATTCAGAATTTGCAATTACTGAAATTAGAGCTGAATGGCAGTTTAATTGTCTACTGTCCATATAGAATAGATTTCAAGAAAACTAATAATATAAAAAAGGAAATCTTATTTTTAAAAATCTTCAGTCAAGCATCATTCACATCCAATCACTTGCTAATTACAATTAGACATCTCTATCAAAGCCAGTGTTCTCTACTACAGCTGGTGTTCTAGGACTTCTGTTGAAAAACTTTGCCATTCCAGGGTTTCTCAGTTATTGTCTAAACCTAAAAGGGAATAAGATCCTTCACAAATTATTATAGTCTTACTTTCCATCAATATAAAATGTCCCTGCTCTTCCCAGTTCTCTGGACTAGTGAGCTTTTTCTATGAGGCAAATAATAGAGCAATTCTATTTCTTAGAGAGATGGTCACACTGGTGCTAATTAAATAAGCTGAGCATGTTTGCTTTGTGCACTTCTCAGTACATATTTTACAATTTAAAAGTTTGAAAAAAAATAATTTAATCATTAAGTGGGCAGCTTCAATTTAGAAGAATGAGGAAACAGATATAAGCAACCCAACAACTAAAATATCAGTTCCCTGTCCTAGGAGTGGTTCAAAGCTCAGAAATGAAGGCCTACTTGAGAGCCAGATGTGCAAACCTACAGCCACATCTCCAAAACCTGACATCAGCTCTCACACCTTCCACATTTTGTTTCAAATCTTTCTAGGGACAGTTCTTTCAAAATCCCTCTCGTGTGCCCTTCTCAGTCACTATACGCAAATGCTTTTATGAGATAAGAAACTTAAGGAGTATGTCTCTGGGGGTATTTTTAGGAAGAGATGGATTTTGTGCAGCTGATTATTAAGTCAAATAATGAATTAAGAATAATGACAACAATTGAAGTGAAAAATCTGCATCATTACCATAATCTTTCTCCCTTGAACAGAACTATTTGGCTTAAATCAAAGCCACCTGTAGGACTATGAATTTCAAACCACTAGGAGTGAGGCATATGAAGTTTCTAATTAGCACTGGCAAGAAAACATTCGTTCTCCCCTTTGCATATCTTACAGGTGAGGACAGAGTGATTCTATGTTCTTGGGAGAAATTTGCAGTTAAAATGACCTAGTGGTTCAGAACTTGGACGCCAACAGAACTAAAATAACGACTGTACAATCACAAAAATATAGGTGAGCAAGGAGTGTGGGGGGTGGGCAGGTGGGGGGAGCAGATCTTTCCAAAGAAAGATTGCTGCCAGTGAACTAACTGACTATTTAATATGTTTATTTTACTTGACCATCTCCAGGACTGATACAAAATAATTAAACTGCCTGTATGTATTTTGGTGTTTTCCATATACCCTAAAGTACTCAGTACAAAGACTGGCCTGGGGCAGAGCTGGCATAACTGCCCTCAGCTTCCAGTTCTAGTGCCATCTTATCCCTCCTAATCAATTTCCTCCGGGCAGAGATGTTCAACAACCACCACAGAAAGACCTGGCTTAGAACCTCATTTTTATAACACATAACAACTTCCCATTGACACACATTATTGAATAAAGATACTCTTCTGAAAAGGTTAGGGGTCTCTAAGAAGTAACACAAAGAACACTTTAAAATGTAGTAACTTACCTATTTTTAAAATTAGGAATGAAAAGATACAAACAGCACTGGCCATTGTAGAAATCACCTCAGTTTAAAATTCAGGTCCTGCGACATGTTAGCTATGTGACTGAGCAATCTATGTTACTTTGTTGAGTTTCCTAATGTCTTGGGAATGAACAATGTCTCCCACAAAGGGTGACTTCTTCCCTACTGCTTGAGCACACACATAGGCATCCTTGCACACACACTACCTCCGTGTTCCACTTAAACTGCTTTCAGTTAGTCTGTTGACAAGCAACTTCCTTAAAAAGTGATTTCCACCTTGAAATCAGAGTAAGCATCGTGTACACAAAGCCCTCCCTAAAACCCATTCCCTCCCCCAAAGCACAGCTTAGTTGCCTCTCCTTTGTGTTCTCACAGTATTTGACTATAGCACTTGCCATGTATTGTAACTATGTGTTTAAGTGCCTAACTCCACCCCTAGACTGTAAGCTTCCTGAAGTATAAACAGTTTTTGAATTTTATTGGTATCTCTAGTTTTTAAACAGTATCAAAACTGACAGTAAGTTCTCAGTGTTACACAATGGAGTTAATTAATAGCAGTGTTCATTTCTTGTACACTTACTATGTGCTAAGCACTTATACGCATTTTCTGTAATCCTGACATGAACTCTCTTAGGTGGACATTAGTTATTTTAATTTTATAGAAGAGAAAACTGAGGCTCCAAAGCAGCAAATAAGTGATTAAAGTCAGGATTTGCCCAATCTCCAATCTGTTCACAAGCGATCTAGCACAACCACTTGTACTTATTAGGTCCTCAAAAATGCCACCTTTTTTCCTACTGCCCAGAAAATAAGAGGAGTGTGACTTCTGCAATGGAAGTACCAGAAACTATGTCCATTGGTGCTGGCTAACACTATTACTTAGAAAATTTTGATATGAAAAGCTCATTTCACCAAATTCTATGTCAGCAACCATAAACAGATTTTTCAATTGCACATTAATAATTCCCAAAAATATTTTCTGAGTGCCTGCTCTATGCCAGTTCTGTACTGTACACTAAGGATCTATGAATAAAAAGTCAAGACCCCAGTCTCAAGAAGCAGACACCACGAGGTACCAACATTTGTAGAGCACTTGCTATGGAAACTTCAGAGCGCCTGGGAGGACATAATCTTAATGGACAGATGTTACATGCCCATTAAGCCCATCATTAGGGGATCCATGAATCATTTAACGGAACATAGAGTAGCCTGTTCTGTGCCATGTATGTGGCCACAGAAGATTCTTTTAGGAAGATAATGTCCTCCATTTGCCAATGTTTGTGTTAAAATTGAAGTGCAGCCAGCCCACAGGGGTACTCCTACCAGCATGTAATTAGGGGATTCATCAGGGTTTCCAATGAAATGGCAATATGGCAGCCACATAGTGAAGCAGAGAGCATCACGACATAAAAGCCATTCATTACTGACACTTTACAACAAATTCCCTGACAACCTTTCCCTGGAGAAGTCCCTTGTTTCTGCCAACCCATTACAACTATTTTGAGGCTGGCAATCTGATGTGCCTCTGCACACAACCCCAAGAGGCACCCTTCATATACAATACAACATGATACAAATACATCTTCATTGGTTCCTCTGGAGCTGTGTGACAAGGTGGTCCTTAATTACTACCAAAGTAATTAAGGTTCTCATGCACCTTCAGTTGCCAAGCCATTATCAGCACATTTGATTTTCAGGGAACATGTGAGGAGACCTCTGAGCCTTTGTGGCATGAACTGACCAAAGGGGAGCAAAGCACAGTGAATGAGGTGCCTCTTTCTGCCCAAAAGTGCAAGTGCATGATAAGTCATATGGAAGAGATCCCGAGTAATTACTCTCAGCACTTTCGTTTAGCTATTAAAATGCCACCCAACTGTCAGACCTTCACTCAGTGTTAATTACTGCTACACCGTGTTTGAATGCAGCACAAGTAAGACTAAAAGTAGAAAATAAACAATAACGATGCAAGATTATAGCCTCTTTTTGTACCTCTGGTTGCAGTAATCACCTTCGATCTCTTTTTCAGGCCTTTCGTTCTCACCATCATTTCCTCATGGACTGAGCAATTGTTTACAAATTGCAAATGCCTATGAAGAGCTCCTATTTCACAGGGTCTCCCACACAGTCACTCAATTAATGGAACTAAATGCCTTGGTTAGGTTCACAGAAGCTGCTGAATAACTGCTATGATGCACTTGGCATTTGCCTTCAGAGGAAGAACATGATGCTGGGTGATGTTGGTGATCTCACCTCTTGGTACATTAGCTTTCAGCTGAAAGTTCAAGGCCATCGAGCTGCTTCCCTGACTGGCAAAGAGGGTGCGTATTAACCTTACACCTATCCTTCATGAGATAACTGTGCTGTCTTATTCTGCTCTTGGACTGGAGCTGTATTTTATCCAGCAGTTCTTAACCTGTGCCCACAGATGTTGTGAACCTCCTAAAACTAGGTACTATGCTTTGTGCATGCGTGATTCATAGGAAAGGGAGCCCAAACAATGATCATCGGAAAGGACTCTAATATCTAGAATCTTAGTTGACCCTTCAACGGTCCTTCAACACAAGCTGGGCAAGTGTATATTCACCTCCATTTCATAACAGAATAAACAAATGCTGAGCTATGACTTGCCTGAGTGACCTGAGAATAAGTTGAGGCACTTTTCCAGTACTAATTAACATCTTCCCAGAGGATGCATCTACCATTTGTAAGACTTATCTCACATAAATCACCTTGGCTGGGATGATTTGTCTTTCATTTAGACTGTAAGCCCAAACGACAAAAACTATTTTTGTCTGTCTTATCATCTCCATGTGTGTGTGTATTAGAGGAACAGTGTTTGTATTGAAGGGGATCAGTGTTTGTCAGTCTAAAACATGCCATGTTGGCATAAAAAATATTTTGAGCTAAAGGCAACCGAGAAACATCAGATGCATATAAAGCTGTCTACTCCCCTTGTATCTGCCTAAAGTCAGGGCATAAATTTTCCTTAGTGAAGATGTCCTCCCTTCCCTCTCCCATACCAGGAAGAGGAGGCAACTCTTATCACAGAAGATGGCACTGACTTCAATCTGCATAAACAAACCTAACTGTAATAAATCTTATCTTCCATTAGTTTTCCCCATATACTTATCTTCCCGTAAATAAGTACCGCTAGAAGTCCAAAATCCATTTCTTTTCTCTTGTCACATTTCCACAATTTATTGTTCTTTGTTAAGATGGTATATATAAGCCCCCAATTCTAACCACCTCCTTAAGTTATATTTCTTTGTGAACTCCCATGCATATGTATGTAATTGAATCTGTTCTTTTCTCTTGTTAATCTGTCTTTTTTCAGTTAACTTGTAGGTCCCCAGTACTGAACCTAAGATAGTGAATGAAATATATCCTTTCCTATAGTATGTAACAATAACTGTGATCAGTGAACAGATGCAAACCAACCTTCAGTTTCCAAAAATAATTATTTCTGTTTTCTGTCACAGGACACTTGTAGGACAATTTTTTTTTTGATGACCATAAGATGTAGAGGACAATGCTTAGAAAACCCTAGACACTAAAAAAACCTGCTAATGTCTGAAAGAAAAGAACTTCATAATCCAGAAGTTCCCAATACTCTATAATTGCTGAAGAATAACTAGAATTTTAACAAAGAGCTCAAAATCTCAAGTCCTCACAAAATCAGCTAATTCATTAAAAAGAAATTACATTATATGCCCCATTACATTGCATAGGACACTGGAGATGGACATACGCACTCAAGAAATACTGGGAAATAGGGATGGTGATGACAAATGACATTAAGATAAAACAATAAGGATCCAGAGAATGACATTTGATACTTGAAAACTGTATATTGAAAAGGATGATTCCAGAAATTTATTCTGATCACAACGTCTAAACTGGTGGCTATGAGAAAGGGGAGGAGAGGGCTGGAATCAGCAAGACCAGATAAAGGCAGAATGTCATAATTAATGTGTGGCACTTTCAGCACATGAAAACAGCACTTCCTTAATCTTCCCAAAGATCATCAGCCTTGATCGTAATTTATTATTAAGAAAATACAGGCTGGGTGTGGTGGCTCGGCCTGAAGTCCCAGCACTTCAGGAAGCCAAAGTGGGTGGATCACTTAAGGTCAGTAGTTCGTGACCAGCCTGGCCAACATGACGAAACCCCAACTCTACTAAAAATACAACAATCAGCAGGGTGTGGCGGGGGATGCCTGTAATCCCAGCTACTCGGGAGGCTGAAGCAGGAGAATCACTTGAACCCAGAAGGTGGAGGTTGCAGTGAGCCGAGATTGTGCCATTGCACTTCAGCCTGGGTGACAGAATGAGACTCTGCCTCAAAAAATAAAACAAAATAAAATAAAGAAAATACAGTTATCATACTGTATTCAGTGTATTCAAGGCATACTTTGTCTCATCAGAGAGGAAATTTTCAACTATTTTCTGGGCAGAAGAGTAACAATCCTTGGTAGTCATAACCATTTATCCGAAAAAAAGCAGTTCCACAAACTGTTGGTCACATTTTAAAATAAAAACAGTGAGACTTCTCCCTTTATGATGCAGGCATTTCTAGGAACCATTGTAAAAGGGCCCACTTTTTCAGTGCCTAAGAGCAGACAGCTCTTTCCACCACCTGCCTTGCCCACTCTCTCCTAGCTCAGTGCACTTTCTTGGGTTGCACGAGTACAAACACATGGAGAATGCAAAGAATGTATCCAAGTTTGGCAGTGCTTGCTGCATTCTGCCTGTAGAAGTGCCCCTCAAATGGTGCAAACTGAAGCAAAACAGCCGCAGAAGCAAAATACAAATCTCGAGGTCAGTGCAGACCCAGCTGCCCTAGTCTCTTAGACATTCCTGGCTGGAATCCCACTGAGCAAATATAGGGGGAAAACAGACAAGACAGGCCCTAGATTCAGGAAATACCCAGCTGCTGCAGGAGACATCAGCTTACAAAGAGCAATTTCCCTTTAAAAGTGCCCCCAAGGGCAGATCTCTAAACTACCCCTCGCTATTTCTTTTCAATCATGCCATGACCCTATCACTGGTTTTTAAACTCCTCCTCTTGAACCATCTGATGGACCTATAGGCAGCCAGTAGGTTCTCAAACACAGCTTTCACTATTAGGCCTGAAATCCAAATGGAAGAATGTCACCCTCTCATAGCGTGGTTTCCTCATTCAGTCATTTCTCAAACCTTTTTTCTCCAAAATTCTTGCTATCAAGAGTGACTGCTACACCCACAGAAGGACAAGCCTTCAAGGAACACAATAACTGATCTCTTTCATAATTTTCATGTGTCAAACTAAGGGAAGCTACACAACTTAGAAATCAAATGTCATGTTCATTTATCAGGTATTTATTCTATTCCAAATCTACACAGGACACAGAAAAGATTCATGCATTCTTTTGACCGATATTTATTAAGTACTTACTGCAATTCATCAATTCTAAAATACATATTTTTTCACATTTTGACATTTCTGGAATTGGGATGCATCTGAAAATTAAGATTCTAGTTTTCTTCTTTTAGTACATAAAATAATATAGCATCTTACAATCAATTATACATGCCATGGAGGAACTGCTTAATACTTCTCAAATGAGTAAAGCCACCTTTTCCCTTGCACTTGTCCTCCTCTTTCAAGCACATCCTCAGAGGCTGGTACCAGAGTAATTTATCTGGGGTAAATCTTATCCTGTGACCCTTCCCCCCGTTTGAACCAGCCAATGAATTCCCTTTACCTATGGGTAAGCATGGAGTCCTTCATGACATGTCCCAGACCAACATTGTCAGCTCATCCCCCCTTGTCTCCTGCCAAATTAAAAGCATTTTCCTCAATATACCAATTTCTCTGAATTCAATACAACTTTTAGAATTCTGCTCAAGTATTGATTACCTGAAATCTTTCTCTGACACTTCTACCCCCAAGGTTGAAGTAAATGTCAATCTTTTGAGGTCCCACAGCCTCTTATGCTTTATTATAGTACTACCACACTCTGATTTGGGGTTTTTGGTCTATGTCCCCCAAAAGACCAAGATCTCCACAAAGGGAAAGGTTGTACCTTGCACATTTCTGATGAAAAACCCCAGGGACACTGCCTGGCATGGAGTTGAAGATGAAAACATAACTGAAGGGATGGATGAACAAATCTTATGACATTCTCTCCCTCAGTTCACAAGATACTTAGCTTTTAAAGATCATCAGCAACCAAACAGGATTTCAATTCTTGTTACTCTTGGGTTTCCAGTCCCTTTTGTCTAAAAACCAAATGCGAATTCTAGAAAAATTGTTTCTTAGTTTCTTTCCATCCTATAATTTTGTTATTTGTGCTCCACTGAAAATTACTTGCTATTCTATCCATCTGGCATTGATCAAATACTGCCTTTGCCTATGAAGCACCTTTTTAAAAATGGATTCTCAGATTGGCAAAACAGTCTAGCACCTAAGATTCTTGAGCTGTGTGTGTGTTGCAGGGGGAGGAGAGAACATGTCTAAAACTCCAGGGAAAATACGTCATTTGAAAGCACATATTCGGTTTAATTTTATATCTAGAAAACAAATGCTCTCTGCATTATAAACTAAACAATATAAGGCTTGATAAGGTGATCTTGGCTGATGGAGAAAGAAAAAAGGCTGAGATTCTCAACTGGAGAAAAGGCATGCTATTTTAATGAAGTTTATCAAAGGGGGATATGAGTTTTAGAAGTTCAAGTAAAACTGGCATAGTAAAAGCTAACATGGCATAATCGTTAACAGCAGATTCTGGCAGTAGACAGACATGGGGTGAAATTCCCGATCTACCCCTTACTAACTGGCTCTTTGATTCTGAACAATTTACTTAATCTCTCCAAGTCTTCTTTTTGTCGTCGGTACAACAGGGATTATCAGGCACACCTCGTAGGGTCATTATAGGAATCAAATGAAACACTGCATAGAAAGCTCCTCTAACCGTGCTTGGCATTTAACAGGCCCCTCAAAAATGGTCGCAATTATTACAACTATTACTAACATCTCTTCTCCAATTAAATACAGAGCCTACATTATATGCCCCATTACATTGCATAGGACACTGGAAACAGACAGAGGCACTCAAGTAGTACTGAGAAATAGGGATAGTGATGATAAATGACAATAAGATAAAACAGTAAGTATCCATAGAATGACATTTGATATTTGAAAACTGTATATTGAAAAGATATCTTTTCCACGATTAACCAGGTTTTTTAGATTACGGTTATTTTTAACTTATGAAACACAGATACCAACAGCATTTGTGACATATGCGTGCAGTTCAAATAAAAACGATAAATTGAACGGAGTGAACATCCGTGTACCCACCACCCTGCTTAGGAAACAGAACATTACTACTTGGAAATCATGTGAGTGTCCTTCCCTGATGTACCCTCCTCTCACAGCCCAGGGTAATGGCTTGAATTTTATGTTTCTCATGTTTTTCACTCCTTGCTTTTTTAAAAACAGGTTTATTAAGATGTAATTCACAAACCATACAATCATCCAATCAAAGTTTACAAGTCAATGGTTTTTAGTATATTCTCAGATATGTGCAACCATCACCACCGTCAATTTTAGGACGTTTCATCACCTCAAAAAGAAACCCCATACCCTGTAGCTATCACTCCTCATTCCGCTCATCCTCCCACCCACCACTCCACTAACCCTAAGCAATCAGTCATCTTCTTTCTCTACGGAGTTCTCTGTCCTGAACATTCCAGAAGAATGAAATCATACAATATGTGACCTTTTGTGACTGGCCTCTTTCACTTAGCATAATGTTTTGTAAGTTCATTCACATAGTAGCATATATCAGTACTTCATTCCTTTTTATGGCCAAGTAACATTCCATTGTTTGGAGATACCAAACTTTATTTCTCCATTCATCAGTTGATGGACATGGTATTGTTTCCATGTTTAGGCTATTATAAATAATGCTGCTATGAACACTTTTTGCGTAGACACATTTTCATTTCAGTTGGGCATACAATACCTAGGAGTAGAATTGCCTGGTCATACAGCAATTGTTTAACTTTTTGAGAAACTGAACTCACCAATTTTTATACTGATTTCCAGGTGGCAGAAAGCTAAAAGTATGTCAGTGACTTATGGTGCTACCCCAACCTATTCAGTCAACAGTAGGCCCTCAATGCCAGTGAAAACTCTTCATAGGTAGTTACACATCAATTATTCATAGGTGTGCAAATACTATCTTGTAAGAATTGAAGTTTTCTAGTAGTTAAAGAAAGCCAGTAGCAAGAAGAGAAGAGTTAGGAGAAACAAGGCTTTTCCACTTCCTAGCCATTCTCAGTTGATTCTTCTGACTCTCAGAATACCATCTTTAAGGTATTTTTCCTGTAGATTCAGTCTACAGTGTCTGTGCTGACAACTTTAATGATGAAACCACTAAAGGTAGAATATAAAAATGGGCTCATATTGAAGACCTACAGAAACATCAATGCATTAGGTACAGACAATTTTTTCAGACCAATGACTTCCAGCAAGTATGTTTATAAAAATTAAAAGAAATCTACTTCTCACCAAGAGTTTGAATTGCCAGAAATACACTGTCATGAAGAGAAAGCAGGCAAGGGGTAGCAGGGGAGAGATTAAGGAGCAGGAGCTTCATCTGAGAACCTCTGAAATATGGCATCTGGAAAATCTATTCATATCCTCACAAATCACTTTTGGTCCGATGTGCCAGTCTCTAAAGCCTTCGATACAAGAGTGCAAAGGGCATCTGTGTCTGATTTTCCTACTGAACACTTGTCTTGTTTTCCACGGTCTGCTGCACGCCCCTTTTGTTAGCCACGGACAGATTGATGGACAGAGTGAGGTGACGGACCAAGGAGTACATTACTCACCTTTACATTAGCTATGTTGAGGGGTTAAAAAGTTGGCCAACACAGTAACGCCTCTGAATTTTAACACAGTATTTCTGAGTGTCTTTGACTCAAGTAAACTATTGCTCAGAGAGATGTGGAGTCGGAGGACCCAGGAAACAGAAATTCTCAGTATCCTATCGTGACTGGAATGAAAACATGCTGACTGCCTGGCTACCCATGTGAACTCCACATTCCCCTTATCTTGAAGTGAAATTAGTTAAGAACAGAGAGAAAATAAAACACCTATTTGTATTGACAATCGAACTCACAAAATGGCAACTTACCAAAAAAATTTACATTTGAAATATAGAGATGTCACTGTAATATATTTATATCTCAAAGCAAATGCATACACATATACAGAGGCTTATATATTATAATTTCCTAAAGCCCAAACACATTTAGACAATCCAAATACATTAGATATTAGTATGCAGAGTTTATCAATGAAACTATTTCTATAATATAACATACACACTTTTTTTCTTTTATGCTTATTTCTGTGGTCTAGATTTACAACACTTACCAAAATAAACAAACTAAAAACAAATAATAAAAGAAACTGCTGTCTAATATCCCTTGGGGAATCTCAACATTTTTATCTTATTCTTAACTACACTGCTGAAGAATTCTTAGACCTTAGATATGATGTGATATTTAATGAAAAAGAAATGCTGGCAAAAGAAAATACAACAGGCTGGTGATATGTAGACTTTTAATTTATGTTGGCCAAAACACAATTTTCTCATTTACTGATTCTTTTCACACCAGTCACAGTAAATAGCACAGACTTTTGTAGATACCAAAATAACTGATGTTTTACTATTAGCACTTTTCAAATCATTCCTCCTTAGACTGTCACCTTTTTCCAACTCAAAACAGACCACTACTGCAACTTCCACTATGTAGTTCCAACATTGCAATATTTTCCCCAAAGAGGTGTGAAACAGGTCAGTATACAGAGCTAATAGCATCACATTTTTATTTAGGGGAAAAAATACATGTTATGAAATTGTTGGGACAGCATAAAAGAACACCAGCTTCTGTGTTTTTAAGCAACTTGGGAATCCATATCTTCTATTTAGTACCGGCACAGTAGTGTTTCATAGAGAGATTGGCTGACAAAGGAACCCAGACTCCTCTTGGTATAGCCCACACAGCCCTTCACAATTTGTACCCAGTTCAAATTTCCAGCTCAGCTCCCATCGTCCTTCTACTATGTACCAAATCAGTGTTACCTGAACTTTTTCATAAGGCTCACTGAGTTATATGAACAACTGGATTCAAGCCCCAGGAATGAAAGGATAACCGTGTATACAGCCCCATCACCTGGTATGTCACTGAGTTTGTGGCGTTCTACCTACATGCTACCTATGGGAGAGTATTCATGGTTCCCTTGATGTGTCATGTAACCATCACCAGTCCACAGTTTTGCACATACTCTTCCCTTTAACTGGAACATTTTTCCCTCTCTACGAAAGAAATATTTCCTGTTTTTCAAGATTCAGCTCAGACTTCACCTCTGCAGCACAGGTGCTCTTGCCCTCTGCTGCCTCCTTAGCCCCAAAAATCAGAGGCTCTCCTCTCTGTGCTCCCAGGGAACTTCTCACCCACAACAAATCACTTCTCTGTCTTCTACACTGCAAGTGAGCCCCTTGAGAGCTTATTTACTTTTCTATCTTCAGAGGTAAGCACAATGTCTGACAAATTGTAGGTGCTCCATTGCTGTTCTTTGAAATAATTCAGAATTTCTCCAAAGCATGCAGAGAATAGAAAAAATTCAAAACCAGTATCTATCAAATAGGGAATTATTCTGAAGCATATGTGCTCAATTTCACCTGTGGCAGGACTTGCCATTTATGGATTCCTGGAGAAATGCTTTGATGCCGCCTTCTGAAATTCAACATGCAGTCTAAAAGAGCTCAAGCAGATACAAACAGGAGCAGGCAAATTCCCTGGGCCCCTGAGCCTCCCTCCTCCCAGAGGCTGGTTTAGCTGGGGGCCAGACAATCACAAGAGTACTGGTTCCACCCAGAAACCCAACAATATTCAGCATCTAAAAACATGTCCTAAAGAAATCACCAGCAATGCACAAGCAATTCTGCTCAAGGTTATTAAATGTAGATTATTTGTAAGAGTACAAATAGGAAGCAGCCTAAATGTTAAACAACAGAGACCTAGTTAAATAAATTATGACTATCTCAATGCTAGAGAATACTAGGCAACCGATTAAAAAAAAATCATGTTGAGAAGAATTTTTTATAGCAATAAATATTATTACCAAAAAACAAAAAAGGAATAAACAACACCATATACAGTTTGATCCAAATTTTACTTATAAAAACACATATATGAGTGCTTGCAAAAGAAGACTGGAAGAAAATATACGTGTTTAGTGGTTTGTATCTCTGAGTGATGTTATAGTGATAACAAAATTTATTTTATTCTCCATTCTTTTTCAGTATTTTCCAAGTTTTCTATAGCAAGTATGCTTTACTTTTGTATGGAAAAATCAGGAGGTGGGGAAGTAATAAAATAAAAGTCAAAGCAGAAAGGAGTAAAAAGTTATCATTGATGAGCTGTTCTACTCTGAGCTGCATACAGCTGTCCACCAATGTTCCGGGAAGCTGGTCCATTGTCAGGATCACAGGACGCAGCAAGAGTAAGGCTCTCACAGGAATATACACCCTGGGTGCCCTAGATCTGCCTTAGATTCAAAGTGGACCTAGGACTTGATGGGTTTTCTTAAATTGGTAGAAACCATACTCTGGGCCCACAGTTCCCTTGCCATCTAGGACAAAAATCTAACACCTAAAACTAGTTTTCTGAATTTGATTTGCAAGAGTTTCAAGAAATCATGCCAAATTTCCCCTGGTATTCTCATTTTCCTCATAGAAAATGCTAGATACAGGTCAGGCACGGTAGCTCACACCAGTAATCCCAACACTTTGGGAGGCCAAGGCAGGAGGATTGTTTAAGCCCAGGAGTTTGAGACCAGCCTAGGCAACATAGTGAGACCTCACCTCTACAAAAAATTTTACAAAAAAAATGGCTGGGCAAGGCAGTGTACTCCTGTAGTCCCAGCTACTTGGGAGGCTAATATTGAAGGATCATTTGGGCCCAGGAGGTCAAGGCTGCAGTGAGCATATTGCACCACTGCACTCCAGCCAGGGCAACAGAGTGAGACCCTCCTATCTCACACACACAAAAATAAAATACACAAATAAAGAAATAAAGTGCTAGATTCAGTTCCCGGCCAGAAAGACATTTCCTCCCTAACAATAGTCTTCCACGTCATCCTTTTTGTAAACACAGTTCCATATTATTCTTAATGTTGCTGAAAATAATTTTTTGGAAACAATGCATGGAAGAGATTAAGCAGGACAACTAGGAGTGGATGGTGCCACAAAGACAAGGAAAGAGTCTCCTAAGCACCCTATGCCCCAAAGATACCAAGATGAGACAGATTCCAAAGCGTTCTTTGTATTTGGCTTCTACTGGGTGCTGATGATCTCTACCAGAGTGATTCAGGGAGGACTGAAGTCAGAATAACAAAGTGGTGTGTATAGCTAAATGATGTTATAATCTCTTCTTTAAGGGGCTTGCCTGGGAATGGCAGGAGAATCAGGCCAGTGCTCACAGGGTTGAGACAAACACAGATTTAGTTGGAAGCTAGTGAAGAATACAGGGAAAAGGGGGTCAATGAAAATTGAGGAGAGACAGGAACAATGAGAGCAGGTCTAGTTCTGAAGGAAACAAAAAAAAAGCAGCAGCTGGGAACCAGAGCTCCATATTTCCTTCTCTCCTGAATTTTCATGTAGGAGAGGTGAGGGATCACCCTTGAATGAAAGAGGTACTTTGTCTTCTGGAACCTGACCCAATGATTCTTAACCAGGTAGCCCATCAGAATCTCCCGTGGCAATTTTACAGCCAACACAGCTTGGGCCCCTCGTCCCTGCTCACCTCACCAGCAGACCTACTGAACGGTCCTCTTTAGGACAAGGACTGGGCTGAGTAATTTCTAAAAGTTCCCAGGTAATTAAGATGCACAATGCTGGCTAACAATCACTGGTTAGAAAGGAGGAAAGGGTGATGAGGGTAGGAAATAGCTTCATAGGTGTAAGAGCAGGAAACTGAGGAAGGAGAGGGTTCAAGGTTCTCTCAACTAGGAGGTAAGGTCAAGCAGCAGAGGGCTTAGGGAGCAGTGAAGTCTTAGAATAGTCTCTGAGCACTGCTCAGAACAAGGCATTTGGGAGCAGGAGGAGGGGCAACACTTTATCTAATGTCTAGGAGCATCAGGGTATACCGTGGAGTGATTTTTCCCAGGAGTGTTCAGCAATGTAGAAAGCAAGTGAGAAGCAGATGGTCAGATTAATATATATGTGGGAGTTTCAGGGGGATTTGGCATGAAAGAGAAAGGAAGTAATTTAATATCAACCTCAAAGGGCTGTTGGAAGAATTAAATAATGCATTTAAACACAGTCCGGTGCCTGACACAAAATGAGAGCTCAGTAAATGTTAGCTGTTATTGTCATTGCTACAACCACTGTTGTTATTTATTTCTGGAACCAAGCAAAGTGATCACATCTGTTTCCTAGGAATCTATAAAATAGAAGTCAGCAGTTGCTTCTCAATTAACAGAGGAAAAATTCAAAAGCTATGTGGGGTGTTAAACACCTTAAACAAGAGATGCTAATGACCATATATTTCTAGAGGCTTCCATTAACTTAGTTTTGAATAGCTAGTTGTTGAGCATTCTTGCCATAATGACTAAAGGTAGCTGGTACCATTTTTACTATAAATACAGCAGCACAAAAGACTTAAGAAATTGAATGGAAAATAATGCTCTCTTTAGAAAGCCCATGTGAGGCTGTTTAAGGTAAGACATTCTGAACCTTTATTCCATTACTGCTGCCCCCATCCATTCAAAAACTATTTGTGGAAGTTGGCAAAGATGCATACAAAACAAAATTAGGAAGAGAAAGTAAGGCAATCAATCTAAAGAGAACTAAAGAGTAAAGAAAAATATATTTGGTCCAATGGACAGGCAAACAGGTCCCTTTCACAATGCTCGTTGTGGCTCTCAAATTTGGCTGTGAACCACCTGGCAGTGGACTAAAGAGGGAAACAGGAACAGTACTCAGTTTCCAAAACCAAGGGAAAATACTGCTATTACTGTTAATAAAGTGTGAAAATGTTTTCCTTCATAGATTGACAGTGATATAGTGAACAATGTCTGTAATATCATCCTTACAGCAAGGTTTAATCACCTGACTAAACGATACCCTTCCTCCAGCTTTGAAAAAACATCCTTAACTTCTGGTAGAAGAGACATGGTACCAGAATCAAAGGGTAGCTCTCCAAAATTTAGGAATTTCTTCTATGTTATTTATTAGTCCTTATGTTCCATCAAAGGTAGAATCATTTTGAAGCATATCCGGTTCAAATAAATTAATGTTCCCATTTTTTGGAGGAAATAAGTTTACAAATTTACACATGACCTACAAAATCACTCATCTAATAGTAAAGTATATTTTTCAACCCAGAATTATTTTGCCCAGCCAAACTATTTTTAAAAATTGTAAGAACACCATAAAGACATGCTCAGATATGCACTGTCTAAAAGTTTTCCTTCCTTTCTCTGAAAGCTACTGAAAAATGTGCTCCATGAAAACAAGGGGTAAACAAAGAAAGAGGATCCAGGAAATGGGAGCTAGCACAAGAGGGAAAAAAGATGACAGTGAAAGGAAATTCCAGTATGGCAGGCCTAGGGCACAGACAGTCCATCCTGGGGCTGGTCAGAGGCTCCAGAAGAAATGGCCCCAAGAAGATGAAACAGATGAATAGCTGCTGTGGCTAAATACATTGAAGAGAACAGTCCATACCTGGGGAAGAGTGTAGAAATACAGTAGTGATGAGTACACTGAAAACTAAGCTTTTGTCTTAGAAAAAGGGGTGAATAGAAATAGATCCATTTGCTTGCACAAGGAAAGAATGGAAGTATAAGAAACTAATAAAGACAGCTACTTACAGGAGGTGGAGAATAAAGGAGACATTAGAACTAGAATAGAAGTGAGGTGTTAAGGTACACTTTCTATGTTGTTTTAATTTCTAAACCATGTGAAAGTACTACCTGTTAAAAATCAAATAAAAATAAAGTAAGTTCTAAGAATAACAAAAGGATATTGTTTTCTGCTAACAGTGTCCAGAGGCTTTACTTGTTCTTTTGACAGCATCAACTGCTGTCCCACACCTGGCTTTCTGTATTGCACACATCTATAGAGAATCAGAGGCAAAGAGGTCACAGGATATGGCTACAGCCTTGAAAATAAAATCAATGAAGATAAGAGAAGTGGGAGAAGCATTTTCAATTTATCAAAGCATGAAGTACAGCCACTTGTTTTCTAGAAAAAATAGTACTGGCTATGTACCCATAGTATGACCCATATAAGTGTATAGAAATCAGACGTGGTAACAAGTCGTTTCTAATGGAGGCTCTATGAGATTTTTGACCAGGCAGTTCTTCCCCAAATTCCCCTGTGTATTTTGGGGAGTTAGGATCCCTAGCCACTGTCCACCAAATGTCAACGTGACTCCTTAGTCACTGAGGCAATTAAAAAATGTTCCCTCCTTCACATTTCCAGAAGCTCATACTTCCGACTGAGAACCACTGTGAGGAATAAGTAAAAAAAAATAAAAAATTAACATCTGTCAACTTTTTTCCCTATCACTGCCACTAATTTTTATCAGTTTATTAATTTAATGAATCTTTATAACACATTCATTAAGAAATCATGAACAATCTGATCTTCCAAATGCTTAGCTGTTACTAATGCTTGTGCTGTGAGTTTTTTTTTTTTTTTTTAACCGAGCTAAAGAGAATCTGAGGAATCTAGAATCTCTGCCAGCCTTCAGTCAAAGTCCTGCTTCACAACTACAGAGT
This sequence comes from Rhinopithecus roxellana, assembly GCF_007565055.1. Classification (NCBI taxonomy): domain Eukaryota; kingdom Metazoa; phylum Chordata; class Mammalia; order Primates; family Cercopithecidae; genus Rhinopithecus; species Rhinopithecus roxellana. The sequence continues at coordinate 116,825,289 of NC_044549.1, read as the reverse complement.
ATGCAGTTTAATTTTTTTTAAGTTCTTATGTATTCTCTCATTGATTAGGCTAATTAATTCTCTTAAGAATTAATAATAACCAAAAACTTACATGGGGGATGCTGGTTTTCTTTACACAGCTAAAGAGAACATTTCATTGTTTATCTAAAGAATCCACCTGAAAGTTTTTCTGGGGGATTTATTTCTTAGTTAAATCTACTGGGAGTTTTCCGTGACTGAGTTTGACTGCTTGCGTTCAAATCCACACTGTTACTTACTAGTATGTGGCCTTAAGTAACACATTGCTTACCCCTTTCTCTGCCTACATTTCCTTATCTGCAAAATGGATAATGATGGTACCTCCCTAGAAAAAGTATTGGGAAGACCACACAAGCTAACCTGTGTAAAGCCCTCAGTCACCTTTATTGATTTTCAAAGTGTACCATTTTGAGGACCATTATAGTTGACCTACCAATTTAAAAATAAGATGCTGGGTTTCAAATTTATAATCATCACGTTAAAGATTTGAATCAAGCAGATGTGTTATAGGCGTGGCATAGAGAAAATACTGTCTAAGTAAACATCACAGCTGAGTGGAGAAACCACCAGACTGACAACCAGAAGTTCTGGTTTCTGCTCCAAGTTCTGTCAAGTATGAGCTTGGAAAAATCACTTCACTGCTCTGACCTTTACACCCCCATCTGTGAAAATGGGGAAAATAGTATTTTCCTTACTAAGCTTACATTTTCCTTGCTAAGCTTACATGGCTACATGGTAAGTTTTTGGTTGATTTGTAAAAGTGACCTCAAAATATAGAAACAAGCAAGTAACTGTCCTTCTATCAAACTAAATAGTATCTTAACTGCCCAAGTAGTGGCCATTTAATAAATCATCAATTTTCTACTCTATTAATAATATTTCTGTGGAAACAAGACAACTCTCAATCACCAAATCTGGTAAAAAAATCACAAAGAAAACCATACAGAGGCAACACACCGAGTTAAAACAATAGCCTGGACAAAACAAATTCATTTTATTCAACTTCAAAAGTGGTATGAAGTTGACTGCAATTATTCTACTCCACATAGGAGGTTAGGATGGTTATGAACAATAGCCAATGCAAAAGATTGATAATTTTCTCCTCTAAAATTTCTACAGAGCATCCCAAAATTCTATTTTCAACCAAGTTTAATCTCCAGAAGTAAGAGTATGATATCTTGGTAAGAAACACTATTTAATATAAAAATTCATAGTCATGAAATAATTTAGTAAAACACCAAAAGGGTCACAGTCTTGCCTCAAAAACCATGTGCATACTGAAAAGTAGCCAGGTTGAGGGCAAGTAAGAACTTAGGGAAAAGCCTGAACTGTAGCCGAAGAAATCATCTGTCTAATTCCCCAGACCAACCAACCTCTACAGAGGTAAAAATGGAAAGGGCAGGAGGAGATGCAGTCATGAGTAAAACTCCGTGTGGCCTATACTCTATGATAATGTATGATCAGTGGTACAATATAGGTAGGTAAGCATATATGGATCTATAACACCAGAACAACAAACACAAGTTGAATTAATAACTAGATATCCAATGATCAAAGAAGAGTTAGAAGTAAAAAAACAACCACAGCACCTACTTGCCATGGGTTCAGTGGTGGTCCCTTGTTGCCAGCAGACATTCCGTAATCTCAGAATCCTGTGGCTAGTCCACTCTACTGCCTCCCTAGATGATGGAACTCTGATGCCATGGCACGTTGCAGGAGCTGCCTAGTCATACCAACAGAGTCACAGACTCAGGAATTGAGAATAACCCAGAGCTCAGGGGCCATGCAGCTAGGCACCCTACACATTGACAGCGAACACTGTTTGGGGTTTGGGGTTTATTTATTTATTTATTTTTAAGACAGGGCCTCATACTGTCACCCAGACTGGAGTACGCTGGCACGATTATAGCTTACTGTAACCTTGAGCTCCCAGGCTCAAGCCATCCTCCTGCTTCAGCCTCCTGAGTCGCTAGGACTACAGGGATGCACCACCACAACCAGTTATTGATTTATTTATTTTCTGGTAGAGACAGGATCTCACTGTTGCCCAGGCTGGACGTGAACTCCTGGCCTCAAGTAATCCTCCAACCTGGGCCTTCCAAGTTGCTGAGATTACAGGTGTGAGCCACTTCACCCAGCCAGCAAACACAGTTTTGAAAGGCTTTTCAGTAAAGAGCCCAAGAATTAACTACCGGGAGAAAGAGGGTGTGTCCCCATCTTACAGATGGCCAGTAGAGGCATCCAGAAGTGTGATACTCCTGAAATCACTGATTCAGTACTGAACATCTAAGATAACACAGTGATTGGCTGACAAAGATCACAGTAAACTCTGTGAGACCACACCTTGAAGAAAGAGTGGAAGAATAGGGGCAGAGAAGGGCCCTCAGGCTTGCCTGGGGGAGTCAGGGAATGGGAGTGGGGAGAGGCAGAAGGGGGAGGAAGAAGCCCCTCCAGCAGTAATCAGGGGAGAGAATGGTCAAGAGCAGCTTGAAGGGCACTGAGAGCTGGGGACTGGGGTCCAGAGGTTCTCCACTGGTATGTGGGTGAAAGCGGGGAAGGAAAAGTCGAAGGAACTGATGAGCTAAAGAAACATGGGAAGGAAGTAGAAGGGACCTGGGGAGGCCTTCTGACAGAGGTCAGTGCTGGAAAAGGGGAAGGTGGGCACAAGAGATGATAAAAATCTTGGTAGAAACGTCATACAGACAATGCAAACATCCATCTAGATGACCTTCAGTGATGGTAAGATTCTATTAACCTTGCAGGGTTATCCACTCCAAATTTAGAAACCCTTTTATTTGTAAAATAGAAATTGCCTTGTTGCTTTGGTCCGTTTCTTCTCATTTTAATTGGAATGGGGTTCGAGGACAGTTGGTTACCACTATTAAAATAATGTGTTTTCACTTGGCTGATAGTTCTTTAAACAGACTGAGGGATAAATACTCTCCCAGCTCCTGTTTTAAGTTGGCAGACAGACAGGAGGGGCCACTAAGACAACACCTACCCTCTGCAAATCAGCACCAGACAAACGCTTTAGGGGGACAGCAGAACTTCGATCTCCATTTCCCAGAGGAACAGAAACATCTAAAGGTTTTAATTTAATCTAACAAGTATTTTGAAGTTCTTGCTACATCCTAGGCCACCCTAAGTTTATTTGTGACACGACAGTATCTTCCACTATGAATGAAACAAACACAAGAATCTCGGAGTTGCAACAGGTGCCCATCTATCTCACCAGGCTCATTCAAGAATTAGAAGTATCATTTAACAGTCCAGAGAAAAAGACATTCAGGTGCCTCATGGCTGCTTCCCGTCTTCAATCCCTTCAGCAATCATGGTTCTGAGTCAGCTTTCATAACCCACAATGACACATCTATCTGAAGCACACATTCTGAGATAATAATGTCCATCAATGGCTAAAGATAAAAGAAAAAAATCATAACACAATATAATGGGAATCATAACAAGATATAATTTCCATAAAGAACCATTTTGGTGGCAGCTTCTTCTAAAAAAGGTGACGAAAGTAAATATAACATCTCTCACATAATGTTTATGTTCTGTACCTTGTATAGATTCTCTGTCTTTATTAAATAAAAGAAAAGAATAAAGCCCACATAGACAAATAAAATACCACAGTAGGGCTTTTTTCCCCCCCACTCAATTTGGAAAATTTTGCAAAAAAGGATCTTTTATTTATGGAAGCCCTGACTTTCAAATCTTATTTAATAAGAAAAGCTTCCGCTTTTAGGAAATGAAAGATACCGGTGGCTCATTTAGCCATGAAGGGAAGCTGCAAGAGGGGCCAGGGACTAGACTTGCCAAACAAAGGCGGCTGGAGGAAAGGGCTATCAGATTTATTCCGCCATGAAGGACTTTTACTTAGGGTCAGGTGACCAAGATTCTCTATTCAGGTCAGAAGACATCAGACAGCAGGCAGATCTGGATCCAATTCAGCATCTGGCATCATTGACTGCCTCGACCATGTCACTTAATCCTCCTAAGCCTCAGTTCCCTTGATGGTCTGATAAGTTTGATTATGGGACTACCGACCTCAGTGGGTTGTTGTGATGATTAAATGAAGTGCCATGCTAAAGGACCTGGTACCTACCAGACATACAACACAAATCACCCTCTTTCACCTCTTCTTATTTTCCCTCTGGCTGAACCCCAGTGGTATGGTAAGCTAAGCGTCTCTAAATATCAGGCTCCTCAACTGCAAACTGACAAAGGATAAAGTATGTGAAAGCTTTAAATCGCTATGCAAATGTTAGGAAATACTATTATTAGTGCCAATCAGTACACCTCACTCGCAACTGCACGTCAGGGAATAAGAGTAAAAAGCACCTCTCAGGGAGTTTCTTTCTACCCCACCTGTATACTGCTAACTATAAAGCACAGTTCAGACCCCCTCAGGGACACTTTTATATTAGTGTCCCTGAGGGGGTCTGAACTGTGCTTTACAGTTACTTTCTTTTTCATTTTGTGCATTTAATTAATGCTTTTATTTCTGTGCTCATACTCGGGTAAAATTTGAGAAAACCAGAATTGGAAATGCTAAAGACAAATATTAGCAACAAGCAACTTGATATTTGCATATCCCTGCAAAGATCCAAAAGGAGCTGAATATTTGGAAAACAGGTAGCAGAATAAAGAAAAACAAGCATTAAGAAAAAAGTCCTGTGAGTTTCTCTGGGGTGAAACTTGCCTAACAATCTTCAACACCCAGCAAAGTGCCTGGCACATGAAAAGCACTTGATAAACGATATTTACACCGTCTGTAGGAACAACGTGACCTCAATCTACCACTGCCCACTAATAAAAAGATAAGCAGAAAATCAAACCTGAAAAATGAATATTACTCTAGCTGATATGTGTTTCTACTAATTTATTGATTTTTAGAATGGCAATGGGTAGACTATAGGTGTATATGGTCGTCAGCTCCCAACTATGTAAACTCTGAATTCCAACTTTAAATTGTTCAAAATAAACAGACCAAAACAAGGCCTCTATAACCCCCATTACCCGTATTGTTCAGGAGATGATGAGGTTGGGCAGAAACAAAGTCTGGAATGAAACCTCACTCCCATCCTCCCCAGACACCACATACATCACATGGTGTCAGAGGATCCTGTGCACCTAATCATTTTCAATTGTCATTTCGTCTAGGATGCCAAATGTTAAATAATCAAGACTAAAAATTCTGGGGTTTTCTCTCTGTCTCTCTCCATTTTTAGTGCAAGCAGTATATAACAGGTCACCATACTGTTCTTAATTTCTAATCATTTTTAGTGTCTTTTCTGCCAATTTGTAGGTTTTTCCTACCTATCCCAGTGTTTCTTCTGGCCTATGCAATTCTGGCTTTGCATGTATATTATGCCAGAGAAAGGGAAACTTATATTCACCACATTTTGTACAAACAAGCAAAGCAAAGTTAAACAAAAATTAGAATTCAGAAGAGAAGTAGCAATTTATACAGGGTTCTTTGGCCCTCTGCCAATCCTAAAAGAACTTTGATAACATCAAACTAAAGAGGTTCCAGCACCTATCTGTAAAAAGAGAAATATACAATTCTCAGTACTCCAAAGCATCTTCTGGTTTGCTATGCTAGAAAACAACCCCAAAACTTAATGGCTTTAAGTAGTAATTTTATTATCTTTCATGGTTCTAGTAGCTTTTACTTTACAGCTGAAGCTGCAATGATCTGAAGGCTTTTTCACTCACGTGTCTGGCACCTTCCTGAGAAGGCTGGCTGACACCTCACTCCACACAGCCTTTCCGGATGAGTATCTTCAGCTTCCTCATAGCATGGAGGTCTCAGAGTAATCCGCTCCTTGCATGGCAGCTGGTTTCTCAGGATACGAATGAAGGCTGCAGTCTATTTAGGACTTTGCCTGGGCCGGGCATGGTGGCTCACGCCTGTAATCCCAGCACTTTGGGAGGCTGAGGCGGGTGGATCACAAGGTTAGGAGATCGAGACCATCCTGGTTAACACGGTGAAACCACATCCCTACTAAAAACACAAAAAATTAGCCGGGCGTCGTGGCTGGCGCCTGTAGTCCCAGCTACTCGGGAGGCTGAGGCAGGAGAATGGCGTAAACCCGGGAGGCGGAGCTTGCAGTAAGCTGAGACTGCGCCACTGCACTCCAGCCTGGGCGATAGAGACAGAGTGAGACTCTGTCTCAAAAAAATAAAAAATAAAAAAAAGACTTTGCCTGGAAAATTGGTAGAAACTTGCTTCTGCCATATTTTTATGTCAAATCAGTCATCAAACCCACTCAGATGCAAGGAGAAGGAGGTACAGACCCCACTTCTCAACAGAAGAATTGAATTGGAAGCCACCATTAATCCACTACACTCAGATTGCCTTGCATGGTCTCCATCACAAACAGGGCTAATGGCAGAATGAGCCCCAGTGGATCCGATTTATGCACATGTATATGTCCACTCCCATAAAACATCATAATCTTTTTTTTTTTTTTAAGAGACAGGGCCTCACTCTGTGAGACAGGGCCTCACTCTGTGTCACCCAGGCTGGAGTGCAGTGGCATGATATAGCTCATTGCAGCCTTGAACGCCTAGGGTCAAGCAATCCTTCCACCTTTAGCCTCTCAAGGAGCTGGGACTACAGGCGTATACCATCGTGCCTGGCTAATTTTTCATGTTTTAAATTTTGTAGAGATAAGGTCTTTCTCTGTTGACCAGGCTGGCTGAGAGATCATCATCTTAATGCTGGGAGATTGAAAGTGGTGCTGGTCAACTGTGCTAGTTAATTATTTAGTGTATTTTCATGTCACTGCTACCTTCCAAGTTTAGGGAATTTTTAGAAAAAAAATTTAAAAAGAGTTGCCTTCGATCACTGGCAATCATCAACTATACAAATTTATTGCATGTGTTTTATAATGTCATCTGGGTTAAAAAAAAAAAAAAGCCATTAGTATTTTCATGGAGGTGCAATAGGTTTAATTCCAAATTTTGGTCACTGAAAGACTTCATTGCTCACCTTTTTATTCTGGTCTTCCAAGCAGAAATGAATAGATAATTATGCATCCCTGGACATACAGATTTAATTCCTGTTGTGAATATTCATTCAGATGAGTAGAAAAACTTCAGGTTATCTTAAATTAGGATGAGAAATCAATACTACTAGTACCAAAGAATATATCTGCATATAAAACTGCTCATTAAAGTCAGGCAAGGAAGACATAGCTCCCAGAAAGGCCCGCTTAGAAATTACACTGAAGCTGATCCTCACCAGCAACTCGTTAATGAATATCTCTGGTGTTCTAGGCCCTAGAAGAACGCACAAAGGATGGGACGAGTAGTTTTCCATTTTAGACAGTAACCAAGCCCTGTAGGAATTGGTTCTCTCTGAATCCTTTCTTTACCCCTTCCTGGTGACTGCTTGGTGGTTTTTTTGCCTTGGGTGCCCGCTCTTATAACAGGCCTTCTAGTCTGCTGAGGGGCTTCTTGAGAAACTTCAAACCATCCTACTTGAGTTGTCCTTGCTCCACAAGGTCAAAAATAAGGTAGGGCCAGTCTAATAACCCTTTCTCTTGGAGAAGAGGCAGTTCCTCCCTGTTCAAGAGAAGGCAAGAATGACAGGCAGACATCAACTTCTTTCTTGCTTAACCAACAGCAGGCAGACAGGGTCCAGCCCAGAGCAGCAGTGTGTGATCACTGTTGACAGGTACATAGAGAGGAAGAGGTGAGCAGCAGCAATGTGGAAACTGGGTTAAGAAAACCCCAGGGAAAAAACAGATAGCTAATTAGAGTTTTCAAATTAATGTGCACAAACTGAAATGAATTTTCGAAGATGTTCCTCTTTTCCTTGTGCCAAAATTTAAGCCTTTTTCTGAGGTCCAGAATGTAACAGCCAACAGAACAACTTGGTGATAGATAACAATCATTTTTAAAAATCATAAAAGAGATTAATTGAGCCCTTATAATGTGCCAGGTGGGTACGGAGACTATCAGCATTTTACAGATGAGGAAAATGAGACACAAATAACTTCAATAACCTATCCAAGATCACTTAGAAAGCAAGAATCAACACCCAAGTTTATCCTCCTAACCACCACAAAAAGTATAGAAGAAGGAGCAGGGCTTTTCTGACTAAACAAGGCTGATATCTACGTCTAACTCTACCAATTACTGTGCTAGATATGTGACTTTAGTTTCTAAACTTTCTGAGCTTCAGTTTCCTTGCCAGCAAAATAGGGATAATACCATCTAATTCTTACAGTTGGGTGCTGTGAACTCTCAGAATGTAGGTTTTCAATAAATGGTAACTATTTTTTTGGTTATGCAGACCAGAGGGAACACAGCCAAGCTAGCAAAAATGAACCACAAGAATGAGAAGGAAACCTGAAAGCATCAGGAACATGCACACCTCATTTTCTGCCAAACAAGCAAACTAACCTTGGTGAGAATTTCCTCTCCAGAACCTCAGCTCCTCTCTTTAAACATGGAATGGGCATAATTCTGGGAGATTTTGCATATGCAGTATTCATAACTCAAGGAAACAATGCATTTTCCTTTTGTTTTTAACTAGAGATACACAAATACATGACAATATCATACATGCATACATATTTTTACTTACATTTGATCTTTTGCAACTCCAACAGGTCCTTAAATCTGATTCCAAATTAAGTCCCTTTCAGACACGGCTCTGATTAAATAACTAGCTGGTTGCAGAGCCATCTAAGGATTTTTTATGCTAACAGGATAAAATCCAGTCTCTTTGGCCTACCCTCCTCTACCTTTCACAGTAATTTCCATTCTAATGCCATCACACACACACATCCCACCCCATGCCTCATCAGAAACTCTTCTATAAAGGACAAGACCTCTCTGCCTGCTTGTCCCTGAACATAAACATCTTGCTCACTCCCACCTCTGTATCTTTGCACTGGCCAGATCCTCTCAGCACCAACAACTGGCTCATTTTCTCCAGTTCAAGTCTTACCAATCTGTTAACACTCTGCTAAGGACCTCCTCTTCCAACAGACTTCCCATGACCAATTTGGGCCCCATTAATCCACTCTCTTTTTCTTCTGAATTCCTACCTGTGCAGACTTTTCTTTTCAGTTGCATTTCCACATAATTTACTACTATGCAACTTTCCTTAGAGAAAAATCCTCCCTCCTCAAGGATACTATATACAACTTGAGAGAGCACATGGTTAAGGATATAGGTCTGCAGTCAGGCAGATCTGAAGTCAAATCCCAGGCCTGCCATATTCTAGCTATATGACCTTGAGGAAGCTACTTAACCTCTCCAAATCGTATTTCCTTCTCTGTCAAATGGGATTATAATTGTAGTTATCTCACATTGTTTGAAGGGGGGATTCACGCCTGGTAATATGTAAGTGCTCATAATGTCAGCTATTATTATCACTACCCATTTCTCACACGTTTTAATCCCCCACAGCACCAGCTATCTATTAATTATCTATCTATCTACCTATCCATCTATCCATCCATCCATCCATCCATCCACCCATTTATGTTAGAGACTCGATGAATCTTTACCAATTGCCTAACTTAGACGTACCAATCTTTCCCGAATTTCCATTTCTCCAAGAAGCACAAAGTTGTTTCTACTTTATTGATCCAGCATTGAAACTCAAGAAGATTCCCCAGATAGGGTCTCACACAGGGCATGCTGATTTCCAGAAGCCTGAAATGGGAGTGAAAAGTGATCATTCCCTTAGTTCAGATATGCTGGTTTGAAGAATAGCTGAATAATTCATGAGGTTCTTTAAGGTGCATTGATCAGATTCTGCTCTTTAAGAAGCATTTTACCTTGAAGTAACTATTTGTCATTCCCCTTCCAAATGAGAGCTAGATAACAGACTGCCTCTGTTTAGCAAAACTATAATAAAGGTTTAAATGATAATAATACCTTAGACCTGCCGAGTGCATCATAGTTTATAAAGCACATTCATACCCATCCTGCCATTGCATGCTTCCAGCAGCCCCAGTCAGATAACCAGAGGGTTTATCTCAGTGTGCTAAGTGGGACTGCTCAGGCTGGAGAAAGTTCAAGAGCTTTCCCGCTGGCCAGTTCATTGATTCAGATCTTCCAACTCCTATTTCAGTGTTCATGTTATGACACCACAGGATTTAAACCTATTCACATATCTTTACAAAGAGATACCCAGCTGGAAAGCGTGTAACCCACTGCTAATTTGTGTTTTGGTTAAAGTACCTATAGTATCACCTTGGAGATATAATGCAAAGCAAATCTGTCAAACGTTATTTAATGCAGTTCTATACTACCTGAGACTAAGTGGAAGACCTCAGTTGCAAGTCTGTTTTTACACTAACCATTTTCAGTCTTTCATGCCTGTTTTCCTAGAAGTAGAGGAGTATACAGCATCAGCCTGCTGGGATTCCTTGATACCAGACTCAGCCTCTACTGTACTTGGATAGTCTTCCTATGTCCAGTTTTCCACCAGTTTTCTACCAGGCTCCCCCTTCCTTACTGTCCTCCAGTTGCCCAACCTGCTGTCTGGCTCTTTCTCAGACATACAGAGTATGTACCATCTCAGTACCTATTCATGGGTGGTGCTCGGTGCATGACCTGCTCCCTTTCCTTATTCACATTTCTGCATAAATATCACCTCCTCAGAGAGGTCTTCAACCCATCTTATCTTATTAACAACCCCAGACACACTCTGCAACCACCTTCCCTACTGTTTCATCATAGCACTTACCACTACTAGACATTTTACAAATGTTTAATCTATTTATAAATGGTCTTCAGCACTAGAACGTAAGATCTAGGAGGGCAGGGCTTTGTATTGTTCACCACTATATCGTCAGCACTTGAAAAGGTGACTGACAAAAGGAAGCTCCCAGTAAGTACCTACTGAATAAACGAATGCAGCCTATAAATTTCCCTGTTTAAAATCTCTACCTCTTCCAATTGGAAAAGATTTTTATACATGAAGCCAAAAGAACAAAAAAAAATCTCACAACTAAGACAAATGCACAGAAAAATTCGTGCATGGATGGGACACAGAACAAGTGTACAGAACCCCTAGGATTGGAACAGCCATGATTCCAACAACTGTTACAGTAGGTTACATCACTGGACCTAATGCCAATCAGTTGATTTAAAAACAAAAAAAATTAGCTGGGCGCGGTGGCTCAAGCCTGTAACCCCAGCACTTTGGGAGGCAGAGGCGGGCAGATCACCTGAGGTCAGGAGTTCGAAATCAGCCTGGCCAACATGGTGAAACCCTGTCTCTACTAAAAATACAAAAAGTAGCCAGGCGTGGTGGCTCATGTCTGTAATCCCAGCTATTCGGGAAGCTGAGGCAGGAGAATCGCTTGAACCTGGGAGACAGACGTTGAGCCGAGATCACACCACTGCACTCCAGCCTGGGCGACAGAGTGAGACTGTCTTGGAAAAAAAAAAAAAGACAGAAAAGAAAAGAAAAGAAAAGAAAAGAAAAGAAAAGAAAAGAAAAGAAAAGAAAAGAAAAGGAAGAAAGAAAGAAAAAATTAATGACCAACACTCCCCTTCTACCTCCAGCCAAGAGGTCTCTCATTGCCTAAGGCAATTTCATCACATGCCTCAGAGTAAGCGAAAACCGACAGATAAATGTCCTAGGCTATCTTTCTGAGAAGAAGGTCCAAGTTATTTCCTGGATTTTTACAGATATGACAGTAAACTGGCAAGTGAGAGAATAACAACCTGACATCATGTACCCCTAATCTGACACAATTAGAACTACTCAACATCAGCCATGAAATATTCTTGCTAGAAATATGTAATCTGAATGTAATCATGAGGAAATCATTACATATCTGGAATGTAGGGCATTCTACGAGACAACTGGACAGGTCTCTTCAAACATGTTAGTATCAGGAAGAACAAATAAGATGTAGAAGCTCTACTAGATTAAGAAAAAAAGACTCAGTTGGATCCTGGATTGCAGGGGGAAGCTATAAAATCAAAAACTAGGGAAAGTTGAATATGGATGGCATAGTTTACAAAAGCTTCATCAGCTACACCCATTTACTCTACAATATTTAGAGCCAATGTCCAATTTATCACTATTCACCCTTGCAAGTAATCATTAAGCATTTTCCGTATATGTCATGTCCTTCTCCAATTACATACATCTCATCACAGTAATATCTATATCCTGAATTCAGCAGGGCTTAGCCTCCACAGGGCATCTTTAATACTAATTGGAGGAGACAGGCTTTATAAATCCTTATTTAAAAGATGATTATGAAAACTATATTTCCTAGGCCTGTCCTTTACGCTTCTATTATTCTCTCTCTTTCTCTCTCTTGCCAATAAAGTTCTTATTAAATGCTGCTTCAGCCACTAAATTACAAATTCCCTGGTAGTAGAAATGATACCCGGTTAATCTTTGCATTTCTAAGAAGCAAACAATGGCTTACATAGAGTACATAGCTCACAAATGGTTGTTGAATTTTAGAAACTACTATACTTTAATTTAGACCACATAATGACTATTTGCTCCAATTTTTAAATGACCCTGAATATCTCTGTGCTACAAAATATACTGAGGAACTGTACATCTTTCAGATTTTGGAACTTTCATTCAGTTGCCAAGCATTTTACACATTTCATGAAATGTTTAACAATAAAACTACTCTTCACATCTCAAAATAAAATATGTCTTGAAAAACTTATAAAATCAAGATGTTCTTTCTACATATAAAATATTCAATAAGTGACTCAATAAATCAGTAGCATATCTTAACTGAAACAGAAATGCCATTAAGAGCATTTAGTAAGCTATTTTGAATACTCTTATCTATCTCTGATAACAAGGCTTGTTTCACCAAGTAACTTGGCAAATCATCCCAGTATCACCATTTATACACCTCTCCCCTTTCATACTAAATGCATCTTCACTAACCCTCTTCAATGAGAACTTTCACAGTTGCTTATTTCTTTAGAACTTATTGAATGGATTTTGGTATTGTGAAAGGTATTATAACTTATAGTTATTTTAAAAAGCTAAAAATCATTTAACTTTTGACTTTTCATGTCATGTCTAGCTTTTTAAATTTCCTTTTCTTTTCTTTTTTTTTTTTTTTTTTTCTTGAGAGAGAGTCTCGCTCTGTCACCCAGGCTGGAGTGCAGTGGCACGATCTCGGCTCGCTGCAAGTCCCAACTCCCGGGTTCACCTCATTCTCCTGCCTCAGCCTCCCAAGTAGCTGGGACTACAGACGCCCGCCACCATGCCCGGCTAATTTTTTGTATTTTTAGTGGAGACGGGGTTTCACCGTGTTAGTCAGGATGGTCTCGATCTCCTGACCTCGTGATCCGCCCGCCTCAGCCTCCCAAAGTGCTGGGATTACAGGTGTGAGCCACCGCACCTGGCCAAATTTCCATTTCTATTTGTGAATCTTGACGTTTGTAAACCTCCTGGATCATCAGGCTCTGAGACATGCACATTCTACTTTACTGCAATCAGATTGCTCACTGAACTTCAACAATTGTGTTTCCTTCATACCTACTAGCACCCTTTTGTGACAGTCCCCAAGGTCACTACCTCACTGGGACTTCACCCCCTCCTATAATCAAAGGGCTTTGAAAGACAAGCTTTCTCTAACGCCACACGGCATATCCAAAAGAATTACCATGACCTAGTTTTGAACTCCAGATAGACTTCAGCCAGTGGGAAACAATATACGAAGCATCTTTATTTCAGCAACTGAGCCTCATTCCTAAGAACTGCTCCCTGTCTGAGAGGTTACCCCAGTGGAAAACACCGCCTGAGAGAAAAAGAGATTACATGTGTGGTCCTGGTCCAGCCATGACCCAGCTGTACAATCCTGGGAAGTGAGTCAGTCTCTGAACTTTGATTTCCTCATCTTTAAAATTAAACAGTGAGACTAGGTCACCTCTCAATTGCCTTCCAGTTCTAAGATTCTATAATTCCATTGAGTGTTCCTATGTGGAGCAGAAGGGGGAAACATAATTATCAGATTTCAAAAATATGGCATAAACCCTTTGTTAATTCTTCTGTATTCTGCTACCTCTATGTATTGTGAGTACTCTGGCAACTTCCAAAAGGACTTACAAAACCTTAGAGACTAAAACCATATGACCCAGCAATTCTCAGTGACTCCTGAAAAATGAAAATGTATGTACACATAAAAAGTTGTACACAGATGTTCACAGCAGCATTATTCATAATAGCCCAAAGGTAGAAACAACCCAAAAGTCCATCAACTGATGAACAGATAAACAACATTTACAATCTCCACACATTAAAATATTATTTGGTCATTAAAAGGAGTGAAATATTCATACATGCTACTACAAGGATGAACCTTGAAAACATGCTAAATGAAAAAAGTCAGTCACAAGATTATATGATTTCACTCGTATGAAATTTCCAGAACAGAGAAATCTATAGGAACAGAAAGTAGATTAGTGCTTACTTTAGGGTGGCGTGGGGAGAATGAGGGTATGGGAGGTCATAGCCAAATGTCCATCAGTTGATGAATAGATAAACAACATTGGTATATCCATGCAATGGTACTTATTCAGTCACAAAAAAATAATAAACTACTAATACATGGTAGGTATTAGTCTGCTAGAGTTACCCTAACAAAATACCACAGACTGGATGGCTTAAACCACAGAACTTTACTGTCTTACAGCAATCTCAGATCGTGGTCCAGCTAGAAATCCCGGATTGAGGACCAGCAGGGTCGGTTTCTGGTGAGGGTTCTCTTTCTGGCTTGCAGATGGTCACCTTTCCACTGTGTCCCCATATGGCAGAGAGACAGCAAGCTCTTTGGTGTCTCTTCTTATAAGTATATTAATCCTACCAGAGTAGGGCCCAAGCTTTTGATTCTATTTAACCATTATCAGTTCTTCAAAGGGCCCATCTCCAAATACAGTCACACTGAGGGTCAGGGCTTCAACATAGGAATTTACAGGGGATACAAACATTCAGTTTATAACATGTAACGACATGGACAAAACCTGAAAACATTATGGTATGTGAAAGAAGCCAGTCACAAAGCACCATATATTGTATAAATCTACTTAGAGTAAATGTCCATAATGGGAAAATCTATAAAGACAGAAAGTAGATTAGTGATTGTTTAGGGCTGGGATGGGATACAGTTGAAGGGAAATGTGGAATGATGTTTCTTTTGCAGGTGATAAAAATGTTCCAAAATTAACTGTATTGATGGTTGCACAGCTCTGTGAATATACAAAAATCCATTGAATTGAATACTTCAAAGGGATGAATTGTATTCTCCATCACAAGAAAACTGTTTAAAAAATAATAAACAAATAGACAAGGCTCAAGATGATTGCCTAAGGATGAAAAAACAAAGAGCTTTTGAAGGAAGTCCTGGGCTCAGATCCCAGTGCTCCCACTCATTAGCTGCATAACCTTGGGCCGGTCTCTGAACCTCCAGTTCCTTTACTCTGTGAAGTGGGGACAGCATGGCAAGTTCGCAGTTGGTGTGAAAATGAAACAAGGTAATGCACAGTGTCCGACAAGTACTAAGCACTTAATAACTAATGGTCATTGTCGATATTATTAGCATTTCATCAGAAGAATAGCCCATCTGTTTTTTGAACTGAACTGATTTCAAAGCTCAGGCACTGAATTTGACCACAAGTTTTTAGTGGCTACTGCAGAAGTGGAAGCACCCATCTTTCAATTTCCAACAACAGAGTCAGTGCCACTTACCTATAAGCTTGTTATTCTATGAACGTGTTCGTGACTCGAGGAGAGGCATGTCACTAAAACCAAGATGGTTTTTTAGCATAGTTAGTTCCAAGGGAGATATCAATGTCCAAGTGATCAAGATATTTCATGCCCAGAGCTAACAGTCAATATTTGCTGACTGATTGACTTAGCCATGCCTGACTTATGAGGGTTTTTATTTCAACCGACGTTTCATTAAGTGTTGGTAAGACAGGCCCAACTGTCCCTGGGCCTCTGGAGCCTCTTGGGATATGCAGAAGAAACAGAGTTGGTCCCTGCCTACAGGAGTTCGAATTCTAGCATCCAGTCCTAAACTGATTTTTAAGTTTATTTTTACTTTAATTTTACCACTATTCCAGCTTTCCATGTGAATAAACAATAAAACTGCTCAGTACGTGAAGACAAGCAGTAAAAAGGAGTAGCAACACTCAAGGTAGGCCCACCTCTCCAGCACTTGTGAGTCCCAGTCACTCCAAAACCAGTGGAAAGAGCTCTGGGCCAAGAGCTGAGGACATGAGAATTCTATTCCCAACTCTGCCACAGAATAGCCATGAATGCAGGACTCCTCCTTTATCTGTAGAGAATATATGGATGCCTGAAACTAAGAATACTACTGAACCCTATATACACTTTTTTTTCTATACTACATACCTATGGTAAAGTTTAACTTATAAATTAAGCACAATACAAGATTAGTAGCAATAACTAATAATAAAATAGACCAATTATAACAACATGTCAGCATCACTACTCTTGCACTTTGGGGACATTATTAAATAAAATAAGGGTTACTTGAACACAAGCACTGCAAGACTGCAACAGTCCATCCTGGCTAACACGGTGAAACCCCATCTCTACTAAAAACACAAAAAATTAGCCGGGCATGGTGGTGGGTGCCTGTGGTCTCCGCTGCTGGGGAGGCTGAAGCAGGAGAATGGCTTGAACCCAGGAGGCGGAGCTTGCAGTGAGCTGAGATCACACCAGCCTGGGCGACAGAGTGAGACTCCATCTCAAAAAAAAAAAAAAAAAAAAAAAGACTGCAACAGTCAATTTGGTCGATAACCAAGAGAGCTACTAAGTGACTAAAGGGAGGGCAACGTCTATTGTGTGGATACACGAGATAAGGGCCTGATTCATGGCCTGGGCAGACAGAGTGGGACAGCTCGAGATTTCATCATGCTACTCAGAACGATGGATAATTTAAAACTTGCGAACTGTTTATTTCTGGAATTTTCCATTTAATATTTTCAGATCGTGGTTGACTCTGAGTAACTGAAACTGTGGAAAATGAACCCACAGAGAAGGAGGACTACTGTACAAACCCTACCCTTTTGTACTGCTTCCATCACTAAGATATGAAAGGCCAGGTTAGACAGTAAACTAAGTCTATCACCTAGACCAAAAAATGCATATATTAGTTCTACATAAACTAAGTGGCTTTGATAGTTCTAGTTCTCACTGTAATTTAATAAATTGGCACAATATTCTAAACAATATATAGAAACTGCCTTCTGCTGCCTGCACACACACACACACACACACACATACACATGCACATACCCCAGAAAATACAAAGTGAGGTCCCTGAGCCTGAGTGGCAGAACTGACCCTCATTGTGATAAATTCACCCATCTGAAATGAGTCCTCTTGGGAAAAAGCCTACCAGCTTATCATCTAGAATTCACGCCCCTCTTTCCATTGTCCCTTCATGGGCCTGCGTATAAGGGAGCTGTGATCCAACTTGGATACATACTTTCCTTCTGCAGTCATGGTACCACCAGCCCTTTTGGGTGTCGGTGCCTGTGGTTGTACACTATCGTTCTCTGCTATTTAAAATTATATATTCCACCCTTCATAAGATAACATACGAAGATGCTAACCTCGGAGCCAGGCTGGTTTGCTGGATAAAAAGCAGGGACATTGATTCAGGAGACCCAGTTCTGCTCCTGATTAGTTGTGTAATTTTTTTTTTTTTTTTTGAGATGGGAGTCTGGCTCAGTCACCCAGGCTGGAGTGCATTGGCACAATCTCAGTTCGCTGCGACCTCCACCTCCTGGGTTCAAGCGATTCTCCTGCTTTAGCTTCCCGAGTAGCTGGGACTACAGGTGTGTGCCCCCAAGCCTCGTTAATTTTCGTATTTTTAGTAGAGATGGGGTTTCACCATGCTGGCCAGGCTGGTCTCGAACTCCTGGCCTCGTGATCTGCCTGCCTCAGCATCCCAAAGTGCTGAGATTACAGGTGTGACCTACCACGCCCGACTAGTTGTGTAAATGAGACTTGACTTTTCTGTGCTTTGTCTGTAAATAAAAGCAGCAAACAATATTATTGTGACACTGAATTAAATAACACGATGAATACAGAAAGAACTAGCACTGTGTCCACCAATTACAGAACATCCTATAAAGTCAGTTTGACTAAACCACTGGATAGATCCTTTCTCAGGGAAGATTAAGTCTCAGAGAACGTTAACTTTAATGCATTCTCTGGAAATGTTAAGTAAAATATAATATATGTTAATAAAGTAGTAAAAGACATACATAAATAAAATATAAACTCCTTTACACATACTTACACACACCACATGTTTATACATATGCATTCAAACCAAACACACTGTTTACAAATGGCCATTTACTTCTGGGAATTAGTAAGTCCAACTGTAAACATTAAGACAATATTTATATAGTCAAGAAAACCAATTCACTAGCTTCAGTTTTAACTCAATTTATTAATTTTATTTTTAAAACTCTACTTTCTCTAAATGCCTTTTTTGTTTTGTTAATTTTTTTTAAATATTATTAGAACGGAGAAAATAAACTTACTTTTGGAAATCATGCATTCACCAAATACCTACTATGTACCGGAAACTGTGCTATGCACTGAGATACAAAGATGAATACCATGGGACCCCAAGTTAGCCTTGACCCTGCAAGAGTTCATAGTCCAATAAAACTGTGTTAAAAACAAATTTTTCAATCAACCAAACATTCTCTTCATTGATATAAAAGGTTCTCATTAGTGAGTTCTTACTAGTGCTCTAACACTTCCTAGCCCAGTGGCTTTGAACAATGGAAATCTTCAGAACCCTGGGATCTTCATCTGCACAAATGAAAAAGCTAAACTATGCATCCTGTTGCATCCTTTCTCCAGTGAAAATATGTTATTCTAATTGCCATTTTAAGACCAGGTTGAACTTTCCCTTTTTTTAGGAACTTCTATGGCTTAAAATTACAGGTATTTTAGACAATGTGCAAATGAGTCAATGTGTGACATTTTGTCAACATGTGCATAGGTATTCATTGCATAGCTGTATAAATCTGGGCACATGTTACTAAATAGAGGGAATGACTACAATCACCCAAATCATTTAAAACCGAACTCTTTACATTAAAAAAAATCTGAGTTCGCATAAACTGATATGTTGCATTTATGTGCACTCCCATGCAATTCATGCATGATTAGTTTGTGTGTTTTGGAATGAAGAAATGAAATTAATACTTGTTTTTAATATACATGTCCAAATATCAAAAACCACAATTTAAGCAAGCTGCCAAATACTGAAAGACTGGTGTACAAACTAACAATTCTTCTCAGCTAAACATTAGGAATGTTATAAATAATAACATTAGTTCACAGCAACACAAATGCCAACTTTTTTAACACCCCTATGGCTAAATATACAGAAAAGTATACATAATTAGATAGACTATCTACAAATTTATTTACCATGCTACATTTATTACCCATTCCTGCAGAGTATTTACCTTTAACTCTATAAAGCAAACATCCCCATAATAGTTTTTTCCTCTACATTTTAAAAATATTTTACTATGAACAATATGGGTTCTATTTGTCCAAAAAAAGGGAAGAGCTGGGCACGGTGGCTCACACCTGTCATCCTAGCACTTTGGGAAGCTGAGGAGGGCGGAACACTTGAGGTCAGGGGTACAAAACCAGCCTGACCAACATGGTGAAACCCTGTTCCTACTAAAAATATAGAAAAGTTAGCCGGGCATGGTGGCAGGCACCTGTAATTCCAGCTATTTGGGAGACTGAGGCAGGAGAATCCCTTGAACCCGGGAGGTAGAGGTTGCAGTGAGGGGAGATCATGCCACTGCACTCCAGCCTGGGTGACAGAGTGAGACTCTGTCCAAAAAAAAAGGGGGGGGGGAAGAAATGACGGCACCATGCATGTGAAAATACATTCTTTTTAAACATCAAAATCATCTTGCAATGTACACAAAACTATTTTAAACAGGAATGAGTTTTATTCAGGCCTACCTTGCTTCAACTTCCCTCCTTTTTGAACTGGAGCCCCATCCTCTCCAGAGTCTCCAGGGCTTCTCCACTCCTGGGCACCTGTCCATTAGCCCCTTCTCACCACATTCTGCCACTGCCAGCCCTTCTCTGCTTTCCCAGGAAGGCCACACAGCCTCCTGAATTCCAGCCTTAGGTACAGGCCATGGAATTACAACTTATAAAAGAGTGTCCTGGGAGGTCTCACTTAAAAGATGACATGTGAACAAAGACCCAAAAGAGGAGAGAGACCAAGCAGATATTTGAAGAAGACCATTCCTCGGTGAGAGGAGGCCGCAGTCTCCTGGAGGGCTTGAGCTTGAGGAGGGTGTGTGTTTGGTGCTGGGGGTTGGAGGAGCAGGTCAGATTTGGCAGGGCCTTGTAGGTTACTGCAAGGAATTCAATATTTAGTGAATAATAAAAGAGAGGGAGTCCCTCGTGGATTTTGTACAGTGGCATTATCCAACTTAAGCTTTATTAGGATCACTTTAGACACTGGATGAGAACAGACTCAAGGTCAAGGAAGGAGAAGAGAGATCAGTTAGGAGACTTTCAATAATTCAAGAGAAAGTTCATAGTGGCATAGCTGTGAGAAGTAGTTGGATTACGGCTATATTTTTCAAGAAGATAAAGTACCAAAAAGGTTTTATGATGGATCCAATGATCAGTGCAGAGAAAGAGAGGAGTCAAAGTGACTCCCAAGGACTAGGCCCCCAGAAAGCAGAAAAATGGAGCAGCTCTGTACTGAGATCAGGGAGACTGCGGGCTCATACCTTTATCTCTCCCCTACCACTGCTTCCTGCCCAATATGGTCAACCGCCCAAAGGTCTTCCTCACTTTGAGAAAAGAAAGCATGTTAGCTTTCTGCTCTCCTAATCTCTCTTAATGCTTGCCACTAAATTTCCTGAACAATTGCTCTGAATCCAGGGTCTTCACTTCCTCAAGGACTCTGCCCCTGCCCCC